>NC_084622.1:26738543-27378543 GCF_033978795.1 Nerophis ophidion
GTCTATGATATGGTGAAGCCAAAATATAAGTGCATGAGCCTGTCAAAACATTACCTGCACAATCTAAAATGATTTACTACCAGAGCTGTATCAGTATTCTGCCTTTGGAACTCGATAGACCACCACAATGTATACCTCCTTGTAGAGTTGGACGTTAAAGGCCTACTGAAACCCACTACTACCGACCACGCAGTCTGATAGTTTATACATCAATGATGAAATATTAACATTGCAACACATGCCAATATGGCCGGTTTGGTTTACTAAATCACAATTTTTAATTTCCCGCTGAGTTTCTTGTTGAAAACGTCGCGGAATGATGACGCGTGTTTGTGACGTCTCGGGTTGGAGAGGACATATTAGCCCAGCACCACACACGGCTAAAATTCGTCTCTTTTCATCGCATGATTACACAGTAATTTGGACATCTGTGTTGCTGAATCTTTTGCAATTTGTTCAATTAATAATGGAGACTATAAAGAATAATGATGTTGGTGGAAAGCGGTGGATTGCAGCTGCCTTTAGCACCAACACACAGCCTGTGTTTCTTTGTTTGTTGTGAAGCTTTAACACAGAGAGGTCAAGCGAACATGTTTCTCTACGTCAACCAGCAAGTTTTTGGATGGGAAAATTGTGATATTAAGTCGGCTCTTACCGGACGCTTCAGCAGATTATGCGACTTCCTCCTGCAGCTCAAATAGGCAGCAGTGGTCTTGGCTCCTGCATTGGCTTCTCTGAGAGACACTGGTGTTCACCGCAGCCATCCGACTTTCAGGTATGACTTTACAAACTCACTAAAACACTAGTAACACAATAAGCAGATAAGGGATCTTCCGGAATTATCCTGGTAAATGTGTCTAATTACATCTGAAACGGTACCGCCGCCTGGAGCCGTCGCTTTTTTTTTGTGCTTCACTCTAACTTAATTAATCCACGAATCTTTCATCCTCGCTCAAATTATTGGCGAAATTGTCGCTTTCTCGGTTCGAATAGCTCTTGATGTTGGTAGCTCACCTTATAAACAATGTGAGGATGTGAGGAGCCCTCCCACCGGTGACATCACGCGCACATCGTCTGCTACTTCCGGCAAAGGCAAGACTTTTTTATTAGCGACCAAAAGTTGCGAACTTTATCGTCGATGAAAATATGGCAATATCGCAAAATGATCAAGTATGACATATAGAATGGACCTGCTATTCCCGTTTAAATAAGAACATCTCATTTCAGGAGGCCTTTAAAGTGCATCCGGCAGTGGAGGCTCCTCTATGGGGTCTTGGCATACTTGCCAACCTTGAGACCTCCGATTTCGGGAGGTGGGGGTGGGGGGGCGTGGTTGGGGCGTGGGGCGTGGTTAAGAGGGGAGGAGTATATTTACAGCTACAATTCACCAATATATATATATATATATATACTGTATATATATATATATATATATATATATATATATATATATATATATATATATTTATATATATATATATATATATGTATATATATATATATATATATATATATATATATATATATATATATACTGTATATATATATATGTATGTATGTATGAAATACTTGACTTTCAGTGAATTCTAGCTATATATCTATATATATTTTATTATAAATATAAATAAAATAAATAGTTGAATTTCAGACGGCACCTATCAAATATACAGTAACAAAAACACAGTTGTTCTACTAACTGTACAGTGCTTGCTGGTTACTAAAAAAGACAACAACACTTACCTTTCACTATTTGAGTAACCTTTGTTTTGTCATTTGCGTACTGGCGAGCAATCTCCGAATCCGGGATCATATCCTTCACGGATTTAATGTAGACATCCGCAAAGGAGAACGGGATGTTGCTTCCAGCTATCAGCATAGCCATGTTTGTCTCAACATAAATTACACCATCGGGTCTCCATTTTGCGAGGTGGCCCATAATACTGGGTTGTGAACGATGCTGCGCTGCGGACCCTTTGTGCTTCGCTGACCGTTCATGACTGAGTATGTCCGTTCGGCCATCGTGTTCAATGGAGAAATCTGTTCTACAAAATTTACACGCAACATACCCCTTCCCCTTTGAACTCTCCTGGATAAACTGAAATTTTTGTTTCCATTCATTTTGGAACTTGCAAGCGTATTTCTTCATTTTGCTCGTTAACGGTGTAATATATTGGGTTGGAGTCAATAACCAGGCGAGGTGATGAAGTTATGTGTCTTTACTGTGGGCTTCGGAACAGACTCCCTCACTTGCCGTCAGGTGCGCAACACCACGTAAATCGTTGGCCAATCAAAAAGCAACCCCATAATACTATAGCCAACATTCACCAGGAGATGGCAACAGACAACATAGATCACTCTTATTACAGACGGTGTCGCCATGGCTGTAACTTCCTCTTTCTTCTGCTTTGTCTCCTTGTGTGTGCAGTTTTTTATTGAAATCCGTAGATGTTGTAACGTGATTGGGCAGGCAAGCTGTTTATACAGTGGGAAAGCGGACGTTAAAACAGGCTGTCCCCACTCAGGTCCACATGGAGCTGGAAGGGGCGTGTCCTCTAGCTCCGGCTGAATTTCGGGAGATTTTCGGGAGAAAATTTCTTCCGGGAGGTTTTCGGAAAAGGCGCTGGATTTCAGGAGTCTCCCGGAAAAATCCGGGAGGGTTGGCAAGTGTGGGTCTTGGGGCACCAGGAGGTTAACTACTTTACTACTGTTACCCCAGGTGGCCCTCGGCAAAGGCCTGGAACCTGACTGACCCCTAGCCAGGGATACGGTGAAGACCTAAACAGCGGAGCAGGTGGAAGACAGTAGATGTAAGAACTATCTCAACGGCTGCGATGGCGAAAGAAGGCACCCCCTCATCCATGTGGGCCCAGTTATGAGGAAAGAACAACCCAAGACCTCAACGGTGGAACTGGCGGAGGATGAATGCTAACCCTACGAAGCGTCACAACGGCTGGGATGGCGAAAGAAAGCTGCAGCAGAAAAGGGTCCCTTGTCGTCTTGGACTTCATGCCACTAAACCCTTACCCGGATCTGTCAAATTTTGTTGGGTTCTGTATGTGCACCAGTCTCCCCACATTAAACAAAGTCACGCACAGGCATCCTCCATAAAGGGATACCCCCCTACCAGGAAGATCGTCATACTCGTTTCGAGTGACTGCCGATAATGATAATGGAGGCTTGGACGGTATACCGGTATTAGTATAGTACCGCGATACTAATGAATCATATTCGGTTCTAAACCTCCTCTGAAAAGTACCAGTCCGTCCCCCCCTTGCCGCACCAATTTACGAGCAGAGGAGCATGTTCGGCAGCGCACAATCACAGAGTACTAACAAGCAGACACAGTGTGTAGACAGAAAATGAAAAACGGATGCATTTTGGCTTAAAAACTAATGATAAAGGTGAAGTTATAAAACTGAAATGCCCTCAAGAAGAGGTGCTTTAAGACATGGCTAGTTAGCTAGCGGTTAAAGTCCATCCCCAGCCGGCAGTGTCATGCCCTCTGGTTCACCTATATACTTATTTAGGTGTCTTGATTTAATAATAGTCAGGCAACACAAACTTCAGCTCAATTCCTTGGATCGCTCCGGTTTATTTAGCAACTTCGAGAGTAAAAACATCTCCTCCGCTCTCGTGACCTCACACAGTGAACACAGGCTACGGTGGCTCTGATATGACAAAACATGCCATCCCGCCTTTCCTGAGAAATAATCTTCAGGTTATTTTCAAATATCACATATGAACATTACGCAGTATTCAAAACATTTCTTATTAAACGCATATTTCTCAGTATGCATTTCCCATGCATTAATTCACTATTAACATACATTTTCACTCTTGAACAGTCAAACATCTATCATCTATTTTTTACCGCTTGTCCCTTTTGGGGTGTCGGGGGGTGCTGGAGCCTATCTCAGCTGCATTCGGGCGGTGGGCGGGGTACACCATAGACAAGTCGCCACCTCCTCACAGGGCCAACACAGACAACATTCGAAACATCCATCCATCCATTTACTACCGCTTGTCCCTTTTGGGGTGGCAGGGGGGTCGCTGGAGCCTATCTAGGCTGCATTCGGGCGGTAGGCAGGGTACACACTGGACAAGTTGCTACCTCATCACATATTGTACTTTAAACTTGCTTTGACCTTACTTTGAACTTCTTCATTTCCCATTACAACATCACACAATATTGCCACTTAACTTGACTCAAACATTGCTCCTTTTTTTTTTTTTTTAATGTTCCTCCTACATCACCAGACTTTAACAAGTTTAAAGTCTATGTCATCACATAGTCTGCCGGCTTCTGTGGCAAACGTTTCTCTCCAGAAGGCCTCTGTGTCTCTCGGGGGTCATGGCTGGTGATAATCTGCTCTGCGCCTTGAGCAGGTTGTGTCTCTCTGTTCATTGTGCAGTCCTCAGCGTCCTGGGATGCATCCGTTCTGGTGAGTGTCTCATGAGCGTTAGTGTATCGTTTCACGAATGTTGTATTCCTTGTATATCTGGCTCCCGTCGGAGACTCAACAATGACTTGGTTTCCCAATTTGCTCACCACCTTATGTAGCGTTGTGTGGAAAGGTATGGTGAGTTTATCAGTCTTTTCTTGTCTCACTAGGACAGTGTCACCGACATTGACATCTGAATATCTGGCTCCACGGCGTACATCTGCATAGATCTTGGATTGTCCTGTTCTGCGTCTCTGTTTCTTACTTCCAGATCAGCATCTGTTGCTGCCGTGATGCTTGGCAACCTCCCCCTCATTTTTCGGTTGAAAAGCAACTCAGAGGGTCTCTACCCCGTGGTTGTGTGATCGATGCTCCGGTATACTGTGACATATTGTCTGAGTTCTCGCTTCCAATCAGGTCCATCTGAGACAGCGATGCCAATCCTCTTCGTCAGCGAAGCATTTTGACGTTTGCGTGGCGTCATTTTCACCTGTTTAATGCCGTTGGTGTTACGGCGCACGCACAGTCCGTTTCTCCCTCTTCTGCGGGAGCACTCAGCAGCTCCACTGTGAGCGCATCCAGACACGCCCTCACACGCGCTGCACAGACTGTGCCCACACGCTGCTGCAGCCGGAGGCAATCATCCATCAGAACACTTGGCAGTGATTGCAGACAACAGGATAAAGAGCCTCGCCGCTGACTATTCCTCGTCGGAACGTTGCTCTGCTCGCAGTAAGCCTCACGTCTCTGACTTCCCACCAGCGTTTTTTCTCCCGTGCTTGTTTCCTCGTGCCTTGTGTTTGATCTCCTTCGTCTCTCCTTTCTTCCACAGTCCCTGTCTCAGCTCCCGCTGCCATATTCCCCTGAACCCTGATTGCCTTCCTGATTCCCCGACACATTGCCTGGACTTTGGACGCTCTCTCTTGCAATACGACCACACTTGGACCCCGGACTTCTTTGCCTTCCCCCTCTGGATTTGGACGCCACCATTCAACACACATGACAACACTCCTTACGGTATCTTCATATGTTAATTCAGCACATAATTTTACATTCAAACACATAGTAGCATACACACCCTACTTACCCATATATCACTCAATAAATACATTGAGTTTGTACTTCCGCTGTTGTGCCGTCTCCTTCCCCCGTCTTAGACTTAACAGTTGGTGTCACAGTACTCACTGAACTCCTCTGAGGACCCTGGTCTGACCTCAATGTGATGGGAAGTGCATGTCGACCGAAAATTGTCTCTAGACTGTCTATCACCTTTGATGTCGTTGTGGAGTTTAGCGCATCATGTTCATAACAACGGCTTTAGTAATCAACTACAACTAGAATTTAGTCAGCTGTTGGCAAGGGTCCGAGTAGGTCGATGGCAACATCTTGCCAAGGACCCTCCGATAACTCTGTTGGTCTCAAAGGTTCCGCTGAATCTGGGCGAGCAACAACTTGGCCACCGTGGCATGATTTACAATGTCTGTCAGCTGCTTTGACCAGAGCTGGCCACCAGACTTTGCTCCTGAGGTGCTGTTTGGTTCCGACGACTCCCAACTGTCCTTCATGAGCTAGTGAGAGAGCGAGTGCCCGCAGTGCTTGTGGCAGCACAATGTGCGTCCCGCATAGATCCAGTTGTCCTATCACACATAACTCACTAGCTACAACAGCATATGCTGTGCACTTTTCAAAGTTTCCACTGGCGATGGCTTTATGCACCTCACTCAGATCTTCATCGTGTGCTGATGCTTCCTCAACCTCACGGGTTGTCAGTGCGCCAGGTGTCGCACTCGCTGCCACAAATCTCACATATTTGTCGGATCCGTGTGCATGTTTCTGTTTTAGTATGTTGTTTTCTAGTAGATGTGATAAGGGGTCTGCTATGTTCTTTTTGCCCGAGATATGTACTACTTTCAAATCATAAGGCTGTAGCCTTAGAACTCATCGCTCTATACGAGCACATGGTTTTGAGCGTGGACTGGAGATAGATTCTAAAGGCTTATGGTCTGTAACCAAATCAAACTGTCTACCATAAACATATGGGTGTAACTTCTCACAGGCCCATACAAGAACCAAGGTCTCTTTTTCTGTCTGAGAGTACCTACGTTCGCAGTCAGTTAGACAGCGACTGACGTAACATAAGGTCTCCTGCTGGCCCCACAATGGACTGGACTATTAGAGCCACTATGGACTGGACTTTCACAATATTATGTCAGACCCACTCGACGCCCATCGGACCGGTCTCCCCTGGGGGGGATGTCGTTGTGGCTTGTGCAGCCCTTTGAGACATTTGTGATTTAGGGCTAGATAAATAAACATTTATTGACATTGATTGATTGAACATTCTCTCCCTTCTGGCTCTGTATTAACACTGTTCCTAGCCCCACTGGACTAGCATTTGCGATAATCTTGGTTGGTGCATCTTTGTTAAAGTAGGCTAGTGTCCCGGCTTTGGGTAAGCCCTCTTTCAGCGCCTCAAACGCTTTCTGTTCGGGACCAAATTCAAAAGTAGTGGTGTTTTGTCAGGCGTCGTAGTGGCTCTGACAATGTTGCAAACTGGAATAAATCTGCTGCTGTAACTCACAAGTCCGAGGAAGCTTCTCACTTCTGATGCATTTTCCGTCTCTCTTGCCTCGCTCACAGCTCTCACTCTCTCCTCTGTTGGACCGATTCCCTTTTCAGACAGCAGGATTCCCAGGAAGATCAGCCTATCCATGTTGAACTAAAACTTGTCAGAATTCAGCGTCAGTCCACATTCCTCCAGTCTTCTCAAGACTAAATGTAGTCGCTCGTTGTGCATTTCCTCATCCTTCGCATGAACTATGACATCATCTAAGATGTTCTCCACCCCTTCTATATCAGCAAGTGCGGCAGAAATTTCATGCTGGTACTGTTCGCTGGCTGAAGACACGCCGAAGATAAGTTTTTTGTATCAGTAGACTCCTTTGTGGATGCCGAATGTGATAATACCACGCGATTTTGGTTTCATTTCGAGTCGGTGGTAGCCCCACTTTCAGTCCAGTTTTCTGAACACCACTGATCCATTCATCCCTTCTAGCAGTTCATCCACTGGTGGAATGGGTGATCGCTCTCTGATGATTTCGAGGTTTGCCTATCACATATCTAAACACAGTTTGATTTCAGAGTTTACCTTGGGTACGATGTTGACAGGGTTTACCCATCGTTTGTCCATCGACCGGTTCTATGATGTCTAGGTCTGAGAGTTCTTTAATCTTAGCCCGTAAGTTAAAGGGTATATGCCTGAGTTGCTGTGCTACTGGTGTCCCCTCTGGGTCTATGTGTAGCTTTATCTGTTTTCTTTTCAGCTTCCCTACCCCCTGAAATACAGTCCGGTACTAATGCCGAAGTGACTGACTCAGGTCTGTGACTGCAGATATGTTGGCCTCTATTTTCAGTGCACCTAGTTTCATGGCTAACTGTTTTCCCAGTAGAGGTTCTCCCTCACCTCGGATTTATGTGAACTCTGCTTGTTCACTGCGCTCTCCTTTTTTAAACTTGGCATGTGAACGCCCCTTTAATAGGTAAAGGTTCGTTGGATGAGTAAGAAAGCAGTTTGCTCTCTGATTTCGGAACATAAGAGTGGCATTTTATTTTCTCTGCTTTTAACCCCTCCCATGTCTTTTCATCTATCACATGGCATGTAGCCCCGGAGTCAGTAAGCATCTTCAAGCCTCCCGTGTTTTCCAGCGTCGAGAAGATGTCCTGTGTGTCCAGTCTTTTATGATGCAAAAGAAGTGCTCTCCGCCGCTGTTTCGCGAAATCATCTGTGTCTTCTGTGATGATCAGACCTTTTCTAACAGCAAACAGTTCAAATGACATTAGCCATCTTGTCAACTGTGGTCCCAATGCCGCCTCGTCAAACGCAGGCAGGCTCATTTTCTCCATGCCAATCGTATGCTAACGCTAGTAGCAACTTTCTGTTACACTTCAGATTAAACTTCGGTATGCTGGCGTTATCTCACTTGGCTTGCAGGCTCTGTGCATCACTTGTCGCCATTGTTAAGTCCTCTGTTTCACCTATATACTTATTTAGGTGTCTTAAGTTAATAATAGTCAGGCAACACATTTCAGCTCAAAGTCTCGGATCGCTATAGTTTACTGTATTTACCTTGAAGATTCTAGCGGGAACTCTCGTTCAACCCTTTTTCGATTACGCTTGCACCTCCTGGTACCCCAGTACCTCCAAAACCTGTAAATCCAGGCACCTGCAAAACCTTCAAATCCAGACTCCAAACATTTTAGAACAAGCTAGTCAGGTTACTTTTAGACCTCCACCCCGGATCACACCTCACTCCAACCCACTTCTCCAAAAGTGGGCTGGCTCAGGGTGGAGGACAGAGTAAAACAACTTGCACTGATCCTAGTCTATAAAATCCGCTACACCTCCCTGATACCGAAGTACATGTCAAACTACTTCCTTAATGTAAATGACCGCCATAACCACAACACCAGGGGGAGCTCCACAAACCACGTTAAACGTAGATTCCGATCTAACAAAGGTCTTAACTCATTCTCTTTCTATGCCACATCAATGTGGAATGCACTCCCAACAGGTGTAAAATGTAAGTGCATCTCTATCATCCTTCAAAACCGCTCTAAAACAACACCTCCAAGCAACTTCAACCCTTTGCTAACACCCTCCCCCCTCCACATCCCATCTACCCAGATTATAAATAACCAAATGTAAATAATCAAATGTATTTCTAATGTATATACTTGTTCTTATGCTATCTGAACTCACTATGTTCTCTGCTGGCTGTACATATCCTACTAAATAAGACCTACACTGTTTCAATGTCCATTTCTCTGTTGATGCAATTGTTGATGACTGAAGTACTGATATCAACCAAACTCTCCTCATCCCACCCCCCGGATTTTAAATAATGTAAACAATTCAATGTATAATCTATGATGATTAACCTGTGTAATGACTGTATTATACTGAGAGTATATATTTGTACCATGAATTGATTAGCGTTGAAACCTTATTCGGGCGTTACGATTTATTGCTCAGTACGGAATATGCACTGTACTGTGTAATCTACTGATACAAGTTTCAATCCATCAATCAAACCAACTTCGAGAGTAAAACATCTCCTCCGCTCTTGTGACGTCACACACCGAACACAGGCTGCGGTGGCTCTGACATGACAAAACAGTCCATGACAGGCAATGTTTTGGCTACTTCTAAATCACTTATCCTCGCCTCCATGGCAAAAAAAAAGGACGAGGAATAGCTAAACATGCATAGCTCACCTGTGTCAAAATGTAAACAAACGCCATTGGTGGATCTACACCTAACATCCACTGTAATGATACCAAGTACAGGAGCGTATCTAGCCAATGCTTCTATGATTACATCGATATTTTTTGGCATCACAAAATCTTCTATTGCTTTTAAAAAATGTATATTATGTTTACAAACTCAGTGAGTATGTTCTTAGACACATGAGGACTTTGAAAATGACCAATGTATGATCCTGTAATGACTTGGTATCAAATTGATACCTAAATTTGTGGTATCATCCAAAATTAAAGTATCGTCTACGTACAACATAAGAATAAATGATTACATGTGCGACTTGTCCAGGGTGTACCATGCCTTCCGCCCGATTGTAGCTAAGATAGGAACCAGTGCCCCCCGTAATCCCAAAGGGAACAAGCAGTCGAAAAATGGATGGATGGATGGATGGATGTTAAAATATGTGTAGACAGAACATGTTAAAAGAGAAAGTAAGCAGATATTAACAGTAAATGAACAAGTACATTAATCATTCATTTTCTACCACTTGTCTTTAATAATTTGGACAAAATAATAGAATGGAAAATGACACAATTTGTTACTGCATATGTCAGCAGCTAAATTAGGAGCCTTTGTTTGCTTACTTTCTAATAAAGGACAAGTTGTCTTGTATGTTCAGTATTTTATTTAAGGACAAACTTACAATAAGAAACATGTTTAATGTGCCGTAAGATTTTTTAGTTAAAATAAAGCCAATAATGTCATATTTAGTGGTCCCCTTTATTCAGAAAAGTACCAAAAGTTATTGAAATAATTTTGGTACCGGTACCAAAATATTGGTTTCGGGACAACACTACCACGTTGTATTATCAACTGTTAATGACACTCTGTATGGGTTGTACCTTGAAAGCCAGGCATTATGAAATGATGCTTTGAAGTTCCCACAATAACTGTAATTACTGGAATATACGTATTAGGTATACATTATGTTTAAATGCTGAATAGCTGAAACCAATCTGAAATGTGGGTGGGCCTAATTAGGGACCCCAATGTAGGGCAAAAATAATAAGAATAACAAAAATAGCACACAAAAAGGAATCAGGAAAAAATTCTAAGAATAGACACAAAAGGTTGGAAAAAACATAAAATGCACACAAAAGGTGTGGCGATGAAACAGTTAATACTACACGACAGCGGCGGAGCATGAGCCACGGTAAAATAGAAAGCTTGAGTAGAGCCAAAGTGGAGGAGATGAACACGATTGTAAAGTTGAACCATCAGGAATCTAATGGAGCCGAGTGAATGGACTGAAGAAATAAGTATCATATGTGCACGTAGGCGTCTCAAAAACCAGGCACTGTAAGAAAAAGCAGACAGGCAGCAGATGAGCTGCCAGATCATGACGTTTTTCTCTTTGTTCTTACATTTCTACTGCTTTTTTTTTTTTTCAACAATATGCAGGAGCATTGTTGATTCTGAAGGCCTCTGGCAGATTTAGTACAGCATGACAACATAAGCTAGCTGAATTCTGATTGGATAAAAACTAAAAAACAAAAAACAGCACTGGAAGGAGCATAATATGACATGAAGAGAATATGAATACTTTTAGAAATTTAGGGAAAGTAAATAAAATCAATATTTTATCTTTAATTATTATCTAGTGTTGTCCCGATAGCAATATTTTAGTATCGGTACCAACATGTATTTCGCTATTTTTCGGTACTTATCTAAATAAAAGGGACAACAAAAAAGGGCATTACTGGCTTTATTTTAACAAAAAATCTTACAGTACATTAAACATATGTTTCTTATTGCAATCGAAGAACAGGTTTGTCCTTAAATAAAATAGTGAACATACAATACATACTTTTATTAGCAAGTAAGCAAACAAAGGCTCCTAATTTGTCTGCTGAGGTATGCAGTAACATATTGTGTCATTTGTCATTCTATTTTGTGAAAACTATGAGGGACAAACTGTAACAAATTATTATTAATCCACTTGTTTATTTACTGTTAATATCTGCTTACTTTTGCTTCCCTGCTTTGCACTCAGCATCAAAGGTTGGAATTGGGGGTTAACAACAATGTTTCCCTAGCGCAGCCACCGCTCCTGCTCACTGCTCCCCTCACCTCCCAGGAAGTGATCAAGGGTGATGGGTCAAACGCAGAGAATAATTTTGCCACACCTCGTTTGTGTGTGACAATCATTGGTACTTTAATTAAAAAATATATTTTAACATGTTCTATCTATACTTCTGTTAAAATATAATAATCACCTATTCTTCTGTTGTTTGATACTTTGCATTAGTTGCGATGAGGTGGCGACTCGTCCAGGGTGTACCCCGCCTACCGCCCGAATGCAGCTGAGATAGGTTTCAGCGACCCCAAAAGGGACAAGCAGTAGAAAATGTATGGACTTTACATTAGATTTGGATGATATTACAAATGTAGGTATCGATCCGATTCCTTTTAGTTACAGGAGCATACATAAGTCATATTCAAAGTCCTCATGTGTCCAGGGAAATATTTCCTGAGTTTATAAACATTATCTTAATTTTTAAAAAAGCAAAAAAAGATTTTGTGACGATAAAAAAATATAGATGTAATCATAGTAGTATCGACTACATACACTCTTGCACTTGGTATCATTACAGTGGATGTCAGGTGTAGATCCACCCATGGCATTTGTTTACATTCAGGGTGCTAGCTTGCTTGTAGCGGTTAGCTCTCGTATCCTCCTACGGTGTGTAGTGAAGGATGTTTAGCTATTCCTCGTCCTGCAGGGATGATACTTGTAAGAAACATACTTTATTTGTCGCCAGGGAGGCGAGGATTAATGATTTAGAAGTAGCTAAAACACTGCCGACTGCGGATGGATTTTAGCCGCTAGCAAGCTCGCCATGTCTTAAAGCACCTTTTCCTGAGGGTGTTTCAGTGATATAACTTCACCTTTATCATTAGTTTTTAAGCCAAAATGCGGCCGTTCTCCCTTTTCTGTCTACACACTGTGTCTGCTTGTAAGTACTCCGTGATTGTGCGCTGCCGAACATGCTCATCTGCTCGTAAACCAGCAATGTCACAATGCGACGACGTGCCGTCATGCCCAGGGAACAGGTACTTTTCAAATAGTATTGTACCAATTATGATTCATTAGTACTGCGTTGCTAAGGTACAACAATAATATGATCATTATTTCTGGTCATGTTAGGCCAGCAGAGAAGGCCCACCACTGGTATAAGATACTTGTAATAAACGTACTGCATCGCATCACAGTCAAATGTGTAGTTTTAAACTTATTTAGAATTTTGGATAGATATCTCTGACTAGATCATTTATTACACAGGCAAGCTTAATGTTGTGGTAAGCGAAAATGAGGGTGCAACAGATTGCACTTGAGGCATCAAAGATGAGAAAGGGTGGCTGCTCTGTTCTAAAAATAGATGGCGGCGATATGAAGCCAGGATTTCCTGTTGAGTAGCTGTGCCTTGGCTCGCCTGCAGCCAATTTTAGTTAGCTTTTTTTTTGAAGGAGCGACCAAAGCTCGGCCCCTGCATGGCTGCAGGACTCCGAGCCGTACTTTGCGTCTCGGCCCAGCTGGGACGTCTGCACAGGCTGGTTGTATGAGGGTGTTGATGGTATATAGGGGGACATAAGGGGACCCTTCTTCGTGTGTCAGCTCTCCGAGGTGCTCTTTTTCTGCCTCGCTGCACCGCACTTCACTCTCTTATCTCTTTCCTGCTTCATTTGGGATTTTTACACTTTAATTGGCCAATCTGGCACATACAGCTTGGAGTCAAATATTCTCCAATATTTGCTGCCAGTGCTGGGATGGAGCGAGAACAATTCAAGATGAAGGCTCAGCGTGAGCTCATTTACTCAACTTGAGGTAGTCTTTGCAATGCTGAGTCCAAATAGTTTTAAAATTAAATCTATTCTGAAGGCTTTCGGGTAATATTTGTACGGATACTCCTTTTTTCAGTTTGTCTTAAGTACTACAGAAGCAAAAAAAACAAAAAAAAACAGGAGTGAGTGTTTGCAGTATATAATAGCAATGATGGGAGAGTTTCAGTATATAATAGCAATGATGGCAGTATTGCAGTATATAATAGCAATGATGGCAGTATTGCAGTATATAATAGCAATGATGGCACTGTTGCAGTATATAATAGCAATGATGGCAGTATTGCAGTGTATAATAGCAATGATGGCAGTATTGCAGTATATAATAGCAATGATGGCAGTATTGCAGTACATAATAGCAATGATGGCATTGTTGCAGTACATAATTGCAGTATATAATAGCAATGATGGCAGTATTGCAGTATATAATAGCAATGATGGCAGTATTGCAGTACATAATAGCAATGATGGCATTGTTGCAGTACGTAATTGCAGTATATAATAGCAATGATGGCAGTATTGCAGTATATAATAGCAATGATGGCAGTGTTACAGTATATAATAGCAATGATGGCAGTGTTGCAGTACATAATTGCTGTATATAATAGCAATGATGGCAGTATTGCAGTATATAATAGCAATGATGGCAGTGTTGCAGTATATAATAGCAATGATGGCAGTGTTGCAGTATATAATAGCAATGATGGCAGTGTTGCAGTATATAATAGCAATGATGGCAGTATTGCAGTATATAATAGCAATGATGGCAGTATTGCAGTACATAATAGCAATGATGGTATTGTTGCAGTATATAATAGCAATGATGGCATTGTTGCAGTACATAATTGCAGTATATAATAGCAATGATGGCAGTATTGCAGTACATAATAGCAATGATGGCATTGTTGCAGTATATAATAGCAATGATTGCAGTGTTGCAGTACATAATTGCAGTATATAATAGCAATGATGGCATTGTTGCAGTATATAATAGCAATGATGGCAGTGTTACAGTATATAATAGCAATGATGGCAGTATTGCAGTACATAATAGCAATGATGGCATTGTTGCAGTACATAATAGCAATGATGGCATTGTTGCAGTATATAATAGCAATGATGGCAGTGTTGCAGTACATAATTGCAGTATATAATAGCAATGATGGCAGTATTGCAGTATATAATAGCAATGATGGCAGTGTTACAGTATATAATAGCAATGATGGCAGTGTTGCAGTACATAATTGCAGTATATAATAGCAATGATGGCAGTGTTGCAGTATATAATAGCAATGATGGCAGTATTGCAGTACATAATAGCAATGATGGCAGTATTGCAGTATATAATAGCAATGATGGCAGTGTTGCAGTACATAATTGCAGTATATAATAGCAATGATGGCAGTATTGCAGTATATAATAGCAATGATGGCAGTGTTGCAGTATATAATAGCAATGATGGCAGCATTGCAGTACATAACAGCAATGATGGCAGTATTGCAGTATATAATAGCAATGATGGCAGTGTTGCAGTTCATAATTGCAGTATATAACTTTATGGCTGGCTCACATCGTGGTCACTCCGTGATCACGTACGACCGCCAGACACTTCTGGATGTGGACATATCGGGCCGTTTTGGACTGATAGACACTTGCGTGCTAGACTTGCTAACTAGCATGGGAATACATCGGCGGCTACATCCAGCGGCCTGTGAAGCAGGGGAGTCTAGTAGCAGCGGGGGCCGTCTACGGAGCAGACGGCAGCGGTGTGATCGGAAACGCGGATGCCGAGCGGGGCTAAAAACAAAGCAGAAGGCTAATCCCCACAGAACACCACTTTCCTCCATCCCGAAGACGGATTTAGATGGAAAATGCGAGACTACTGGTCTGGGTAAGGAGTCAGTTAAATTAGAACAAGTTTTTTCTGCTTTGAGTGTTTCAGAGTTGGACATGTGTTTTACTGAGGTGGCTAACTATGATGCGTGCAGTTTATCAAAGCAACAAACAAACAATCGGAAAATCCCCGTTACTGAGGTGGCTAACCATGATGCGTGCAGTTTATCAAAGCAACAAACAAACAATCGGAAAATCCCCGTTACTGAGGTGGCTAACCATGATGCGTGCAGTTTATCAAAGCAACAATCAAACAATCGGAAAATTCCTGTCGTATCAATTCCTAGATATGGTCGTAACTATACTAAATGCACTGGGCATAATAAACACAACATTATTAATATTGCTACTACGGATAATTTGATCAAAAACTCCCTAAAACAGCCCACTACTTATAATATAGGTTTTTTAAACATAAGATCATTGTCTCCCAAAACGTTGTTAGTTAATGATATTATCAGAGACAACAATCTTAACGTCATCGGTCTCAGCAAAACCTGGCTTAAACCAAACAACTTTTTTGCGCTAAATGAGGCATGTCCTCCTAACTTTACACATGCGCATATTGCCCGTCCGCTCAAAAGGGGTGGGGGGGGTCGCACTAATATACAACGAAAACTTTAACCTTAGTCCTAACATAAATAATAAATATAAATCGTTTGAGGTGCTTACTATGAGGTCTGTCACACCGCTGCCTCTACACCTGGCTGTTATCTACCGCCCCCCAGGGCCCTATTCGGACTTTATTAATGAATTCTCAGAGTTCGTTGCTGATCTAGTGACACACGCCGATAATATAATCATAATGGGGGACTTTAATATCCATATGAATACCCCATCGGACCCACCGTGCGTAGCGCTCCAGACTGTAATTGATAGCTGTGGTCTCACACAAATAATAAATGAACCCACGCATCGCAACGGTAATACGATAGACCTAGTGCTTGTCAGGGGCATCACCGTTTCCAAAGTTACGATACTCCCGTATACTAAAGTATTGTCCGATCATTACCTTATAAAATTCGAGGTTCAGACGCATGTTCGTCAAACTAATAATAATAATAACTGCTATAGCAGCCGCAATATTAATACAGCCACAACGACAACTCTTGCTGACCTACTGCCCTCGGTAATGGCACCATTCCCAAAGTATGTGGGCTCTATTGATAACCTCACTAACAACTTTAACGACGCCCTGCGCGAAACCATTGATAACATAGCACCGCTAAAGTTAAAAAAGGCTCCAAAAAAGCGCACCCCATGGTTTACAGAAGAAACTAGAGCTCAGAAATTATTATGCAGAAAGCTGGAACGCAAATGGCGCACGACTAAACTTGAGGTGCACCATCAAGCATGGAGTGATGGTTTAATAACTTATAAACGCATGCTTACCTTAGCTAAAGCTAAATATTACTCAAATCTCATCCACCGTAATAAAAACGATCCTAAATTTTTGTTTAGTACGGTAGCATCGCTAACCCAACAAGGGACTCCTTCCAGTAGCTTAACCCACTCAGCAAATGACTTTATGCAATTCTTTAGTAAGAAAATTGAAGTCATTAGAAAGGAGATTAAAGACAATGCGTCCCAGCTACAACGGAGTTCTATTAACACTGACATGATTGTATATACGGCGGATACTGCCCTCCAAAATAGTTTCTCTCGTTTTGAGGAAATAACATTAGAGGAATTGTTACAACGTGTAAATGGAATAAAACAGACAACATGTTTACTTGACCCTCTTCCTGGGAAACTGATCAAGGAACTCTTTGTATTATTAGGTCCATCAGTGCTAAATATTAAAAACTTATCACTCTCCTCGGGCACTGTTCCCCTAGCATTCAAAAAAGCGGTTATTCATCCTCTTCTTAAAAGACCTAACCTCGATCCTGACCTCATGGTAAATTACCGACCGGTGTCTCACCTTCCCTTTATTTCAAAAATCCTTGAAAAAATTGTTGCGGAGCAGTTAAATGAACACTTAGCGTCTAACAATCTATGTGAAACCTTTCAATCCGGTTTCAGGGCAAATCACTCCACGGAGACAGCCCTCGCAAAAATGACTAATGATCTATTGCTAACGATGGATTCTGATGCGTCATCTATGTTGCTGCTCCTCGATCTTAGCGCTGCTTTCGATACCGTCGATCATAATATTTTATTAGAACGTATCAAAACACGAATTGGTATGTCAGACTTAGCCCTGTCTTGGTTTAACTCTTATCTTACTGATAGGATGCAGTGTGTCTCCCATAACAATGTGACCTCGGACTACGTTAAGGTAACGTGTGGAGTTCCCCAGGGTTCGGTCCTTGGCCCTGCACTCTTCAGCATCTACATGCTGCCGCTAGGTGACATCATACGCAAATACGGTGTTAGCTTTCACTGTTATGCTGATGACACCCAACTCTACATGCCCCTAAAGCTGACCAACACGCCGGATTGTAGTCAGCTGGAGGCGTGTCTTAATGAAATTAAACAATGGATGTCCGCTAACTTTTTGCAACTCAACGCCAAAAAAACGGAAATGCTGATTATCGGTCCTGCTAGACACCGAACTCTATTTAATAATACAACTCTAACATTTGACAACCAAACAATTAAACAAGGCGACACGGTAAAGAATCTGGGTATTATCTTCGACCCAACTCTCTCCTTTGAGGCACACATTAAAAGCGTTACTAAAACGGCCTTCTTTCATCTCCGTAACATCGCTAAAATTCGCTCCATTCTGTCCACTAAAGACGCTGAGATCATTATCCATGCGTTTGTTACGTCTCGCCTCGACTACTGTAACGTATTATTTTCGGGTCTCCCCATGTCTAGCATTAAAAGATTACAGTTGGTACAAAATGCGGCTGCTAGACTTTTGACAAGAACAAGAAAGTTTGATCACATTACGCCTGTACTGGCTCACCTGCACTGGCTTCCTGTGCACTTAAGATGTGACTTTAAGGTTTTACTACTTACGTATAAAATACTACACAGTCTAGCTCCATCTTATCTTGCCGATTGTATTGTACCATATGTCCCGGCAAGAAATCTGCGTTCAAAGGATTCCGGCTTATTAGTGATTCCCAAAGCCCAAAAAAAGTCTGCGGGCTATAGAGCATCTTCCGTTCGGGCTCCAGTACTCTGGAATACCCTCCCGGTAACAGTTCGCGATGCCACCTCAGTAGAAGCATTTAAGTCTCACCTTAAAACTCATTTGTATACTCTAGCCTTTAAATAGACTCCCTTTTTAGACCAGTTGATCTGCCGTTTCTTTTCTTTTTCTTCTATGTCCCACTCTCCCGTGTGGAGGGGGTCCGGTCCGATCCGGTGGCCATGTACTGCTTGCCTGTGTATCGGCTGGGGACATCTCTGCGCTGCTGGTCCGCCTACGCTTGGGATGGTTTCCTGCTGGCTCCGCTGTGAACGGGACTCTCGCTGCTGTGTCTTGGATCCTCTTTGGACTGGACTCTCGCGACTGTGTTGTATCCATTGTGGATTGAACTTTCACAGTATCATGTTAGATCCATTGCTTTCCTCCTCTCTAAGGTTCTCATAGTCATCATTGTCACCGATGTTCCACTGGGTCATTATTGTCACCAATGTCCCACTGGGTGTGAGTTTTCCTTGCCCTTATGTGGGCCTACCGAGGATGTCGTGGTGGTTTGTGCAGCCCTTTGAGACACTAGTGATTTAGGGCTATATAAGTAAACATTGATTGATTGATTGATAATAGCAATGATGGCAGTATTGCATTATATAATAGCAATGATGGCAGTGTTGCAGTATATAATAGCAATGATGGCAGTATTGCAGTATATAATAGCAATGATGGCATTGGTGCAGTATATAATAGCAATGATGGCAGTGTTGCAGTATATAATAGCAATGATGGCAGTATTGCAGTTTATAATAGCAAGGATGACAGTGTTTCAGTACATAATTGCAGTATATAATAGCAATGATGGCAGTATTGCAGTATATAATAGCAAAGATGGCAGTGTTGCAGTACATAGTAGCAATGATGGCAGTGTTGCAGTATATAATAGCAATAATGGCATTGTTGCAGTATATAATAGCAATGATGGCAGTATTGCAGTATATAATAACAAAGATGGCAGTGTTGCAGTATATCATAGCAATGATGGCGGTATTGCAGTACATAATAGCAATGATGGCATTGTTGCAGTATATAATAGCAATGATGGCAGTATTGCAGGATATAATAGCAATGATGGCATTGTTGCAGTATATCATAGCAATGATGGCAGTATTGCAGTACATAATAGCAATGATGGCATTGTTGCAGTATATAATAGCAATGATGGCAGTATTGCAGTACATAATAGCAATGATGGCATTGTTGCAGTGTATAATAGCAATGATGGCAGTATTGCAGTATATAATAGCAATGATGGCAGTATACCAGTATATAATAGCAATGATGGCAGTATTGCAGTATATAATAGCAATGATGGCAGTGTTGCAGTATATAATAGCAATGATGGCAGTATACCAGTATATAATAGCAATGATGGCAGTATTGCAGTATATAATAGCAATGATGGCAGTGTTGCAGTATATAATAGCAATGATGGCAGTATTGCAGTATATAATAGCAATGATGGCAGTATTGCAGTATATAATAGCAATGATGGCAGTATTGCAGTATATAATAGCAATGATGGCAGTATTGCAGTACATAACAGCAACGATGGCAGTATTGCAGTACATAATAGCAATGATGGCAGTATTGCAGTATATAATAGCAATGATGGCAGTGTTGCAGTATATAATAGCAATGATGGCAGTGTTGCAGTATATAATAGCAATGATGGCAGTATACCAGTATATAATAGCAATGATGGCAGTATTGTAGTATATAATAGCAATGATGGCAGTATACCAGTATATAATAGCAATGATGGCAGTATTGCAGTATATAATAGCAATGATGGCAGTGTTGCAGTATATAATAGCAATGATGGCATTGTTGCAGTATATAATAGCAATGATGGCAGTATTGCAGAATATAATAGCAATGATGGCAGTATTGCAGTATATAACAGCAAAGATGGCAGTGTTACAGTATATAATAGCAATGATGGCAGTATACCAGTATATAATACCAATGATGGCAGTATTGCAGTATATAATAGCAATGATGGCAGTATTGCAGTATATAATAGCAATGATGGCAGTGTTGCAGTATATAATAGCAATAATGGCAGTATTGCAGTATATAATAGCAATGATGGCAGTATTGCAGTATATAATAGCAATGATGGCAGTATTGCAGTATATAACAGCAAAGATGGCAGTGTTGCAGTATATAATAGCAATGATGGCAGTATACCAGTATATAATAGCAATGATGGCAGTATTGCAGTATATAATATCAATGATAGCAGTGTTGCAGTATATAATAGCAATGATGGCAGTATTGCAGTATATAATAGCAATGATGGCAGTGTTGCAGTATATAATAGCAATGATGGCAGTATTGCAGAATATAATAGCAATGATGGCAGTATTGCAGTATATAACAGCAAAGATGGCAGTGTTGCAGTATATAATAGCAATGATGGCAGTATACCAGTATATAATAGCAATGATGGCAGTATTGCAGTATATAATAGCAATGATGGCAGTATTGCAGTATATAATAGCAATGATGGCAGTATTGCAGTATATAATAGCAATGATGGCAGTATTGCAGTATATAACAGCAAAGATGGCAGTGTTGCAGTATATAATAGCAATGATGGCAGTATACCAGTATATAATAGCAAAGATGGCAGTATTGCAGTATATAATAGCAATGATGGCAGTGTTGCAGTATATAATAGCAATGATGGCAGTATTGCAGTATATAATAGCAATGATGGCAGTATTGCAGTATATAACAGCAAAGATGGCAGTGTTGCAGTATATAATAGCAATGATGGCAGTATACCAGTATATAATAGCAATGATGGCAGTATTGCAGTATATAATAGCAATGATGGCAGTGTTGCAGTATATAATAGCAATGATGGCAGTATTGCAGTACATAATAGCAATGATGGCAGTGTTGCAGTATATAATAGCAATTATGGCAGTATTGCAGTATATAATACCAATGATGGCACTATTGCAGTATATAATAGCAATGATGGCAGTGTTGCAGTATATAATAGCAATGATGGCAGTATTGCAGTATATAATAGCAATGATGGCAGTATTGCAGTATATAATAGCAATGATGGCAGTATTGCAGTATATAATAGCAATGATGGCAGTGTTGCAGTATATAATAGCAATGATGGCAGTGTTGCAGTATATAATAGCAATGATGGCAGTATTGCAGTATATAATAGCAATGATGGCAGTATTGCAGTATATAATAGCAATGATGGCAGTATTGCAGTATATAACAGCAAAGATGGCAGTGTTGCAGTATATAATAGCAACGATGGCAGTATACCAGTATATAATAGCAATGATGGCAGTATTGCAGTATATAATAGCAATGATGGCAGTGTTGCAGTATATAATAGCAACGATGGCAGTATACCAGTATATAATAGCAATGATGGCAGTATTGCAGTATATAATAGCAATGATGGCAGTGGTGCAGTATATAATAGCAATGATGGCAGTATTGCAGTATATAATAGCAATGATGGCAGTATTGCAGTATATAATAGCAATGATGGCAGTGTTGCAGTATATAATGGCAACGATGGCAGTGTTGCAGTATATAATAGTAATTATGGCAGTATTGCAGTATATAATAGCAATGATGGCAGTGTTGCAGTATATAATAGCAATGATGGCAGTGTTGCAGTATATAATGGCAACGATGGCAGTGTTGCAGTATATAATAGTAATTATGGCAGTATTGCAGTATATAATAGCAATGATGGCAGTATTGCATTATATAATAGCAATGATGGCAGTATTGCAGTATATAATAGCAATGATGGCAGTGTTGCAGTATATAATAGCAATTATGGCAGTATTGCAGTATATAATAGCAATGATGGCAGTATTGCAGTATATAATAGCAATGATGGCAGTATACCAGTATATAATAGCAATGATGGCAGTATTGCAGTATATAATAGCAATGATGGCAGTGTTGCAGTATATAATAGCAATGATGGCAGTATTGCAGAATATAATAGCAATGATGGCAGTATTGCAGTATATAACAGCAAAGATGGCAGTGTTGCAGTATATAATAGCAATGATGGCAGTATACCAGTATATAATAGCAATGATGGCAGTATTGCAGTATATAATAGCAATGATGGCAGTATTGCAGTATATAATAGCAATGATGGCAGTATTGCAGTATATAATAGCAATGATGGCAGTATTGCAGTATATAATAGCAATGATGGCAGTATACCAGTATATAATAGCAAAGATGGCAGTATTGCAGTATATAATAGCAATGATGGCAGTATTGCAGTATATAATAGCAATGATGGCAGTATTGCAGTATATAATAGCAATGATGGCAGTATACCAGTATATAATAGCAAAGATGGCAGTATTGCAGTATATAATAGCAATGATGGCAGTATACCAGTATATAACAGCAAAGATGGCAGTGTTGCAGTATATAATAGCAATGATGGCAGTATACCAGTATATAATAGCAAAGATGGCAGTATTGCAGTATATAATAGCAATGATGGCAGTGTTGCAGTATATAATAGCAATGATGGCAGTATTGCAGTATATAATAGCAATGATGGCAGTATTGCAGTATATAATAGCAATGATGGCAGTATTGCAGTATATAATAGCAATGATGGCAGGGTTGCAGTATATAATAGCAATTATGGCAGTATTGCAGTATATAATAGCAATGATGGCAGTATTGCAGTATATAATAGCAATGATGGCATTGTTGCAGTATATAATAGCAATGATGGCAGTGTTGCAGTATATAATAGCAATGATGGCAGTGTTGCAGTATATAATAGCAATGATGGCAGTGTTGCAGTATATAATAGCAATGATGGCAGTGTTGCAGTATATAATAGCAATGATGGCAGTATTGCAGTATATAATAGCAATTATGGCAGTATTGCAGTATATAATAGCAATGATGGCAGTATTGCAGTATATAATAGCAATGATGGCAGTGTTGCAGTATATAATATCAATGATGGCAGTGTTGAAGTATATAATAGCAATGATGGCAGTATTGCAGTATGTAATAGCAATGATGGCAGTATTGCAGTATATAATAGCAATGATGGCAGTGTTGCAGTATATAATATTAATGATGGCAGTATTGCTGTATATAATAGCAATGATGGCAGTGTTGCAGTATATAATAGCAATGATGGCAGTGTTGCAGTATATAATAGCAATTATGGCAGTATTGCAGTATATAATACCAATGATGGCACTATTGCAGTATATAATAGCAATGATGGCAGTGTTGCAGTATATAATAGCAATGATGGCAGTATTGCAGTATATAATAGCAATGATGGCAGTATTGCAGTATATAATAGCAATGATGGCAGTATTGCAGTATATAATAGCAATGATGGCAGTGTTGCAGTATATAATAGCAATGATGGCAGTGTTGCAGTATATAATAGCAATGATGGCAGTATTGCAGTATATAATAGCAATGATGGCAGTATTGCAGTATATAATAGCAATGATGGCAGTATTGCAGTATATAATAGCAATGATGGCAGTATACCAGTATATAATAGCAAAGATGGCAGTATTGCAGTATATAATAGCAATGATGGCAGTATACCAGTATATAACAGCAAAGATGGCAGTGTTGCAGTATATAATAGCAATGATGGCAGTATACCAGTATATAATAGCAAAGATGGCAGTATTGCAGTATATAATAGCAATGATGGCAGTGTTGCAGTATATAATAGCAATGATGGCAGTATTGCAGTATATAATAGCAATGATGGCAGTATTGCAGTATATAATAGCAATGATGGCAGTATTGCAGTATATAATAGCAATGATGGCAGGGTTGCAGTATATAATAGCAATTATGGCAGTATTGCAGTATATAATAGCAATGATGGCAGTATTGCAGTATATAATAGCAATGATGGCATTGTTGCAGTATATAATAGCAATGATGGCAGTGTTGCAGTATATAATAGCAATGATGGCAGTGTTGCAGTATATAATAGCAATGATGGCAGTGTTGCAGTATATAATAGCAATGATGGCAGTGTTGCAGTATATAATAGCAATGATGGCAGTATTGCAGTATATAATAGCAATTATGGCAGTATTGCAGTATATAATAGCAATGATGGCAGTATTGCAGTATATAATAGCAATGATGGCAGTGTTGCAGTATATAATATCAATGATGGCAGTGTTGAAGTATATAATAGCAATGATGGCAGTATTGCAGTATGTAATAGCAATGATGGCAGTATTGCAGTATATAATAGCAATGATGGCAGTGTTGCAGTATATAATATTAATGATGGCAGTATTGCTGTATATAATAGCAATGATGGCAGTGTTGCAGTATATAATAGCAATGATGGCAGTGTTGCAGTATATAATAGCAATTATGGCAGTATTGCAGTATATAATACCAATGATGGCACTATTGCAGTATATAATAGCAATGATGGCAGTGTTGCAGTATATAATAGCAATGATGGCAGTATTGCAGTATATAATAGCAATGATGGCAGTATTGCAGTATATAATAGCAATGATGGCAGTATTGCAGTATATAATAGCAATGATGGCAGTGTTGCAGTATATAATAGCAATGATGGCAGTGTTGCAGTATATAATAGCAATGATGGCAGTATTGCAGTATATAATAGCAATGATGGCAGTATTGCAGTATATAATAGCAATGATGGCAGTATTGCAGTATATAACAGCAAAGATGGCAGTGTTGCAGTATATAATAGCAACGATGGCAGTATACCAGTATATAATAGCAATGATGGCAGTATTGCAGTATATAATAGCAATGATGGCAGTGTTGCAGTATATAATTGCAACGATGGCAGTATACCAGTATATAATAGCAATGATGGCAGTATTGCAGTATATAATAGCAATGATGGCAGTGGTGCAGTATATAATAGCAATGATGGCAGTATTGCAGTATATAATAGCAATGATGGCAGTATTGCAGTATATAATAGCAATGATGGCAGTGTTGCAGTATATAATGGCAACGATGGCAGTGTTGCAGTATATAATAGTAATTATGGCAGTATTGCAGTATATAATAGCAATGATGGCAGTGTTGCAGTATATAATAGCAATGATGGCAGTGTTGTCGTATATAATAGCAATTATGGCAGTATTGCATTATATAATAGCAATGATGGCAGTATTGCAGTATATAATAGCAATGATGGCAGTGTTGCAGTATATAATAGCAATTATGGCAGTATTGCAGTATATAATAGCAATGATGGCAGTATTGCAGTATATAATAGCAATGATGGCAGTATTGCAGTATATAATAGCAATGATGGCAGTATTGCAGTATATAATAGCAATTATGGCAGTATTGCAGTATATAATAGCAATGATGGCAGTATTGCAGTATATAATAGCAATGATGGCAGTGTTGCAGTATATAATAGCAATGATGGCAGTGTTGCAGTATATAATAGCAATGATGGCAGTATTGCAGTATATAATAGCAATTATGGCAGTATTGCAGTTTATAATAGCAATGATGGCAGTATTGCAGTATATAATAGCAATGGTGGCAGTGTTGCAGTATATAATAGCAATGATGGCAGTATTGCAGTATATAATAGCAATGATGGCAGTATTGCAGCATATAATAGCAATGATGGCAGTATTGCAGTATATAATAGCAATTATGGCAGTATTGCAGTATATAATAGCAATGATGGCAGTATTGCAGTATATAATAGCAATGATGGCAGTATTGCAGTATATAATAGCAATGATGGCAGTATTGCAGTATATAATAGCAATTATGGCAGTATTGCAGTATATAATAGCAATGATGGCAGTATTGCAGTATATAATAGCAATGATGGCAGTGTTGCAGTATATAATAGCAATGATGGCAGTGTTGCAGTATATAATAGCAATGATGGCAGTATTGCAGTATATAATAGCAATTATGGCAGTATTGCAGTTTATAATAGCAATGATGGCAGTATTGCAGTATATAATAGCAATGGTGGCAGTGTTGCAGTATATAATAGCAATGATGGCAGTATTGCAGTATATAATAGCAATGATGGCAGTATTGCAGCATATAATAGCAATGATGGCAGTATTGCAGTATATAATAGCAATGATGGCAGTATTGCAGTATATAATAGCAATGATGGCAGTATTGCAGTATATAATAGCAATGATGGCAGTGTTGCAGTATATAATAGCAATGATGGCAGTATTGCAGTATATAATAGCAATGATGGCAGTATTGCAGTATATAATAGCAATGATGGCAGTATTGCAGTATATAATAGCAATGATGGCAGTATTGCAGTATATAATAGCAATGATGGCAGTATTGCAGTATATAATAGCAATGATGGCAGTGTTGCAGTATATAATAGCAATGATGGCAGTATTGCAGTATATAACAGCAACGATGGCAGTATTGCAGTACATAATAGCAATGATGGCAGTATCGCAGTACATAATAGCAATGAAGGCATGTGTACTGCTCACTGTTGTGCCTCCACAACAAAGACAAAAGAAACCTCCCAGGGGAGACGAGATGCTCACCAAGATGAAAGATAATGTGATGGATGTGTCCTGAGAATACTTGACATGCAGCAAAAGCATAAGCCAGGAGATGAAAAGGCAGGTTCCTTATGAAGTGTCAAATGTAAAAATTCAAACACACTTTAGTAGCTGATGTATTTTGAACATGTAGCTATATATTTTTTTTCACATTGATTTCACTTTTGTCACATTCATCTATATAAATAAATAAATGTAAAATCAATCCAATTATTAAACCGGGATGTTAAATCGAATCTTTAGATTTAACATTTAAAGTTTAACATTTATAATTAGAATGTTACGTTAAATGTATTGTTTACCATTTAAAGTTAACATTTAGACATAGATTTAAGCCATAGATTTAGAAATTACATTTGACATTCAATATTTAACATTTAGATTCACCATATAGATTAAATATTCATATTTGAAATTAACATTTAAATTTAGATGTTATATTTAACGTTTGTATATAACATTTACCTTTATATTCAACATGTAATAATCAAATTTAGAGTCAACATATAGATTAAACACATATATATATATATATATATATATATATATATATATATATATATATATATATATATTGTATATTTATATATACATATTTGTCTCTCGCTCTTATCCCCCTCTTGTCCGTACAATTTCCCCCTCTGTCTTGTTTTTTTTCTCTTTCTATCCCCTTTTGCTCCGGCCCGGCTGCACCAAATGATAATATTAATACATTGAATAAAGTCAAATACAAATAAGGCAACACGAGAAGTATCCCACACTTCCCTTTTGTGAAGTAAATTTGTACAGATATGGGCGTCTACATCAACAATATGATTTGCCTGAGAAACTGGACAGGGCAAAAATAAATAAATATATAATTAATTAAAAAAAATATATATATATGCATACATATAAATATATATATATATATATATATATATATATATATATATATATATATATATATGAAGAGTTCATATGCAAAAGCAGATAAATCCATTTTGACCGATTCTGTATATTAACGATTTTCTGCCTGCTGGTGTTGCCGGTACATATACAAGCATACAATGGTTTATTTAATATCAACATAAGCAAGTCATGAAAGCCTAAACTTTTAAGAAATGCTGATGTAATGAATGGCTTTCAAGTAAGAGTGTTTGATGTGGTTTTACGTCAAAAGCAGATATATCCAAATTATGATATGTTGCAAAAACAGATATCTCCAAAATCGTTTTCTTTGCGGTCGTTATTTCGCATAATATTCAAGATAAAGATAGAGAGAAAAACAGAACGT
Source organism: Nerophis ophidion (assembly GCF_033978795.1). NCBI lineage: Eukaryota > Metazoa > Chordata > Actinopteri > Syngnathiformes > Syngnathidae > Nerophis > Nerophis ophidion. The sequence continues at coordinate 26,767,075 of NC_084622.1, forward strand.
GAAATTTATCGAAAGCCACATTTCAAGGTAACAACTGTTCACATTTATTTACTTCATTATTTAACAGTTTCGATCCCTTGGTACGTATAAATCTAGGTGTCCCTGCGAACATTGTTTTTTCGTACTTGCTAACCGGACATGCTTTTTTGGAACTGTGACCTCACATATTTACCTTGTGCTTTTCAGCACAAAATGAAAAAACAAAAAAACAGTGTTGCAATGAAGACAATGTTTTATTAATAAAAACAAGCACAAATGCTCAACCTGGTTTGCCTATCAAAAACACTCCTGTGCAGATAACAGCTCACTCATCATCGCTATCGACATTAGCTCCATGCTCGACAACATCGTTTAACGCAGCGGTGTAAAACTCACGGACACGCGTGCTAGCGCCAACATCAAATAACTTCAACACGTCAGTTTTTTTCGCTGGCTTAACAGTGTTCACAGGAGAAGCTTCCAAATTATTCATGCGCGGATAACAACACTGAGTGACTACGTGCGCGCCGCCATTTTGTTTGTCACGTGATCCCGTACTGCAGCGCTGGTTGGGCAAACGGATATATCGGCTTTTGTGATAAATGATCCATGGCGCTTATCGGCCTTTGCAATAAATCGCTGAACTAAATGACGTTAAAAGCGGCATTTGTCTGCATTTGCAAACAAATTGATTTTGGTATACCACAATAGAAGTGGTGGACTATATATTACCGAGGCTGGGCTAAACTTTATCAAAATGGCGTTTATCGGTTTTTGCGTATGAACTCTTCATATATATATATATATATATATATATATATATATATATATATATATATATATATATATATATATATATATATCCATCCATCCATCCATCCATCTTCTGGAGCCAGGCCCAGAGTTAGACGAAGTGGCTGGGGAGAGGGAAGTCTGGGTTTCCCTGCTTAGGCTGTTGCCCCCGCGACCCGACCTCGGATATATATATATATATACATATATATATATATATATATATATATATATATATATATATATATATATATATAATTAAAATTAGTTTTGACTTCAACATATGCATTTAACGTTTAGATTTAAAATGTATATTTGAATTTAAAATTTATGAAGTTAATTCATTAACTCATACTATGTTTTGCATATGGTCAATGTTTATAGTCATCTTGGAGAAAGCAAACCACCAGTTTAACTAGTAAGGATTTCAGTATGAGCACATAATAACATGACTAACACAGATTAGTTCTCGCGGAAAAAAGGGCAATACTATTGGACCTCGATATGCAAATGTGATGGTCCTATACTTGAGAAGAGACTACATGTTTAGCCTAATGTCAAAATCTAAGTTATATATATATTTTTTCAGTCACTTACACACAAGCATCCACTTTATGGTCAGGATGTGCTGTCCTGACCCAGCACACACACACACACACAGACTGGAGGTAGGAAAATAAAACTGATGGTTTGGCTTCTCCAATTTAGGAGTGCCTCATTTCTGACCTGACCTCCTCCAGGAACTGTAGTCCTGTGTAATGACGCTCGCTTGTAATAAAGCAACTTTTGGTTCAGTACAGCGTCTCCGACGTCTCTTTTGATCCAGCCACACTGCCTTGTCATCCTTCTGTCCGGACCAGGATGACAAGACCAGAAATACACATGATTTATATTTAACATTTATATTTAACTCTTAGATTTACCGTTTATATTTAATATTTAATATATAAGTTAGCTTCAACATGTAGATTAAACTTTTGTATTTATATTGAACATTCATATTTAGATTCAACATATATATTTAACATTTAGATATATCATTTATATCCATACGTCCATTTTCTAACTCTTGTCCCTTTCGGGTTGGTGGGGGTGCGGGAGCCTATCCCAGCTGCACTCGGGCGGAAGGCGGGCTACATCCAATTGCAGGGCCAACACAGATAGACAAACAACATTCACGCTCTCATTCACACACCAGGGCCAATTTAGTGTTGCCAATCAACCTATCCCCAGGTGCATGTCTTTGGAAGTGGGAGGAAGCCGGAGTACCCGGAGGGAACCCACACAGAAAGACCTCAAGCCCAGGGATTGAAGTCAGTACCTTCTTATTGTGAGGCACATGCACTAACCTCTGTTGCACCGTTCTGCCTCAACAGTTGTATAAAGATTAAAAGTGTACATTTGGATTTTAAATGTATATTTAACCCTTAGAATTAGCGTTTATATTTAAGATTTAAGATTTAGATTTATTATTTGAATTCAACATTTATCTTCAAGATTTAACATTTAGATATAATATTTGTTTTTACCGTGTACATTGAACATATATTTAAATTTAACGTTTATATTTAATCATAACATATACAATTGTATACATTTTAAATCAATATTTAATCATAACATTTGTTTTCTACCCCAAATGTGAAGAAAAGGAGCTAAATGTGAGAAAAGTCAGCTAAAAATCTAAACTATTTCACAGTAGCCACAACAAAAATGTGATTGAATTTTTACATTCGGCACCACGTTATTGCTGTGCACTGAGATAGTAATGACTGTGCATGGTATGCTGTTTGCAGCAAGCCTCTGTGTTTTTCATGGACAGATTGTGATGACAATGCATAAAATGCAGACTAGACCTGAATTGTGGTCTAGCACTACACTGCATTATGGGTTTTCGATGTGATGGCAACAAAACAAATCATGTGCTGCATTTCCTCACTTTTCATGAACTGTTAAGTTACAATAATAGCTCTCTGACAAGGTGTCATGATTAGGGTTGTACAGTATACCGGTATTAGTATAGTACTGTGAAAATAATTAATCGTATTCGGTACAATACCACCTCTACAAAGTACCCATCCAGCTATCTACCGGCTAACGTCCATCCATACTTGTCAACCCTCCCGGACTCCCGAAATTCAGCGGCTCTTCCAAAAACCTCCCAGGACAAATTTTCTCCCGAAAATCTCTCGAAATTCAGGCGGAGCTGGAGGCCACGCCCCTTCCAGCTCCATGCGGACCTGAGTGAGGACAGACGGTTTTCATGTCCACTTTCCCACAATATAAACAGTGTGTCTCCCCAATGACGTTATAACTGTAGAATGATCGAGGCCAAGTTCTTGGTTTCTTATGTGGGTTTATTGTTAGGCAGTTTCATTAACGTCCTCCCAGCGTGGTAACAACACAACAACAGCAGTCACGTTTTCGTCTACCGTAAAGCAGTTTGTCTGCCGTAAACAGCAATGTCGTGACACTCTTAAACAGGACAATACTGCCATCTACTCTACATGCACCACAACACCTCCAAGCAACACCTCCAGGTAACTTCAACCCTTTACTAATACCCTACTCCATTCACATCCCATCTTTCCGGATTGTAAATAACCTAATGTAAATAATCGAATGTATTTCTAATGTATATACTTGTTCTTATGCTATCTTAACTCACTCTGTTCTCTGCTCGCTGTACATATCCTACTAAGTAAGACCTACGCTGTTTCAATGTCTATTTCTCTGTTGATGCAATTGTTGATGATTGAAGTACTGATATCAACCAAAGCTCCTCATCCCAACCCCCGGATTGTAAATAATGTAAATAATTCGATGTATATACTATGATGATTAACTTGTGTGATGACTGTATTATGCTGATAGTATTTATTTGTACCATGAATTGATTAACGTGGACCCCGACTTAAACAAGTTGAAAAACGTATTGGGGTGTTACCCTTTAGTGGTCAATATGTACTGTACTGTGCAGTCTACTAATAAAAGTTTCAATCAATCAATCAATCATGCATATGTGACAATAACATCTACGGCTTTTAGAGAGTCCAGTGCACAACTGCTCACACAACAGCTGTAAATATACTCCTCCCTCTTAACCACACCCACAATCACCCCCGCCCCACCCCCGACGACGCCCCTACCCCCCACCTCCCGAAATCGGAAGTCTCAAGGTTGGCAAGTATACGTCCAGCCCCAGTCTGCAGTGGTGTAGCTACTTCTAAATCACTAATCCTCGCCTCCATGGCGACACATAAAGTAAGTTTCTTACAAGTATTGTCACACCGCGGTGAGGGATGTCTTGTCTTGGTTTTTTTCTGTCTTATTATTTGCATGTTTTAGTTTGAAAAATAACTCTTCTCTCGTTTTCAGGTCACTTGCCCTTCCTTTTGTGTCATCAGTCTGACGTCATCCCTGTTCCCTAATTGTTTCCATCTGTTCCCTATTATCTTCATGTGTCTTATAAGCCCACTCCTCACTTTGTTCTGTGCCAGATTGTTTCGTTCATTCGTGCTCTCTAGCGTCCATGTCCATGTCCATGCCTTGCCTTGTCTCTTGCTTATGTCCCTTGATCCTGAACCCCTTTGCAACTATTTTGAGTTTTCCTTTATTCGTCCTCAGCAGAGTGATTTTGATTATTTCGTTTATTCAGCCGAAGTGGTAAGTTATCAGTTATTTTTTCATTCCTTCCTCGAATTTTTGAGCGACATTTTTTGTTAAAACTTTATTAGACTAGGTAGTGTAGAACTTTTCATAGATGTTGTTTTGTCCTCCCGTTGGAGCGTTTTTTGTTAATACTTTTTATAGCATAAACGGCGCCAATTGTAGTTCGTCTTTGCTTTTGTTTTCCTCCGTTCGGAGTGATTTTCCGTTGTTCCTTTTTTTTTTGGAACCTTTTTGGCGGATCAGTTTTTGTGAATAATAGATATTGTTATTCCTTGACTTTGGAGGTGAAAGGAAGTTATCAAAATAAAAGACTGTGTAATTGCCTACTCTGGATCTGAGTCTTATCCTTTTACCAAGCCTGACAAGTATCATCCGTGCAGGACGAGGAATAGCTAAACATGCTTCACTACACACCGTAGCTCACAGGCGTCACAATGTAAACAAACGCCATTGGTGGATCAACACTTAACATCCACTGTAATGATACCAAGTACATGAGCGTATCTAGTCGATGCTACTATGATTACATCTATATTTTTTAGCATCACAACATCTTTTTTGTTTTTTTATATATTTATGTTTATAAACTCAAGAAATATACGTCTATGGACATATCAGGACTTAAATTATGACCATTCTATGATCCTTTAACTACTTGGTATCCAGTGACATGCGGTGAGGTTCATGGCTGGTGAGGCACTGACTTCATCATGGTCAGATTTATAAACATATGAACCCAATAGAGTATCTTATTCACCATTTGATAGGCAGCAATAACGGGTTATGTTTAAAAGCTCATACCAGCATTCTTCCCTGCTTGGCACTCAGCATCAAGGGTTGGAATTGGGGGTTAAGTCACCAAAAATGATTCCCGGCCGCTGCTGCTCACTGTTCCCCTCACCTCCCAGGGGGCGAATAAGGGGATGGGTCAAATGCAGAGGACAAATTTCACCACACCTAGTGTGTGGATGACAATCATTGGTACTTTAACTTAATGTAGCACGTACTTTAGCTAGTATAGCTTAATATAAATAAATTACACCTATTATTATCATTATTAGCGATAATACTGCTAACATTAACAATATTAAATAATCACATGTATGTACAAAATGACAAACACGACAGTACACAGTGTTGTCACTATGACAGGTGTAACCGCGCTCCAGCGGCAGTGTTCATTCATTGTCTTTACTGTAGCATAAAAAAATGCAGATGGCCTTAAAACGCCACAATACTCAGTCACCATATTTAAGTACCCAAAATAAAGACTCAACATAATTATAAATTCAGTCGGATTAGAAACATTGGGGGAAACGGGATTAGAAACCCGATGCTAACCGCCCATAGAATATACATGGGTACGGCTAGTAGCTACTATTAGCAAAAAAATTCACTTACCAATTCGGCTTAGTATCTCAACATCGACACACTCTTTCGTCGCAACTCGGCTATGATGGTCGGCACCTATAAGTTTACAATTAGTTGTAAAATGTTGGAAGGTTGTTTTTACAATATGTAGGCTAACAACAACTTTAAAACATACCGGCTTCAGATGTCCCCAGGCCTAGCCGAGTAGTGCAAGAATGATCTCTGGGATCACTAGCGCCCTCTACTACCAGGAGGCCGGAGAACAGGTGCCTCACATAGTGGGTCTTTGCAGCAGTTTTATGATTGCCCAGCACAAGAAATATGTTACACACATACAGTTGTTGACAAAATAGACTGTACATTATATACCTCAGCTAACTAAACTGTAGAAATGTATAATATAATTCATATAGCATTACGGTCTCACTGCACAGCAGCCAGCAGTTAGTTCTCAGCTGGCTGTGACTCACCGCAAGTAATTCTCAGTATTTGAACGGCAAATGTGACAATCAAGCGATTTTGAATAAAAAATAATTTAAAACTGGTGAAGTTAAATGGAAAATAACTTTATAGTATAATCACTGGATACATATAATAATACATTTTTTTTTTCTTTTTACATTTTTTTCTTTCCACCTGCCTCCCCTGACTCCACGTCACTGTTGTTATCGGATTGATACCCATATTTGTGGTATCATCCAAAACTAATGTAAATTGTCCAAACAGAAGAATAGGTGATTATTACATTTTAGCAGAAGTGTAGATAGCACATGTTAAAAGAGAAAGTAAGCAGATATTAACAGTAAATGAACAAGTAGATTGATAATTCATTTTCTACCACTTGTCCCTCATAATTTTGACAAAATAATAGAAGGGAAAACGACACAATGTTACTGCATATGTCAGCAGACCAATTAAGAGCCTTTGTTTGCTTACTTATTACTAAAAGACAAGTTGTCTTGTATGTTTCTTTCCACCTGCCTCCCCTGATTATCGGTCCTGCTAGACACCGAACTCTATTTAATAATACAACTCTAACATTTGACAACCAAACAATTAAACAAGGCGACACGGTAAAGAATCTGGGTATTATCTTCGACCCAACTCTCTCCTTTGAGGCACACATTAAAAGCGTTACTAAAACGGCCTTCTTTCATCTCCGTAATATCGCTAAAATTCGCTCCATTCTGTCCACTAAAGACGCTGAGATCATTATCCATGCGTTTGTTACGTCTCGCCTCGACTACTGTAACGTATTATTTTCGGGTCTCCCCATGTCTAGCATTAAAAGATTACAGTTGGTACAAAATGCGGCTGCTAGACTTTTGACAAGAACAAGAAAGTTTGATCACATTACGCCTGTACTGGCTCACCTGCACTGGCTTCCTGTGCACTTAAGATGTGACTTTAAGGTTTTACTACTTACGTATAAAATACTACACGGTCTAGCTCCATCCTATCTTGCCGATTGTATTGTACCATATGTCCCGGCAAGAAATCTGCGTTCAAAGGACTCCGGCTTATTAGTGATTCCCAAAGCCCAAAAAAAGTCTGCGGGCTATAGAGCGTTTTCCGTTCGGGCTCCAGTACTCTGGAATGCCCTCCCGGTAACAGTTCGAGATGCCACCTCAGTAGAAGCATTTAAGTCTCACCTTAAAACTCATTTGTAGACTCTAGCCTTTAAATAGACTCCCTTTTTAGACCAGTTGATCTGCCGTTTCTTTTCTTTTTCTTCCATGTCCCACTCTCCCGTGTGGAGGGGGTCCGGTCCGATCCGGTGGCCATGTACTGCTCGCCTGTGTATCGGCTGGGGACATCTCTGCGCTGCTGGTCCGCCTACGCTTGGGATGGTTTCCTGCTGGCTCCGCTGTGAACGGGACTCTCGCTGCTGTGTCTTGGATCCTCTTTGGACTGGACTCTTGCGACTGTGTTGTATCCATTGTGGATTGAACTTTCACAGTATCATGTTAGACCCGCTCGACATCCATTGCTTTCCTCCTCTCTAAGGTTCTCATAGTCATCATTGTCACCGACGTCCCACTGGGTCATTATTGTCACCAATGTCCCACTGGGTGTGAGTTTTCCTACCGAGGATGTCGTGGTGGTTTGTGCAGCCCTTTGAGACACTAGTGATTTAGGGCTATATAAGTAAACATTGATTGATTGATTGATGTTCACTATTTTGTTTAAGGACAAACTTGCAACTTGAAAACTTCCTGATGGCTTCATCTGGCCAGGATCGCCAGCTCTCACTGGATCGGTTCGCAGTCGAGTGTGAAGCGACCGGAATGAGAATCAGCACCTGCAAGTCCGAGTCCATGGCTCTCGCCCAGAAAAGGGTAGAGTGACATCTCCGGATTGGGGAGGAGACCCTGCCCCAAGTGGAGGACTTCAAGTACCTAGGAGTCTTGTTCACGAGTGAGGGAAGAGTGGATCGTGAGATCGACAGGCGGATCGGTGAGGCGTCTTCAGTAATGCGGACGCTGTATTGATCCATTGTGGTGAAGAAGGAGTTGAGCCGGAAGGCAAAGCTCTCAATTTACCGGTCGATCCACGTTCCCATCCTCACCTATGGTCATGAGCTTTGGGTTATGACTGAAAGGACGAGATCACGGGTACAAGCGGCCGAAATGAGTTTCCTCCGCCGGATGGCGGGGCTCTCCCTTAGAGATAGGGTGAGAAGCTCTGTCATCCGGGAGGAACTCAAAGTAAAGCCGCTGCTCCTTCACATCGAGAGGAGCCAGATGAGGTGGTTCCGGCATCTGGTCAGGATGCCATCTGAACGCCTTCCTAGGGAGGCGTTTCGGCCACGTCCGACCAGTAGGAGACCACGGAGAGGACCCAGGACAAGTTGGGAAGACAATGTCTCCCGGCTGGCCTGGGAACCCCTCGGGATCCCCCGGGAAGAGCTGGACAAAGTGGCTGGGGAGAGGAATGTCTGGGCTTCCCTGCTTAGGCTGCTGTTCCCGCGACCCGACCTCGGATAAGCGGAAGAAGATGGATGGATGGATGGACAAATTTGCAATAAGAAACATATGTTTAATGTACCGTAAGATTTGCTTGTTAAAAAAAAACAATGATGCAATCTTTTGTGATCCCCTTTATTTAGACAAGTACAGAAAATTACCAAAATACATTTTTGTACTGGTACCGGTACCAAAATATTGGTATCTGGACAACAGTAGTCATGATGCATGTTTAGTTTAGTTTGGTATTTCCTTAGTTGTCAGTTAATTCTGTTTCTGCGCCCTTGTTTGTTTTCTTGGTTGCCATGGGTGCTGATTTTTGTCACCTGCCTCTGATTAGCTATCAGGACGCTCACCTGTTCCTGGTCACTAATCGGAGAGCCATTTATTCCTGCCTTGTGCCGCACTTTGCCTAGCAGTCTCTTTGTGACATTTCCCTTGGTTCCTGTTTTCACCACGCTTTTGTAATTTCCTAGTGTAAGACTTTCTCGCGGTTGGCCCCTGGTGATTATGTTGGTTTTTTGACTCCAAACTTGACTAGTGTCTGACTTTTTTTACTTGCTCTCCTGCTTATTGGAATAAAACATCTTCTTACCTGCACAAGGCTTCCGGACGGCCTTCTGCATCTTGGGGAAACGACCACCGCAAAACCATGCGACGCCGACTTATCACAAGGTCAATCATTCAATTGTTTTTTACTTCTATTTTTATAATTTTTACAAATCAACCCCCTGTGCCCCCCCCCCCCGCCCCCCCCAAAAAATAAAAATGGTAACATTTGTTTGGATATTGTACCGCATTTCATTATTTCTATTATTATTGGGGTGAGGATTCTATTCAGAATTGATTCTTAGTTCAAAACAAATCCAAAGCATTGTTATACACACTTATTGACGTTTTCTTACTGCTGCTTCTTTACTGGGATGTAATTATTTACCTGTGAGTTGTTGTGATATGAGAGAATTTGGAATAAAAATATTAAAACTGAACATGATAAAAAAAATTCATTCATTCGCAGCAACCCAACAAAAGTTATGGCCAAAAAGAGAGCAGAACATTTACCTGAAAGTGGCAGAAATACTTGAAGGGATAAAAATTGATTTTGTTTAATTATAAATAAATTCATAATAAATTTGGATGTCAATATTTTTTTTCCAGCACAATGGGTGAAAATGTGATAAGTGATGATTTATTTATTATGTTGTTATTTTTTGAAAAATGTACTTTTACTTGGAATATAAAATATTAAAGTATAATCCATAGCCTTCATTAATTATCAGTACTCAAAGACGTTATGATCATAATCATTATTAAGCACCTGAAACAAGCACAGGTCTAACAAAAATACAATTAAACTGAATATATCTTAAGTATGTATGTGTGTGTGTACATATATGTATATGTGTGTGTGTCTATATATATATATATGTGTATATATGTGTGTGTATATGTATATATGTATGTATGTGTATATATGTATATGCGTGTGTATGTATGTATATATATATATGTACTGACTGTATGTGTATATATGTATATGTGTGTATGTATGTACTTATATATATATATATATATATATATACATATATATATATATATATATATATATATATATATGCATGTGTGTGTATATATGTACATGCGTATGTATGTATGTATATATATATATGTACTGTATATATATATATATATATATATATATATATATATATATATATATATATATATATATATATATATGCATATATATATATGCATGTGTGTGTATATATGTACATGCGTATGTATGTATGTATGCATGTATGTGTGTATACATGTATGTGTGTATGCATGTATGTGAGTGTATATATATGCGTATGTATATATATATATATATATATATATATATATATATATATATATATATATATATATATATATATATATACATGTATGTGTGTGTGTATGTATATTTGTGTGTGTGTGTATATATGCATGTGTGTGTATAAATGTGTGTGCGTGTATATATTTGTATGTGTGTGTATATATGTATGTGTGTGTGTACATGTGTGTTAGTGTGTCTATATATGTATGTGTGTGTGCGTGTATATATGTATGTGTGTGTATGCACGTGGGTGTTCGTGTATATATTTGTGTGTGTGTACATATGTATGTGAGTGTATACATGTGTGTGTGTGTGTGTGCGTGTATACATAAGGATGTGTGTGAGTGAGTGTGTGTATGTACGTGTGTGTGTGTGTGTATATACTGTATATTTATGTGTGTGCGTGTACATATGTAAGTGTATACATGTGAGTGTGCATGTGTACATAAGAATGTGTGTGTATGTAGATATGTATGTAGGATATGAGAGAGAGAGCACACACACACACACACACACACACTCACACACGCACACACACATTCCCAACACTGATACACATGGGCCCAACTGTAAGAAAAATACATGAGCTAATTATGCTACATGAGCAAATCTGTCATCTTGTTTGGAAACAGAGTGGAAAAATCCATCAAGGTGTACACTCGTTACGTGGCTGACTAATGTGTTGCAGAGAGCAACACGTTTTCTATTATCCCGCAATGCAAAAGCGAGGCCTGTGAAAGGTCGTCGTTATCAGGAAATGAAAGCGCACGCTCAATCACAGCGTTGACGTTACTTTCAAATTATTTGCACGGCAGTGTAATTACTCTCTATGTGCATGGAGGAGCTTTTTCAATTAGGAGTTCAAAGACAGACGATGTGTTCTGCTCACGTTTAACATATGTCCAGAGCCGGGCCAAGGCATTAGCGAACTAAGCGCTTGCTTAGGGCTCCGCGGCCAGCAGGGGGCCCCCAAAAGCAATGGAATTGAACTTCAGTAGACTGTGCTCCCTTTGTACAAAGTAAACATTAAATATGAACAATTAACTGAAAATATAAACTAGTAATTAAAGACTAATACGTACAAGACCGATGAGACAAGATGACACTTCCTGTCAATGAGAAAGGTCGCAAAGAACAAGGCTTCGCTTTTGCTACCAGAGTTTTTGTTAAGTCTGAAGATTTTGACCACTGATTTGCGATCACAGCCACAGGAAAGTCACCTGACATCTTTGACCTCATTTTGGTCATTGTACAGGCACTGATACGCTGAAATAAAACAAGTTGGAAGAGCCGTTAGACGCAAGCCATCAGCGTCTTACTGAAATTCAAAGCGGTTGCCAAGCAACCAAAAGCTACGGTGATACAATAACGTCGCAGAGTGATACAAGTTGACTGGCTGATACCTCAAACTGATCTCTGAGCTGCGAAAGGTCCGAATTTGTTGAAACCGACAAGTTATAAGTGACGCAAGTCGCTAAAGCAACTGCCGTTAAGACACAAGAGGCACTGACGTCATCCACCTGCCGCAATGCAAAAAGTTAAAGGAAAGACTGAAATCCCAAAACATTCAGTGTCAGCCGACACAGGACACAACTGGGAACAAGATTTGAGACTGGACACAGGACATGATGGGAATCAAGAAGGGGTACTACAAAAAAATACTCCATGAATTTAAGGAAGGATTGAAAGAAGAAATTAAAGAAATGAAAGAAGAATTGAAAGAAGAAATTAAAGAAATGATGGGTGGATGGAACAATGATATGAAAGCAAGAAACACGTCAATAATGAATAAAGCTAAATATGTTCTAGACCAAAAATCACTTTATATTATATACTGCTCACTAGTATTACATATCTGAGTTACTGTGTAGAAATATGGGGAAATAATCACAAAAGTACAGTGTTACAAAAAAGATCAGTTAGAATAATACATAATGTTGGATATAGAGAACATACAAACCCTTTATTTATTGAATCAAATATACTAAAATTCCAGGACATAGTGACATTGCAAACAGCTAAAATTATACACAAAGCAAACTATAACCTGCTTCCCAAGAATATACAACAATTTTTCTCAACAAAAGAGGAGAAATATAATCTTAGAGAAAAATGTAATTTAAAACATTTGTACGCGCGTACAACACTTAAGACCTTCAGTGTGTCAGTATGTGGAATTAAATTATGGAATGGATTAAGCATAGAAATCAAACAATGTACTAATATGATCCACTTCAAGAAACTCTTCAAACTTAAAGTGTTTACAAAGTACAAAAAAGAACAATCATGATAAACATTCTGAATTAATTCATCCATCCATTTTATCATTCTCAAAATAATCTTACTTACTGTATCTCATCGTATGGAATATAACTTTCTTTCACCAGTTATTTATTTATTTTTATTGTGATACTTATGGAGTATACTGTGAATACATTGAGAACAGGAAGTGAACAAAAGTTTTAGCAACTGTGATGTAAAAGAAAAGTGGTAGGATTTAATAAGCTCTGCTTCTTCCTACTCCTTTTCGAACATGTTGAAAAGAGAAACTGGAAATTGTGATGTATCATGTTGTATGCTTGCATGTTCGAAATAAACTCAAACTCAAACTTTTACTGAAAATACAAAGCTTTATCACTTGGACTGTTCAACCCCAGGCCAATCTTGTAGCTGAATGTGTTCTACATGTTTAGATTAGGAACCATATGTGGCACTCTGGATATCATTCGTGCATTCATTGGTAATATTTATGTTCTTGACTGGGCCACCCTCATATCTTTATAAATGACATGTCATTTGTAAAGACATGCCAGGCTGACAATATGATAATGTCAACAACACTGCCAGAGCCGCAATGAGTTTATAGTAGGTGTGTGAATGATCAACAATCAATATTATTGGCAGAATTAGAGGGCCCCAAAATCAAATTTTGCTTAGGGCCCCATGGAGGCTTGGGCCGGCACTGCATATGTCACCTAAGATCCATTGAAGTCAAACCTAATTCTTTTAACACAAGAAAGGATGATAGGACACCCAGTCTTATTAAAGTTTCATGTGATGTACAGTACAGGCCAAAAGTTTGGACACACCTTCTCATTTAAAGGGTTTTCATTATTTTAATGACTTTTTACATTATAGATCCTGTAACAACCCTGTATCGGATCGATACCCAAATTTGTGGTGTCATCCAAAACTAAAGCATCCAAACAGAATAATAAGTGATAATTACATTTTAACAGAAGAGTAGATAGGACATGTTAAAAGACAAAGTAAATGAACAAGTAGATTAATAATTCATTTTATACCACTTGTCCATACTAATTTGGACAAAATATTAGAATGGAAAATGACACAACATGTTACTGCCATTTATTGGGCACTCGTTTGTTTTTGTCACCATGCCAACCAATCAGTTCACCTGTCATGTCACGTACCTGGTTCATTTGGACTCATGCACCTGCTAATTACCAAATCATTATTTAAACCTGTAGTTGCAGGGCAGTCAGCCTGGCGACATCACCTTCTACTCACCCTCGATACACCCTTGTAATCCATGCTGATGATCCATGTCCCGTTCTCGTGCCAAGTAAGTTTTTCGTTATTCATGCCATAGTGCAAGTTTTTGTTTTATGTCCATAATTTTGCCTTAGTGCTAGTTTTGTTTTCATAGCCAAGTTTTGAACCTCCACTGAGAGCACCTTTTGTTTATACCCTTTGGTTTTGTGATACCTTTTGAGTGTTAAGATTAAAAGATGCCTTTACCTTCATGCCACGTCCGCCCCAATCGCTTTGCACCACAGGAAAACAATCCACACCAATCCAGGTCATTACAGTTACTGCATATGTCAGCAGACTAAATGAGGAGCCTTTGTTTGCTTATTTACTAATAAAAGACAAGTTGTCTTGTATGTTCATTATTTCATTAAAGTACAGACTTGCAATAACAAAAATATATTTAATGTACAGTAACATTTTTTGTTAAAATAAAGCCAATAATGCAATTTTAGAGCTTCTCATCCTATCTCTAAGGGAGAGCCCCGCCACCCGGCGGAGGAAACTCATTTCGGCCGCTTGTACCCGTGATCTTGTCCTTTCAGTCATGACCCAAAGCTCATGACCATAGGTGAGGATGGGAACTTAGATCGACCGGTAAGTTGAGAGCTTTGCCTTCCGGCTCAGTTCCTTCTTCACCACAACGGATCGATACAGCGTCCGCATTACTGAAGACACCACACCGATCCGCCTGTCGATCTCGCAATCCACTCTTCCCTCACTCGTGAACAAGACTCCTAGGTACTTGAACTCCTCCACTTGGGGCAAGGTCTCCTCCCCAACCCAGAGATGAAACTCCACCCTTTTCCGGGCAAGTAACATGGACTCGGACATGGAGGTGCTGAATCTCATATCGGTCGCTTCACACTCGGCTGCGAACCGATCCAGTGAGAGCTGAAGATCCCGGTCATCTGAAGCCATCAGGACCACATCATCTGCAAAAAGCAGAGACCTAATCCTGCAGCCACCAAACCGGAACCCCACAATGCCCTGACCATGCCTAGAAATTATGTCCATAAAGGTTATAAACAGAATCGGTGACAAAGGACAGCCCTGGCGGAGTCCAACCCTCATTGGAAACGTTCCTGACTTACTGCCGGCAATGCGGACCAAGCTCTGACACTCATCTTACAGGGAGCGAACCGCCACAATCAGCCAGTCCGATATCCCATACTCGCTGAGCACTCCCCACAGGACTTCCCGAGGGACACGGTCGAATGCCTTCTCCAAGTCCACAAAGCGCATGTAGACTGGTAGGGCAAACTCCCATGCACCTTCAAGGACCCTGCCAAGAGTATAGAGCTGGTCCACAGTTCCATGACCAGGACGAAAACCACACTATTCCTCCTGAATCCGAGATTCGACTATCCAGCGTAGCCTCCTCTCCAGTACACCTGAATAGACCTTACCGGGAAGGTTGAGGAGTGTGATCCCACGATAGTTGGAACACACCCTCCGGTCCCCCTTCTTAAAGAGAGGAACCACCACCCCGGTCTGCCAATCCAGAGGTACCGCCCACGATGTCCACACAATGATGGTCTTGGTAGTCTACTTAATACCTGCATTATCCTTACCATCCTTACCCATTCCATCCTTTGAAACTGAGCTTTTGTTTGGAACTATTTCGCTTGTGGATCAATAAAGTTTAAGTCTAAAAGCCTCCAATTGTTGTTATATTATCTTAAGTAACTCAAATATCAAGGAAACTATGACTGCTGGAAATTTAGAGTTTTATGAGGACAAATTGAACTTTTAACCCACCAATATTCACTGTATTGATGGAAATTATTCTGAAATAAAATTATAATTTATTTGGGTTGTGTACACATTCCATTAGGTGGTAACATATTTCCATGCTTTGACATGGAGATCACTATTTTGTATTTTTCCTTACCTAAAAAGCTTTCTGGCACACTAAAAACTATGCATGCTACAAAGTAAAATTGTCCACCTTTTTTAAAAAAAATAAACAAATATGCAAATAGGAACTAAATGTATATATGGTTACAATACATCTAAACGCAACTACAGTACAAATTAATGTGAACATCATAAAAATGTTAATGTTTTACTGCACTACCCTATTTTCATTTCAAAGAGCTGTTCTAAAGACTGGTGTGCAAACGTCACATCGCTAGTGTGATGTGAGTTGAGAAAGTCAACATTTGTTTTACTGACAACACAAGCATATTCACTTTGTTGGGCTTGAGAGAAGCTATGAAAAAAAAGGTTGTAAAACAAATAACTGAGCCATTATGCTTTCGTAGAAGTTGCTCTAACAGGAAAAAAGTTTGGAGACCCCTGGACTAACAGGTCCCCACATAGTTTTTGGACAGTCTAGGCCGGGGGTCAGCAACCCGCGGCTCTTGAACCTAATGCGGCTCTTTAGTGCCGCCCTACTGGATCCCTGGAACATTTTTAAAAAAGGATTGAAAATGAAAAAAGATGGGTGAAATTTATTTTGAGGACAAACATGACACAAACTTTCCCAATTGTTAGAAAGCCCACTGTTTGATATGTTTGTGTGTATGCTTCACTAACGAGAGTATTCGGTTAATATCGTTTTGTCCTACTAATTTCGGCGGTTCTTGAACTCACCATAGTGTGAACTGTAAAGAAACCGTTTGTTTATAAGTAAAATCTTCCACTCCTTCATTTTCTCATTTTGTCCACCAAAAGTTTTATGCTGTGCATGAATGCACAAAAGTGTGCTTTGTTGAGGTTATTGACTTGTTGGAGTGTTAATCCAGCATATTTGGTCACTGCATGACTGCAAGCTAATCAAAGCTAACAAGCTATTTAGGCTAGCTGTATGTATATATTGCATCATTATACCTCATTTGTAGGTATATTTGAGCTCATTTGATATCCTTTACTTTCAACCTCTTTGTATATAATGTAGTTTTGCATGTCTCATGACACATTATCTCTATTTAATATTGGCTGCATTTCAGATAGTAGTTTGATTGCCATGTTGTTCCAGACCACAGCAAACATTACCTAGCTTGTCAAAGATTGTAATAAATCTATTAAAAGAAGACAACCTGCTGTTTCTTTTAAGTTGGACACACACATCTTTACCTTCGGCCATTAAAAGCCAGTAATTTGCAGGAGTTATCTCACCTTATGAGTAGCCTCCATACTTGCCAACCCTTTCGGATTTTCCGGAAGACTCACGAATTTCAGCGCCTCTCCCGAAAACCTCCCGGGAAAAATTTTCTCCCGAGCTGGAGGCCACGCCCCCTCTAACTCCATGCGGGCCTGAGTGATGTGTCAACAGCCTGTTTTCACGTCCGCTTTCCCACAATATAAACAGCGAGCCTGCCCAATGACGTTATAACTGTAGAATGATCAAGGGCGAGTTCTTGGTTTCTTATGTGGGTTTATTGTAAGTCAGTTTCATTAATGTCCTCCCGAGTGACGTGTCAATAGCCTGTATTAACGTCCGCTTTCCCACAGTAAAAACAGCGAGCCTGCCCAATGAAGTTATGATCGAGGGCGAGTTTTTGGTTTCTTATGTGGGTTTATTGTAAGGCAGTTTCATTAATGTACACCCAGCCAGGTAACAACACACAACAACAGCAGTCACGTTTTCGTCTACCGTAAAGCAATTCGTCTGCCGTAAACAGCAATGTTGTGACACTCTTAAACAGAACAATACTGCCATTTACTGTACCAGTGATGTGCGGTGAGGTTCATGGCTGGCGAGGCACTGACTTCATCACAATCAAATTTATAAATAAAAGAACCCTATAGAGTATCTTATTAGTCAGAGGAGCCTGTTCAGTGCTAGACTGCTTCATCCCAAGTGCAGGACTAATAGATTCAAAAACTCCTTTGTCCCACATGCCATTAGACTGTACAACTCCTCTCTGGGGCGGGAGGCGGGGGTACTAGGATGACAGGGGGTGCAAAACAATAACAGTGCAATACGTTTTCATAACATGGTCACTACTGCCTACTTTCTCTTGTTATGAGCCTGTACTGGCTCACCTGCACTGGCTTCCTGTGCACTTAAGATGTGACTTTAAGGTTTTACTACTTACGTATAAAATACTACACGGTCTAGCTCCATCCTATCTTGCCGATTGTATCGTAACATATGTCCCGGCAAGAAATCTGCGTTCAAAGGACTCCGGCTTATTAGTGATTCCCAAAGTCCAAAAAAAGTCTGCGGGCTATAGAGCCTTTTCATTTCGGGCTCCAGTACTCTGGAATGCCCTCCCGGTAAAAGTTCGAGATGCCACCTCAGTAGAAGCATTTAAGTCTCACCTTAAAACTCATTTGTATACTCTAGCCTTTAAATAGACTCCCTTTTTAGACCAGTTGATCTGCCGTTTCT
Organism: Nerophis ophidion; assembly: GCF_033978795.1. Classification (NCBI taxonomy): domain Eukaryota; kingdom Metazoa; phylum Chordata; class Actinopteri; order Syngnathiformes; family Syngnathidae; genus Nerophis; species Nerophis ophidion. Next base: position 26,785,613 of record NC_084622.1, read on the forward strand.
TTTCTTTTTCTCCTATGTCCCACTCTCCCTTGTGGAGGGGGTCCGTTCCGATCCGGTGGCCATGTACTGCTCGCCTGTGTATCGGCTGGGGACATCTCTGCGCTGCTGATCCGCCTCCGCTTGGGATGGTTTCCTGCAGGCTCCGCTGTGAACGGGACTCTCGCTGCTGTGTTGGATCCACTTTGGACTGGACTCTTGCGACTGTGTTGGATCCATGATGGAACTTTCACAGTATCATGTTAGACCCGCTCGACATCCATTGCTTTCCTCCTCTCCAAGGTTCTCATAGTCATCATTGTCACCGACGTCCCACTGGGTGTGAGTTTTCCTTGCCCTTATGTGGGCCTACCGAGGATGAGGATGTCGTAGTGGTTTGTGTTGTGGTTTGTGCAGCCCTTTGAGACACTAGTGATTTAGGGCCATATAAGTAAACATTGATTGATTGACTGATATTCTTATTTTACTGTTATATTTTTATTCCCATTGTTGCTTTTTATTTTTTATTCTTATTGTAATATTTCTCTATTTTGTGTCCATTTTAACCCCCATTATTTACTTTTTACTTTTATTTAAATTGATCTCAACTCTGTACACTGCTGCTGGAATTTTCCTGAAGGAACTCTCCTGAAGGAATCAATATCTATCTATCTATCTATCTATCTATCTATCTATCTATCTATCTATCTATCTATCTATTCATCATTTGATTGGCAGCAGTTAACCGGTTATGTTTAAAAGCTCATACATACCAGCATTCTTCCCTGCTTGGCACTCAGCGTCAAGGGTTGGAATTGGGGGTTAAATCACCAAAAATTATTCCCGGCCGCTGCTGTTCACTGCGCCCCTCACCTCCCAGGGGGTGGACAAGGGGATGGGTCAAATGCAGAGGACTTACCAAAGGTATGCAGTGAAAATATGCGTGTGATGTAAGCTTGGACCTTAAATCCTACTGAATAGCTCTTAATCTTCTTCCCTTTTATGCGATTTCAAATTACCGGTATTGAAATCAGCCTCCTCCATTTTGAAAATGATGACAGGGGAAGTGTCATCATTTAGTTTTCCTGACAGAGAAAATCCATGTGGTGTCAGATCAAACAAAAAATTGAGCTGTTTGGCCACAATACCCAGTAATATGTTTGGAGGAGAAAAGGTGAGGCCTTTAATCCCAGGAACATCACAAAAAAATAAGAGTTTTAGAAATTATCAAGCACTCAAGACAGCCTTGACATTATGTTCTTTACAAGTGTATGTAAACTTTTGACCACGACTGTATACACTTACATAATGTGTTGCCTTTCATTATAAGTCCAATATGGCTCATTCAACATTTTGGGTTGCCAACCTCTGGTCTAGGCAAATAATTGACTCCCAAGAAACAAAATAGTGAAGAAGCTCCGGTCTTATTTTGAGGAAGACAATGAATTCCAGCAGCCCGACGTAGTAAAAATGATTCTTTAATATGGAAACAAAATCAGAGCTCAGCTCCATGGCTGAATCCTCCCATCACACTCGGTTAGACTGATGGGGAGGAGGAGAACGACAACACCCAGTAAGATCACAGTCCGCTCGGCCAAAAAACAGGAGAGGCTGAAATAAAAAACATGGAACGCCAAACCGAAGTGCTACTGTGTGACCGTCAGGCGCCCTCGCTCCGTCCTCTTCGTCCATGATTGACATATAGCAAGCCGCCACTGCTGCCTCACCCACGCCGTGCTTTCTTCACCCTTCTGCACACACGCCTGGGTGTGGTCAGCATGGCGGCGGGGTTTCGAGCCGCACATTGGTCTTTGTTTGGAAAAAGGGGTTCTGATCATGACGGACGTTTTCCTGCACGGAACGGAGCGGGGGAGGAGGACGTCTGTGGCGGTCGCCCAGTAAGAGCCCGATGCTACATTAACACATTGAGTTTAACAGAAGCACAACACAGAAAATGTACACTGCAGCACATCCTAGTCATACATTGAGTGGAACAAAAGGGAGGGCTGATAATATTTCCCCAACTAGTAGCCCACTAGGGAGTGGCTCCAACCTCTAGTGGCTGTTTCTCTTGACAAACAAGGCTTGACCAAAGAATATGGCAGCTTTATTTCAGTTTCTCTCTACTGTGCAGGTGGTCAACCTTCTTCTGTCTAAACTAGCAAGGGTGTCAAACATACTTAAATAAAATTTTAATCAGGTTTCAAAACAGGTTTTATCCGAGATGAGTTTGCTATGTAAAGTGGGGCAAACAAGTATTTAGTCATCCAGCGATTGTGCAAGTTCTTCCACTTAAAATGATGACAGAGGTCTGTAATTTTCATCGTAGGTACACTTCAACTGTGGGAGACAGAATGTGAAAAAAAAAAAATCCTGAAATTCACATTGTCGGAATTTTAAAGAATTTATTTGTAAATTATGGTGGAAAATAAGTATTTGGTCACTTTAAACAAGGAAGATCTCTGGCTCTCACAGACCTGTAACTTCTTCTTTAAGAAGCTCTTCTGTCCTCCACTTGTTACCTGTATTAATGGCACCTGTTTGAACTCGTTATCTGTATAAAAGACACCTGTCCACAGCCTCAAACAGTCAGACTCCAAACTCCACTATGACCAAGACCACAGAGCTGTCGAAGGACACCAGGAAAAGAATTGTAGACCTGCACCAGACTTGGAAGAGTGAATCTACAACAGGCAAGCAGCTTGGTGTGAAAAAATCAGCTGTGGGAGCAATTATCAGAAAATGGAAGATTTACAAGACCACTGATAATTTCCCTCGATCTGGGGCTCCACGCAAGATATCATCCCGTGGGGTCGAAATGATCATGAGAACGGTGAGAAAAAAATCCCAGATCCACAAGGGGGGACCTGGTGAATGACCTGCAGAGAACAGGGACCAAAGTAACAAAGGTTACCATCAGTAACACACTACGCCGACAGGGAATCAAATCCTGCAGTGCCAGACATGTCCCCCTGCTTAAGCCAGTGCATATCCAGGGCCTGTCTGAAGTTTGCCAGAGAGAACATGGGAGAATGTCATGTGGTCAGATGAAAGCAAAATTGAACCGTTATAAACTCAACTAGTCATGTTTGGAGGAAGAAGAATACTGAGTTGCATCCCAAGAACACCATAGCTACTGTGAAGCATGGGGGTGGAAACATCATGCTTTGTGGCTGTTTTTCTGCTAAGGGGACAGGACGATTGATCCGTGTTAAGGAAAGAATGAATGGGGCCATGTATCGTGAGATTTTGAGCCAAAACCTCCTTCCATCAGTGAGAGCTTTGCATGGTTGACCAAATACTTATTTTCCACCATAATTCACAAATAAATTCTTTAAAATTCCTACAAAGTGAATTCCTGGATTTTTTTTCACATTCTGTCTCTCACAGTTGAAGTGTACCTATGTTGAAAATTACAGACCTCTGTCATCATTTTAAGTGGGCGAACTTGCACAATCAGTGGCTGACTAAATACTTTTTTCCCCCACTGTATAAAAATGACCCGCAATTTTTGAATGAAAGAAAACCGCTGTTTTAAATGTGTCCACTAGATGTCGCAATAGCAATTCTTTGTATCTTTGTTGATCAGAGGTCCCCAAACTACGGCCCGCCAGCGTCCAAAATCCGGCCCGAGAGAAGTCCCAAGTTTGAAAAAAATATAAAACAATTACTTTTGATTATTTTCTGTCCTTTTTTATTTATTTTCTACTGCTGTGTCTCCTAGCCGCTCAGCTAAATCATATTGTCTAAAAATGCATTTTTTCATCGATGGAGTGCTCACTTGATGTCATGTTTTCAGTTAATTAAGTCAATTAGTGCACGGGGAATATGTATGTATGTATGTGGAAGTGGCAGGAAGCCGGAGTACTCGGAGGGAACCCACGCATTCACGGGGAGAACATGCAAACTCCACACAGAAAGATCCCGAGCCTGGATTTGAACCCAGGACTGCAGGAACTTCGTATTGTGAGGCAGATGCACTAACCCCTCTCCCACCGTGAAGCCACAAAGACATGCACCTGGGGATAAATTGGCCCTAGTGTGTGAATGTGAGTGTGAAAGTTGTCTGTCTATCTGTGTTGGCCATGCGATGAGGTGGCGACTTGTGCAGGGTGTACCCCGCCTTCCGCCCGATTGTAGCTGCAATAGGCGCCAGCACCCCCCGCGACCCAAAAGGGAATAAGCGGTAGAAAATGGATGAATGGATGGGTATGTATGTGTATATTTGTGAATATATACACACACATATATATATATCTATATATATGAAAAAAAAAAAAATATATATATATATATATATATATATATATACATATATATATACAGATATATACCGTATATATATATATATATATATATATATATATATATATATATATATATATATATATATATATATACATATAGCCCGGCCCCCGGCCAAATCATTTGAACCCAATGCGGCCCCCGAGTCAATAGGTTTGGGGACCACTGTTGTAGATGATGTTACATATGTAAAAAAACGAACAAAACAAAAAACACTTGATGTTAGTGCACCAGTCCAGGAAAATGATCAAGCTACATGAATAACATCCTGTAATTTGATTTTGATATAATCTTTTTTATTTTGATGGATTGAAAATTAACACCGATGAGTTGACCGATGAGCATTATCACATCATTTATTCGGAAAGTATAAATAAAGACAAATAAAGATAGAATACTAAATAATCGTACAAAAAAAAAACAACATTATGATTTGTACATTTTCAGAATGTGCTTGTTCTATTTTTAAACAAAGAAAACAATCTGAAGTCGTCTTCGTTTTTAAGTTATCGTGCCGTGATTTTACCAATCTGGCCCACTTGAGAGTAGACTTTTCTCCATGTGGCCCCCGAGTTAAAATGAGTTTGACACCCCTGGTAAAAAGCATGACCACGTTTTTAAATGACATGTATATATGTATGCACATTTACATGCATCAGTCAAGGAAGATTATGGGACATTTTACAGCATGTCGCCATCTGAAAGTATGGAATGTTGGAATGAAATATTGAGCGATCGTCTCAATCGCTTAGTTTGATCGATGCACAAAATGTCATCCTCTTGATTGTGAATGGCTGACAATAAGAACCTGTTCACAATGGGGCTGCTTCTCGACCACACCTGGGCCACATGTGGCTCATTAAGATTTTCAAAACGTCCCGCCAGACGTTTACATGATTTTTTTAGATTTTTAACATCAAAACTCTCGCGGCCATTATGATGTGCATTGCTGTTTTTAAATGACCATAAGTCTTGAACTATAGAAAGTATTTCAATGGTTGAAATCTGCACTTTTAAGGGTTATACGAGTTATTAGGATAATCTACGTCACAGCAGCTCAGACCAGGAACAAAGCAAAGTGGGCAAGGTTTGTTTTCAAAACCGCCAGCCCGAAACGTATGTGTCAGGAACAGATGCGGAAGCAGATTTTTACAACAAATTTTTCCATAAAAGTGATAATATATCATATTGTAAGTGTTTATTACCCTTTGTATTCATATTTTTCTGTTTGTTACATTTTTTTTGTGTTTTGCTTGATTGTAAAAAATACACAACTTTCGAGGGGCTGGTCTGAGAAATAAACGAGGAGCGACGTTCACATGTTGTTAATATTCAGTGTTTTATTGTTTATAGTTAATATTGAAAAATCCCACTTTCTTTATTTTATTGAAGATTTTGGGTGTCCCATTCAGTGAAAAAACTGTGAAATTCCAATCTGTTTTTTGAGGTGGTCTGTCATAAAGTTTTTAGAACTCTATCGGACGTTGTGACTTTTGGTATTAGTGTTCCTGAAAAAAAGGGAGCCAAACACACATACTGTACAGCAGATTTTTACAGCTAAATGGGTATATATAATTTATACACACATACACATTGTCCCCCTCAGGCACATTTTTTCTCTCAATGTGGCCCCCGAGTCAAAATATTTGCCCAGCTCTGTTGTAGACACTAAAAGCTTTATCCATTTATCCTGAGGTCGCCATTTATGCAGAACTTGCAAATATAACATGTGAAAACTATCAATTTGTTTGCATGTTTTTGCTCATTACTGAAGAAATGTGCAAAAATGCCAAAGTAGGAACAAAATTGTTCATGTTGTAATCAACCTGCTGTTTTACTTTAAAGGGCATTAACACTTGCTTCATAGTTTTGGTCCTTAAAGGTAAAATTCCCCCTGAACGGACACAGTAGTGATTTTAAACGTATTTTCTAACAATTTTTAGCTTATTTTCTAACAAATTTCACTTTAAGCTTCAAAAGTCTGCCTGCTAGTGTCAGCTACAGAAAACTGGTAGAAATTTGATAATGCATAGTGTGTGTTTTGGTAGCATCTTCATCACAAATCATGTAATATGTGTGCAGAATTTGAAGGAATGATCAAATATGTCTGGCAGATGCATTGTTGCAGGTTGCAGCAGTAAAACTAAAGAAGGGGTCAGCCTGCATACATTTCCAAATGATGGGAATATGTCAAAATGACTCTCACAAAATGAGACGGATAAAGTGATGTAAGTGTAAATTGCAACAAACATTTTAGTCATTCTGATTTTGAATAAGTGAGGTTTTCGGTTGGGTTTGGATAGATATAAATGTGAAGTGAATTACATTTATATAGCGCTCTTCTATAGTGACTCAAATAGCTTTACATAGTGAAACCCAATATTTAAGTTACATTTAAACCAGTGTGGGTGGCACTGGGAGCAGAGGGTAAAGTGTCTTGCCCAAGGACACAACGACAGTGACTAGGATGGCGGCAACCCTCAAGTTGCTGACACGGCCACTCTACCAACCGAGCTATGCCGCCCCAAATGTGCGAGACTCAAGCAAAATGTGAGCCCTGCAAATCAGAAGCACCCTTGAGGTGAGACAGACTGAGTCAAAACCTGCGATCTACACTACCATGAGCTAATGCAACAAAATTGTGTTCTTATCTGTACTGTAAATTTTAAATTTCAATGACAATAAAAAGAAAGTTTAAGTCCAATAAATCTAAGTCAAAAAGGAAAGAAAAAGAAAGTAAGCCCGCTGGTTTTCTATTTGGTGTCCTCTTCTGCTGATGTTTTCCTCAAGATGCTTTATTGCGATTCTTCCCTCTTCCTTTTTTGCCCGTAATGTTAAAAATATCAGTTTTGAAGTAATCGTGTACCAGGGTGACAACAACATACAATTAAGTGATCAAAATAATAGTTTTACATGCATTTCTCCACACTGTCTATGTAGGAATATAGGCTGTAGTGAAGTGAATTATATTTATATAGCACTTTTTTCTAGTGACTCAAAGCACTTTACTCAAGACCAGTAGTTAATACTATGATCAATGTTGGTTACAAAATTAAATGTCGGATATAAATAATAATGGAATTATAAATGCTTGTATATAGTATATTATTGGTGCAACTGTTCAACCAACACGTGTACAGGGATGTTTGTCTATGTCTTTACTGTGTGTAAAATTGAACAGTGTCTATGTTGTGTACAATGTGTATTTATAATATGTTGTGTAAAGGATATTTCATATTCCTATGAAGCTCAAAATCAGAGCCCGATGTCTCTTGGTTTTACTATATCTTGTATTTGAGATTGTTTATAGGGTTAGGCGAAATAAGTGCTCAACTTCAGCCTAAACCTTTTCGGTCTGTAATATTGTCAATTTATGAATGTAAAACTGTTTGTTTATTTTGTTGACCATTGACCGAAGAGATAATAAACTAACAAAACTAATTTTACATAGAGAAAACCAATAACTAAGATCGATTTAAACCAGTGTGGGTTGCACTGGGAGCAGGTGGGTAAAGTCGGCAGTTACTACGATGGCAGAAGGAGGGATCGAACCTGCAACCCTCAAGTTGCTGGCACGGCCGCTCTACCCACTACGCCATACGATATTGTCCGCAAAACTATGGATTTTAAAAGTTTTCTTAGATTCCAAAGGAAACCACGCCCCATCCTCTCCAAATATACCATAATTTATAAAAACCGTCACACCAAGAGTAGGCTGAATATCGAGTCTGGTGATGGAAAGAGGCATTCTAAGTAGTTTTAGCTACACACTAATCAGTTAAAAACTAAATGTTATTGTGGGAAATGACTGCCAGATTCAATTTCAGGAGTAAAGAACCCATAAAGAGAACTTGTTTGAAAAGCTATGGGTCCTTTAGGTCTTGAAACTGGATTTTGTTTGTAGTTCCTCTATTCCAGCCAAGTGTGAGGCGAGTCCCCCCCTGGGAGATGCCAGATCAGGGGTCAGCAACCTAAGACCCAGAGTCACGCACAAAGGTTTTTGAGAGCCGAGTGGGAGAACTGTTTTAAAGTGGGTTTCACCATTTCTGACTCTGTGAGCCCATGAACGAGTACAGGCTGAGCCCTGGCTATTGAGGAACAGAAAGGGAAAGTGTGTATGTGTGTGTGTGTGTGTGTGTGTGCATATGTGTGTGTGCAATGAGTGTGGTTAAATCATACTTGCCAACCCTCCCGGATTTTCTGGGAGACTCCCGAAATTCAGCGCCTCTCCCGAAAACCTCCTGAAAAAAGTTTTCTCCCGAAAATCTCCCGAAATTCAGCCAGAGCTGGAGGCCACGCCCCCTTTTTCAACTTGTTTAAGTCGGGGGTCCAAATGTAACTTGGTTTAAATGTAACTTAGATATTGGGTTTCACTATGTAAAAGCGCTTTGAGTCACTAGAGAAAAAGCGCTATATAAAAATAGTTCACTTCAATCAAACATCATCCAGGGGGCCATAGATAGTTCATTCAAATCTGGCCCACGGGCCTTGACTTTGACACCACTGACCTAATGTTTGAAGAAAGGACACTCACCTCGCTCTAACGTCACGACATAGTTAAGACGGATGGGGAGTGGAGGGCGGCATGGCACGGTTGGGAGAATGGCCATGCCAGCAACCTGTGAGTTCCTGGTTCAATCCCCAGCTTCTACCAACCTCGTCACGTCCGTTATGTACTTGAGCAAGGCACTTTACCCTTGCTCCTGATGGGTCGTGGTTGGCACCTTGCATGGCAGCTCCCACCATCATGTGTGTGAATGGGTGAATGTGGAAATAGTGTCAAAGCGCTTTGAGTACCTTGAAGGTAGAAAAGGGCTATACAAGTAAAATCCATTTAGCATTTACAAGACTGTAAAATCCAATAAGTAGATGCATCCAAAACTGTGTGCAAGCTCATGCCAAAATGCACAAACCTTATGATTTGAGGCTTTGGCCCTGCTTAACACAAATATCCAAGCTTTCAACAATATTTATAAGTCCGAGAAGATGAAATTCATCATAGGTCTTCTTACCCTTTAAATGGCGTAGTGGTGAATTAAGTGGTGTTTTAATAATAAAGGTTGCCGACCCCTGCACATATTGGAGTAAATCGTTGTCGTGGGCGCATGAGCTCCCAGCTGCTGCATTATATTCTCTGAAGGTTCAGCGCCACACTTTAAAAAACACTAATTTAATATTATTTTTGTTGTGTTTTATCATTCTCCTGCCTTCTCCTTTATCGTCTGCATTTGTTCCTATGGCCATCGTCTTCAGTTCATTCGTCCCCGGCAAAGGGGCAGACTTTGAGGCACACCTGCAACCAATTTAGCCTGATGGTATTTAAGCTGGTCACTGACAGCTTAGCCTCGCCGGTTATTGTCTCCTGAACTTCTCACTTCTCATGCACCCGCGTCACCTCGCCAGTCCTGGTACGTTGGTCGCTTCTTAGTCCTGATATCCCTAACCTCTTTGTCTTTTTCTTCCTAGACCTCCCTGAGGTAGATATGACATCTTTTGTTGGACTTTTTTCCTGTGCTCAGTGCGCCCTGACCTATCCCCCTGCCGACCGCTGAGGAACCAAAATGTGCTGTGTCCCAATTCAGGGTCGGCATCCTTCAGAGGAACCGGCCTACGCAGCCTAGAAGGCTTGACCTTCAAGCTGCGTAGAAGGTCCAGCATTACATTTTAAAGTGTATTCGCTGGCGCTGCTTGTATTTGCCGCCTTCGTTGAAAAGATCTTGATTGAAAAAAGGCGCGCAAACCATCTTGGGATACAGGAGGCCACAAAGGATAGTCGTGGTGCATCTTTCGAATACAGAGAAAAGGAGGGCACATTCGTCAGAGCCTTTGAATTTGAATGAATTGGGACAGCCTTCGCGCAGCTTTGTGACGTAAGCGGCCTTCAAATTTGCCCTTCAAAGGATGCAGACCCTATGGTGTGCGATTCTGCCCCATTTCCTTTCGTTACCCCTTCTTTACTGATTTAAAATGTTTTCCTTTTGTAATTCAACCCATACTTGCCAACCTTGAGACCTCCTAATTCAGGAAATTGGGGCAGAGGGGTTTAGCGGGGTTGAGGTGGGCGGGGTTTGGTGGTAGCGAAGGTGTATATTGTAGCGTCCTGGAAGAGTTAGTGCTGCAAGGGTTTTTCTTCTGTTGTGTTTATGTTGTGTTACGGTGCGAATGTTCTCCCGAAATGTGTTTATCATTCTTGTTTGGTGCGGGTTCACAGTGTGGCGCATATTTGTAACAGTGTATTGTGACCTTTATGGCTGTTGACCAAGTATAACTTGCATTCACCTATGTGTGCGTAAAAGCCGCATATATTATGCGACTGGGCCGACACGCTGTGTGTATGGAGGAAAAGCGGACAAATTGTAGAGGCACTGTCCTAAAGGCAGTGCCTCTACAACTTGTCCGCTTTAAGGCACGCTCTCAATATTGTTGTCCGGGTGGAAATCGGGAGAAATTCGGGAGACTGGTCTAGTTTTTCGGGAGGGGCACTGTAAATCCGGAGTCTCCCGGGAAAATCGGGAGGGTTGGCAAGTATGATTCAACCTCACCTCCCATCTCTGCATCCTGGGGTCAACACTTTGACCGAGACCTTAACAATGTTCTTTTATCTTTGTATTGTAGCTACCACTTTATTTGTTATAATTGGTACAAAAAGTGCACTAGAAATACGTATGGGTTTTTTAGGGAATTTAAAATGCAAACTCACTGTTCAGCAGTTTTGCCTTAAATTGCAAATCAATTAAATATTGCATTCCCTATAAGTGTTTTACAAATGTCCAGGTTGAGTTTCCTGTGTCTGGGTGCAGAGAGAAGGTGCGGAGTTATGTTCTTATTTTGTGCTTGATCCCTGTCTGGTGCTCTGCAGGAAAAAAAAAAAAAAAGTGAAGAATGAGGAGCACTAATGGACACAGAATCCCAGCTAGATGAGGGAGCATGGATTACTGGTAAATTAGACTCTGGGGGTGTATGCATTACCATCTGAACGGGAGAGTAAATGAACAATCGAGTGGAGGAAGTGGAAATCTATACTTGGTGGAGGATTAAAATGAAGCTTTGTAACGAAGCAGCCGAGTGGTCACGTCTGCCAGCTTTAGCCAACACGGTCCACCTGGACCTGAACACTGGGTCACATGACATCAGAGGAGGAGAGGGGGGCATTGCACCGAGAGCACTGGCACTAGCGTGGACACACACACACACACACACATACACACACGCACACATACACACGCACGTGATTGCATTGGGTTCCAGTCTGCGTTCCACTGCACTCTCCTGGCTGCCAGAACCTCGCTGTGTCTTGTCAATAAAAAGAAAAGAACCAACTAACTGACAAAAAAACAACTGGATCATACTGGCAAGAATAAAAAAATAAGCAGAATTTAGGATCAAAAAAGCGCCAGTGGCAGCGAGTTACAGCCAGTAACTCTACGCTTCTTCTTTGAGTCTACCATGTATATACTAGGAACCTTACCAGGCGGCTAAAATCTATACAGTACTGTCTTCTTCATATATCTATAGATTTTTATACACTTTACAAAGTTGGCAAAAGTACATAAATAAATACATGGATTCAGATTGTACACATCACAATTGTGTGTTGCTAGGTTCTTTGCAGAAGAGATGAGAATGCGGCGCTGAAGGAGGAGGAGGAGGAGGAAGAGGAGGAAGAGGAATGCTGGCCGAACGAGTCGCAGGGTTAAGTGATATTTTTAGCAGGGAAATTATAAATTGCACCGGCTAATTCCCCACCTGATCACACAGGAAGGCAGTGGATCAGAGTTGCTGCAGACAAATCAGTAGGGAGAGAGAGAGAGAGCTAAGCACTCCTAGGGCTCGGTGTAAAAGTTTATTTTCAGCGCATCGATGAATAAGTGTTTTCTATCATGGCCCCCGACCCCCTTGGGACGCCCGCTATGGGATGGTGTTACAAATGAAGGCAGGAGTGTATCCGCGGTCCTTCCTGCTGGAGTAACTGTTGCACTTCTCTGGTCGGGCCAGTCAGAAATAGAAATGTGAGATCATCCCTGCATGCATGGAGTATACAGTGACTATTAGGCCTTAGAAGCATGGAGGAGGGAGCAGAGGCAGACTGTGTGTGGTGTTTGAAATGGAACTGGAAGGCGGCCATGTCTGTGGGTAAAGGATTAGGGCAGTGGTTCTCAAATGGAGGAACACGTACCCCTGGGGGTACTTGAAGGTATGCCAAGGGGTACGTGAGATTTTTTTTTTTTAATATTGTAAAAATAGCAACAATTCAAAAATCCTTTATGAATGTATTTATTGAATAATACTTCAACAAAATATGAATGTAAGTTCATGAACTGTGAAAAGAAATGCAACAATTCAATATTCAGTGTTGACTGCTAGATTTTTTGTGGACATGTTCCATAAATATTGATGTTAAAGATTTCTTTTTTGTGAAGAAATGTTTAGAATGAAGTTGATTAATCCAGATGGATCTCTATTACAATCCCCAAAGAGGGCACTTTAAGTTGATGATTACTTCTATGTGTAGAAATATTTATTTATAATTGAATCACTTGTTTATTTTTCAACAAATTTTTAGTTATTTTTATATCTTTTTTTCCAAATAGTTCAAGAAAGACCACTACAAATGAGCAATATTTTGCACTGTTATACAATTTAATAAATCAGAAACTGATGACATAGTGCTGTATTTTACTTCTTCATCTCTTTTTTCAACTAAAAATGCTTTGCTCTGATTAGGGGGTACTTGAATCAAAAAAATGTTCGCAGGGGATACATCACTGAAAAAAGTGGCCTATTGGTTAGAGTGTCCGCCCTGAGATCGGTAGGTTGTGAGTTCAAATCCCGGCTGAGTCATACCAAAGACTATAAAAACAGAACCCATTGCTTGGCACTCAGCATTAAGGGTTGGAATTGGGGGTTATATCACCATAAGTGATTCCCGGGTACGGCACCGCTGCTGCCCACTGCTCCCCTCACCTCCCAGGGGGTGATCAAGGGTGATGGGTCAATTGCAGACAATAATTTCGCCACACCTAGTGTGTGTGTGACAATCATTGGTACTTTAACTGTACTTTAACTTTTAACCACTGGATGTTGACCGTTTTGGAATTTACAAACAATTATTTATAGAAAATAATAGGAATGGAAATATTCTGTTACATAGTTAATTTGTTGCCATCATTAGAAAGGGTCTGAGCTGTACTGGCAACGTATTAAATAAAACACATTCGATCAAGTGTAAGTGTCAAACAAGTGTAATAAAAATTCAATGTTATATGAAAAAAACATATTCCCAGTTCACAAGATGGCAATAAATTGTCATGATCTTTAGCCCAGATCATGTGTTGTTATATTCTGTTAGGTTTGGACTCCCTTAGTTCCTGTTTTTGTGCACCCTTGTTTGTTTTTAGTTACCATAGGTGCTTTTTGTTTCCCCCTGTCTCTGATTGGTGCTCGGGACGCTCACCTGCTTCCCGAGCACTAATCAGAGGGACTATTTAATTGTGCCTTTGCCGGTCAGTCGGCCTGGCTTCATTGTTTGCTATACAGAACAGGTCGCGTTGGTATTTCTTGGCTCCTAGTTTAAGTGGTTATCTTAGCTTCCCGTGCAATCAACACATTTTCTTTTAGCTTGTTTTCTGTTTTTGGTACGTGTTTGATTTACAAAGATTAAGTCATGTTCCTACCTGCACGCCTTGTCCAGAGTGGTCCGTCTGCATCCCAGGAGAATGAAGTGAATTGTGAAGTGAATTAAATCTATATAGCGCTTTTTCTCTCGTGGCTCAAAGCGCTTTACATAGTGAAACCCAATATCTAAATTACATTTTTAAACCAGTGTGGGTGGCACTGGGAGCAGGTGGGTAAAGTTTCTTGCCCAAGGACACAACGGCAATAACTAGGATGGCAGAAGCGGGGATCGAACCTGCAACCCTCAAGTTGCTGGCAGGGCCACTCTACTAACCGAGCTATACCGCCCCGCAATAAGATGCGACCCAATCGTAACATAAATTTAACCTCGTCATATTAAAGATAAAGTTAAACGATAGTCACACACACATTAGGTGTGGTGAAATTACCCTCTGTATTTGATCCATCCCCTTGTTCCACCCCCTGGCAAGTGAGGGGAGCAGTGAGCAGCAGCAGCTGTGGCGACGCTCGGAATCATTTTGGTGATTTAACCCCCAATTCCAAACCTTGATGCCGAGTGCCAAGTAGGGAGGTAATGGGTCCCATTTTTCAATAGTCTTTGGCATGACTCGGCCAGGGTTTGAACTCACGACCTACCAGTCTCAGGGCGGACACTCTAAACACAAGGCCACTGAGCAGGTTATTATTTGACAAAAAAAATTGCCGATCGGGTCATGGTGGACAGAAAAAATGGTTCACATTAAATTTACACTCACAAAATCAGTCAGCCATTTAGCGTGTTATGGACACAAAGCCAGGGAAGACTGACCTAGGAAACAGCTGCAGCATGGAACGCACAATAAACGCAAAAGGCCGGACCACCGGGTGCCGAAGACACAACTTCAGCAGGATCAACAGGAGGAGTAAAACAATGGAAAGCACGTTCAATTACTTTTCCAGCAGATATTTCAATGGCTGAAATCTTCGCTTTTGAGTTATTACGGTAATCTACGTCACGGCAGCTCTGACGAGGAACAAAGCAGAGTGGGCGGGGTTTGTTTCCAGAGCAGCCAGCCCGAAGCAACACATTTCTGCATAAAAGTGATACTATATCATATTGTAGGGGTTTATTACTCTTTGCATTAATATTTAGCTTTTGTGTTTAGCTTGATTGTAAAAGATTCACACAACTATCAAGGACCTGGTCTGAGAAGTAAAAGAGGAGCAACCTTCATTTGTTATTAATATTCAGTGTTTTATTGTTCATAGTTAATATTTTAAATCCCACTTTCTTTATTTTCATGTACATTCTGGGTGTCCCATTCAGTGAAAAACTGTAAAATTATATTTCGTTTTTGTGAGGTGGTCCGTCATAACTTTTTTAGAATTCTGTCGGACATTGTGACTTTTGGTATTGGTGTTCCTGAAAAAAAGGGACCCAAACACACATACTGTACAGCAGATTTTTACAGCTAAATGTGTATGTATCATTTGTACACACATACACATTGGCCCCCCCAGACACATTTTTTCTCCCAATGTGGCCCCCGAGTCAAAATATTTGCCCAGCTCTGCACTAATCGGATGTGGCAGCATAAATCCCTGATCGGAACATCTGCAGTGTTACTGCTACGTCGTACTCTTGTGTATTCATTCAAAATAAATTAAAACAAAAACATATTGAACATGTGGAATTATTCCATTCAATGCTCAATGAGTTGAAGTTTCTTTGAATGTGTTTTATTTATTTTTTTGGCCGATAAATATTTGCCCATTTCCAAAATGTATAAATTGTGAGATCACCTTGTGTTTAGAAGGTCAGCCTTCAGCTTACTTTTCAAACATCAGATACATTTGTGCTTGATCATGAAAATAGTCCTTAAAGCAGGGGTGTCAAATGTATGGCCCGAGGGCCGGGTTAGGCCCACAAACAGGTTTTATTTGGCCGGTGGGATTAGTTTGCTATGTTTAAAAATTAACCTTAAATTTTTGAATGAAAGAAATGGTTGTTCTAAATTTGTCCACTGGATGTCGCAATAGCAAGTCTTTGTATCTTTGTAGATGATGCTACACATGTACAAAATAACCACATGATGTTAGTACATCAATCGAGGGAAATTATCAAACTACATAAATAACATACTATAATTTGATTTTGATATCATTTTTTTTTTTATCTTGATGGATTGAAAATTAACATGATCACCTAATCTATTTGGAAAATAGAAATAACGAAAAAGATAGAATACTATTAACTGCAACAGGTAATTGTAAAAAAAAACAACAATATTATGATTTGTACATTTTGAGAATGTACGTGTTTTATTTTTAAACAAAGAAAACAATCTGAAGTTGTCGTTTTTTGAAGTTATCGTGCCGTGATTTTACCCGTCCGGCCCACTTGGGAGTAGTGTTTTCTCCATGTGGCCCCCGATCTAAAATACATTTGACAACCCTGCCTGAAGGACGACGGTGGCTCTGCCCTCCTCCAAGCTCCCAGACGTACTGTGTGGCCTCCAGCCGCAGTAAGCCTGCCTTCAAAATTCGGAGGCATCCTCCATGTCGGAGCGGGGTCAATCCTGTCCAACACAATGGAATTACAGTAAATCCCAAAGCTCATAAGAAGACAGGCCAAGGCGTCACAAAGAGGTGAGGGTTGACTCCTTGTTGATGCTCCTCCAAAAAATACATACAGTCGCGATCAAAAGTTTACATACGTCACGGCTGTCTTGAGTTTCCAATAATTTGTACAACTCTTATGTTTTTGTGATAGAGTGACTGGAGCACAAAAAACATTCATGACGTTTGGTTCTTTTACAAATTTATTATGGGTCTACTGAAAATGTGACCAAATTTGCAGGGTGTTGTGACCAAACAGCTCCATTTTTGTTTCATCTGACATCATATGGACCAGGGGTCAGCAACCCAAAATGTTGAAAGAGCCATATTGGACCAAAAATCCAAAAACAAATCTGTCTGGAGCCGGAAAAAGTTAAAAGCCATATTACATACAGATAGTGTGTCATGAAATTTAAATTGAATTATGAGGACTTAAAGGAAGCTAAATGAGCTCAAATATAGCTACAAATGAGGCATAATGATGCAATATGTACATACAGCTAGCCTAAATAGCATGTTAGCATCGATTAGCTTGCAGTCATGCAGTGACCAAATATGTCTGATTAGCACACTCCACACAAGTCAATAACATCTACAAAACTCAACTTTGTGCATACATGCGCAACGTTATAAGTTTGGTGGACAAAATGAGACGGAAAAAGAAGTGGCATAAAAAACGGTCTGTAAAATCTGAGAAAGTAATGCATGTAAACAAACTAGGGTGAGTTCAAGGACCGGCAAAATTAGTAGGACAAAACTGCGCTCGCCAAATACTCGAATCAGTGAAGCATGTTTAATATAAACAGTGCACTTTATAGCAATTAGGGAGGTTTGTGTCATGTTTGTCCTCCTATAGAAACCAAATTAAAACAAAACATATGTTTTTTCCCCTCATCATTTC
The DNA here is from genome assembly GCF_033978795.1 of Nerophis ophidion. NCBI lineage: Eukaryota > Metazoa > Chordata > Actinopteri > Syngnathiformes > Syngnathidae > Nerophis > Nerophis ophidion. The sequence continues at coordinate 26,803,029 of NC_084622.1, forward strand.
CATTTTTCATATATTTTTGAAAAAGCTCCAGAGAGCCATTGGGGCGGTGCTAAAGAGCCGCATGCGGCTCCGGAGCCGCGGGTTGCCGACCCCTGATATGGACAAAGATATGACTTCTGAAGAAAATTTATGTAGTCAGATGAAACAAAAATGTTGCTGTATGGCCATAATACCCAGCAATATGTTTGGAGTAAAAAAAAAAGGGGAGGCCTTTAATCCCAGGAATACCATCCCTACCGTCAAACATGGTGGTGGTAGTATTATGCTCTGGGCCTGTTTTGCTGCCAATGAAACTGGTGCTTTACAGAGAGTAAATGGGACAATGAAAAAGGAGGATTACCGCCAAATTCTTCAGAACAACCTAAAATTATCAGTTGGGTCTTAGGTGCAGTTGGGTGTTCCAACAGGACAATGACCCCAAACACACGTCAAAAGTGGTAAAGGAATAGCTAAATCAGGCTAGAATTAAGGTTTTAGAATGGGGTTTCCAAAGTCCTGACTTAAACATGTGGACAATGCTGAAGAAACAAGTCCATGTCAGAAAACCAACACATTTAGTTGAACTGCACCAATTTTGTGAAGAGGAGTAGTCAAAAATTCAAACAGAAACTTGCCAGAAGCTTGTGGATGGCTACCAAAAGTGCCTTATTGCAGTGAAACTTGCCAAGGGACATGTAACCAAATATTAACATTGCTGTATGTATACTTTTGACCCAGCAGATTTGGTCACATTTTCAGTAGACCCATAATACATTTATAAAAGAACCAAACGTCATGAATTATATGTGACCTGCAATTATGTGCTCCAATCACTCTATCACAAAAAAATAAGAGTTGTAGAAATGATTGGAAAGTCAAGAAAGCCATGACATTATGTTCTTTACAAGTGTATTCAACCTCTGATCGCGACTGTATGTGAGTGCGTGATGACTCTCCGCAATATGTGCCACGGTCTCTACTTTCCCTGAAGAACCGAAGACGAGAACAAAGCCGCGACATGTTGGCGAGCACTCCTTCCTCCTTTTCACCTTCCTGCTGCGACTTCACGACCCCTCCCGCAAAAGTACAGCGGACATCAAAAGCCCTTATTCAAGAAGGGCGGTTATAATCAGCATGGTTAACATCACCACTGTGATCATGGACATGGTTCTCTTCATCACTTCAAGTGACAAAGGAAAACTGGTTTGCACAACAAATGTTCCTTTTTTTTGTTTTTTTTTCCCCCAACAACGATATTTACATAAAGTTCTCAAAAACAGAAGGATTTTCTTATCACATGTTTTGTAAAGAAATCAACAGAAGAACAGCAAAGCACACACGCACACTGACCAACAATTCAAAAATTAAATGTGTCTCTGTTATTGTTCATCGTGTTTGTTTACAATTCAAATAATGCTGACTCGAACCCTGACGGGGGACAAGTCACAATGGTTTTGAACAAATGCTTTGCAACGAGTCAAAAGGGTGAGTTTGGGGGTGGAGGCGGAGTCTGCCTGTGCAAGGTGTGACTCACAAAGTGACCAAAGTAACCCAACAACGACAACGACAACAACAACAACAACAACAACAACAACGGGGCTGATTCAGCCATTCCACGGTGACTCAGCAATGGGAGCAGCGCAGCATCCCAATCCGCACACGTTCAGTGCAGTGTAGCTTTAATTTAATATTGCACAACTACAGCAGAGCAGGCACATTTCTAAAGGAGTGACTCACTGACGCCCCATCCATCAAGGGAAAACTTGCGTGACACAACAAGGAAGGACACGCTGCGACAAGGACAAACAATATTACCTGCATGGCTCCCAAGGATAAGTTGCTTACTCAGCCAACAAAGAGTTAAAAGGCTCCCTACGATATTTGTTTGCTTGCATGTCAGTTAGTCAAATAACAAAAAAGTTACACCCAACTTCTAAAGGTGCAGTTACTTTACATGAAAACAGATCGTACAAGATTTGATCATACACTAAAAGATCTAAACAAATAGCAACACAGCAGCGGCCATATTTTCTTAAAGGGGAACATTATCACAATTTCAAAAGGGTTAAAAACAATAAAAATCAGTTCCCAGTGGCTTGTTGTATTTTTTAATTTTTTTTTCAAAATGTTACCGGTCCCGGAATATCCCTAAATAAAGCTTTAAAGTGCCTTATTTTCGCTATATTCGAAACCTCTATCCATTTCCCTGTGACGTCATACAGGGCTGCCAATACAAACAACATGGCGGTTACCACAGCAAGATATAGCGACATTAGCTCGGATTCAGACTCGGATTTCAGCGGCTTAAGCGATTCAACAGATTATGCATGTATTGAAACAGATGGTCGGAGTATGGAGGCAGATAGCGAAAACGAAATTGAAGAAGAAATTGAAGCTATTGAGCGAATAGCTATTGACGCTATTCGGCCATAGCATGGATGTACCTAATGAAGTGGCCCAAAGCATAGCTGCCTTATTAGCATCGCCGGTAAAATGTGCGGACCAAACGATCAGGACTTTCACATCTTGTGACACTGGAGCAACTTAAATCCGTCGATTGGTAAGTATTTGTTTCGCATTAAATGTGGGTATCTAGTTTCAAATGTACATACAGCTAGCGTAAATAGCATGTTAGCATCGATTAGCGTAGCATGTTAGCATCGATTAGCTGGCAGTCATGCCGTGACCCAAATATGTCTGATTAGCACATTAGTCAACAACATCAACAAAACTCACCTTTGTGATTTCGTTGACTTAATCGTTGCAAATGCATCTGCAGGTTATCCATACATCTCTGTGCCATGTCTGTCTTAGCATCGCCGGTCAAATGTGAAGACACTCTGGTACATTCAATGGGGGTCTGGCGGCAGATTTCTTGCCAGTGGTGCAACTTGAATCCCTCCCTGTTAGTGTTGTTACACCCTCCGACAACACACCGACGAGGCATGATGTCTCCAAGGTTCCAAAAAATAGTCGAAAAAACTGAAAATAACAGAGCTGAGACCCGGTGTTTGTAATGTGAAAATGAATATGGGGGGTGTGTTACCTTGGTGACATCACGTTCTGACATCATCGCTAAAAGACCGATAAACAGAAAGGCGTTTAATTTGCCAAAATTCACCCATTTAGAGTTCGGAAATCGGTTAAAAAAATACATGGTCTTTTTTCTGCAACATCAAGGTATATATTGACGCTTGCATAGGTTTGGTGATAATGTTCCCCTTTATGGTCTGTCTGTATTTTTTGGATTATAAAGTACACTTAAAATCCTTTATAACCCGGTGCCCCAAATGTACGGAATAATTCTGGCTGTGCTTACCAATTTCGAAGCTATTTAATTGGTACATAGTGTAATGATAAGTGTGACCGGTAGATGGCAGTCACACATAAGAGATACAATCCAATCCACTTTATTTATATAGCCCATTTAAACAACAATAACGTTTCCAAAGTGCTGCACAGCCATGTTAAAAACAATATTAAAAAAAAATATTATGCTCCACCAATGATTGAATAAAAACAAAAAATAAATAAATATAAAACCAATATAAAAAAACAATATAAAAACAAATATGATTAAAAACAATTGTAAAGGGTAAAATCAATTAAAACAGTAAAATAGAAATCAAAGTGTATAAAAAACACAGAGGACAACAGAGGACAGAGGACCACACAACTCACGTAGTGTTAAAAGCCAAAGAATAAAAGTGGGTCTTAAAACGAGACTTAAAACACTCCGCTGTGGAAGCAGTTTGAACATGGAGGAGCAGAGTGTTCCAGAGCTTAGGGCCGACCACAGAGAAGGCCCTGTCTCCCCTGGTCTTAAGTCTGGTCTTGGGCACCACGAGCTGGAACTGGCTCTCGGACCTCAGAGCGCGCGCAGGAATGTAAATTTACAAGTATACTGCATTATGATGGCAGTCACACATAAGAGATACACCACTGTGGTGGGCGTGGCCTGCGGACCTGCAGCGAGAAGCGGGGTGTGGCACAGCCGGCATCGAGATTAGCGACAGGTGCGTTAGATGTCACAGCTGAGAGTGTTTGTCTAATCACCTGTCGCTCTGTTAAAGTTAGCAGTTGGGAAGGAGAGCAGGTGTTGTTGATGGCGGTTGGCAAAGCAAGAGGGGAGCGAGAGCAAGACACGAGTCTTAGGGAAACCATTCATGTGCTCGATCGAAGAAAGAAAATTGCTGAAAAGCACATAAAGACTTTGCACGATCTGCCCGTTTATTGTAAAATAAACATTACTGTTGACCCTGAAAAGGAGTAGTGATGTCGGTGACTGGTGGCCCAAAGAACCCGGAAGGAAGCGACTTCCACAACCACCTTTAAAAGTTCCATTGAGAATGTAGAACACTACACAAGGCGCACAAAAATCTGTCAAAACTCCTGACGGAATAAATAAAGTACTATCTAATCTAATCTAATCTAAAAACGTTTCAGTAAGACTTTGGTAAACTAAGAATCTGCACTGCTTTGATGGATTGTCGGAGCATTACGGCTACCGTAGTCAGACGTACTGTACTTCAACATACCGGTTTTATTATGGTGTGTTCATAAGGACCGCAAAATGGCACCTATTACGGAAATATTATCTGCCATTTTGTTTCGCTAAACTATGCAAAACCAAGTTTTCTTACTTTCTGTTACCTGCTGAAGTGTATTTGGGATCTGCATAAGTCCTGAAAATGTGTGTGTGTCCGCTATAGTTGTCGATAAGCTTCTTCTTTTTCTCTATCATTTTGTTATGGGACATTCATCCATTTCAAATATAATGTAGCGTAAAGTTTTAACTTATATCTGTCAGTAGACTCGCTGTAGAAGCTCTAAAACATACCGGTGTAGTGAGTTGACGTTATTCACCCAAGGAACTTTAGTCATTAGGGAGTTTTGGTCCGGCTGTTTTTCACGCGACACATTTCCGGCGTTGTTGTTGCACTAAGGAGCCATGGATGAGGAGATGCTGCCCCATTATTGATTGAAGTAAAGTCTGAATGTCATTAAAACAGTTAGCTCCATCTTTTGACACTTCTTCCACTCCCGTCCTTGCACGTTACTCAGCGACAACAAAGATGACGGGGAGAGGACCCTGCCGAAGGTGAGCCACGTAAATAAGACCGCCCACAAAACGGCGAATCCTGAAGCGATTGTCAGAAAGTGACTTGAAGATGATCCGAAAACATAATCTATGCAACATTTTGACCAAAGAACCACCATTACATGTTATGTACAACATAAGGAAATCTTTTCAATAAAAATAAAGAACAAAATATGACTCCTTTAATAGACCTTTTGTATGAAAATAAACCCGCTCATCAGCAGTGCGCCTTATAATCTGGTGCACCCTAAGGTCCAAAAAATACAGGTAATTATTCAACCAAATCACGTGTTCAGAGCATAAGTAGCTTTAAATATAATATACATATTCAAATCAGGTTGTAATTATTTACTACTTTAATTTGTACTATAAATTGTAATCACTTTTTTTTATACAAGCAGTATAAAATGTATGGATGGATAATAATTGATTAATTATATGCGTATGTACAGTATGTGAAAAAACAAAGCCAACTTAATTAAATCAATATCTAGTGCAAAATTCCAAAATTGTATTTTATTTTATTTGGAATTTGTTGAATTTACAATAAGTGGAATTTAATGCAGAAAGTGTTCATATTTTCATTGATATTACAGTCACCTAACAAGAATATGTTTTTTTTCACGTTTAACAAAGGTTTTGGCTGAAATACTAAACATACTTTACAAACACTAAAATAAACACATCATCCCTCCATTTTGAAAACTTAGATAAAGAAAAGCATTCTTGGAAATGAAGTATTTTTCCACCATAGTTCATAACTTCAAAATTACAGTACATCAAATTAAATGATCTGTTTTATAGATTATTCTTTTATTCATAATTATTTCTAGAAAATATGTATATATATTGTCTGTAAAAATAGAAACACATGTATTCATGATTCATAGTGATAACATTTCTATAAAATATGTTAAACATTCATGTATGGAGCATACTGTGAAGCATGACTCTGGAATACACTAAAATTATTCATTTGAATTTAATAGAATTCAAATTGGATTCAATTGCATTTAAAATTATTGTTTGCAACCTCAAAATTTGTGGAATTGAATTGGAGTTTAGGATTCTTTATTAATTTCGGAATTTTGCACAAGCCTGATACTTGTCATCATACATACTGTATTTGTATGCATAGTATCATGTATTATTGGAAGAACTTCAGTGAGATACACTGTCTGTCTATTGTATTTCTACTTTACAAATTACTGTAAATTGGAACGACAAATACAAGTTTTTCTTGATTCCTATCCAAGTAGCAGGCTAATTGTGATTTTATTTGGAAGAAGGTGACACCAATCCGGGGGTCAGCAACCCGCGGCTCTCGAGATCCATGCGGCTCTTTAGCACCGCCCTAGTGGCTCCCTGAAGCTTTTTAAAAAATGGAAAAAGATGGGGGAGAAATATATTTGTTGTTTTAATAATGTGTGTGTAGGAGGACAAATGTAACACAAACCTTCCTAACTGTTAAAAAGCCCACTTTTTAACGTTTGTGTTTATGCTCCACTGATGACAGTAGTTGGTCAGCGCTGTTTTGTCCTACTAATTTCGGCGGTCCTTAAACTCACCGTAGTTGGTTAACGTGTACAACTTTCTCCGTGTCTGCCACAGAAAGACATGTTTTATGCCACTCCTTTGTCTCATTTTGTCTACCAAACGTTTTATGCTGCGCGTGAATGCAAAAAGGTGAGTTTTTTTGATTTTATTGACTTGCGTGGATTACTAATAATCCATGCTAACATGCTACTTAGGCCAGCTGTGTGTACATATTGCATCTTTATGCCTTGTTTGTAGGTACAGTTGACTTAATTTAATTTCCTCTACTTATGTCCTCTGTGTATTTAATTTATATTTGCAAGTCTTATGACACGTTATCTGTATGTAATAATGGCTGCATTTCTGATTGTGTGTCATGTTGTTCCAGACCACAGCAAACACTACTAAGTTGTTCCGGTCCACAGCAAACGTTACCCAGCTTGCAAAGATTGTAATAAATCCATTAGACAGCCTGTCCTTTCCTTTTAACTTAGGCTCACACAGATATACCTATGGCAGTTTTAGACCAGTAATTCCAGGTGTTATCTAACCCAGGGGTCGGGAACCTTTTTGGCTGAGAGAGCCATGAAAGCCAAATATTTTAAAATGTATTTCTGTGAGAGCCATATAATATTTTTTAACACTGAATACAAATAAATTAGTGCATTTTTAAGTAAGACCAACATTTTTAGAGTGTAATAAGTCTCTTATTCTTTTTAATAACATTGTTATTCTGAAGCTAACCAATAATAAATATAATGCTTCTTGACATTAATGCGATTTCTTCAACAGGTGCGGTAGAAGACAGATAAATGGATTAAAATGCATTAGAATGTTTTATTTTGAACATTATTTTTAACACTTTGATTACCAGCGGAATTATTCATTACTTATCGTGTTAAGCAATGTCAGCTAAGATTTATCTGAGAGCCAGGAGCAGGCTTCAAAAGAGCCACATCTGGCTCGAGAGCCATAGGTTCCCTACCCCTGATCTAACCCTTTGAGTCACATACTTAATGTGCTGCCTTTATTATAACACTTACATAAGGCTTTTTTACCTTTTTGCTGCTCCAGACAGATTAGTTTTTTGTACCTTCGGTCCAATATGGCTCTTTCAACATGTTGGGTTGCCGACCCCTGAACTAATCCAACAATACCTTTGGACAAAAGTACAGAGATGCCTATCGACAGAAACTGAAAATAAAATACATTTAAAAGCGAAAATGAATAAATTAGTTAAGAGTGAGAGGGAAAAGGAGATTTTGTTGAACCCTTAAGTAACTAGGTATGTCAAAAAACGGCTGTCCCATGATGAAGTGTTAAAAAGTGGATAATTGCTGTTTGGCAGCACTGATTTTATTCACATGCCTGAACACAGTGGGGAACAGTCAGTCAGTTGTAATAACAGCCACTAGCTGCACCTCCAATTTGACGGAAATATGATGATGGACTCAACTGAGCACGAGCATCGAAAACAATGCAAAAAACAATAAAAAGCTGCGCATCTGCAACCTTGCCATGCAATATTCATGAGCTCTGTGTTTGTTGAAGGTCAATACTGACAGTTTTGGTGCCAACAAATGCCCAGTTTAGAAGCATGAGACAGGTGGTGGATAAAGAGCACTCTTTTTTCTTTTCTGCTGTTAAGCCTAGTCTCTGTTTGTAGTGGCGCTTCTGGCAAGGAGACAATGTGTATTATTATGCTATTATTTATGGGCAAATCATATGTAAGTGCAGATGAAAAAAAAATAAAAAAATCCTATTTAAATGTTTATTCGCTTTCTGACCTTGAGCGTGACTGTTCGTGTGGTTTACGCTGGATGTGATCACGGAACGATCATAGTGGATCATTTTCATAAGCGGCCTTGGCTCAAGGGAGAGTTGAGTACAAACAAAGGTTACACAGCGAGCTGCTGCTGTAACACATTTGCATGTAGGCAAACAAAAGCAGGGGAAACGGCGGGCCGTTTTCAAACATGCCACCTCGCAACCCAATCTGCCTCCGGCCTTCTTGCACTGGCAGCCTAACGAGTTCAAAAGAATATTGCCGTATTCTGCCAGTTTACTTGCCAAGTGAGGGGGTTTATCAACCATTGAGCACCGGAAGGAAGAGGCATCGCCACCTGTGCGTTTACGTTTGGCAATCATTTTGGGACTATTTTCCTCAATTGTATTCCTTCACACGTCTTTGTGGTTATTAAAGGGGCATTGCACTTTTTAAAAAAGTTGCCTATCTTTCACAATCATTACGAGAGACAAGAACACACGTCTTTTTTGAGGGGAAATTTTTAAAGATGACAAAAAACGCTTGGAAGATGCGACTAATGGGAGTCATCGTTGTAGCCTTCAAAGCTCTCTAGAACAATTGTATATGCAAACTGCAAGTATATATATATATTAGGACTGGGCAACGATTAAAAATTTTAATCGAGGTTAATCGCACTATTTCTCAGATTAATCGCGATTAACTGCATTGTATACGCAAAGCCCAATTATGAATTCAAAAGTAGTGTGTAGTGCACCATTATTGGAATATTCTCCCACATGAACAAAAGCGCCAAAACATTTGTTGTGCAAACACAATTTAAATCAGTCCTTGTTAAACAGTAGCAGTTAAATAGCATATTTTATGAAAATCAACTAAAAAAATGTAAATACAAACATTTAAGCTTATTGCCACTGCCAGGGTATTTAAGTTATCCTGTTTGTTATGGAAAATAAATATAATCTACATACAAATCTCTGAGCCACAATCATAACATCTGAACAGGCAATTTCTGAGGTAACAGCAGAAACACTTTTTTTTATCAGGGATCTTATGTTTAAAAAAACTATATTATAGGTAGGGGGCTGTTTTAGGGAATTTTTGATCAAATTATCCGTAGTAGCAATATTAATAATGTTGTGTTTATTCTGCGTAGTGCACTTAAAATAATTATGACCATATCTAGGAATTGATATGATGGGAATTTTCCGATTGTTTGCTTGGTGCTTTGATAAACTGAACGCATATACATGGTACTACATTGTGATGTTATGAGCCAGGGAAAAAAAGAACTACCCTACCCAGCATGCAACAGGAGTGACGAGCATGCCCGGTATAGGTTGTGTCGCCATGACGACATCTTGTATGATGTGATATGCACGCTCTGAAAGCAAACGTTAAGAACTCAGCCAACACTCCTCGTCTGCATTATTCATAAATAGACAACACAAATACTCCGCTGCTTCACAGGCCGCTGGATGTAGCCGGCAAAGTATTCCCATGCTAGCTAGCCGATCTAGCAAGCATGCGTCATTCCGTCCAAAACGGCCCGATCTATCCACATTCAGAATTGTCTGGCGGTCGTAAGTGATCCCGGAGTGACCACGCTGTAAGCCAGCCATGAAATTTGCAGAATTGTCCGGTATTTTTGCCAAATGTTCCATCTTTACCAAGAGCCCCTCGACACCGAAGATTTTACGGGCGACGCAATACGCAAATGTGCGATAAAATAATTGTCGGCGTTAATAGATTGATGAGTTAACGCGTAATTAACGCATTAATTTGCCCACCCCTAATATATATATATATATATATATATATATATATATATATATATATATATATATATATATATATATATATATATATATATACGTATATGTATATAAAATGTAGTAACAGACACATTCAAAACATTATGTAAAATGAACGATATTTACTGTATTTTGGTTATTTTAATTGTTAAAATAAATTGTTTCTAAATCATCACAAAAAATGTTGTATTAGATTGTGTTCCGGACAAGAAGACAAAAGGCTGAAACCTTCCAAGAAGAATACTCGTAAAACTCCAGTCGGACTACAAAGCGGACAGATGGCAAGATCTGCCCAACTTCCAGAAGAACTCTTTTTGAAGTATTTTATAGGACTCTATTTGAACTATTCAAGGGACTCTCTTTCAACGATGTCCGAAGGGAGTAAGAGGAGGGTGAGTTTATTTAATCCTAACCCCTTTCATACCATAGCAATGTAATATCATTCCCTTGTTCTTTGTTTGTAACAAAACAGTGAATAAATACACAATAAATAAATAAATATACCATAAGTAAGGAGAAAAATATTAAATACATAAATAATCATTATGTCCTTTTTTTTTTTTTTGAAAAGTTTCAATATCTTCATTACAATTATTCTTCTTTGTACTTTGTGAACACTTTGTTGGATTCTATTTTTTTAATGTATTATATAATTTAAACTCCACTTATGGATATGCATAGAAATGTTTTAAACCAGATTTTCTTTTAAGGTTATAATTCTCCTCTTTTGTTTGGAAGAATCGTTGTAAATTCTTGGGTAGCAGGTGATAGTTTGCTTTGTATAAAATTTTATCTGTTGAATTTCAATATTTTTGATTCCATAAATAAATGGTTTGTATGTTCCCTATATCCAACATGATGTATTGTTCTAATTTATCTTTTTTGTAACACTGTTTCCTTGCACCGGCCAAATCTGTGTGAACCTTTCTTGTAGATCACTTGTGTGGTCAAAGCGTTTAAAATTTGTCAACCTTTTCGGTTTTGTTGTTTGGATATGGTTGCTAGGCAACGGCTTTTCGGCACCTTCGGTCTGCTTACTTTAGCGAATCCGTGCCTCCCGCCGAGCAGAGTTGAAGTCAAATATGTTAGCAAGCTGTTCTGTAACTGTGATCATAATCATCCATCTATCCATTTTTCTACCGCTTATTCGAGTCAGGGTCGCGGGGGGTGCTGGAGCCTATCTCAGCTACAATCAGGCGGAAGGGGAGGTACACCATGGACAAGTCGCCACCTCATCACAGGGCCAACCCAGATAGACAAACAACATTCACAATCACATTCAACAGGAGGCAACAAATGTGTGTTCTTACTTCCGCACTGCAAAAACTGATATCTAAGTAACATTAAGTATCTCAAATAAGGGTGATAATTGCTTGTTTTCTGTCTGATAAGATAATTCTTCTCACTAAGCAGATCTTATGTTAGAGTGTTTTACTTGTTTTAAGGGTTTTGGTCCTAAATTATCTCAGTAAGATATTCCAGCTTGTTGCTGAGAATTTATGACCTGTATTGAGTAAAACATGCTTGAAACTAGAATATCAACTGTTGCAAAATTGTGTCAACACTCACAAGTATTAACTACATTTTTTAGATAATAATTACTTATTTCAAGCATGATAAAAATATAATCATGACTTTGACACAATTGTGTCTCATATAAAAACAGACAACAGCAAAATGGACTTCGCTGTTTCATTTTCAATGAAACAATGGAAAATATGTACTCATATACTGTAGTAGTACAGTTGTTATTAGTGAGAATATACTTATTTTAAGGTATTTTTGGGTTCTTTGAGGTTAGCTAATTTTACTTGTTTTGGAAAATCTTGACAAGCCAAATTTTCTTGTTCTTTTGGCAGATAATTAGTTCAAATAAAATACCCCTCATTTTTGTATTTTTTTTCTTGTTTTTGAACACTTACTTTTTTCAGTGCAGAAACAAAGGCGTGTGTGTATTCTAATCATGTCAAATTCAGTGACAAACCTGGAAGACGACTATTTTTAGACAAATGAGGATTCACAACATATTTTTGAATCTTGATATATGGACGATAATCTACTGTTTCTAGAAGGGAGCACAAAGCAAGAGTGAGACGTTGGAGTAAACAAAAGCTGAGAGACAGAGGTAAAAGTGATTTGAGGCAGCAAAATGTGGAATTTTAAGCCATGCTATTTTGACATAAATGGAGTGCTTACCAATATAAACCGGGAAAAAAAACTGCTGGATCAAAGAGGCAACCATCGACTGAGTCACACTTTATATTCCTCATGACACATGCAGTACATCATGCCTGTATCATGACACAGCATACACAGCGTGGCAAGCTGTGTACAAACAAAACATGAATTGTGGTCTAAAACTTTACAGATACTGCAATATGATTGTTCATGTTTTTCAGTTAGTACAGATTGGTGTCTTATCCCATTGTGTTTTGCATTACAAACTCAAACTTGTTTTGTGTTGACACAGTTGCAAGCGTATCTCTTTCTGTAGTTAGCGTTTATGTTTAACGCTGCACCACGTCGATGTGTTGGTACGCTAGGAAAATAGTTCCTTAGTTTTCGCTCTTACAATAACAATGTTGCTACAGTTTGGTTATTATACAGGTTACGCAACTTAAATTAAATATTGTTGACTGTTTTGTAATGCATTTTTTAAGTTATTTAGAGGTAGATTTGATTACTATTCATTAGCTACATTGCTAACCACCTAGTACGAGATGATTTGTACATGTAAATTGCACAAAAAAACCCAAAATTTTTGTTTTCTTGTCTCTCATAAAGGCAAAATGACCAAAAAAAGTGCTGTTCACCTTTAATGCGGGCACACTGTCTAATCTAATTTTTTTCTCAGAACACTGTGTGTTTCTTCAGTAGTCCAAAGAATGAAGGCACTAACAGCCCACAGTGTGACTCCATACTAGCTGAGAGACACAATTTGATCACTAAACCTGTGCAGATGAGGCTTAAATTGAAGTTTGTAGATCTAATCTCCTGGCTATTATGTTATCTTGAACTTATACAATGATGTTGACTTGTGCTTGATGAAAAAAAATTACTGATCTCAGACATGATTCAGAATGGGACTATTTTCCCCCGAAATATTTAACTGACCAGAAAAAAATGCTTCTAGGGAGAATATACACTGACGCCTGAACTTAAAGGGGACCTGTTATGCAAAACCAACTGTTGTAACCTATTGGTACCTGTTTTGTGTATTTGGAATTTGCATAATTTCAAAACATTTGAAATCGAACCATGTTGCCTGTTATAAATTGCCAAGATACCATATTTATAAAACAATCTTGACATTCTTCACAGTTCCTCAAAACAAGTCGTTTGAAATTTGCCCAATTTGTAACTTTTTCCCCCCAGCTGGATATTGCCATATATGGGAGAGATTTTCCCAAAAAGTTTTGGCACAAGTGTGCCATTGCAGTCAATAAATTCATTATTTTTCTCTATCTTGTTGTTATGGACCAGACTGGCTCATACATGCACATTAGAGATGCGCGGTTTGCGGTCACAACCGCGGAGTCCGCGGATAAACCGCGGGTTGGGCGGGTGAAATGACGAAAAAATAGATTTTGAATAGATTCGGGCAAGTGGTGGTTGAACCAATTCGGAAATATATATTGTAATAATCCCAGGAATGTAGGCTCATAAAACTTCTTTTTTTGTCTTATCTTTACTGCACAAGATGTAATACAACCACACAACAGCTTTCATGTCTCTAACGCATAACCCGGACAACGCGAACTCTCACTTCCTGTCGATAACGTCACTTCCCTATCTCTCCCGGAAGTTCCGCCCCCCTGCCAAAGTCATTGGCTAACACCCCGTAGCCGGCCGCTACATTATACATAGTTAAAATGTTATGTTGAAGAGGTTCATTTAGCCTACTGACGTGTATTTATAAATGGTTGATTTATATAGGCTAGTAGGTAAAGAGTTGTACCTGACAACTCTTGATGGTACAATCCATATATCACGTCACAGACGACGTCACGCTAACATCACGTGACACTTCTGATGAAGGCTGCAGAAGCAAGATAGCCCAAACTTGTCAGATACAACACTTTACCTTACTAGCCTATATAAATCAACCATTTATAAATAGTTAAATGTTGTTACCCATATACGAAAAAAGAGCAGCACTCTTTGAAACAGTATGTGGGCATACTTTTATTTTGAAGTGTCTCGTTTGGTCTGTCGACGGATGTAAGGAAGCTACTTCCGGGTCTGGCCAACAAGGTATTTGTCATTTGTTGGTATTGTACTTGATAAAATGTTTGATCCACATGCTGTGCATGTTATTATTTTTACGTTTGTAACCTGCTTTATGTATTACAGTTTTCACGGTGAATTTCAAAGGAAAGGAAGCCTTCAAATACATCAGTTCAAGAAAGCCATTGTGTCTGTGCTATTTGGAGGGAGTTACACTTTCTAACCTCACTAATGCCTTGCATCGTCTATATTAGATATATAACAACGGGCGGGTGGCGTGTGGATGACGACTTTTGTGATGCGGTTTCGGGTGATATAATTGCATATCCACGCATCTTTAATGCACATGCATTCTGCGCTGTTGCCCTGTCTAATACAAAGTGGCATATACTGTATTTTTTGGAGTATAAGACGCTCCAGAGTATAAGTCGCACCCGCTGAAAATGCATAATAAAGAAGGAAAAAAACATGTATAAGTCGCACTGGAGTATAAGTCCAATTTTTTCGGGAAATGTATTTGATAAAACCCAACATCAAGAATAGACATTTGAAAGGCAATTTAAAATAAATAAAGAATAGTGAACAACAGGCTGAATAAGAGTACGTTATATGACGCATAAATAACCAACTGAGAAGGTGCCTGGTATGATAAGGTAACATATTATGGTAAGAGTCATTCAAATAACTATAACATATAGAACATGCTATACGTTTACCAAACAATCTGTCACTGCTCATCACTAAATCCGATGCAATCTTATAAATTTAATCTCTTACGTGAATGAGCTAAATAATATTATTTGATATTTTACGGTAATGTGTTAATCATTTTACACATAAGTCGCTCCTGAGTATAAGTCGCACACTATGGCCAAACAATGAAAAATACTGCGACTTATAGTCCGAAAAATACGGTAGTTCAAACTTATACCTGTGAGTTAGGGATGTATATTTGATATTATTTATCGATACCGATATTCACCGGTACATTTATTGGTTCTGTATGAAATTGGAGTGAATAAATTAAGTGTTATTAGCACAAGCGATTGCACACCACCAACATAATGTACATCTCACTGCAGTGAAGTCTTTTATTAATCTTTTATTATTTGTTAAACCTTTCGTTTTAAGTCTGTTTATGTCTGCAGTGCAATTGTAATGTCATCATTTTATAAAGACCACACAGATCCATCACTTAATTACAATTTCACTTATTTGCAAACAATGTTTATGTATGGCTTTCATGTGCAGAGCAGACATTTTACATGATATATTATGTATAATATGAATCAATACAATGAATTTGCATGTTAAGTGGATGTGCATTTTGTAATACGATTTATTCGTGTTGCAAACATGTACGTATTCGAGTGATGGACCAGAAGCCATATTGTATGTAGACAGCTCCCGATGTCTGTAGTTGTGTGTACTGTACAAATATAAAGACTCAGTAAGCAGGGGTAATGATCGACCGTTCGGTTTGTAAAGTGACAAAAGGAACTGAAACACACTTAAGCAAGGTGCGTTTTGATGTCACACAAATGTAGCGCAATGGTGTGACGTCAGAGGGTGACTAGAGACTTGTTAATGTCTCTTGTCATCATTACTTCCCTGCCATGCAGGGAGGTAATGGGTCCAATTTTTATAGTCTTTGGTATGACTCGGCCGGGGTTTGAACTAACGACCTACAGCGGCATGTATTGTACTTGTATTTTAAATTGTTGATCATTATGTAATTTCAATATTGTTGTGTATTTTCAATCCTGTGTAATCTAATTGTGAATGAAAGATGCACCATAAAAGCCCACAGACGGAAATTAGCACGGTGCTAAATCTAGATTATATTTATATAGCGCTTTTCTCTAGTGACTCAAAGCGCTTTTACATAGTGAAACCCAATATCTAAGTTAGCTTTTACACCAGTTAGGGTGGCACTGGGAGCAGGTGGGTAAAGTGTCTTGCCCAAGGATACAACAACAGGGACTAGGATGGCGGAAGCAGGGATTGGACCTGGAACCCTCAAGTTGCTGGCACGGCCACTCTACCAACCGAGCTCTACCGCCATTTTAACTGCAAATTGTCCGAGCCCTGGCCGAGTTATACCAAAGACTATAAAATTGGGACCCGTTACCTACCTGCTTGGCACTCAGCATCAAGGGTTGGAATTTGGGGTTAAATCACCGAAAATTATTCCTGGGCGCGGCCACAGCTGCTGCTCACTGCTCCCCTCACCTTCCAGGAGGTGATCAAGGGTGAAGGGTCAAATGCAGAGAATAATTTTGCCACACCTAGTGTGTAGGTGACAATCTTTGGTACTTTAAAGGCCTACTGAAATGAGATTTTCTTATTTAAACGGGGATAGCAGGTCCATTCTATGTGTCATACTTGATCATTTCGCGATATTTTTGCTGAAAGGATTTAGTAGAGAACAGCCACGATAAAGTTCGCAACTTTCGGTGCTAAGAAAAAATGCCCTCCCTCTACCGGAAGTCGCAGACGATTACCTCACATGTTGATGGCTCCTCACATCCTCACATTGTTTCTAATGGGAGCCTCCAACAAAAAGTGCTAACGACAATTTCCCCATTAATTTGAGATAGGATGAAAGATTTGTGTTTGAGGATATTGATAGCGACGGACTGGAAAAACAATAGTAATAAAAAAAAAATAAGTTAAAAAAAAACGTGATTGCATTGGGACGGATTCCAACGTTTTTAGAAACATTTACTAGGATAAATCTGGGAAATCCCTTATCTTTCTATTGTGTTGCTAGTGTTTTAGTGAGTTAAATAGTACCTGATAGTCGGAGGTGTACGTCCACGGGTGTCTTGACGCCAATGTCTTAGGGGAGTCGACGGCAGCTTTATGGACGGCACACACTCAGCTTTTCTTCGTTAAGAAGCGACTTTTTACCACAATGGTTGACATTCCGTCGTGTTTCATGTTTGCTTGACCGCTCTGATCCATAGTAAAGTTTCACCTCTAGGAATTTTAAACAAGGAATCATCGTGTGTTTGTGTGGCTAAAGGCTAAAGCTTCCCAACTCCATCTACTGTGGCTTCTCCAATATTAATTGAAAAAATTGGAAAAAAATTCAGCAACACATATCTCCAAAATTTTGTGTAATTATGCCGTTAAAGCAGGCAACTTTTAGCTGTGTGTGTGCACAGCGCTCATACTTCCTAAAAACCTGTGACGTCTTGCGTACACGTCATCATTACACGACGTTTTCAAGACGAAACTCCCGGGAAATTTAAAATTGCAATTTAGTAAACTAAAAAGGCCGTATTGGCATGTTTTGCAATGTTAATATTTCATCATTGATATATAAACTATCAGACTGCGTGGTGGGTATTAGTGGGTTTCAGTAGGCCTTTAACTTTACATAAACAAATACAAACAAACAAATAAATAAATTAGGTAGTGTGTGAATAATCCTGCTAACTAACAGGCAAGCAAACATAAACAAAAAATGTAAACAACAGAACAAGGAATTCGGTTTTGTGTGACAAACATGTTCCATTATAAATACTGAAATTATATCCAAAACTGTTTCACTCAAACTGAACAGGATTTTGCCTCAAGGAATTTTAACAAGTGTAAGTCCAGCACTTTTGAGCAGGTAGCCCTTAACAGCTGCAATGCTGTCAATATGCGCCGGTTTTATTTACTCGGAGGGAATTTGAGCCGACAAACAAGGCAGCCACTGAAACACTGCACTGGTCTCAAGCACCCGGGGAAAGATTATCTGCTCGTACAGTATCTCGCAGTCACAGATCAGTCCATCTTCAAAAATCACACCCACCGAGTGTGAAGCACAGACACCAATTCCCCTGTTATCTTGGGTCAGAACCAAAGCCAAAATCCGCTCCATACAGAATGCTTACAGCGTCAAGAAGCATCTGCACGTCTCTTGGATGGGGGCTCTGATCTTGCTTTACACTTTTGTGTCACAACAATGCTGGCTTGGCACGCCTCCACGTGAGAGGCAGAGCAAGCACAAGCTTCCCTACCCCGCTGCCAACAGCAATCCATCGCACACATGCAGGTGAACATGCACTGAAAAAAAATAAAAAGGCAAAAAAGAAGAGGAGGAGAGCCCTTCATCTGTCCTCTATGTGTCCTCTTCTTCATCTCGACAACCTCGAGCCACAGAGTAGAGGCGGCCTCACCCCCAACCTCCTCCTTTTCATACACTCCTTTCACTATACTCACCCTCAAAAACCACCCTCATTGTTATTATTGGTAATGCATTTTTGAAGAAGTGCAGATACAACTTTCCCCGCTTTTCCTTTTGTTCAGAAGGCAGGGCAGTTAAAAGAGGATGGGGAATTGATGGCAGTAAGAAGAGAGAAAGAGAAAAGAGAAGACTGCTGCGTGAGAGTCGTGTTGCTCCTGTATGCCCATCTCTCTCACACACACACACAAACACACAAACACACACACACACACCCACACACACATGCGCACCAGCGCATGCGCCACAGACAAAAACAGGTGAGGAAATTGGGAGAGGTTCTCTGAGATCTTCAGCACAACAGGGCAAAACAAGAGCACTGACGGACCGCATGCACACAAAACAGCACAAACGTCGCGTTGCTTTTGTTGTAGGGAAGATTTGAAATTGGTTCCCTCCGTCGCTGTGAAAAATGACATCATCTTGAAGTCTCGGATTTACAGTTGTTCCCCCCCGTCTTCTTTTTTCTCTCCCCATTGTCAAGGGATTATTTGTCTGGAAAAAAAAATCAGGAACGATCCGTCCCGCTTTCCCCATTTCGGGAAAGTTCAGTACATATAGAGTATGTCTTTAAACCTCTCTTTTTGTTGGAGCTACAACACAGCACCCACAGTACACGGACAACAAGGGGGCGGGGTGGCGGGGAGGGAGTAGGGGGTCCACTATAATATTGTACCAGGGGATGAGTAAGAGGGAACAATAAAGAAGAAATGAGAGAATAGGGAGAGAGACACTAGTATCATCAACAGCATCTTGAGCTGAGCTGGTTTCTTTACAAACCGAGTATTGATTGCTTTCTACGACTTCAGTCAAACATTAAACCACACTTAAGTAAAAGGGGGGGAGAAAAGTAATGGAAGATACAGCACACCGGAGATGGATGAAGGAAAGGGAGGTGGCGGAGAAAGCACACATAGCCGGTTTGTATGGGGGGACTTCTATCGGCCTAATATACCAGTATGTTTATGTACATACAGTACATACTGTACAGTATTGTTTACCTGGAATAATTACACACTAGGATTATACTGTATGTCACTTCCCTGTGATCCCACGGGACTGGCACCTTCAGTGGGTCAGGCTGTAGTGCAGTTCAGGACCAAGGGGTCCACAAATAGAACCAAAGAATGAAACCTCCGCCAAGTGCAGAGGGACGTTTTGGGCAGTCAGAAGCAAAGAGAGAGGAGAGTCACTACGCCGAAAAATGGAGACGGGACCGTATGAGAAGAGGAACAAGAAACAGCTAGAGAGGACGAGAGAAGAAGTTTAAAGGTTTAAGAGAGCAGATGGCTAATTGTACCCGTGTTTCGCAGCCTGGCAGCAAGTCAGTCTTGTGCATAAGGACGGGACGGGAAGAGCGAGGTGGGGGCGGGTGGGGGTGAGAAGAAAGAAGGGGCCATGGAGGCGGGTGGGCGGTGCCATTAGGCCTTAAGAGCGTGCCACTGGGCTACGTTGGTGCGCGGCCGAGCCAGCATGTCTTTCCAGTGCTTCACCTCGGCTGGTCCGCTCTTCCACGACAGGTAGATCTGACAAGAGAAAAACGCAGGATGAATACCAGAGATTATCAAAACAATAAGCACATTGTTCAATGAAAACCTATCTGCCAATGATGCAGCTCTTGCACTACAGCTTATTAGAGTATGCCGATCCAGCTGGCTTATGCGTGCACATTTCCTAACAATTTTCAAACATAGAAATTGTTATTTTGCCTTCTAGGCTCTGGTCACACTGCAGGTCAAATACACGCTTCCGACATGTCAATCATTCGAAGTATTTCAACCAATCTGATCGCAGGAAATTCTTTAATAATAATAATAATAATGGATTAGATTTATATCGCGCTTTTCTATTGTTAGATACTCAAAGTGCTCACAGAGAAGTGGGAACCCATCATTCATTCACGCCTGGTGGTGGTAAGCTACATCTGTAGCCACAGCTGCCCTGGGGTGGACTGACGGAAGCGTGGCTGCCAGTTTGCGCCTATGGTCCCTCCGACCACCACCAATCATTCATTCATCATTCATTCACCAGTGTGAGCGGCACCGGGGGCATAGGTGAAGTGTCCTGCCCGAGGACACAACAGCAGCGATTTGGATGTCAATAGGTGGGAAGCGAACCTGCAACCCTTGGGTTTCTGGCACGGCCGCTCTACCCACTACGCCATGCCGCCCCAACCTTTACAACCATATTGTCTCGCAAACAAATTTTACAAATGTTCTATATAATGTATTTGTCACAACGAGGGTGGGGGGTTGATGGTGGGGAGATAGGGGGGATGGAGTGGGGCAGCTTACTGCGGGGTCGTTCTCCCAGGAATGCAGAAGGGACAACTCCGGACAACTCCGGACGACAGCGTGACGAAAGAGATGATTTATTTATCAATCATCATCTAACTACAAAATAACAGGCAAACAACAAAAGGAAAGCGTGCCGTTCGCACGAAAAGCTAAAAAACAAATAGTTAGCGCAGGAAACGTAAAAGCTAACAATTAGCATGGACTACAGATATGGAACACTCACGAGCTGTGGCATGAACAAAAAAAACTTTCTTGGACATGGCATGAAGCGAACACTCAGCATAAACTTGGAATCAGACATGAACCGAACAATGACGCCAGGCCGACTGTCTGGCAAAAACAAGCTTAAATAATGCCTCTGATTAGTGCTCGGGAAGCAGGTAAAGAGGCTAACACTAATCAGAGACAGGTGAACACAATGAGTAACTATGGCAACCAAACAAACAGGGGTGCACAAAAAACAGGAACTAATGGAGTCCAAAACTAACAGAACATAACAAAACATGATCCGGGCCACGGATGATGACAGTATTCTTCTTGTTGCAAACAATTTTCCGTCATTTTGTCATCCATGGTCGATTGTTTTTCTTTTGCTTCTTACTATGTTGTTTTCATTGGACAGTGTTTGTCATAAAGCATCTCCATCCATCCATCCATTTCTACCGCTTGTACCTTTCGGGAATGCCGTGGGTGCTGGAGCCTATCACCCTGGACAAGTCTCCACCTCATCTCAAAAGTATTAAAACCATGACTTTTTCACTGCCACTCAAATATTTCAATAATGAATAACGCAAAATATGTTCTGGACCAAACAATTATTCATATTTTCTATTGCTTGCTAGTGTGGATAAATTAATATGAGGAAATAACTACAAAAGTACATTACATTCACTAATTGCGTTACAAAAAGCGCTTTGAGTATCTAGTTGATAGAAGAGTGTTATATAAATCTAACCCATTATTATTATTATTACAAAATAGAGACAAGCGGTAGAAACTGGATCGATGGAGGTCAATTAGGATAATACACGATACTGGATACAGACAACATACAAACCCTTCATTTATTGAATCAAAAATAATAAAATTCATAGATTTGTTGAATTTGCAAACAGCAAAAAATAATGCACAAAGCAAACCACAACCTACTACCCTAGAATGTGCAACAATTCTTCTCAATGAAAGAAGATAAATATAACCATAGAGAAAAATGTAACCTAAAACATTTGTGTGCACGTAAAACACTTAAGACCCACCATCAGTCTGTGAATGGGTGAATGTGGAAATAGTGTCAAAGCGCTTTGAGTTCCTAAAGAAAAAGGTACAAAACCGATTTACCATTTTAGCATATCAGTATGTGGAATTCAATTATGGAATGGATTAAGTAAAGTTATAGTATTAATTAATTAAATACAGAAGCGACATAGTGACATCATCTATTTTAAGAAAGTGTTCAACTACAAGTGTTTACAAAGCACCACGATAAGGAACATTGGTAAATGTCTTGAATTTGAGAGGGACAAATATATTATTTATCTCATTACAAGTGACTTCTCTGTATGAACAAAACGGTTGTATTAACATTACAGTGATTTGTAATGTGTGAAATATTTGAAATCTGCCGCCTCAACCGCTCCCTTCAAGTCAACAGGGGTGGGACGACTGGGCCAAGTGTAACAGTCCCCGGGTAGAAGGGGGCAGGAGTCAAGGGGCGTGGGGAAATTGATTCTCTCTGTGCCGTAAGCGGGGAACTGGGAGAAGGCTAAGCGGGCATGTGCGAGGTCACCTGTGTATCTGAGACAGGGGCTGGGGGAGCTTCACGGTAGAGGGACAAGGCTGTCCCTGTGGACAGCCACCTGGACATCATTTGGGCAGCCAAAGGCCATCTCTTCTGGGGTGCGCATCTCTCTCCCTCGCATTAAGAGCGACCCGCCATCAGCAACAGCGGCAGGTGCTTGTCTCAGTCACTCTGGTGGCGGGAGGTGACGATGGTGATCTGGTCTCCCAGGTTCCGCTGGAACCACTCCACCAACCCATCGCTCTAAGGGTGCAGTGGGGTAGTGCACAAGGCCGCAAACACCCGGGACTCAAAGTTTTTGCCTGGGTCAATGTGAAAGGTTGCCACAACGCCATGACGTCAAACCAACTTATCATGCCGTCCACCATGGCATCAGCAATGGTTACCGCCTCTTGGTTTGGAATAACGTATCCCTCCGGCCAATTAAGGAAATAGTCTATGACAGAGAGGACATAGCGGTTCTCCTCATCAGACCTGTGATGTCCATGTGGCAATCTACTGGGAACTGTTGAAGCGGTGCTTGCAAGTGCTGGCGGGAGCTTTGCGCACAACCCAGGGGCCACAGCGGCGATCCAACTCTCTTCTGCCGACCCTAATAGAACCCCTGTCGCAGCAGCTTAAGTGTTTTGATGATCCCAAAATGTCCATAACCGCCACCTAGCACCACCACCTGCCACTGATCTTCCTCTTGGTAGCCTTGGAGGATGGTACCACTGCCCTCCATTGCGGGTGCTGCCTTCACCCACTGCAAGACGGGCTAAAGATGTTTTGTCACACTCTTGCGCGTGCCTCCACTCAGCGTTCTTCACAGTCTGTAGTTCCCTAAAGACTGTATAGTCCTGACGGCCTAACTGAAAGCCACAAACTCGGCGCCCTCTGCCCGCCGCTCTCGTTCCTGTGCTTACCTGCGCTTGCGCTAACGACATCTGTCTGATGCACAAAGTCGGCAAGAGAGAGTGTCCACATTGGAGTGGCGAGCCCCTGGACGATGTTTTCTTTCAGAAATCATATCGTTGCAGCTCTTCCAACTACCTGGCGACCTGCCCCTCTGGCTCCCAGAAAGTCATTATGTACTTGAGGGTGGTCAGTCGCTTTCACAAAAGGGAGGCCACACAGGTAACATTTAAAGTTTCTGATGGAGAGCACCACTGCCAGTAATTTCGTTCAAACTTTGTGAGTTTCTGGCTGAAGCATGACCCTACCCTCTATCCTTCCGGCCACGCCAAGTATGCCCCAACCCTCACCCCCACCCCTCTGATGACAGTGTCCAGTAAGAAGGGTGGGGAGGTGGGGCTCGTTTCAGCCCCCAGAATGCCTCCTGGCACCCTTCGGACCTTTGTCCTTTTCCAGCCAACAATAAAGGGGCACAGCATTTGTAGCAAACCCCCGCACATGCCGCCGATAGTAGGAAGCAAGCCCGATGAAGCTCTTCAGCTGTCCTAGCTCTTACAGCCCGCACTTTTCGGCAATGGCGCCGATGCCATCTACACCCAGCCAGAGGTGGGTAGTAAAGCGCTACATTTACTCCGTTACATTTACTTGAGTAACTTTTGGGATAAATTGTACTTCTACGAGTAGTTTTTATGCAACACACTTTTACTTTTACTTGAGTATATTTATAGAGAAGAAATGCTACTTTTACTCTGCTCCATTTATCTACATTCGGCTCGCTACTCGCTACTTTTGTTTATCGAACTCTTAATGTTTGTTTTGGTTTATGACAGAGCTTCAACGTAGGACACGCATGCCTGCGTTTCACCAATCACATGAAGTCACTGGTGACGTTGGACCAATCAAACAGAGCCAGGCGGTCACATGACCCGAGTTAAAGAAGTTGAAAAACTTATTCGGGTGTTACCATTTAATAAAAGTTTCAATCAATCAATCAAAAGTGTAAAGGAAAAAAGACACTTTTTATTTGAACCGTACTTCCCGTCAAAAGCCCAAAGACTGATCGCACAGTTCCTGTCTTCACAATAAAAGTACCGCTCCATCGCGCCTGCGCTAACAAAATAAGAGTATCCAAAAGCCAGCGCAAACAAGCGAGCAAGCTACGGAGTTTGCCGCCAATGTATTTCTTGTAAAGTGTATAAAAACGAATATGGAAGCTGGACAAACAAGATGCCAAAAACCAACGACTTTCATGTGGTATTAGACAGAAAAGAGGAACTTTTTTTCTCCTCCATTTGAAAACGTGGACGTCTGATTCCAATCAATGCAAGTCATCAGAATCAGGTAATACACCAACTTATAATCTTGTCTTCATGAAAGATAGGAATCTATATGTTAAACATGCATGTATATTTATTAAAACACCTTTAACATGTCAACAAAAACGGCAAAATAAATGTAAATTATATACTGTATATATAAATGTATGTATATATATATATATATATATATATATATACTGTATATATATATATATATATATATATATATATATATGATATGTGTGTATATGTATATATGAGGTAGATCACCTCGACTTGGTCATTTATTAAGTAATTGATAAACGTTGAAAAATCTTATTGGAGTGTTACCATTTAGTGGTCAATTGTATGGAATATGTACTGTACTGTGCAATCTACTAATACAAGTTTCAATCAATCAATCAATCAATCAATCAATCAATCAATGCCTACTGAAGCTATGGTGCTGTTAAGTTATTGTGGCTCAATGTGCCTTATTTTTTTTAAATTTTAATGCACTATTATTTAATATATATTATTGTTTTAGTTGCTTAAGAGATATTCCTGGCTCTGAATTTGCTCATTGCTATTTTTATGTTTTTGTGCATTATTTGTTGCCGTAATCAGGTTACTCATCAGTTACTCAGTACTTGAGTAGTTTTTTTCACAACATACGTTTTACTTTTACTCAAGTAAATATTAGAGTGACTACTCCTTACTTTTACGTGAGTAATACATCTCTAAAGTAACATTACTCTTACTTGAGTACAATTTCTGGCTACTCTACCCACCTCTGACCCCAGTTAATGCCTTAAGAAGGTTACTTCTCATTACATGAAACACCATTTTATCTCTGCCCTAGAGTGGCTTCCTGCACCTCCCTCTCAGTTCAGTTTTTAATAGCAAAGGCTGAGACTATGACCCACCAGGGCAGCGTAGCACTGTTGCTGTTCAGGGTCCAGCAGCAGGAGGCATGAAAGAGCCTCTCCCTCCAGACACAAAGCCAATTGCAATGCATTGTACCGTTCTAGCATCTGCCAACAGCTCAAATTGAGCATGAAATTCCTCCCAATCCCATCCACCGGCACATTTAGGTGTGTTCCCCCAGCCAGCAGACAGTGGGGGAGACCCGCTGTACGGGGAAGTAGCGGGTGGCGGCAGTGGTGGCAGCGGCAGCGGCAGCATCTTGTCGCCTTCACAGACCGATGGGCTGCTCGTGTGCGAGAAGGAGCGCGGTAACCTTCTCCAAAACACCGTCCGGAGCTAAACTTGCTAATCGGTTTGCGGCCCTAGCTAACTTACAGATTGAAGTTAACATGCAGCCTGCAGGGTGTCCTTGCCACAAAGTCTCTTTTGGAATCGTAGCTTTTACTTCTCATACGTTTGTAATACTCCAAGAATGCAGGCTCACATAACTTCTCTGTTTGCCTTGTCTTATTTGCACAATATACAACACAACCACATAACGAACACAAATATGTGTAGCCTCTCTTTCCCCGTTCTCACAATAAACGTCACTTTCCCCTCCCTCCCACGTAAACCCCCCCCCCAGCCAAAACCATTGGCTTTAAGCTCGTAGCCAGCCAAAGCAATATGTAAAAAACAACAACAATCTGAATCTGTAACAGCTTTAGGTTTTGTAATGAAAAAATAAAATTGTTCACTTCAGTTTAGTTTGCTTCTATAACTTCATATATATGTAATTAGTTTTACTAATTTACATAATACATGCAAATTATGGCTTTATGATGCATTTCTGCGATGACACTGTCATGGACAAGTAGCATATGCATCTATCATTAAAAAAACAGGGCGGCTGACTCGATTTGGAAAATTAAGTGAGTAAATGTGCCACATTACAGTATATCAATTAAAGGATTTTTAATTTTAAAAACTGATTATATTTAGCTCAATGTTATGTTATAGTTCTACTGTAAATATGCATAAGGGACAGTTTTGTTCATAATTTGCAACTAACCAAGTTTCTCTCAAATTTGTCAAACCTAATTTAACAATTTAAATGTCTTATTATAATGCTACAAGTAGTAATTTTCATGAGATTATTTTCTAATATAATTGATTTGGCCCACTTAAATATTGTTTTTTTTCAAAAGCTATGCACTAAAGTATTTTTTGCCTGCGTGGGGGTCCTACTTTGGTAAAACATTTACATGTTGCATGAGATTAAGTGTGCATTCCTGTAACTTTCTGTCTGTAAAATAAATGTTGTTTTTTTTTTAGCAATTCTGTAATCCAGTACCATAATTTCATGATTATATCCAAACATAAAAATTCTTAACAAATGACAGTAGTATAAGCACACATCTGATTGAGGAGTCACAGTGTAACGACCTGGAATTTACACTTTATGTGTAATGTTGGAGTTGCCATGAGTGCAGGTGAGAGAGAGCAAGCGGCTGCTGTTCATACAACAGATGACAAAGGGTTGCCTTTGGCTTGGTTTGTACGGTAGACAACGACCAGTTTTGCTAAATAGAAGTATTTTACACTTATTTAAATTTTGCTAATTACAAACCCCGTTTCCATATGAGTTGGGAAATTGTGTTTGATGTAAATATAAACGGAATACAATGATTTGCAAATCATTTTAAAGCCATATTCAGTTGAATATGCTACAAAGACATGTTTGATGTTCAAACTGACAAACATTTTTTTTTGTTACAAATAATCATTAACTTTAGAATTTGATGCCAGCAACACGTGACAAAGAAGTTGGGAAAGGTGGCAATGAATACTGATAAAGCTGAAGAATGCTCATCAAACACTTATATGGATCATACCACAGGTGTGCAGGCTAATTTGGAACAGTTGGGTGCCAGGATTGGGTATAAAAGCAGCTTCCATGAAATGCTAAGTAATTCACAGATGAGGTGAGGGTAACCACTTTGTAAGCAAATTGTCGAACAGCTTTAGAACAACATTTCTCAACGAGTTATTGCAAGGAATTTAGGGATTTTACCATCTACGGTCCGTAAAATCCTCAAAAAGTTCAGAAAATCTGGAGAAATCAATGCACGTAAACGATGATATTACGGACTTTTGATCCCTCAGGCGGTACTGCATCAAAAACCGACATGAGTGTGTAAAGGACATCACCACATGGGCTCAGGAACACTTCATATAACCACTGTCAGTATCTATAGTTGGTCGCTGTCACATATGTACAGTAGATGGCAGTATTGCCCTGTTCAAAAGTGTCACAAGATTGCTGTTTGCGACAGACGAACTGCTTTACGGTCGACAAAACAACATGTTGTTGTTGTGTGTTGTTACCGCGCTGGGAGCACGTTTATGAAAACTGTCTACAATAAACCCACATAAAGAAGCCAAGAACTCGCCCTCGATCATTCCACATGGTGTCAGAAGCGGTCCGTGAGTCACGAAGATCAATTTAAGTCGGAAATAGACGACATGGCGAAGTTTAATCCTCCAGCGAGTTTTGCCTTTGACAAGCCGACAGAATGGCTCGACTGAAGACAGCGCTTTGACGAAACTCAACAATGATGATGGAAACATGCAGGTTGGAATACTATCCAACAGAGGGCATGTTTTCACCAGCGTGTCCAGCGGCCTGGGAGAAGGCAGAGTGTTTTATCAGATCCCTGTACAATCTATCGGAGCACTGTGAGTTCGGTGCCTGCCGGGATAAAAATATCCACGACCGCATTGTCGGCGGGATAATTGACAAGGAGCTCTCACGCAGGCGACAGCTATTGGCAGACCTAACGCTCGCACTGACAATAAAGACCGTCAGGCAGTCAGAGGAGGTTGCGGCACAAGTAAAACTGCAAGGAGACAAGATGGGATCAGTACAGGAGGTGCGTTACAACCAACAAAATCATTGGAAACAACAACCAACAAGGCAAGACAGAAGACAGAGAATGGGGGAATGAAAATAAATGTGGAAAATGCGGGAAAGCTGAGCATGGCAGAGAAAAAAAAATGCCCGGCAAGAAAAGCTACTTGCCACAACTGCCATAAAATCGGACATTGGGCCAGACTGTCGCACCAGCAACAAGTCAGTGAAGGAAGTCTTAGAAACGGGGCATGTTGAAAAGACATCCTATTTCTTAGGTTCAGTGTGCAGTGGAGATGAGAAAGAACAGTGGACTGTTCAACTACAAGTGGATTCCATCCCAATGGAATTTAAAATTGACACAGAAGCCGATGTAATTGTATTAAGTGAGGATGCGTTTCACACACTCACCCCACTGAGAGCACTGGAACCTCTTGACATTCCTCTGGACAGCCCAGGAGGTGAACTTTTGTGTCTGGGCCGATTTAAAGCAAAAGTTAGCTACAAGGGAAAAGATTACCCCTTCAAAGCATATGTGGTGCGCGGCAATAGTGTCAACAATCTACTCAGTCGGTCCCTGTCAGTAAGAATGAACTTGGTGCGACGAGTTGACGAAGTGACATACACCACCACAGGACATCATCAAGCTTACGGTGAGCATGGCACACTAAACACTGAACCAGTTAGAATACAGCTGAAAGATGGTGCCCAACCGTATGCTGTTCATTCCGCACAACGTGTGCCCTTCCCAATATTACAAAAAGTCAAAGGCGAACTACACAGGATGGAGTATAGCGGCATCATAGAGCCAGTAACACAGCCAACTGAATGGTGTGCACCAATAGTACCTGTTCTGAAGAAGAACACTGGCAAAGCCAGGATATGTGTCGACTTGAAACGGCTAAATGATTCAGTCAAAAGAGAGCATTATATCTTACCTACCTCGGATGAGATCAATGCCAAGCTCAGTGGAGCAACGGTGTTCTCCTCTCTTGATGCTGCGAGTGGGTTCTGGCAGATCCCGCGGCACTCAGACAGCTGCAAACTAACAACTTTTATTACACCGTTTGGCAGATACTGTTTCAAGAGATTACCATTCGGGATCACCAGTGCACCGGAAATCTTCCAGCAAAATATGCTGGAGACGCTGCAAGGGCTGGAAGGTGTTGAAGTTGTTATGGACGACATTCTGGTCAATGGGACCTCGATGGGACGACATGACATTAGACGTGAAAAGGTACTTCAACGCGTTGAATCAGCAGGCCTGAAGCTTAATAAAGACAAATGCTCCCTCAGACAAAGCCAATTAAGTTTATCGGGACACCTCATCGATCAGTCAGGGGTCAGACCCGACCCTGACAAAGTGGAGGCCATTCGACAGTTGGCCCCACCAAGAAATGTCCAGGAGCTTAAAAGTGTTCTGGACATGGTGAACTACCTGGGGAGGTATGTTCCTAGCCTATCCACAATAGGTCAACCATTATATGAGCTTTTGAAAAACAGGAACATCTGGACCTGGAGCCACGCAGAGCAGGCAGCATTTGAGCACATTAAGGAGATGCTGACCACAGCACCAGTCCTTTCCTTCTAAGATGTTGCCAAGCCCACAGCTTTGTCTGCCGATGCCAGTAGTTATGGCCTGCGGGGCGTACTGCTCCAACTCCATGTAGAAGAATGGAAGCCAGCAGCCTACTGCTCCAGACGTCTCACTGAAGCCGAAACGCGTTACGCCCAGATTGAGAAAGAGTGTCTGGCTGGTGTATGGGCCTGTGAAAAATTTGACAAGTACGTTTGCGGCTTGGATCAGTTCAGGTTTGAGACCGATCACAAACCATTAGTACCGCTAGTCAACAATAAAAGTCTGGACAATGTTCCTTTAAGATGTCAGCTATTACTGATGAGACCCCTGAGGTACAAACCAGTAGCTGAATGTGTGCCAGGAAAAAACTACTGTAGTAGCCGAAGCCCTGTCTCATAGCCCACAAACACACACAAAAGGAGAGACTGACACTCAGGATGATGTGGCGTGCTACGTAGCCACATTGATGCAGGGCATCCCAGCATCTCCAACCAGAACGGAGAGCTTTAGGACAGCAATGATGGCTGACAGCCAGCTGCAGGCTGTCATCAAACTAATCAGGTCAGGATGGCCAGAACACATTGCAAATGTCCCACCGTGTGGCAGTGTGTGAAAAATGAATTACCAGAAGCTGATGGCTTGGTCACATGAGGAAACAGAATTGTTATTCAAATGTCATTAAGAGCAGATATTTTGCAGAAAATACACGATGGACATCAAGGACTCACAAAGTGCAGAGAAAGGGCAAAAACATCGGTTTGGTGGCCAGGACTCTCTGTAGGACTTAAGAACATAGTTGAGTCGTGCAGGACCTGTCAGGAGCAGAAGCGAGCTCAGCAGAAGGAGCCACTCATCTCCACACCCATGCCAGACCGTCCATGCAAACAAATAGCTCTTGACCTTTGTGAACACAACAAGCACGATTATCTGGTGATATCTGATTACTATTCAAGGTAACTAGAAATCCTGCATCTACCATCAACAACCAGCGCTCAGGTTATTCAAAGACTGAAAGCATCTTTTGCTAGGTTCGATATCCCGGACGAGGTGGTGAGTGACAACGGACCTCAATTCTCCAGTGCGGAATTCCAGGTGTTGGCACGACAACTGGACTTCAGACACATTACGTCTAGTCCTCACCATCCTCAAGGAAATGGCCATGCAGAAAGAGCAGTGCAGACAGCAAAAGGAATCCTCCGACAGGAAGATCCATTGATAGCTCTCATGTGCTATTGTTCGACTCCGTGTCCTACCACGGTAGTTAGCCCAGCAGAACTGCTGATGGGGAGGAAGATCCGAACAACTCTCCCTACGCTCGAGAAAAACTGCAACCTAAATGACCCAACAGACAGACTGTCAAGCAAAAGGATGCAAAAGAGAAGATTAAAAAAGCCTACTATTACAATCGCTGTCATGATGCCAGACATCTTCCCTCTCTACAGCCAGAAGATAATGTCTACGTCAAGCTTGACAACGAAAAATCTTGGAAGACGCCAGCAGTTGTCTCAAAAAAAAAGGTATTACTCCGGGATCTTAAATCGTCAATACAGAGGGAGGAGCAGTGCTGCGGCGGAACCGACTTCATCTTCGGGCACAACTAATCTCCGAGCCGGAAAAGACTACCCTACCTGTGCACACCGATGAGAGCGGTGGGATGATTCCTCAATCACTGTGTGCCACTCGGGCGGCATAGCTCGGTTGGTTGAGTGGCCGTGTCAGCAACTTGAGGGTTGCAGGTTCGATTCCCGCTTGTGCCATCCTAGTTACTGCCGTTGTGTCCTTGGGCAAGACACTTTACCCACCCTCCCAGTGCCACCCACACTGGTTTAAATGTAACTTAGATATTGGGTGTCACTATGTAAAGCGCTTTGAGTCACTTGAAAAAAGCGCGATACAAATATAATTCACTTCACTTCACCGTTACAGAGGATAGCTGCCCAAATCCAAATGAGCTGACAACCCCAACTAGAACACCAGGACACGTTTTGACCAGGTCTGGCCGGGTCAGTAAGCTGACCGCTAAACTGGACTTGTAAAGAAAGTGTTTCACATTGGAAAATGGAGTGATATTCAAAAAGGAAAAAAAAAACACCTATGGCCTTTGGGGGGTGGTAAAAGAAGAAGAAGAGAGATGACACAATCATCTGTTCACTTTAAGAATCCACATTGAGTTATGTTTACGGAACATTTGTGTAACAGGTATGTAGCTTCTGTAAAATTTGATAAAAGTAATTGCTTCCTGTGCTATGGTGACAAAGGAAGTACACTTTGAGTTATTGGCAACTATTGGAACTTATTTTTACAGATTTGAATTTAATTTTATATAAATGATGTGGCATCACAATTGTAATATTGTTCATTTAAATTGAGCTATTATTACCTGTTAAGATACACTTTGCACTTATTTGATATCCTGTAACCTGAAAAGCAGGGAGATGTCACATATGTACAGTAGATGGCAGTATTGCCCTGTTCAAGAGTGTCACAAGATTGCTGTTTGCGGCAGACGAACTGCTTTACAGTGGACAAAACGGGACTGTTGTTGTTGTGTGTTGTTACCGCGCTGGGAGCACGTTTATGAAAACTGTCTACAATAAACCCACATTAAGAAGCCAAGAACTCGCCCTAGATCATTCCACAGTCGCTACATCTGTAAGTGCAAGTTAAAACTCTGATATGCAAAGCAAAACCCATTTATCAAAAATATCCTGAAACGCCGCCGGCTTGGCTGGGCCCGAGCTCACCTAAGATGGACTGATGCAGAATGGAAAGGTATTCTGTGGTCTGACGAGTCCACATTTCAAATTATATTTGTAAACAGTGAACATGGTGTCCACCAGAACAAAGAGTAAAATAACCATTCGGATTGTTATAGGCGCAAAGTTCAAAAGCCAGCATCTGTGATGGTATGGGGGTGTATTAGTACCCAAGGCATGGGTAACTTACACATCTGTGAAGGCACCATTAATGCTGAAAGGTCCATACAGGTTTTGGAGCAACATATGTTGTCATCCAAGCAACGTTATCATGGACGCCCCTGCTTATTTCAGCAAGACAAGTGTTACAACAGCATGGCTTTGTAAAAAAAGAATGCGGGTACTTTCCCGGCCCACCTGCAGTCCAGACCTGTCTCCCATCGAAAATATGTGGCGCATTATGAAGCGTAAAATACGACAGCGGAGACCTCCTGGACTGTTAAACAACTGAAGCTCTACATAAAACAAGATTGGGAAACAATTCCACTTTCAAAGCTTCAACAGTTAGTTTCCTCAGTTCCCAAACATTTATTGAGTGTTGTTAAAAGAAAAGGTGATGTAACACAGTGGTAAAGATGTCCTTTCCCAACTACTTTGGCACGTGTTGAAGACATGAAATTCTAAGTTAATTATTATTTGCAAAAAAAAATAAAGTAGATAGGCGCCAGCGCCCCCCGTGACCCCAAAAGGGAATATGGATGGATGGATGGAGTTTGAACATCAAATATATTGTCTTTGTAGTGCATTCAACTGAATATGGGTTGAAAAGGATTTGCAAATCATTGTATTCCGTTTATATTTACATCTAACACAATTTCCCAACTCAAATGGAAACTGGGTTTGTAAATGGATCAAAGGAATTCATGTCCTCCTTAAAGTGTCTCGACAGACGTAACAACAATTTAACAGTGTTGACAAACATTGTATTTGTTGTGGCCGCCTGTCGACACCTGTTACTCACAGTTGCATTGCAAAATCATATGAATCAAATTTTTACGTGTTTATTTTGTTTAGAGTGGGACATTGGCTGCAGTGCAATCCCAGGGAACACGTTTTATCAGTATCATGTACCATGTTTCAAACCCTGCTTTGAAAAGCTGCACGCTACTAAACCTGCTCATTGTAACCATTAATCATGACTTCTTCTGTTTGATAAAAAAAATATATATATATACATATACATCACTTTGTTTTAATAATTTTTGTTTTGTTAATTAAAATATTTTATATATTGTGGTCCTGGGTTAATGTTGCTCATCAATTTTAATGTATTCCTATTTATTGAGTGTATTTAATTACATTTCTCAGTATCATATGGTTCAAGACTCTGTATCTGTATCTGTATGTGAGGATGTAAATATCCAGATGTATGCAGATGACACGGTTATTTATACTTGGGGAAAGGACGCTGGTTGCCAAAAATCTTACAGCAGCCATGGAGAAGGTGGCAAGATGGTTACATGACTCTAGTCCTACATTAAACATTAACAAAAGGGCAACAATGTATTTTGTAAACAAAAATAAAATGCCATCCTTTCTGAATATAACTGTTTTAAGGAAATAATACAAAATGTTAGTGAATATCTTTACCTGGGTGTCATTTTAGACCTTACATGAAACATTCAGAAAACGGCAACAATGTATTTTCTAAACAAATATAAAATGTCATCCTTTCCGAGTATAACTGTTAATAAGGAAATAATACAAAATGTTAGTGAATATCTTTACCTGGGTGTCATTTTAGACCCAATACTTTGTTTTAAAAAACATAAACAGATGTGCCAGAGTTTTGAGTACAACATAAAAAAGTTCTATATATTAATAATTGGAGGCAGCTAAAACATATTTTAATGCAATGATTGTCTCGCTTTTATTATCGTATAACATGCTGGTGCCAGGCAAGAAAAATTACACTGAGGCCATTGGAAATTTTGCAGAAAATATCGCTCAAAATTTCTTGACCGAAAACCACAACACCACCATCACTGTTTAGTTCTCCAAAAATATAGATTGTTAAATATCGCTAACATTCAAAGATTAGCACCAATAGGAATGGCCCATCGAATCCTAAATAACACTGCACCAGCGCCACTTAAGTACTTTGTCCAGTTTTATCATGTCTTTGCAGTCTATTCGATTGAACAAATTTGAAAAGGACTTGCAAATCATTATATTCTGATTTTATTTAAGAATTACGCAACGTGCCAACTTCACTGGGTTTTTTTGGTTTTGTAACGTTTTTATTTCAGGCAAATTAATGCTCTTAAGAACAATGTTAATGAAGTTATGCTGTAAGATGTAATATATGTATTTCTTTATATTTAGTTTTTTAAAATGTTAATAAGGATAACTTGTCATGCAGAAGTGTACTTATAACAATTGTTTACACAACCATATATTACCGGCGGAGAGTGGGGGGGGGGATGTTTTGTTCTTCATCGGAAGCTGTAACTGAAATTAATTGAGAAGCACTGATCTACACTCAGGTGAACATCTGAAGAGGACTTGTAAGTGGAAACACCTGCAAAGGGCTACAACAACCAGGCTTGTTTCACTCAGACGTTACCTTGCCAATAACATCGTTGCGACTGAGTCTGTCCTTGTCCATGACAGTGATGATGATGGTGGTCTCCCTCAGCACATGGGCGGGCACATCGAAGGGGAAGGATTCGTTGAAGATGGGATTGAGACAGCGCTTCATCGTGACCGTCTTTTTCTTTTCTACACGCCTGTCTTTGTGCATCAGCCACACCTTCACGTAGGGATCTGCAATGTAGATACCGAATGTTGCATGAGAACAATGATCAAGCACAAAAAGACAAGATAAAATAGAAGAAGCATAACAGTGTACAGAAAAACTAAAACAAATAAGACAATGGAAGGTCTTTCTTGAGGGTTGAGGGGCAGTTTTTCAATTAACCTCCATCGCTGATGAAAAAGGGAAGGTGACGGGGGGATACACTCACCATTTCAATGCAAGGTCAACTTATCCCACCAGCAAGGAAATATTCAGTGTAAATAAGCAAGCATTTATGAAACAAAAAAATGGTTTAGCTATACATAAAGAGACTATGTATAGCTTGGATTGCAGCCGCGAGACCATCAAACATAATTTTTAACGCCATCACCTGGTAGATGTTGGTGTGTTTATGGCATTTTCACACTGGTAATGTTGAATCAAAGCATGTTTCATTCTATTTAACATGAGCAAACTGCAGGTTACAAACAACGTACAGTATTTGGGGGAAAAAAAAGCAATAGCTCTATTTATAGATCTGAGAAAACTTTTAATATTTTCCACATTAATGCACAGTGTATTTTAAAGACTTCAAATATATGTAGTTTAAAGCCAATTTTTCCACGTGACACCACACAGTGTGTTACGGTAAATTACTGCGAGGTTTGTTCCCCCGGGATGCAAACGGATTACTCCGTTCAGGACTTGCAGGTAGGAGAATGGTTTAATCTTCAAAATTAAACACATACCAAAAACACAAAACAAGTAGAAGGAAAACATGGGAAGCCAAGGTCACTTCTTAGCACGGGAAGCATAAACTCAGAGACAAAAACAACAAGCGTAACTATTGCCTGAAGCAAACAAAGAAGCCAGGTTGACTGACCGGCAAAGGCAGGCTTAAATGATGACTCTGATTAGTGTTCGGGGAACAGGTGAGTGTCCCGAACACCAATAAGAGGCAGGTGAAAACAATGAGCAACCATGGCAACCAAAACAAACTCAAGGGTACATTAAACAGGAACTGATGGAGTCCAAAACGAACAGAAAATAAGAACAGATTATCCGGGCCACGGATAATAGCAGCGGGGGCCGTCTACGGAGCAGACGCCAGCGGTGTGATCGGAAACGCGGATGCCGAGCGGGGCTTAAAACAAAGCAGAAGGCTAATCCCCACAGAACACCACTTCCCTCCACCCTGAAGACGGATTTAGATGAAAGATGCAAGACTACTGGTCTGGGTAAGGAGTCTGTTAAATTAGAACAAGTTTTTTCTGCTTTGAGTGTTTCAGAGTTGGACATGTGTTTTACCGAGGTGGCTAACTATGATGCGTGCAGTTTATCAAAGCAACAAACAAACAATCGAAAAATCCCCGTTACTGAGGTGGCTAACTATGATGCTTGCAGTTTATCAAAGCAACAAACAAACAATCGGAAAATCCCCGTTACTGAGGAGGCTAACCATGATGCGTGCAGTTTATCAAAGCAACAATCAAACAATCCGAACATTCCCGTCGTATCAATTCCTAGATATGGTCGTAATTATACTGAATGCACTGGGCATAATAAACACAACATTATTAATATTGCTACTACGGATAAATTGATCAAAAATTCCCTAAAACAGCCCACTACCTATAATATAGGTTTTTTAAACATAAGATCATTGTCTCCCAAAACGTTGTTAGTTAATGATATTATCAGAGACAACAATCTTAACGTCATCGGTCTCAGTGAAACCTGGCTTAAACCAAACGACTTTTTTGCGCTAAATGAGGCATGTCCTCCTAACTTTACACATGCGCATATTGCCCGTCCGCTTAAAAGGGGTGGGGGGGTCGCACTAATATACAACGAAAACTTTAACCTTAGTCCTAACATAAATAATAAATATAAATCGTT
Source organism: Nerophis ophidion (assembly GCF_033978795.1). Lineage (NCBI taxonomy): Eukaryota > Metazoa > Chordata > Actinopteri > Syngnathiformes > Syngnathidae > Nerophis > Nerophis ophidion. The sequence continues at coordinate 26,840,763 of NC_084622.1, forward strand.
TGAGGTGCTTACTATGAGGTCTGTCACACCGCTGCCTCTACACCTGGCTGTTATCTACCGCCCCCCAGGGCCCTATTCGGACTTTATCAATGAATTCTCAGAGTTCGTTGCTGATCTAGTGACACACGCCGATAATATAATCATAATGGGGGACTTTAATATCCATATGAATACCCCATCGGACCCACCGTGCGTAGCGCTCCAGACTATAATTGATAGCTGTGGTCTCACACAAATAATAAATGAACCCACGCATCGCAACGGTAATACGATAGACCTAGTGCTTGTCAGGGGTATCACCGCTTCCAAAGTTACGATACTCCCGTATACTAAAGTATTGTCCGATCATTACCTTATAAAATTCGAGGTTCAGACGCATGTTCGTCAAACTAATAATAATAATAACTGCTATAGCAGCCGCAACATTAATACGGCCACAACGACAACTCTTGCTGACCTACTGCCCTCGGTAATGGCACCATTCCCAAAATATGTGGGCTCTATTGATAACATCACTAACAACTTTAACGACGCCCTGCGCGAAACCATTGATAACATAGCACCGCTAAAGTTAAAAAAGGCTCCAAAAAAGCGCACCCCGTGGTTTACAGAAGAAACTAGAGCTCAGAAATTATTATGCAGAAAGCTGGAACGCAAATGGCGCACGACTAAACTTGAGGTGCACCATCAAGCATGGAGTGATGGTTTAATAACTTATAAACGCATGCTTACCTTAGCTAAAGCTAATTATTACTCAAATCTCATCCACCGTAATAAAAACGATCCTAAATTTTTGTTTAGTACGGTAGCATCGCTAACCCAACAAGGGACTCCTTCCAGTAGCTCCACCCACTCAGCTGATGACTTTATGCAATTCTTTAGTAAGAAAATTGAAGTCATTAGAAAGGAGATTAAAGACAAGCCGTCCCAGCTACAAAGGGGTTCTATTAACACTGACACGATTGTATATACGGCGGATACTGCCCTCCAAAATAGTTTCTCTCGTTTTGAGGAAATAACATTAGAGGAATTGTTAAAACGTGTAAATGGAATAAAACAAACAACATGTTTACTTGACCCTCTTCCTGGGAAACTGATCAAGGAGCTCTTTGTATTATTAGGTCCATCAGTGCTAAATATTATAAACTTATCACTTTCCTCGGGCACTGTTCCCCTAGCATTCAAAAAAGTGGTTATTCATCCTCTTCTTAAAAGACCTAACCTCGATCCTGACCTCATGGTAAACTACCGACCGGTGTCTCACCTTCCCTTTATTTCAAAAATCCTCGAAAAAATTGTTGCGGAGCAGTTAAATGAACACTTAGCGTCTAACAATCTATGTGAAACCTTTCAATCCGGTTTCAGGGCAAATCACTCGACGGAGACAGCCCTCGCAAAAATGACTAATGATCTATTGCTAACGATGGATTCTGATGCGTCATCTATGTTGCTGCTCCTCGATCTTAGCGCTGCTTTCGATACCGTCGATCATAATATTTTATTAGAACGTATCAAAACACGAATTGGTATGTCAGACTTAGCCCTGTCTTGGTTTAACTCTTATCTTACTGATAGGATGCAGTGTGTCTCCCATAACAATGTGACCTCGGACTACGTTAAGGTAACGTGTGGAGTTCCCCAGGGTTCGGTCCTTGGCCCTGCACTCTTCAGCATCTACATGCTGCCGCTAGGTGACATCATACGCAAATACGGTGTTAGCTTTCACTGTTATGCTGATGACACCCAACTCTACATGCCCCTAAAGCTGACCAACATGCCGGATTGTAGTCAGCTGGAGGCGTGTCTTAATGAAATTAAACAATGGATGTCCGCTAACTTTTTGCAACTCAACGCCAAAAAAACGGAAATGCTGATTATCGGTCCTGCTGGACACCAAACTCTATTTAATAATACAACTCTAACATTTGACAACCAAACAATTAAACAAGGCGACACGGTAAAGAATCTGGGTATTATCTTCGACCCAACTCTCTCCTTTGAGGCACACATTAAAAGCGTTACTAAAACGGCCTTCTTTCATCTCCGCAATATCGCAAAAATTCGCTCCATTCTGTCCACTAAAGACGCTGAGATCATTATCCATGCGTTTGTTACGTCTCGCCTCGACTACTGTAACGTATTATTTTCGGGTCTCCCCATGTCTAGCATTAAAAGATTACAGTTGGTACAAAATGCGGCTGCTAGACTTTTGACAAGAACAAGAAAGTTTGATCACATTACGCCTATACTGGCTCACCTGCACTGGCTTCCTGTGCACTTAAGATGTGACTTTAAGGTTTTACTACTTACGTATCAAATACTACACGGTCTAGCTCCATCCTATCTTGCCGATTGTATTGTACCATATGTCCCGGCAAGAAATCTGCGTTCAAAGGACTCCGGCTTATTAGTGATCCCCAAAGCCCCAAAAAAGTCTGCGGGCTGTAGAGCTTTTTCATATCGGGCTCCAGTACTCTGGAATGCCCTCCCGGTAACAGTTCGAGATGCCACCTCAGTAGAAGCATTTAAGTCTCACCTTAAAACTCATTTGTATACTCTAGCCTTTAAATAGACTCCCTTTTTAGACCAGTTGATCTGCCGTTTCTCTTCTTTTTCTTCTATGTCCCACTCTCCTTTGTGGAGGGAGTCCGGTCCGATCCGGTGGCCATGTACTGCTCGCCTGTGTATCGGCTGGGGACATCTCTGCGCTGCTGATCAGCCTCCGCTTGGGATGGTTTCCTACTGGCTCCGCTGTGAACGGGATTCTCGCTGCTGTGTTGGATCCGCTTTGGACTGGACTCTCGCGACTGTGTTGGATCCATTATGGATTGATGTTTCACAGTATCATGTTCTCATAGTCATCAGTATCATCAGTATCACAGTATTATGTTCTCATAGTCATCATTGTCACCGACGTCCCACTGGGTCATTATTGTCACCGATGTCCCACTGGGTGTGAGTTTTCCTTGCCCTTATGTGGGCCTACCGAGGATGTCGTAGTGGTTTGTGCAGCCCTTTGAGACACTAGTGATTTAGGGCTATATAAGTAAACATTGATTGATTGATTGATTGATCATGACACAGTGACAAGTCCTATTTACATACTGTACCTCTGAGAGGACTACAATCTCCTCTTTCTGATGTAAAATTTGAAGGACTTGCACATACCCAAAGTTGGTCTGTCCGTAAGCCTTAACTGACTTTGCATTTCAAAATGTTTGGCCTGTATAAAAACTATGTCGACGACTGCGATACAGGACACGTTCGACAGCTTGCTTAAAACTCGCCTATGAAATGTGGTGTTATAGATCAATTTCAGCATTTTTATTTTCTAAGGTGGCGACCCTTAGGAACAGGGTCTTTGTTTCAGTACAGTTCTTTGATTTTTTTATTTCGTTCGATCTATATTAATCACAATTGTTGCACTCTCTCAGAATACCGCAAGTAGAGTACATTCCCACGTCCAACATAAATGGCTAACCAGCACCCACAATGCATTCGGAAATCACATGCTCTTTGGAGTCCTGTAGATTAATAATCATTTAGACCAGACCTGGGCAAATTACGGCTCATTCAGATTTTCAATCCAACTCAACAGATGTTTCGAAATATTTTTTTTAGCCCTTTAACATCAAAACTCTAGCCGCCATTAAGATGTGCAATGCTGTTTTCAAATTACCTTAAATCTTGTAATACACAAAATATTACAATAGTGGGAATCTGTGCTTTTGCGTTATTATACAAATGATTACGGTAATCTACGCCACAGCAGCTCGGTGGAGGCACCAAGCATTGTGGGCGGGATTTGTTACTTTGTTTCTACAGCGTGTTTCCAGGCAGCGAGCCTGAAACGCGGGTGTCAGGGAGATTCACTGAAGGAGGTTTTTACAACAATATTTTGCAGAAAAGTGATATTACATCAGATTGTACGTGTTTTTTTTACCCTTTGCATTCATACTTTGCTGTGTTTGTAGAGTTTTGCTTAATTGTAAAATATGTCGATCGAGGAAGTGGTGCGAGAAGTAAAAGAGGAGAGATGTTCACACGCTGTCAATATTCAGTCTTTTACTGTTCATGGTTAATATTGTCAGTCTGACATTCTTTAGTTTCATGTACATTCAGTAAACGTATTTAAAAAAAAATAGAATTCCATTCCGTTTTTTGAGGTGACCTGTCAAAAAGATTACAGTTGGTACAAAATGCAGCTGCTAGACTTTTGACAAGAACAAAAACGTTTGATCATTTTAGGCCTGTACTGGCTCACCTGCTCTGGCTTCCTGTGCATTTAAGATGTGACTTTAAGGTTTTACTATTTATGTATAAAATACTACACGGTCTAGCTTCAGCCTATCTTGTTGATTGTATTGTACCATATGTCCCGGCAAGAAATCTGCGTTCAAAGAACTCCGGCTTATTAGTGATTCCCAGATCCCAAAAAAAGTCTGCGGGCTATAGAGCGTTTTCTATTCGGGCTCCAGTACTATGGAATGCCCACCCGGTAACAGTTCAAGATGCTACCTCAGTAGAAGCATTTACGTCCCTTCTTAAAACTCATTTGTATACTCTAGCCTTTAAATAGACCCCCTTTTTAGACCAGTTGATCTGCCGATACTTTTCTTTTCTACTCTACCCCCCTGTCCCTTGTGGAAGAGGGGGCACAGAACCGGTGGCCATGGATGAAGTACTGGCTGTCCAGAGTCGGGTGGATCGCTCGCCTAAGTATCGGTTAGGGACATCTCTGCGCTGCTGACCTGTGTCCGCTCGGGATGGTCTCCTGCTGACCCCACTATGGACTGGACTCTCAATATTATGTTAGATATCCACTATGGACTGGGCTTTCACAATATTATGCTAGACCTACGACGTCCATTGCATCCGGTCTCCCCTAGAAGGAGGGGGGTTTCCGTCCATGTTTCTCATAGTCAATCACATTAACATACAACTGAGTTGTGAGTTTTTCCTTGCCCTTATGTGGAATCTGAACCAAGGATGTCGTTGTGGCTTGTGCAACCCTTTGAGACACTTGTGATTTAGGGCTATATAAATAAACATTGATTGATTGATAACGTTTTTAGCATTCAATTAGATATTATTGTGAGCTTTTCTATTGGTATTCCTAAAAAAAAATGGAACCCGGCACACACACTGTGCAGCATATTTTTAAAGCATAAACACGCAGGCCCCGAGGCACCTACTTATTTTTCAATGTGGCCAGCGAAACAAAATAATTGCCCAGGCTTGATTTAGACCTATGTACCTAAGTGGCCTAACATGCACATTTTTGGACTGTGGGGAGAAAGGAGTACACGCAGTAAACTGACAAGTACGAGAAGAAGAAGCAAACGGCCCCCTCCCAAGGTTTCTCATTGTATCCCATTGGGTTGAGTTTTTTCTTGCCCTGATGTGGGATCCGAGCCAAGGATATAGTTGTGGCTTGTGCAGCCCTTTGAGACACTTGTGATTCAGGGGCAATATAAATAAAAATTGATTGATTAATGAATTTGAACTGGAAAAAAAGCCACAGGTGAACTGGACCTAAAGTAAGTGTCGATTGAGTAAGTCATGATAAGTATTCTGATACATGGAGCACATAATGCTTAAATCACAGCTACATACAAAGACAATCTGAACGTGTCCAAACAAAACGTGACATTTGGGCTAATTATGTGCAAATAATGTGATTATGTTTCTCAGTTTGTACAGGCTGTTGCCCTATTGTATTGGGAGGGAGGGGAAAGGTGTCACTCTGCCAGACAGTTTGTTGTTAGCTCCTACAATACCAGTGTCGCAATAGCTTGATTAATATGCAGGTCAAAGCATATAAATGGAGCGGTTTTAATGATTTTACAGTGCTTCATACACGACTTTTCCATTACCTGCAATTAGAGATGTCCGATAATGGCTTTTTTGCCGATATCCGATATTCTGATATTGTCCAACTCTTAATTACCGATTCCGATATCAACCGACACCGATATATACAGTCGTGGAATTAACACATTATTATGCCTAATTTTGTTGTGATGCCCCGCTCGATGCATTAAACAATGTAACAAGATTTTCCAAAATAAATTAACTCAAGTTATGGAACAAAAATGACAACATGGGACTGCCATATTTATTATTAAGGTCGCAAAGTGCATTATCTTTTTTTAACACGCTTCAAAACAGCAGCTTAGAATTTGGGACATGCTCTCCCCGAGAGAGCATTAGGAGGTTGAGTGGCGTGGGGTTGAGGTGGGGGGGTAGCAGGGGGATGTATATTGTAGTGTCCCGGAAGAGTTAGTGCTGCAAGGGGTTCTGGGTATTTGTTCTTTTGTGTTTATGTTGTGTTACGGTGCGGGTGTTCTCCCGAAATGTGTTTGTCATTCTTGTTTGGTGTGGGTTCACAGTGCAGCGCTTATTTGTAACAGTGTTAAAGTTTGTTATACGGCCACCCTCAGTGTGACCTGTATGGCTGTTGACCAAATGTGCGTGGATTCACTTGCGAGTGTGATAAGCCTCAGATATTATGTGACTGGGCCGGCACGCAAAGGGATTGCCTTTAAGGTTTATTGGCGCTCTGTACTTCTCCTTACATCCGTGTATACAGCGGCTTTTTAAAAAGTCATATATTTTACTTTTTGAAACCGATACCGATAATTTACCATACCACATTTTAAAGCATTTATCAGCCAAAAATATTGGCAGTCCAATATTATCGGACCGCCCTACCTGCAATGTTAACTGCCTCTTGCAAAAGTTTTTTCACGATTTAGTACTTACAAAAAAAAGTGTTCTTGTCTTACATAAAGATTGTGGATCATGGGCAAAATTCCCCGAAAGGCTTGAAAGGGGCTCTTCAATAACCCTTAAGTGTAAGCGTTATACCTCCCCCTCTTTCAGCTTTTTGCACGTAATGATGTAAATTACACCCGTACGTAATACACCCATTAGCTTTGTGTTGTTGGATAATGATAGCAATTTAGCAATGTGTAACTACTAATGTTAGCTATCTTTGAATGCATATTCTATCATGATAACATGACTGCAACTTGCTAGTTGTTTCTCTTGAACTACTTTTCTGTGTGTGCATGCGCTACCTGCGTGCACCCGTGGACAAGACAAGCCTGAACGCCAGAGAAATTCTTCAGACCCGCAAGTTATTTTAATTTGATATAATGATAATTGTGGAAAATATAAACACTTCAAGACAACATTTGTCAAACCCAGTGGCGGGCCGTGCGTTTCCCACCTAGGCCTTCAGTGATGTCCTGTGTCCAATGTTCACCTCTCAAAATACCATAATTTATGTCACCACATGACCATTGCTGGAGAAAGTAACACATATACGCCCTACTGGGCATTGAATCACCCACAAACGGTGTACAAAATGTTTTATTTTCTGACGTATATGTGTTGTCTTGTCTAATCATAAAAGACGCAAACCAGGTGTGTTGACTGAGTTCTTAAAGTTTACTCCACAAGCTGCTCATTAAAAACATCCCGCTGCCGGCATGGCAACATTCAACCTAAACGGGGCTACTGCGTATGCTGGGTAATGGAGTTCTTATGTTATCCAACTCATAACATCCCAATATATACCAGCTAGAAAGCCTTATAGATAACAACTTGTTTTCTGATTGGCTATCGCAACTGTCTGTCACATAACTTTGTGTCCGTTGACTTACAGTGCACGGACGCCCAATTCATTGTGAAGGCCTCGGGCAGATTTGGTACAGCATGGCAACATAAGCTGAATTCTGATTGGATAAAAACTCCATAACCTAAAAACAACAGCGCTGGAAGGAGCGTAATATGACATGAAGAGAATATGAATACTGACGGTTCAGCACTGGTTAGACCACTGATTGTAGAGGTTAACCAATGTCACAGCCCGGGTGCACTCCAGTGCGTATGAATCTGTGCGCTGCTCCAAGCGTGCATCTGTGGGTGCCAATCTGCAATCATTCAGCACTCAACACACCTGTCGCTGATGAGCTAGCTGCCTGGGCTTCTTAAGCCAGAGCAAACTTGTTTTCCGGGCAAGAAGGTAGCGACCTGTTCCAGTACAGTAAGTTGACAATCTCCAGATCTATGCACACACTCTCTTTCTCTCTCTCTCTCTCTGTGTTTTTCCCCCTCCATGTTCATTTGTCTCGTGTCCCTTGTCGCCATCAAGCAGCATTCCTCCGTTGCCTCATCACGAGCAGCATGTCTCGTCTCCCCGTATTCCCTTTGGTTCCCCTGGCTGCATGTTTGGATCACGACCTCCCACCTGGACACGGATTTTGACGCCTCGCTCTTGCCCCAGACCTCATGCCTGTCTCTGGATCTCCAAGCTTGCCTTGCCCACTTGGTTTTCCGCCTCTCGCTCAACACTCCTGGTAACATTCAGCTAATTGATACACATTGTCACACCATACACATTTTGGATTAGTTTTCACACTTCATAATATTGTATAGAAATAAATAGAGCTAAATTGCGTCCCTGCATTCTGTGTCGTCTTCTTTCCCACGTAGCACAACAGCCAGTGGTGTTTTTTGGTTTAAAAAATATCAAATTGAGCAAATTGTAAACAGTTATATAGAAACATGGTCCACAGTGAGGCCTGCTACTTTGAAAATGCGCATTAGACTGATCTGACCCAATTTTGTCAGGGATGCTGAGAGTTCTCTTGAAGATACACAAGAGAGAACAAATGAGAGAGCAAGGTAAGACACTTGACATAATGTCACCTTGCTATGCAGCTATCTATGACGTGCTCAGGATAAAGGCGGCACACGTTCTTTCAACAGAGCGGGTCAATGAATGTTTAAATATGGAGCTGGCTTTGGGCAATGGCACACAGGATTTAAAGGCGCCCTCCAGTGCTGAGCAAGGGTTAGAAAGTGAAGAGAAAACTACCTGAGGTACCCCCGATATCCATGGCTTTGAGATTACGAGCTTTGATGATGTTCACAGTTATGGTGTTGGCAGTGGGATTATAGCACAGAGACACCAGCAAGTCCCCTCGTCTTCCCTGAAGAACACATAAACACACACCGGGGCATGAATCATCTCAACTAATATCAGATTTCACAAGGGAATATCAAATTCCAGATTGCTCTCTATCATGTAATGCTAAATCATTGCTCTAATTTCTTGTGCATACCACAACAAGAACAAAACCCTTAGGTTAAGATAAAAATGCCTTTGTCAGTGAGAAACTGCAATTCAAACATTGGAATTGAATCATGATGCATCCCAGAGATTGTCCCTCCCACTCTTACACTGCCATCACTGCAGGGCTTGAGCTCCTTCCAGAAGGTCTTTATCTGGCCCAGTTCCACCTTGTTAAGAGGGATTGAGACCTCTCCAATTGGGTCATTCCTGCTGAAGCGGTCGTAGTCCAACACCTGAAGGTAAAGTGTGCGCTCCCTCACCTTCTCATAGGGGAAACCTAAAAAGGGAAATGAGGCATTTTTTTAAAAAACCATGGTACCACCCAGTGTTCACTAATTCTCACATCAATGGCAGGACTTATTATAATGGTGGGACTTTCATTTTTCAAGTGCAAAAATGTTAATTTTGCGGCATGACTCAACTTTGTCATTGTCGGACGTTCAGTCCCATTAAAAAGGAAGCTCAGCAACTCTTCAGTCAAACGGCTTTAAAGCTAATCCTAAATAGAATTTACAGTCATGCCGAGCATTAATAATGAGGATCATAGCACTCTGGTGGAAGAAAAAAACCTTAGGGGGTAAAAAAAAAACACATTTACTGAAAATCTGCCAAAAAGTGCTTCCCCCAGGCAGTTCAACATGTCAGCTTAGCTGATTAGTGGCTATTCTGCAAATGGCAAACAGGGATGTTACCTTTTCTACAGGATAATGATTTAATTTTAACATGGGGTTGTTCCGGTCAGGGTTTTATGATGCCGATTCCGATACCGCTCGTCCATGAGTGAAATTGGGCAATACCAATCACATGATTTGACTGTAATTTTTTTTAAGTATATATGGTCAGTGTCATTGACAGCAAGGATGTCCCGATCAAAATATTTGCCCTCCATCAGATCTGATTGAGTCCCGATCCGATACTTGGGCGATAAATCATAAAAATGTATGTTTTTATAGCGAGTTTACTAGTGAACACAATAACACATGTTGATAAAAAAATATATATCACATATTACATTAACAATTTGCTAGTATTGTTGTAAATCAGAAGATGTATAAACATTTGTGGTATCAGATGCTACATAAAATGCTACATATAAGCTCACCAGCCGATAACCAATCAATTAAAAAAGTCAAACTTCGGCCCCAATCCGATCCCATTGACAGGACATCTCTAATTGAAAGTTTAACAATAATAACACAATGTTTAAACTAGTTCTTTATTCTCTTTAATTATATACAGTTCTTAGAGTAAGTCAATAGTACACATTAAATATCATCTAAAATTAATTTCAATCCTCAGTTTTTTTTTTCCTTTAAAGTCCTATTGTGTGCAGGCAATTATCCCCTGAATTTTTAAACATTAATAAAAACAAAGAAAAAAATATTTTGAAAAACTAAAAACATCAACCTAAACACTAGTATTGATGCTGTACTGACACTAGCCTTGGTGTCCACATCAACAATTTTTGGATCGATCTGCCCAGGTCATACCAAAGACTATGAAAATGGGACCCATTACCTCCCTGCTTGGCACTCAGCATCAAGGGTTGGAATTGGGGGTTAAATCGCCAAAATGATTCCCGAGCGCGGCCACCGCTGCCGCTCATTGCTCCCCTCACCTCCCAGGGGGTGGAACAAGGGGATGGGTGCAGAGGGTGTGTGACTATCAGTGGTACTTTAACTTTAACTTCAACTTACATGTCTTGTACTGACTGTGACAATTCTGAGACACAAACATCTGTTGTTATATCATTCTCTCTCTAGAATCGTATTAAAGTACTTGTCAATTTCTGTTAGTATCTGCTTACTTTCTGTTTCCATCTACACTTCTTGAACTTTACTAAGCAATTGTTTCTTGGTCTTGTTTAAAGGTAGTTTAGCAGTTAGCTTAGCGGTTAGCTTAGTGGTTAGCGTGCCTGCTCTTGGCTTGCTCTAAGTGTGTAACGTACTTAGTTATCCTCATCCTCCAGTGATAAAGTAACTTTGTAATGATAATGAAGATACTAATAAATGAAATTCATTGGCCGTTATATAGGTGATTGTTAATACATTATTCTCATCTTATGGGAGCAGCACCACACATAATTAGCTGCTGAGACTAAAAATAAGTACATCGACACATCCTTAGAACAAACAATGGTGGTGGGTTACTTTGAGGGCTTTCCGAAATCCATTTCTACCTGACTTTTTATGTTTCTGCCGATTATTTTCTCTGCTGAGGGCATTCTGCTCAAGTTTCCATGAAAACAGCATAATGGCGGTTGTTTTTTGAAATAAAACACCATTGCATCTTATTGCTAGCACTTTTTTAACTCAGCCAATATTTTATTAAGTTGGCATTTATTCAGTGTGAATAATATTTATATAGTGCGTTTCTCTAGTGATTCAAAGCACTTAGTGAAACCCAATATCTAAGTTACATTTAAACCAGTGTGGTTGGCACTGGGAGCAGATGGGTAAAGTGTCTTGCCCAAGGACACAACAGCAATGACTAGGATGGCAGAGGCGGGGATCCAACCTGGAACCCTCAAGTTGCTGGCACGGCCACTCTACCAAGCAAGCTATGCCGCGCCACTAATTTAAATCTGACAGTGTAGATTGTTTGTCATCTTTTTTTACAGACAATTCCAATTTGATCTATATTTCAAAAGTAAAATAGTTTGAAGGGAAATGACACAAACCTTCAAACAAGAAAGTTTCATTCCAGTGGGGGTTGAGGTTCTTCCTCTTGACCTTGGTTTCCAGTTTGTGCTTTTTATCAGGCAGCAGGTAGATTTTAACGAAGGGATCCGAGGTACCGGAGAAGTCCTTGGCGGGTAGCTCCTGGCCCCTGAGAACTTTGACTGTGAGGGTTGTGTTCTGGAAGCTGTAGCCTATGCTGAACTGGATACGACCCAGCTTCTCACTGATAGGACCCTCGCCATCATCATCCTCTGAACCTGGAGACAGCTACAGTGGCAACGAATGCAATCACATTAAAATGAAGACATGCCATAGCAGCACAAAAGTTCAGGCAGAGGGCCAACACTCACTGTGTTCGCATGATCCGCAGAAACTTTGCAAGGAGAGTGATTTAGCTGCGGTTGCCTCACGTTTTACTAAGTACAAGCTCAAAGTCAGAGATTGGCGTGACATTAGGCGGACTGACAGAGTTAAATTTTCATACTAATGTTCTTAAGAGGCGGAAGGTGTTCAGATAAAAGATTGTGGACCAGCATTTCCTTTCACATACACTCTGGCTGCTTTATCGCTGCCGTGCACTAAAAGGCCACTATCTGATGAACGCAGGATATGGGTAGAGAGACAAACAGTCGCAAAGAGAGACTGAGAGTGTGGCATTGTCTACATGGAGACAAAGAGTCAAGATGGTAGAAGTCAAGGTTGCCATTCAGTAATTTCAGCAGTCTTATTTACTTTTTAATTTGATTTCCTGTGGCTGTCTTTATTGCCACTTTAACTTGCATTTCTACTTTCCCTTTTTATTAGATTTTCCAGCAATTGTTAATAAATAAATTACAATTTATAATATTAAAAATACCCTTATAGACAGTGAAATGTGGCAGATCTGATGTTTGTTTTTTCTTTAAATCTTAAAGGGGAACTGCACTTATTTGGGAATTTTGTTCAGCAGTGGAAGAAGGGTTAGTGCGTTTGTGTCATGTCTTGTGGTCACGTTCTGTTTGGTTTAGGACTCATTGTGCACTCTTGTTTGTTTTGTCACCATGGCAACTCATTAGTTTTCACCTGTCATGTCACGCACCTGATTCACTTGGACTCATTTACCTGTTAATCACTACAGCAATATTTAAGCCTGCATTTGCCAGGGAGTCAGCCTGGCGACATCACCCTCCACACACCCTTGATACCCGATTGATTACGCGGTACATGCCATAGCGTTCATGTCATTGCTCTGTTGTTTTTGACTTCTTCACGCCACAGTAAGTTTTCTTTTTATGTCCACAGTTTAGTGAGTTTTTTTTTTGTTAATTTTTAATGTCCTAAGTTGTTTTTGCCTCCGCCTTGTGCGCGCCTCTTTGTTTGGTACTTTTTGAGTGACTAATTAAAAGATGTCAATAACTTCACGCCATGTCCAGTCCAGTCAATTTGCACCACGGGAAAACAAACCACACCACAGTCCAGGTCTTGACAGTCTGCCTCACAAAACAAAGGTACTGGGTTCGATCCTGCCCTCGGGATTTTTCTATGTGGAGTTTGCATGTTCTCCCCGTGACTGCGTGAGTTCCCTCCAGGTACTCCGGCTTCCTCCCACCTCCAAAGACATGGACCTGGGGATAGGTTGATTGGCAACACTAAATTGGCCTTAGTGTGTGAATGTGAGTGTGAATATTGTCTGTCTATCTGTGTTGGCCCTGCAATGGGGTGGTGACTTGTCCAGGGTGTACACCGCCTTCCGCCCGATTATAGCTGAGTTAGGCACCAGTGCCCCCCGCAACACCGAAAGGAATAAGCGGTAGAAAATGGATGGTTGGATGGATGTTCACAATCATTATGAGAAACAAGAAAACAAAAGTTTTTTTTCCGCTTTCTAACATTTAAAAATTGTCTCGTTCCTGGTAGCTGGTGAAGTGATTTAATTCACCCATATTATGTTCTGCATATGGTGAATGTTAATATTCACCTTGGAGAAAACAAACCACCAAGTTTGATTAAATAGTGGTATTTCAGTTTGAGCACATAATAAGATAAGGCCCCTTAGTTTGACATTCGCAGGTGGATTAGATCACTTCTCGTAGGAAAGAGGCCCTAATTGGGACTTCAGAATGCAAAATGGATAACCACATCCTTGAGAAAAGACTAATTTTCAAGTTCAAGTCTAACATTTGAGTTATGACTTGAAGCAGTTGTTTTCCTGACACTGCACAGGAACATCTCCTTACATGGTCAGGTTTTGGTTATCCTGACTTAGCACACACCCAGACAGAGAAAGAAGGAATACATAACGGATGGTTTGGCTTCTCCAGGTTACAAGTCCTTCATTTTTTGTCTGAGTTCCTCCAGGTACTGCAGACCTGTATAATGAGGCTCGCTTATAATAAAGCAATGTTTAAATCAGCAAAGCGTCCCCGACGTCTCTTTTGAACAAGCCACATTGCCGTGTCACCCTTCTGTCCGTACGAGGATGACAAAAGCAGAAATACACTTCACTAGCAATGCAGCTAATCGGAGCAATCAATTGTACCTCTAAATCACTTTTAAATTGCATTCAGACATGTTTAACAATACTTTATTTACATTCAGTAACCCGTATAATAACCAAACTGTAGCAATATTGTTATTATAAGAGCGAAAACTGAGGAACTCTTTTAGTAGCGTACCTACATATCGGTGTGGTACGGCATTAACCGTAGAAGCTAACTACGGAAATAAATAAGCTAACTTTTATATCATTACGAAACACGTTTGAATATGTGACGCTTAACACAATGTGATGAGACACTATCTGTACTGACGGAAAACCTTGAACAATCATATTAGAGTATCTGTAATTAACGTTTCTTTTACTACATTATATATACATATATATATATACATACATCCATCCATCCATCTTCTTCCGCTTATCCGAGGTCGGGTCGCGGGGGCAACACCCTAAGCAGGGAAACCCAGACTTCCCTCTCCCCAGCCACTTCGTCTAGCTCTTCCCGGGGGATCCCGAGGCATTCCCAGGCCAGCCGGGAGACATAGTCTTCCCAACGTGTCCTGGGTCTTCCCCGTGGCCTCCTACCGGTTAGACGTGCCCTAAACACCTCCCTAGGGAGGCATTCGGGTGGCATCCTGACCAGATGCCCGAACCACCTCATCTGGCTCCTCTCGATGTGGAGGAGCAGCGGCTTTACTTTGAGTTCCTCCCAGGTGGCAGAGCTTCTCACCCTATCTCTAAGGGAGAGCCCCGCCACACGGCGGAGGAAACTCATTTCGGCCGCTTGTACCCGTGATCTTATCCTTTCGGTCATGACCCAAAGCTCATGACCATAGGTGAGGATGGGAACGTAGATCGACCTGTAAATTGAGAGCTTTGCCTTCCGGCTCAGCTCCTTCTTCACCACAACGGATCGGTACAAAGTCCGCATTACTGAAGACGCTGCACCGATCCGCTTGTCGATCTCACAATCCACTCTTCCCCCACTCGTGAACAAGACTCCTAGGTACTTGAACTCCTCAACTTGGGGCAGGGTCTCCTCTCCAACCCGGAGATGGCATTCCACCCTTTTCCGGGCGAGAACCATGGACTCGGACTTGGAGGTGCTGATTCTCATTCCGGTCGCTTCACACTCGGCTGCAAACCGATCCAGTGAGAGCTGAAGATCCCGGTCAGATGAAGCCATCAGGACCACATCATCTGCAAAAAGCAGAGACCTAATCCTGCGGTCACCAAACCGGAACCCCTCAACGCCTTGGCTGCGCCTAGAAATTCTGTCCATAAAAGTTATGAACAGAATCGGTGACAAAGGACAGCCTTAGCGGAGTCCAACCCTCACTGGAAATGTGTTCCCGACTTACTGCTGGCAATGCGGACCAAGCTCTGGCACTGATCGTACAGGGAGCGGACCGCCACAATAAGACAATCCGATACCCCATACTCTCTGAGCATTCCCCACAGGACTTACCGAGGGACACGGTCGAATGCCTTCTCCAAGTCCACAAAGCACATGTAGACTGGTTGGGCAAAATCCCATGCACCCTCAAGAACCCAGCCGAGAGTATAGAGCTGGTCCACAGTTCCACGACCAGGACGAAAACCACACTGTTCCTCCTGAATCCGAGGTTCGACTATCCGGCGTAGCCTCCTCTCCAGTACACCTGAATAAACCTTACCGGGAAGGCTCAGGAGTGTGATCCCCCGATAGTTGGAACACACCCTCCGGTCCCCCTTCTTCAAGAGAGGAACCACCACCCCGGTCTGCCAATCCAGAGGTACCGCCCCCGATGTCCATGCGATGCTGCAGAGTCTTGTCAACCAAGACAGCCCCACAGCATCCAGAGCCTGAAGGAACTCCGGGCGGACCTCATCCACCCCTGGGGCCTTGCCACCGAGGAGCTTTTTAACTACCTCAGCGACCTCAGCCCCAGAAATAGGAGAGTCCACCACAGATTCCCCAGGCACTGCTTCCTCATAGGAAGACGTGTTGGTGGGATTGAGGAGGTCTTCGAAGTATTCCTTCCACCTATCCACAACATCCACAGTTGAGGTCAGCAGAACACCATCCGCACCATACACGGTGTTGATAGTGTACTGCTTCCCCTTCCTGAGGCGGCGTACGGTGGTCCAGAATTGCTTCGAAGCCGTCCGGAAGTCGTTTTCCATGGCTTCCCCGAACTCCTCCCATGTCTGAGTTTTTGCCTCCGCGACCACTGAAGCTGCACATCACTTGGCCTGTCGGTACTTGTCCACTGCCTCCGGAGTCCTCTGAGCCAAAAGGACCCGATAGGACTCCTTCAGCTTGACGGCATCCCTCACCGCTGGTGTCCACCAAGGTTTTAGGATTGCCACCCCGACAAGCACCAACTACCTTGCGGCCACAGCTCCGATCAGCCGCCTCGACAATAGAGGTGCGGAACATGGTCCACTCGGACTCAATGTCCAGCACATCCCTCTTGACATGTTCAAAGTTCTTCCGGAGGTGGGAATTTAAACTTTCTCTGACAGGAGACTCTGCCAGACGTTCCCAGCAGACCCTCACAATGCATTTGGGCCTGCCAGGTCTGTCCGGCATCCTCCCCCACCATCGCAGCCAACTCACCACCAGGTGGTGATCGGTAGAAAGCTCCGCCCCTCTCTTCACCCGAGTGTCCAAAACATAAAGCCGCAAATCCGATGACACAACTACAAAGTCGATCATGGAACTGCGGCCTAGGGTGTCCTGGTGCCAAGTGCACATATGGACACCCTTATGTTTGAACTTGGTGTTTGTTATGGACAAACTGTGACGAGCACAAAAGTCCAATAACAAAACACCACTCGGGTTCAGATCCGGGCGGCCATTCTTCCCAATCACGCCTCTCCAGGTCTCACTGTCGTTGCCAACGTGAGCGTTGAAGTCCCCCAGTAGGACTAGGGAATCACCCGGGGGAACACTTTCTAGTACTCCCTCGAGTGCTCCCAAAAAGGGTGGGTACTCTGAACTGCTGTTTGGTGCGTAAGCACAAACAACAGTCAGGACCCGTCCCCCCACCCGAAGGCGGAGGGAGGCTACCCTTTCGTCCACCGGGTTAAACTCCAACATGCAGGCTTTGAGCCGGGGGGCAACAAGAATTGTGTATATTAATACGTTGGAGGGCTTTGAAGTTGTTTTAGAAGGCTTTGAAGGCTACAACAGTGACTCCCATTCGCTGCATCTTGCAAGCCTTTTTTATGATTTTTAAAATCCTAAAAAAAAATGTATGTTCTTGTCTCGGGTAATGATTGTGAACAATAGGCAAAATTCCCAAAAAAGTGTAGTTCCCCTTTAACACGCCAACAGCAGTGCTCAGTTCTCACATTGCACACAGGAATTCTGTATCCTAATCACACCAATTCAACAGGCCATGGCAATACATTAATTGTACCAATAAATTCTACTTTTTATCTGCAGACTATTTAAATAATAATAAATCTTGTGTTTTTCTCCTGATGATCCAGCATACTTTTCCCCCCTAGAAATGTGGAGCTTGTCACCTCTCCCTTATTTCCTTAACAGAATTTCACAAACATAACAACATCATGGCTTCTGCTAATGCAAATGAGAGAATAATGTTGGCAGTGGTTTGGTTTTGTGGCAAAGGGCGTGGAACAAATGACTGCACTTTGCAAAGTTTGTTTAAAAAAGGCAGCAGCACATAAAACGCA
This sequence comes from Nerophis ophidion, assembly GCF_033978795.1. Classification (NCBI taxonomy): domain Eukaryota; kingdom Metazoa; phylum Chordata; class Actinopteri; order Syngnathiformes; family Syngnathidae; genus Nerophis; species Nerophis ophidion. Next base: position 26,858,755 of record NC_084622.1, read on the forward strand.
CTCAAGAATCTCAAAAAGAAGTATCCAGAGAAAAATGCAACTCTTTACCAGGCGGACAAGACCGTAACAAGAAACAAACAAACTTCCGCTAAAAAGCAGCTTCCTGTGGTGGAATTGTTTAGTCAATGTACAATATGTGTCATGAGAAAGGAGTACAATGGATAGCAATCACTAAAGCAGTTGCAATCCACGTCGCTAGAGATATGGTCTCCATACAGTGGAAGGTCTGCTGTTATCCACCTCCTAAAACTATAGTGTCCTCTAAAGTTGGAATTTATCATTTATCTGCAAATAATGTACAATGCTTCATTTTCCTCAAGCAAAACATGTTTGAAAATATTGCTGTCATTTGTATTTATTATTGTATTTATTATTTATTATACATATGGAATATTTTGTAAACAAATCTTGAGATTTAAAAAAAAAAATTGCCACTTCCACGTCATGGATGTAATAGGCAAGAATATACATATGAAGTAGACGTTACATCACAGAGCTACTGTATTTATAGGATATGACTTTAAACCATAACCAACCATGCATCAATGTTGCTCTTGTCTCAAAGTAGGTGTACTGTCACAACCCGTCACGTCACATCGTGACTTATTTTGAGTTTTTTGCTGTTTTCCTGTGTGTAGTGTTTTAGTTCTTGTCCTTTGCTCCTATTTTGGTAGCTTTTTCTCTCATTTTTTGGTATTTTTCTGTAGCAGTATCATGTCTTCCTTTGACCGATATTTCCCGCATCTACTTTATTTTAGCAGTCAAAAATGTTTCAGTTGTTTTTAGCCTTTTTTGTGGGGACATAGTTGATTGTCATGTTATGTTCGGATGTACTTTGTGAACGCCGTCTTTGCTCCACAGTAAGTCTTTACTGTCGTCCACCATTCTTTTCTTGTTTACTTTGTAGCCAGTTCAGTTTTAGTTTGGTTCTGCACAGCCTTCCCTAAGCTTAATTGCCTTTTTTTAGCGGCACTCACCTTTTGTTTATTTTTGTTTAAGCATTAGAAACCTTTTTACCTGCACTCTGCCTCCCGCTGTTTCTGACATCTACAAAGCAATTAGCTATCGGCTGCCACCTACTGATATGGAAGAGTATTACACGGTTACCCTACCAAACTCTAGACAGCACCGACACTCAACAGCAACACATACTTTGCAGAACTATAATTACTGATTTGCAAAAAATATCTTTAACCCAAATAGGTGAAACTACATAATGTCCCACAGCACACCTGACTGTAGTGCCGTGGCACAGTGGTTGAAAAACACTGATGTAAAAAATGCATTAAAATTTGCTTTGGATATCCATTAACATTTAGATAACACTAATTTATTTAAAAATGTGTTGCTATCGGACTCCAGTTCCTTAAAGCAATAAAAGGACAACTAACCTAGCAATCCGTAAAACTTCAGGTGCAATACATTCAAAAGCAGCTGCTGAAATGTTGTTTATTTGGATGAATAGACGGTGACATTGTTCTTACCATCACCATGTCTCCAGTGAGAGAGTTGGCCAGGTCAGTTACGGAGGAGTGGCCGTCAGCATCAGGGGGTTGGCCTTTGGGGCTGTTGGCTGGCTTGTTACCCCTGGAAGCACAAACACACATTTACCAAGAGGACGGGACAGCCTCGACTCCAGAAAGAGAGAAAATCCGAGCACACGATGGAGACCGACCTAAACCTGTTTGTCACATGAAAACTGCCTATCAGAAACATCCAATTTGGTCCAAGTTTTGCTTTAGATAGATGTCCACTTCAAAGGCAATTATTATTTCTCTAAATGTCCTATCAACATGGGCCAGATCGGATCTGCCAAGAAATACACAGATAAACAGCAGGCACCAAATCTGAGGACATTTTGATGCAGAGGGTTGTGTTTGGTGGAACTTTGAATCTGAAAGGTATGTAGATATGCAAAATGTGGCAAACATCCATATCTCCAACAAGAAAGTGTCCTCCAGCAACATAAAAGAGAAATTCCAAATTAATTGGCCAACCATGAAATCCCTTGGGGGGGCAATGACAGTACCCCCACATATAAATGACATGTATAAGCAACACAACGTGACAAAGAACACAGAGGACAAACATGTATAGCAACATTGACAAGACTAGACGTTTGACAGGATAGTTGATGTTTTGTATCGTGTTTATTTAAAGTCCCTATCACCAGTAAGAATATATGAATAAAAACATGAAAAAAAAAAAGGAAATATCTCCCATTAAGGTTTTGTTCCTTCACAGGATTGTTGAAAACACAATACTTACAAGACGGCGTACTGAATGAAAACAAAATAAAATACATTTAATAAGATATGAAACTAAAGAAAGAACATAATAGAATAATAAAATCCAAAAGTCCTGGTCGATGCAGTATGGCACATTACAAAACACTCCATAGATGGGCAGGCTGAACACTGAAACACTGTTAGGCAATAAATGAACAATAGAGAAGAGAAGAAGCACAGATAGAAAAAATGAGAGTAAAATCAAACAAGAGGAGGCTGAAAGTAGCAGACACAAAGTTGCCAGAAATCATAAAGATTGTAGATAAGATAGAAGGTCCAACAGCTAATGTAAGAAAGAGGAAAGCAAGCAAAGAACCATTTATCTGTATAGAAGAGATAACGAGTATTAATAGTATGAACAGTGAGGTCACGAAAACCGAAAGCAAAAACAGAGAGTGAGATTGTTACAAAGAACAGCACATTAGATAGAAAAAAATAGAGCTGCAAGAAAAGATAGGGAGTGAAGGAAGGAAAGCCTGGAAACACAAGAAAGACTTAGTTGGTCAGTCTGATAAGTACCAACGAATAAGTTAAAAAAAGAAAGAGTTCTAAACAAATAACCTATCCAACGTAGACAAAGAGAAAGGTATGCTGAAAGAGAGAAGAGAACAGTGAAGAAAATAAAAGGACAAATACAATTGACTACCAGCAAAAAAAAAAAAAAGAACAAAAATGTTGATCAAGATAAATGATAATGGGGTTCTAAAAAAGGGAAATAAGTGTGGATACACTAAAAACAATTTGGGAAGACAAATGATACATACTTTTGCTCGGGACATGGGAAATTCGCTTTTAGAGCGTTACAAAAGAGGGTGTTGCAAACTTTATAATCCAACCGGATTTCCCAAACATTTGGCAACACTCTAAAAGTGAGGACTGGGTTCACAAGGGCCAAAGCACAGACGGGCATTGGCTACATGTGCATATAAGACATATGCACGTAGTTGTCACTCGGGGAGTGAGGACAATGCCTTGGACAGGCAGGAGGAAACAAGGAGCCTATAAACAAGTCTGTCTCTCTGGCCAGCATCTGCCAAGTTTGATCCACTAAAGTTTCGTGGCGTCTTGGGATTGTTTGGGACGCCAAATTCCGAGATGTTGGATGTAATAGTTTTGCTGAGGACAAAGACAGAACTGGGGGGAAATATACTGACAAAAAGACAGACGGATAAAGCGAGCAAACAGGACAGGCAAACAATCACAATCACTTCAACCAGCAAAGGATTAAGGATTGAGGGGAGGGGGTGGGTTTGGGGTTGGGTTGGGATGGGGGCTTTGACTATCTCCAGGAGATAAGGGAAGATTAATCAATTGCCATTACAGTGGAACCTTGATTTACGAACCCCTCTTTGTACAATCTTTTTGATAAACGAACCGAAGACCGAATACACATTTGCGTTGGTGTACAGACCTTGTCTCAGTGCACGAATGATCCATCCATCCATTTGATGTTTCCTGGGCAGCTAACAATATAAAGTAGATTTCATTTTTTTTATTCCTAATCATTTCAGCAACTTGGCAGTTAATGTTAAGGAGTTTTGCGATTTCAAACTGTGTGTGCACCACCGGGCTAGCGACAATGTGTGCGTCGGCAGGGCAGCTGTGTAAGTAGTGACAGTTCAGCTATTTTGGCATTGTTATCAAATACAAAGTTGTTCCAGCACCCATTTGTTTGATATAAAGTATTGTATTGTCCTTTATTTTGTGTTCGAAACTGTCAAAACTCGAGATTAATCACAAAAAATATTCCATTAATCATGAACAAAATCAGGTTAAGCATGCAGTTTATACATGCAATTTTATCTTAACCACTATACGGTCAGTGATCAGATCAGTGCATACATCAGAACAAAAATTAGTGAGGAGACTCAGACTGGTGTGCTCGCTGCTAAATTTCCCTGCAAAATACAGCCGGAAAGAACTTTTGCTAAAACAGTAGTCCAATTTATGTGCAAATAAATGACATGCATTCAAGTGAAACCTTTAAAAACGTTCCTGGATGTCTTTCTGATGATAAGATTGCATGTGTGTACAAATATCAGGGTGTTTCCTTTCGACAATTTCAATTATGCAAGCGAGGAATCATTTGTGATTAATCATGATTAATCCTAAATCTGTAGAGTGAATGATCTGATTTTTAACAAATATTCATTCATGTTTACATAGTTTCTTATGAAGAAAATTGCTTCAATATACAAACGTTTCTATGTACTAACCGTGTATAAGTGCCATTTAAGTTCGTAACTCAAGGCTCCACTGGAGTTGTATTAGTTTGCAAGGAAAGTCATTCCATTTCCTTTAGACAATTTCAGTTATGCAAGCGAATAATCATTTGTGATTAATCATTATTAATCCAAAGTCCGTAGAGTGAATCATCTGATTTTTAACAAATATTAATTTCAGAGCCCTAATTAAAAGTCTATAAACGTTTGCTAAAAATGGACTTTTGTCAAGGGTGGAACCTATTATTCATGTTTACATAGATTCCTATGAAGTAATTTGCTTCAATATACAAACTTTTCTATTTACAAACCACATATAAGTGTCAATTAAGTCTGTAAATCGTGGCCCCACTGTAGTTGTAGTAGTTTGCAAGGGAGGTCATTCCATTTCCTTCAGACAATTTTAATTATGCGAGGATGGAATCATTTGTGATTAATCATGATCAATCCAAAATCCATAGAGTGAATCATCTTATTTAAAAAAAATATTATTTGACAGCCCGAGTTAAGTCTATAAACATTTACTAAAATATGGACTTTTGTCATGAGTGCAACCCACTATTCATGTTAAAATAGTTAATAATTTGCCTCAATATACAAACATTTCTTTTTAAAAACCACGTATATATGCCAATTAAGTTTGTAAATCGAGGCTCCACTGTAGTTGTATTAGTTTGCAAGGGAGGTCATTCCATTTGCTTTAGACAATTTCAATTATGCGAGGGAGGAATCATTTGTGATTAATCTATCTGTGATCAATCCAAAGTAAATAGAGTGAATTATTTGATTTTTAACAAATATTCATTTGAGAGCCTTAGTTAAAAGTATATAAATGTTTGCTAAAATATGGACTTTTGTCAAGGGTGCAACCCACTATTCATGTTTACATAGTTAAGAATTTCCTTCAATATACAAACTTGTCTTTTTACAAACCACGTATAAGTGCCAATTAAGTTCGTAAATTGAGGCTCCACTGTAGTTGTATTAGATTTCAAGGGAGGTCATTCCATTTTCTTTAGACAATTTCAATTATGCGAGCGAGGAATCATTTGTGATTAATCTATCTGTGATCAATCCAAAGTAAGTAGAGTGAATCATCTGATTTTTTTTTACAAATATTCACTTGAGAGATCGAGTTAAAAGTCTATAAAGGTTTACTAAAATATGGACTTTTGTCAAAGGTGCAACCCACTCTTCATGTTTAAATAGTTAATAATTTGCTTCAATATACAAACTTTTCAATTTACAAACCGCGTATAAGTGTTGATTAAGTTTGTACATCGAGGCTCCACTGTAGTTGTATTAGTTTGCAAAGGAGGTCATTCCATTTGCTTCAGACGATTTCAATTATGCGAGCGAGGAATCATTTGTGATTAATCATGATCAATCCAAAATCCATAGAGTGAATGATGTGATTTTTAAAAAAAATATTCACTCGAGAGCCTTAGTTAAAAGTCTATAAACGTTTACTAAAATATGGACTTTTGTCAAGGGTGCAACCCAGTATTCATGTTTACATAGTTAAGAATGTGCTTCAATATACAAACTTTTCTATTTACAAACCGTGTATACGTGTTAATTAAGTTTGTAAATCGAGGCTCCACTGTAGTTGTATTAGCTTGCAAGGGAGGTCATTCCATTTGCTTTAGACAATTTCAATTATGCGAGCGAGGAATAATTTGTGATTAATCTATCTGTGATCAATCCAAAGTAAGTAGAGTGAATCATCTGATTTTTTACAATTATTCACTTGAGAGCTCGAGTTAAAAGTCTATAAAGGTTTACTAAAATATGGACTTTTGTCAAAGGTGCAACCCACTCTTCATGTTGAAATAGTTAATAATTTGCTTCAATATACAAACTTTTCAATTTACACACCAGATATAAGTGCCGAATTAAGTTTGTAAATCGAGGCTCCACTGTAGTTGTATTAGTTTGCAAAGGAGGTCATTCCATTTGCTTCAGACGATTTCAATTATGCGAGCGAGGAATCATTTGTGATTAATCATGATTAATCCAAATCCATACAGTGGATGATGTGATTTTTAAAAAAATATTCACTTGAGAGCCTTAGTTAAAAGTCTATAAACATTTACTAAAATATGGACTTTTGTCAAGGGTGCAACCCACTATTCATGTTTACATAGTTAAGAATGTGCTTCAATATACAAACGTTTCTATTTACAAACCGCGTATAAGTGTTGATAAAGTTTGTAAATCGAGGCTCCACTGTGGTTGTATTAGTTTGCAAAGGAGGTCATTCCATTTGCTTCAGACGATTTCAATTATGCGAGCGAGGAATCATTTGTGATTAATCATGATTTTTCCAAATCCATACAGTGAATGATGTGATTTAAAAAAAAAAATATTCACTTGAGAGCCTTAGTTAAAAGTCTATAAACGTTTCCTAAAATATGGACTTTTGTCAAGGGTGCAACCCACTATTCATGTTTACATAGTTAAGAATGTGCTTCAATATACAAACTTTTCTATCTACAAACCGCGTATAAGTGTTGATTAAGTTTGTAAATCGAGGCTCCACTGTAGTTGTATTAGTTTGCAAGGGAGGTCATTCCATTTCTATGGGCCAGTGGTTTTGTTGTATTTCTAACGCAGGTAAAATGTCTTTAAGTTTTAAGATCTGAGTCAGTTCAAAGAAGCTCTGAAGCATAGAGTGACTCTTGGGATTTAGAGTAAAGCAGGCCACCTCTTTTCTCCTCCAACTCCCAAGTATCGATGGGGGAGTGAGCATTCTTAATTATTCATTCTCCTTCATGCTTCACTCAGGGGTTCATTGCATTCTCCGGTAAAAGCTCCTGAAGCCACGGGAATGACTTTCCTACTACCTCCAGTGGTCCTCTGCTCCGGTGCTGTTCTTTTAACCAACTGGCCAGTACAGGACATTAGTAGCAGAAATACTTCAACCCCTCTATGAAATAAAATAAAGTTTGGTTTCTTTTTCGTGTTGGAGCCATTTCTGTCTGACCCCTTCAGGCGGGGTTGATGGAGAAGTCCTTCAAAGCCTGCAGTTGCCTACAGTATCCATCAGGAGGCAGAGTTGACTTGAGTTCATATCAGAATGAAGCTCAGAAAGTGGGCTGTTGGCATAGCAACGGCTTTTGGAAACATAGCCCATGCATATTGGGATTTAGGGTGTTGGGTCCAGGGGGCAGGTGTGTTAAGAGGGGAGTAGCAAACAGGCAAGCACAATGAGAACAGACATTGTCTAGGATATATGACAGGTACGGGTGAGAGCCTCGCAGACACACACCTTCACATCAACACACATATGGAGGCAAGCGGGGCCACTGTGGGTTTCACCGTCCTGTGATACTATCCTGTTTCGTTACCTGACCGAGGCCAGCAGCTTGAAGAGAGGGGTAAGGGGGTTTTGGGATGGGGAAGACACTCCACTTCAAGGCTGGAGAGAGACGCGAGAAAGAAAGCCCCCTTTTCCCCCCTCCCCAAACCCTGCAAACAAGACACACTCAGACATGCCTGAGACTATGGATTGATGTTATTCTATCCCATAGCCACCCCCAACTTAGCTATACATCTTCAGTGTATAGTGCACACACACCACACACACACCACACACAGTAATGCTTACATAACTTATCATTCACATTAAACACATGAACATTTAGACGGTCATCCCTGCTGCTTGACCCCCCCGGACCAAACCTCGGATGCTTTCACTGTTAACTAATTGCTCCCTGCATGTCGGGGCTGGCAATGTGACTTAAATAGCAACATTTGCTGAAAAGAACGAGGCACTAAAACGTTGCCTTCTGTCCCTCCGCCTCGTTGACAGGGCACTAGATTGGAAAAAAGATAAAGAGTAAAGAATAATTTTGAAAAAGGGACCTGCGATGATTCAAAATTTACATTTAAAACACTTCACTGTTGTCTAGATATGTATACGGATATGTTTTTGTGTAAATTGTGCATGCAGTTTGCGCCACAGTCACTTTTACAACCCATTTTCTTGGAGTCTGTCAGCAAGATGTTTGATATTGGAGGCGTTCCCAGATTGCAAATTAAACCACGCCCCACCCTTTCCAAAACTATTACAGTTTATCTTTTGAAAATGTAAATTGTTCAAATAAATATCTTGAAGTCATCACTAGGGATGCAACAATTAACCAACCGGTTTTACTATAACCATATCCTTTAATTTTCTCAAATTCGACAGGGTGCCTTATAACCCGGTGCGCCTAATGTACTGAAAAATTTGGTTGTGTTTACCGACCTGGATACTATTTTATTTGGTACATGGTGAAATGATATGTGTGACCAGTAGACGGCAGTCACACATAACAAATACATGTAGACTGCAATACGACTCAAGTAAACGACACCAACATTTTATATGTTCCTTTGAAAATATAGAAAATTACACACGGCGCTCAAAAATCTATCAACATTTTTTTAGTACGACTTTGGTAAGTCAAGCCGCACCGCTTGATGGATTGTAATGTGCTTCAACACATGAGTACAATTATGGTGTGTGTATAAGGTAAGACATATTATCTGGCGTGGTGTTTTGCAATATTATGCAAAACCAACTTTTCTTACCTTCTGGTACCTGCTGATCTGTATTTAGGATCTGCATAAGTCCTGAAAATGTGCAATCGTCCACCTTTGTAGTCCGTGACGACACCAGGAAGGTGCCCCTATAGTGGCTGCTGTTGGCAGGAGCTCTGTGCTTTTCTGTCATCCTTTTGTGTTTCCCTCTGTTTTCATGTGTTCTTATATATATATATATATATATATATATATATATATATATATATATATTGTTTTGCCTTTTGGTCCGAGACACTTTGGGACTGTGTGACAAGGGGTGGCACTTTCGTGACTTCTACGGTGCTTTGTTGTGGACTTCTGGATCTGCCTCCTGGGAGCCTTTTGGCCATGGAGACCAGCTGCTGGGTCTCTGCCACACCATAGTCCGTTTGGAGGGACTGGAGGAGATGCAGATGAAGAGACGGGGCTGGGAGCTAGCACTGAGCGCCAGGACGGACAAGCTTCGCAGTGTCTTGGCTGAATGAGCAGGTATTGGACACCTCAGTCTTCTTTGACGCATCCTCGCTCATCCATGCGGACTGGACACTGGCCGAGTTAGTGGGTGAACAAGAGTGGAGTCAGCTCGCTTGGTTGCTTTATTGGGTCTGCTCCTGTCTCTGGCCATGCTCCCTCCACCCCAGCAGACGATGGCGTGGAACACGGCACAGGACACCACAGTGTATGTTTATTTTACTTTTTATTCATAGCTGTATGTAGAAGTGTCTGGTTGTATCTGCTCTGCTCTTTTAATGGCTTTAATGTCCTTTGTGTTCTTTGAAGTTTGATGTATCCCTCTTACACACATGTAAGAGGGATGTGTGCTATGGCTATGAGTTTTTTCCCCTTGGCCTTATTCTGGACCCCCACTCTATGGGCCAAGCTTAGACAGATTTTTTTTTTCCTCACCCCCCATTGTTTACCTATAGCTCACCTTTTTTATAAGGGGCACTGGAAGTCGGCAGACCCATCAGCGATCCTGTTCTGTCTCTCTATAATTTTTTTTTTTATCTTGAATGGGATTGTGCTAAAAATTGTAATTTCCCCTTGGGAATTAATAAAGGATTTCTGATTCCAATTCTGATTCTGTAGTCGATAAGCTTCTTCTTTTTCTTTTTCATCTGGTTATGGGACATTCATCCTCCACTGTTGCCAATTCTAATATAAAGTAGTGTAAAGTTCTTACTTATATCTGGCAGTAAACTCGCAATGAAAGGGCTAAAATGGACGATATAGCTCGGTTGGTAGAGTGGCCGTGCATGCAACTTGAGGGATCCAGGTTCGATCCCCGCTTCCGCCATCGTAGTCACTGCTCTTGTGTCTTTGGGCAATACACTTTACCTACCTGCTCCCAGTGCCACCCACAGTGGTTTAAATGTAACTTAGATATTGGGTTTCATTATGTAAAGCACTTTGAGTCACTAGAGAAAAGCACTATATAAAAATAGTTCACTTCACTTCACACTAAAACATACTGGTTCAGTGAGTTTACATTATTTACCCAAGGAACTTTAGTTATTAGAGAGTTTGTGTCGGACGTTTTTTCACAAGACACATTTCTGGCGTTATTGCACTAGTGAGTCACGGCTGAGGAGATGCTGCTCCGTTGTTGATTTAAGTAAAGTCTGAATGTCATTAAAACGGTTAGCTATATCTTTTGACACTTCTTCCACTCCCGTCCTTGCACGCTACACCACTACAACAAAGATGACAGAGAAAGGACGCTGCCCAAGGTTAGCCACGTAAATAGGACTGTCCACAAAACGGCGCATCCTGAAGCGACTCTCAGAATGCGACTCGATCTGTAAAACATAATCTATGCAATATGTTGACCAAAGAACCATCGTCACATGTTATGTAGAACACAAGGAATTGTTTTACATTTAGAAAAAAAAAATATATAATTATACGACCCTTTTAATCCGCCCTATTATCCGGTATGCTTTTTGTATGAAAATAGACCTGACTACACCCGCTCATCGGCCGTGCGCCTTATAATCCGGGGAGCCTTATGGTCCAACTACCCCACTCCATCGTGTGTTTCAGTCTGACTTGCTCGCTATCAATGAAAATGATGCTGGTACGGTATTTCTGGCACAACCTGAACAAAAACAAAGTCATATTAAGGGTGCATGCACTTACACGTATGTATCAAGGGACACATTTGTGTGCGACGTTAGCTTAAAGATGGCAGGGGGACTTTGTGAACAAATGCGTGAGCAAATTGTCGAACAGTTTAAGAACAACATTTCTCAACGAGCTATTGCAAAGAATTTAGGGATTTCACCATCTATGGTCTGTAATATCATCAAAAGGTTTAGAGAATCTGGAGAAATTGCTGTACGTATTACGGACCTTCGATCCCTCAGGTGGTATTGCATCAATAAGCGACATCAGTGTGTAAAGGATATCAATAAAGTACTTTGTATTTTATTTTATTCTATTCTATATCACCACATGGGCTCAGGAACACTGTCAGTAACTACAGTTCATCGTTAAATCTGTAAGTGCAAGTTAAAACTCTACTATACGTAGCAAAAGCCATCTATCAACAACACCCAGAAACGCCGCCAGCTTCGCTGGGCCCAAGCTCATCTAAGATGGACTGATGCAAAGTGGAAAAGTGTTTTGTGGTCTGACGAGTCCACATTTCAAATTATTTTTGGAAACTGTGGATGCGTATCCTCTGGAACAAAGAGGAAAAGAACCATCCGGCAAGGATTAGTGATTTAGAAGTAACTAAAGCAATGTGGAGGCATGTTAGCAGCTAGCGAGGACTCTGTAGTGCATTGAGGAAGCTTCCGTTCTCTCATCACTGTCAAATTTGCCAGGCATTGACATTCAAATTTGAATGATAATGAAATTATTGTTGTATATTGTCTATATCGCACAACCCAACAAATTAAAGAACTGCTTGTAGAGCAGTGCTTTAGTGTTTACAACTTCACCTTTATTGTTTGTTTTGAAGCCAAGCTATGCCTATTCGCAGTCTTCTGTCTCCACCCTGTTTCCACTTAGACGTGCTCTGTGTGTATGTTCACTCACATACGCCTTGGTTTATATTACCAGACATGTCTTGAGTGTGTGCCATAATGCGTACAAAAAAAAAAAGTTCTGGTATTTTTCAAAGGCAACATAGTACCTTTTTTAATTCATTAGTTTACTGTACTTTATCAGTATAACATTGGATCCAGGTATTATTAACACAGAATGGAAGAGATTATTAAAAAATAAAATATAGGCATGGATGACAGCTGATGACAATAACACTTGAGTTTTTGACCTACATGATTAACATTTTCCCCTGGGGATCAGTAAAGTAAATCTTGGTATTATATTAATATACAATATTACTATATCTATTAATTATTAATAATAATCTGCGACCCCGAGAGGGACAAGCGGTAGAAAATGGATGGATGTTTTTATTTATTATTTTATACTCTTATTATAATATTTGGGGCTGCACTGAATTTCCCCCAGGGATCAATAAATTACTTTATTTTCTATTCTATTCTATTCTAGAACAGTGGTTAGCGCTCGTGTCTCACAGCGAGAAGGTCCTAGGTTTGATTACCGGGCTTGGGGTCTTTCTTTGTGAAGTTTATGTGTTCTCCCTGTGTCTGCGTGTGTTTTTTCTGGGTACTCCGGCTTCCTCCCACCTCCAAAAACCTGCACCTGGGGATAGGCTGATTGGCAACACTAAATTGACCCTAGTTTGTCAGTGTGAAGGGTTGCCTGTCTGATTGTCTTGGTCCTGAAATGAGATGGCAACTATTCCAGGGTGTACCCTGCCTTCTACCTGAGTGCAGCTGTATAGTCTTTGAATAAAACCTAACATACAGTATGATACTTTAACCTTGAGATAATTTCATGTACAAATGTACAATGCTTTAGTCTTTGAAGGTTGTTCAAATTCCTTGACATCTGCTTAGTCATTTGTTGTGTGTCAAAAGTTACTCCCTCATTCCCACTTGTACTGTAAAAAAGAAAAATACATCTCTCACTTTGCGTCTTTTCTTTTCACACCTGCTATGAATGTGAACTGTGCTTTTTGAGATTCTCAAGCTTTCAAAATAAATCTAAGAAAGACATTTTTTGTTTGACTACTTGATCAGAAAATTTCCAATACAACTTGGTGACAGAAGTGGGATGCCCCAAACCACGATAGAGAGACGATTGCCTCCAACCCGCTGAACAGATGGGAAGACCGGCCATGACTCAGTGCCCCAGTGTTCGCCGCGGCATTTCAGCAATGGACCCCTTGAGTCTAAACCTATAAACTACTGAACTCGTTAATGTAAACATTTTATTTGAAATAAATATTAAAAACAGAATTGTCTTATTAGAAATTTGAGAGACATGCATGAACTCGTCCTGAGGTTTGAAATGTTCTCGGGGTCAGATACCCTTGGTAGAAGTTCTCAGGGTTAGCTAATCTTGGTAAAAGTCCAGTGACTTGTGTCATATACAAACTATACGCTGGCAGCAAAAATGTGTCTTCTACCGATCAGGTGTGGTCAGGTAGAGTAACATTAAGGTGAACAACGATTTCATCGGGGTGGGAGATATGTCTTTCACTTTAAGAAATATTTTCCAAAACAATAATACTAAAGCAGCTTAGTATGCAACTGTTGCTCCTTACAGAAAATCGCAGTATGCAAGTTGAATAGCTTGCTTACCAAAAATTGCAGTACGTAGGCTTGAGTGGTGTAGTCCGGGACTTGATGGGACTGATGTAATGTTGAAATCGAATGTCAGCAAAACTTCTGACAAAGTTCAATGATCTTCACCAATTTGAATGGCCATGAAAGCCAAATATGGGGATGACCGCCTTGAATGCAATGAAGATTGGGTCAAACTGGGTTCCCTGTGGGAGGAAGTCTAATTTCAAGGCAATTGACTCAGTTAAAAGAAAGGTTAAATAATGCAATTAATGAGTGTGACAGAAAAGACAAGAACGTGAGAGTTAGAGATGTACAAGGCAGCAACGACATGGAACATGTTTGACAGCGTGGATGTCTGAATACAGGTTGAGAGAATGTAGTCAAAGAAAAGCAATGTCAAAGTGTGAACTGTTGGTAATTCATTAAAGTCCAATATCCTCACCACACCACTGTTCAACTCTATGCTAATAATTATGTTGTTTCTCCAGCACCCTACAGCCCCCCCCCCCCATGCCCTGTCCCACTTTCAACTCCCTTTACCTGAGGTTGTCCACGACCGATGACAAGTTGGTGGTCTGGCTTGACGACAACTGGGCTCCTGTCCCCATCAACATCTGCAGAACAACACCACGCCTCCTGACCTTTTTGCTCCGCCACTACAGCATGTGCTGCCCACGAATGCTGTGCCCCCTTGAACCCCCACAGGCTGCCCTCGTACCAACGAAAAAGGAAAAGACAGCCCAGGCCACAAGTCATTTTTCATATGAAGACGGTGATGATGAACTATCTGACATAATGTCTGGCACGTGTAAAGACAGCAGTCAAAAAATAACTTTTCAACACAGGTCATGTTCTCTGTCCTTAAACAAAGGCAGTGCCATCAACTTCCACTTGCCTTGGGCCTATGATCGAGATCCAAGGTCCAGGTGACGACCCAGTCCTGTTCTACCACCGCATTACTCCACAGCTCACCGAAGTGGCAAAGAATGAAATTCCATCTGTCAAAAATAACAGAACATCGTTCCGCAACGCGTTCAATGCATTTATCTGCGCATGGCGTCCTGCTGGAGGCAAAATCTCCTCCATCTTGAAACAAATACTGGGCTCTGTCAACTTCACCAAGTCTCAGCTGTGGTCTGAATATCAGCAAACCCGAACCTAAGAGCCACCCCACCCGTCTAGGACGAGGACGGTGCACATGAAGCACATGTCAACCGCGTCCTCTCCCACATCGAGTAGGCGTTTCCACCGCAACTGATCTGGACGCTGTCTTCCACTGCAAACCAAGTTAGGCGGAGCCCGTTGAAAAATACTATTGCCAAGTCGAAAAGGTTTGCGCTGCTTATTGTGGTCATCAACGGCCAAACTTTAGGCCGTCAACATTTACACTGATTTTCGGTACACCTTTGGCGAGGTTCATGATTTCGATGTGCTTTGGGGCCGCCTGACAGTTCTTGAAAGCTGTGGGCTCCCCCATTCAACATCCCCTTCTCGTTGCTGATCTCCTCGATGCCCTCTTCCACCTCGGCCCTCTAGTGTGCCACTCATACAGGTCACACTGATCCTCTCTCCAACAGATATGGACTCAATGATGCGGCTGCAAAGACTGCTGGTCAAGCACCACTTATCTGGCTCTTTGCCTCTTTTCCTACTGCTCCCCTCACTTCTGTCACAACCTTCCACGACCTAAAACCGTTCATCACTGCAGCTGATATGTCCTTGTGGACCAAACCAGGCTGCCTCCATCATGATGGCATTTGGTATGCTCCTGATGACAATCCATTGTTTGCCAGCTTCCCTCTTCCCTTGGGAGATGTTTATAGCTGTTCAAATTATGTGGTTCACCAAAAGGTTCTGTGCATATGTGGACAAGTTTTGTCAACACTGTATGGTTTGTGCCAGGCACAAATTCGGCAGGCTACTTAAAACTCCACCAGCTGCCCACCCCCACCCGATTTCCCTTTTCAAGGTTGATTTAATGGAGCTCCACCCATGCGAAGGGAAAAAATATTGCTTGTTGATGGTTGATGCTTCTCCAAGTGGGTTGAAGCTTTCCCCACACAGAATGCGACAGCCGACACCGTTGCACTGCAACACATCTCCTTGACACAGACTTAATAAAGTTGTTGATTGTGGCCTGTGGAATGTTGGTCCACTCCTTTCCAATGGCTGTGCCAAGTTGCTGGATATTGGCAGGAATTGGAACACACTGTCGTATATGCCAATTCACAGCATCCTAAACATGCTCAATAGGTGATATGTCCGGTGAGTATGCAGGACTTTGGATGTTTTCAGCTTCCAGGAATTGTGTACAGATCCTTGCAAAATGAAGTCGTGCATTGTCATGCTGCAGCATGAGGTGATAGTCTCTGGTGAATGGCACAAAAATGGACCTCAGTATCTTGTCACGGTATTTCTGTCCATTCAAAATGCCATCAATAAAATTAAATTGAGTTCGTTGTTTCCATAACATATGCCTGCTCACACCATAACCCCACCCCCAATATGGGCCACTCCATTCACAATGTTGACATCAGCAAACCACACAGCACCACACATGCTGTCTGCCATCTGCCCTGAACTTTGAAAACCGGGATTCATTCGTGAGAGAACACCCCTCCAATGTGCCAGACGCCATCCAAGGTAAGCATTTGCACACTCAAGTCGGTTACGATGACGAACTGCAGTCAGGTCAAGACCCCGATGAGGACAACAAGCATGCAAATGAGCTTCCCTGAGAGAGTTTCTCAAAGTTTGTGCAGAAATTATTTGATTATGCAAACCAATTGTTGCAGCAACTGTTTGGGAGGCTGGTCTCAGACGATAATGGAGGTGAAAGTGCTGGATATGGAGTTCCTGGGCTGTCTGTGGTTGTGGTTGTGAATATTGCCAAATTCTCTGAAATGCCTTTCGAGACAGTTTATGGCGCAAAAATGAACATTAATCTCACGGGCAACAGCTACGGTGGACATTCCTGCAGTCAGCTTGCCAACGTCAGGCTCCCTCAAAAACTTGCGACGTGTGTCATTGTAATAAAACTGCACGTTTCTGAGTAGCCTTTTATTGTGGGCAGCCTAAGGCACACTTGTGAAATAATGATGCTGTTTAATCAGGACCTTGATATGCCACACCTTTGAGGATTATCTTGGCAAAGAACAAATGCTCACGAACACAGATTGAGACAGTATATAGTAAATGTTTTAGATCTTTGAGTTCAACTCATGAAAAAATGGGAACGAAAACAAAAATGTTGCAATTGAATTTGTATTCAGTGTGTATACAGTATATGTATACTTTACATTCAGTGTATATATACACATACACACCAGCGCCCAGACACATTTTTTTCTCTCAATGTGGCTACCGAGTCAAAATAATTGCCCAGGCCTGCCTTAATAGCCTGTCTCCCCTTCCATGTGTAATAGCGTGTACCTGCTGCCTAGAAGGCTGCAGTAAGGCCCACATATACATGGTTGTGCAGAGGACACAGAGTCCGCTCTCCAATTGCTCCTTTGGAAGATTGAGTTTCTTTCAGTCCTCGCTTGACGCGCAGTATAGATGGATGGATAGAAGACTACAAACTCCCCCACCCTACAACCCATCGCGTTGTGACTGGACTTTGCCTTTACTTAGCGAGTAGCGATAATGCACATTCCTCTAGATGCAAGGATGTGAACTGTGTACATGGCAAAGGGGATTCCACAGGGGGCTACTTTCACCAAAGCCTCTAAGGAGGCAACAGATTAGTGAGTCCGGAAAAGCATTCTGTCACAGTAACACAGCATGTTCTAATCAATTCAAAAAAACACGCAGGTTATACAATTTGAACAGTCGTTCTTTTTACCACAAAATGACCAACCGCTGGATGATGAAAACACACACGCTTTAAAACTTTTAGGCCAAAAGTCATAATGTCCATCGACTGTTTGATTTTACATCTCAAACGCGTTCAGTAGTTAAGCGCCACAATCATCTCATAAAATATAAAGCACTATTATACATCCTACTTGGCAATAAAGAGGCACTCTTGCAGGATGCATGCCATATTTTAGGCTCGGAAATTAGCATCTATCTATTAATACCTCCCAGATGTATTCTAAAACAAGCTCCATCTCCACCGGCTTACACAAAATGATGCAACATCAATAGATGAATAATTGAAAGGCCACAGGCAAGTGGATTGAATGTTAATGTGGCATAAGTATACATCCCGCCTCCTAGTCGAGAGCCTCCTTCTCCATTGGGCGGCTGACTGGCTGCTCACGCAGAGATCTAGATTCAAAGCTCTTGGGGAATGAGGTTTCTCTTTATAGCCGCGCTGAAGGAGTGTGTACTGTATAGGTTCACTGAATCGCATAGGAATTGTATGAGTGAGAACCAATGAGGCTTTAACAAGCCACTCCAACATTCTAATTAGGCTTTCTAAGATCCACAGCCTATGGATGCCTGGGACCGAACCATCTCAGCGCACTTGGCCCCAATCAGAGCAATAAACCATTTTGTAATCCGATTGAAAACGTCTTTCCACATGCAACCTACATTCCAGCACCCCTCACGTGTCGTTTACTTCAAACTGTTTATCTACCCGAGCTTGCCGGGTTGTAAATTCATGGTCACGCGTAGCGCCTTAATGCCGTTTTTATCATGTGATCGTGCACATGCAAGGTCAGCGACAGTGCCTAATGAATAAAACTGCCTAGATGGCCTCGCCATGGCCAGTGGGCAGGATGGCGTGTTTGTTGGGATCGTTTTCTAGCTTAGCGAAGGAACAATTAGGCTGAAGAGTGAGCAGAGGGTCCATACAGTATGTTATTTCATCCTTTGATACTTCACATACGTGAACACTTAGTTACTAAGCAAGGTCAAGTGTGTCGGGAAATACGCCACAGCGAGATCAAACATAGACATATAAAACTCAACTACCAAGTACACTTTAAGCTGAAACTCAATTATAATCCTGCATAAACTGATCAGTGCTGTATATGAGTCAATAATAGATTACTACTAGGGCTGTGTCTAATACGAATTAGACAACAACTGGCTGTCTAGCTGTGTTGGTCCTGTGATGAGGTGGGGACTTGTCCAGAGTGTACACCGCCTTCCGCCCAATTTTAGCTGAGAAAGGTTCCAGCATCCCCGAAAGGGATAAGCGCTAGAAAATGGATGGATGGATGGATGGATGGCTTGGAACGTTTCTGCAAGTTTTGATCTTGTCATCCAGAATTTATGAGGTCAGAAGTGTGTTTTCATTGACTTTATCTGGATGTTAAATTATTGCGCTCATTGTGTGTGATTGATCACAGTGGGCCCAATTCAGCAATAAGTTCCTAACTCTTCCTCTTATCTTTCGTCCTAAGTGATTTCCAAAGAGGAGTCCGTTCAAATTCACGACGTGTTCTTAAACGAACAAATTGTTCCCATCTGCTGTTCTTAAATCGCTGAATGCCAAATGGTTAGCGCATGCATGTCTATCATGCATATAAACACGCCCTTATTTCCCCAAGATGCATAAGTAAACACCCTTAATTCCATAATTTGCATAGATAAACGCCCTCGATACCCCATATAAGGGTACAATTCTGGTGGAAAAGCCAAACATCAAACACACAGAGAAAACTTAAACAGATTACAGCAGAGAAATGTGTATAATCCCACGGGGGGAATACATAATGTCAAAACGCAAATTTAAGAAAGGGGGGACAGCTCTCGGTAGCTTAAAGCGTTCAAATAAATATTTGTAACTTTGTACATGGGCATATGCGCTCCCCCACATCTTGCCATCTGTGTGTGTGTGTGTGTGTGTGTGTGTGTGTGTGTGTGTGTGTGTGTGTGTGTGTGTGTGTGTGTGTGTGTGTGTGTGTGTGTGTGTGTGTGTGTGTGTGCGTGTGTGTGTGTTAAATGCAGAAGACAAATTTCACCACACCTAGTGTGTGTTACAATCATTGGTACTTAGAGTGGACAAACATTTTTTTTTAACGTTTAACGTTTTTGGACGGGGAACTGCCCTTTTTAAAATGTAAAATTCACATTCCTTAGGCCAGACAAGAACATATGTCTTTGTTTATGCATTGTAACTCTTAAATGAACGTAAATACAATTCCTCTTACGATGGAGCCAATAGGAGCCGTGACGTCATTGCTTATTATTGTGTTTATTCTGACCATAAAACCCAACAGATAAGGTGGTTCGGGCATCTGGTCAGGATGCCACCCGAACGCCTCCCTAGGGAGGTGTTTAGGGCACGTCCAACCGGTAGGAGGCCACGGGGAAGACCCAGGACACGTTGGGAAGATTATGTCTCATGGCTGGCCTGGGAACGCCTCGGGATCCCCCGGGAAGAGCGAGACGAAGTGGCTGGGGAGAGGGAAGTCTGGGTTTCCCTGCTTAGGCTGTTGCCCCCGCGACCCGACCTCGGATAAGCGGAAGAAGATGGATGGATAAAACCCAACAAATAGCCATCCAAAAAGTGCCAACAATACTCCATTGACCTGAATATTGAACTGAATATTAGCAGCATATTGATCAGAGGGAGGCATAGCCGAGTTTTAACTTGCACTTACAGATGTAGCGACCAACTGTAGTTACTGACGGTGGTTTTCTGAAATGTTCCTAAACCCATGTGGTGATATCATTTACACACTAATGTCTGTTTTTGATGCAGGGATCAAAGGTCCGCGATATCATCGCTTACGTGCAGTGATTTCTCCAGATTCCCTGAACCTTTTGATGATTTTACGGACCATAGATGGTAAAATCCCTAAAATCCTTGCAATAGCTCGTTGAGAAATGTTGTTCTAAAACTGTTCGACAATTTGCTTAAAAATTGGTGACCCTCGCCTCATCCTTGTTTGTGAATCACTTAGCATTTCATGGAAGCTGCTTTTATACCCAATCATGGCAGCCACCTGTTCCCAATTAGCCTACACACTTGTGGGATGTTCCAAACAAGTGTTTGATGAGCATTTCTCAACTTTATCAGGAGTTATTGCCACCTTTACCAACTTCTTTGTCACGTGTTGCTGGCATCAAATTCTAAAAAGTAAAAAGTAAATTATGGGGGGTTGTTTCCTTTTAAACCCCCATTATTTACTTTTTACTTTTTTTTTTAAATTGATCTCAACTCCGTGCACTGCTGCTGGAATTTTGATTTTCCTGAAGGAACTCTCCTGAAGAAATCAATATAGTACTATCTATCTATCTATCTATCTATCCATCTAAAGTTAATGTTTGTTTGCAAAAAAAAAAAAATTATCAGTTTGAACATCAAAAATGTTGTCTTTGTAGCATATTCAACTGAATATTGGTTGAAAATGATTTGGAAATTATTCTATTGCGTTTATATTTCCATCTAACATAATTTCCCAACACATATGGAAACGGGGTTTGTAGATTAAAAACCATGCCTCTCACCTGGATAGTAAAATGATGTGGACATAAACTGAGAAGTTGTTCAACTTCAACAGTCAATTTAGACCTGGAGATGGCGAGAAAGATACGCAAAAGACCATGTTTTGCACCCACTTTTTTTTTTCATCCCTTTGCGAGGATTGTGTCAGACTTGTCACTGACAGGTTGGTGATGTGTTAGTTTTTCCTTTGTGTGTTTTATTTCCTGTCAGCGCTCTTATTTTTTGTTCAGTTTCCTGCTTATCTCCCTGCGCGCTGTTCGCCTCACCTGCGGCTGATTGGCAGCCTGCCGTCAATCAGCCGGCTGCTATCTATACCTGCCTCGCCCTTCAGTCAGTGCCGGAGTATTGTTTGCTGTTTCTTGGTTCATGTTTGCTATATACTGTCTGCTGTTAGCTATTTCCTGGTTCCTGATTGCTGTATGCTGTTAGCTGTTTCCTGGTTACTGTTTGCTATATACTGTTTGCTGTATGCTGTTAGCTGTTTCCTGGTTCCTGTTTGCTATATACTGTCTGCTGTTAGTTGTTTCCTGGTTCCTGTTTGCTGTATGCTGTTAGCTGTTTCCTGGTTACTCTTTGCTATATACTGTTTGCTGTATGTTGTTAGCTGTTTCTTGGTTCCTGTTTGCTATATACTGTCTGCTGTTAGCTGTTTCCTGGTTCCTGTTTGCTGTATGCTGTTAGCTGTTTCCCGGTTACTGTTTGCTATATACTGTTTGCTGTATGCTGTTAGCTGTTTCCTGGTTCCTGTTTGCCGTATACTGTTTGCTGTATGCTGTTATCTGTTTCTTGTTTCCTGTATGCTGTATGCTGCTAGCTGTTAGCTGTATCATGTTTGCTGTATGCTGTTATCTGTTTCCTGGTTCCTGTTTGCTGTATCCTGCATGCTGTTATACTGGTTCGCGGTTCCTGATTCTCCAGCATTTCCTTTGGAAAATTCAAGTCATGTTTTCCTGCATCACGCCTGCCATCTCTGCGTCTTGGGGTTCGTTACCTACACTTCCTGACTGATTGTGAGTAGTTCTTCGTCAACCTAACAATTGGCATTCCAGTGAAAGCAGACATTGTGCAGTAGGTGATTGCCTATTTTTTTTGTTGTCTTCCGCATGGTCTGCATGAGTAATATTAGTTGTTGTTGTTGAAAGGAAAAGTGAATGTAGTGATGTGTCCATAAAAAAAATTATGTGCCGCAGTATGCTTAAAATGAGCAAAATGCGGAAATAGTACATGTTATTATGAATGGGCATGTTACTACATGACATATGTACTTACAGCGGGTACGTTGATGGAGGTGTTTGGATGTTTTTTATGCGCTTTATTGGCAGAATAGAGCAACTCCCTTTGACTCCATTGTAAGCGGACTTTTTCTCACGATTGTTTACGTGCAAGAATGCATAAAAAAAGAAAAACATGTATGCGTTTGACTTATGTAGGGATTGTGAATAATAGACACAAATCCAAAAAGATGTGCAGTTCCCCTTTAAATTCAGCTCATTATAGAGACGTATTTTTTTATTTTATTAAATAAAACAGAATGCATTTGTCTAAGTCAGGGGTCGGCAACCCGCGGCTCTGGAGCAGCATTGCGGCTCTTTGATCACTCTGATGAGCCTCAGCTGCTAAATTGCCGACCCCAACGACTATTCCGTAAGGTTTCCGGATTTTAGTGCTTCTCTCAGAAATCACCCCGGGATAACATTCTCCAATTTTCACCTGGACTACAATACTGAGGGTGTGCAGTGATTGCAAAGTTTTTAACCTCCTCTAAAACATGTTGTTGCGCCCGCTTATACTTCACGCCTCATTTTATGTTTAGCCTCTATTGACACACGAAAGTGACTGCAATGCATACTTAGTCAACAGCCATAAAGGTTACATTGAGGGTTGTAATGCGCCACACCGCTTACCCACACCAAACAAAAATGACAAACACATTTTGGGAGGACATCGGCACTGTAACACAACATAAACACAAATGAACAAATACCCAGAATTCCGTGCATCCCTACTCTTCCGGGCTACATTAGCACCAAACCCCGCCCCCTCCAACCGATGCCTGGAGTGGGTGGGGGTATTTGTCGCTAGCGGGGTGTATAATGTAGCCCAGAAGAGTGGGATGCATGGGATTCTGTGTATTTGTTCTTTTGTCTTTATGTTGTGTTACAGTGCCGATGTTCTCCCAAAATGTGTTTGTCATTCTTGTTTGGTGTGGGTTCACATGGTGGCCCATATTAGTAAGACTGTTAAAGTTGTTTATACGGCCACCCTCAGTGTATCCTGTATGGCTGTTGAACAAGTATGCCTTGCAATCGTCTGCGTGTGTCAGTAGAAGCCTCGTACGACATGTGACTGGGCTGGCAAGCTGATTGAACGTGTTATAGAGGGCGTCAAAGGCAGCACCTTCATAGGTTGCCCTTACTATTGTTAATCGAGGGAAATTCGGCAAACATTCGCGGGAATGATTGATCTGACTTTCGGTAGTCTCTCTGAATATTCGGGATGGTTGGCAAGTGTGATGCTGTCAAGCGGCATTCATATAAAACTCGCGGGCCCCACTATCATTAAATTTTCACATTAAGGTGCGGTCCACGTGTCTGAGATCCAGAGGTGGGTAGTAACGCGCTACATTTACTCCGTTACATTTACTTGAGTAACTTTCGGGATAAATCGAACTTTTATGAGTAGTTTTTATGCAACATACTTTTACTTTTACTTGAGTATATTTATAGAGAAGAAACGCTACTTTTACTCCGTTCCATTTATCTACATTCAGCTCGCTACTCGCTACTTTTTTTTATCGATCTATTAATGTTTGTTTTGGTTAATGACAGCTTCAAAGTAGAATCTACGCATGCCTGCGTTTCACCAATCACATGCAGTCACTGGTGACGTTGGACCAATCAAACAGAGCCAGGCGGTCACATGACCCGATTTATACAAGTTGAAAAACGTATTGGGGTGCTACCATTTAGTGGTCAATTGTACGGAATATGTACTGTACTGCGCAATCTAATAATAAAAGTTTCAATCAATCAATAAAATGTGTAAAGGAAAAAAGGCACTTTTTATTTCAGCCGTACTTCCCGTCAAAAGCCTAAAGACTGATCGCACGGTTCCTGTCTTCACAATAAAAGTGCCGCTCCATCGCACCTGCGTTAACAAAATAAGAGTCTCCGAAAGCCAGCGCAAACAAGCTAGCAAACTACGGAGTTTGCCGCCAATGTATTTCTTGTAAAGTGTATAAAAACGAATATGGAAGCTGGACAAATTACATGCCAAAAACCAACGACTTTCATGTGGTATTAGACAGAAAAGAGGAACTTTTTCTCCTCCATTTGAAAACGTGGACGTCTAAGTCCAATCATTGCAAGTCATCAGAATCAGGTAATACACCAATTTATATTCTTGTCTTCATGAAAGATAGGAATCTATATGTTAAACATGCATGTATATTCATTAAAACACCTACATGTGAACAAAAACGGCAAAATAAATAAATATAAATTATATGCTGTATATATAAATGTATGTATGTGTATATCTATATATATATATATATATATATTATATATATATATATATATATATATATATATATATATATATATATATATATATATATATATATATATATATATATATATATATATATATATATATATATATATACATATGTGTGTATATGTATATGTATATATGAGGTAGATCACCTCGACTTGGTCATTTACTAAGTAATTGATAAACGTTAAAAAAACGTATTGGGGTGTTACCATTTAGTGGTCAATTGTACGGAATATGTACTGTACCGTACAATCTACTAATACAAGTTTTAATCAATCAATCAAATCAATGAATGCCTACTGAGGCTATGGTGCTGTTAAGTTATTGTGGCTCAATGTGCCATTTTTTTTATTTCATTTTAATGTACTATTATTTAATATATATTATTGTTTTAGTTGCTTAAGAGATATTCCTGGCTCTGAATTTGCTCATTGCTATTTTTATGTTTTTGTGCATTATTTGTTGCCGTAATCAGGTTACTCATCAGTTACTCAGTACTTGAGTAGTTTTTTCACAACATACTTTTTACTTTTACTCAAGTAAATATTTGGGTGACTACTCCTTACTTTTACTTGAGTAATAAATCTCGAAAGTAACGGTACTCTTACTTGAGTACAATTTCTGGCTACTCTACCCACCTCTGCTGAGATCACTGGTTTATACACAGCACAAAGTAAAAAAAAACTCTGTATGCAGTGTTCTTTCATTTTAAATTTCAAAAGAGTCTTGTGGCTCACATTGTTTTCTTCATTTTGTGAAACAGGTCAAAATGGCTCTTTGAGTGGTAAAGGTTGCCGACCCCTGGTCTAAGTCAAACAATAAATGACTTGTTTTATATATCCTGATAAGAATGTAATGAATTTAAATAAAAATACCTCAAGTTGAGGGCTTTACTCAGCATTTTTAGGTAAGATTAAAGAAGAGAGCAATTAGATTAATCATTTACAGACCATAATTAATTAATCGTAAATTGTTTCTAATCGCTTGACATTGAGTCAAGATGGCCACAGAAATATGTCAATACAGAGAACGTTATGAGATGTTTTAAAGAAAGTGAAATGAAGAAAAAACAAACCTTATTCTCAGGTTTAGGCTGTTTCCGGATGATCATAGGCAATATGTAAAAATCTCGATAATGTACTGTAGATTTGATCATTGTAGGACATCTGTGAAGTCATTACTAACATGCTACAGGGAATCAATCATAAACTCCTACAAAACTCACTGAGTAGTGCTTACACACCATGGGTTGTGTTTGAGCCTCTATATTTAGCATCCAATTAAAGTGTGACTAAATCACTCACTGTACACTTTAGCCTGCAATTTGTCAACAGACCAAAACAATAGGTGGCTCAAGTGAAATTAGTTGACAGCACAGGTGGAGTGCCTATAAATGCTCGCCGAAAAGGTTACGGTCTTCAAGTCTTTAATTATAATCTCAATTCTACAATACGTTTTTATTCTATTTCCAAGAAATTACATGAACCCCAGGTTAATCTATAAAAATAACACAAAGAACTCCGTCCCGGTTAATGGAGGTGAGCAGTCGTGGCTGTGTGCTGGACCGAGCAGCCTTGCAGCGCCTGCCTGTTGTTGTGCATATTAGTAGATTTCACAAGTCATTAAAGGAGGTTTCCAGGTGAGCACAAAAGATGGACAAGCCAGACATAATAGGCAGAAAATGGCAGGAAAGGGCAGTTGAATTTTATACTAATCCTGGGCAATTGAGGTAGTTTTGATGATAATAAAAGACATATTATTCCACAAAGTACAGTTTGTATGGTTTAAAAACCATTTTTTATGGTTACCCTTTGTGGGAGAAACATCTATAGCTATGTTTGGAAGCGGTTTTAAGTAGCAAAACTCTGGCCAGGGATTATAAAGCAGCTTTCGGTCTTGTAATGGTGCTCTAGTTTGACACATGTCTCATTATAATGAAAGAAACACTGGTGAGGAATAATTGCTGTTAGAAATAATCTAAATGTTCTTACCCTACTATGCCATTTTAAGGTGTGTGTGTGTGTGTGTGTGTGTGTGTGTGTGTGTGTGTGTGTGTGTGTGTGTGTGTGTGTGTGTGTGTGTGTGCGCGCATTATTGAATTTCTACCCTTCTTGAGACATCAACAGGGAAAAGTACTTTCCATATGAGGACGGGTGAACACGTTAGGACCGAAATCATGGTCCCAATATGGAAAACCATTGCATCTAATAGAGAGCCAAATACTACATTTCCGGGCGCGGCCACCGCTGCTGCTCACTGCTCCCCTCACCTCCCAAGGGGTGATCAAGGGTGATGGGTCAAATGCAGAGAATAATTTCACCACACCTAGTGTGTGTGTGACAATCATGGGTACTTTAACCTTGACTTAAGAGTGTGTGAACATTGCTCCAAAGTCAGAATTTTTTCATTGATTTAATGTGCATACAAAAGCAAACATTGATGAAAAGGCAGTAATATATGATAAAACAAGACGGCAGCTAAAGCACTTCCCTATTCATCCCCGAAAAAACCCGCCATTTTACGACTTCCGGTGCTGACGTAAGACAATCTGCGTCCCATATGTGACCATAGGATGAATAAATACACTACGGTACTAAGACTATAGTGGCCATTAACAGTTAGCTTCTACAGCTGTGTTGCCCAAAGTGCGGCACAGGGGCCATCTGTGGTCCGTGACTCGTTTGTCATCGGCCTTAAGCACACTACAGAAAACAAAAAATACAGATCTCATTAGCGTCCATGGTGGTGAAACCTATCAAAACGAGGGTGGTCAATAAAAGGAGGGATTTTTCAAAATTGACTGTGTGTTGGTTTTAAAAGTGTGCCCCCTCTGGTCAACATATGTAATAACAAGTGTGTGTAAGAAATTAAAAAACGCCCCCCTTTGGCCAAAATGTATTTTTTTTAAATAAGATAAATATGTATATAGAGACATACTGTAATAACTTGAAGTAAATAATGAAGATTACCAACAAAAAATACCCAAAACAATAATTAACTAAAAGCTTACGTGTTTTATATTTGCATAGCACAAAGTTTGTATGTATAACTTATCGAACTTATTTTTAATGATGTAAATACATACTTTATATGTCTAGAAAGAGTAGTCCTAAAGGGGTAGACATCATTAATATCCAATTTGTATACAATTTGTCCCCGAATAAAAAGAGAAGTTAGTAAGAGAATGATACTAAAATCAAACGTGATCTGGAGTAGTACAAATGAGAACCCCAAACAGCTGCGCATTTAGTCATTTGGGGTCCAAGTAAAACCTAGTCATTTGGGGCTCTAGAAATATAACATGTTAATTTACTGTGTCAGTAGACCAGGGTGTACCCCGCCTTCCGCCCGATTGTAGCTGAGATAGGCGCCAGCGCCCCCCGCGACCCCGAAAGGGAATAAGCGGTAGAAATGGATGGATGGATAGAAACTACCATGTGAGCTTCACAATAAAGCTACACAAGTACCACCGACCACAACACTTTTACTGTAAATGACAGGAACATTAACCAACATTTAATATAGTGAAAGCCATGTTTTAAATATCATACATTTCTTTGCAAAGTTAGATGTGACGTGTAGTGCTACTATTCTGAAGGCCTGAAGTGTTTGACAGGTGGGAAAAAGTAGCTTTTTAGAGTGGCCATGTTTGAACGAGAGTCAAGACTGTTGTTGACTTGAAAAAAGTGTCTCGTGAATTATCCACGGTGCCAAAGAAGTACTAATCTTCACCACCGTGGTGGAAAAATTATTTAATGTAAAGCGATACAAGTCGATGCTATGGATACCTACAAAACCAAAAACCAGTGAAGTTGTCACGTTGTGTAAATCGTAAATAAAAACAAAATACAATGATTTGCAAATCCTTTTCAACCTATATTCATATATTGAACAGACTGCAAAGACAAGATACTTAACGTTCAAACTGAGAAACTTTATTTTTTGCAAATATTACCTCACTTTGAATTTGACACCTGCAACATGTTTCAAAAAAGCTGTCCCAAGTGGCAAAAAAGACTGAGAAAGTGGAGGAATGCTCATCAAACACTTATTTGGAACGTCCCACAGGTGAACAGGCTATTTGGGAACAGGTGGGTGCCATGATTGGGTATAAAAGCAGCTTCCATGAAATGCTCAGTCATTCACAAACAAGGATGGGGCGAGGGTCACCACTTTGTGAACAAATGCATAAGCAAATTGTCGAACAGTTTAAGGACAACATTTCTCAACAAGTTATTGAAAATAATTGAGGGATTTCACCATTTACGGTCCGTAATATTGTCATGATCCATTACCCGGGTAATGGCATGATCAATGTTTGGTAGTTTGTTCTATGTTCGTGTGTTTCCTGGTTGCACCCTCTTTTCCTGTTTACTCTCGGTTTCCATGTGCACTGATTCTCCTCACCTGTCTGTGTTAAGCAATTAGTGTTCCCACCAGATGTTTTAGTTAATTGTGATGGGACACAAGTGGGGGATTTTTTTTTTTTTTTCCATTGCCATGCAAGTTTTGTGGTGTTTTGTTGCTGTGGATTTTAAATTGCATGTTTTTATATTTTAGGATTTGATTATAGTTTTATTTGCATGTTTTTATATTTTAGAAGTTGATTGTATTTTGGATTGCACATTTTTACATTTTAGAAGTTGATTGTATTTTTGATTGCATGTTTTTATTCCTTGTGGACTTGCTTGCTGGTGTTTTAAGACATTGCCCCTTTTAGCTGGTTGCCCCTAACAACAAAAGTGCACAATTCAACGGCACGGGAAATTGGATACACCTGTGGAGCATTAGGACTGCACATTTAAAAGGAGCAGCAAGAGATTGGAGGACAGAGGGTTGATGGAGGGAAACGGCAGGTTTTGGCAGCAGGAGAGAGGGGACGGAAGGATTCGGCAGGCTTCGCCAAGAGCGACCGAGCGAACGCACGCAGGCGGGGAAGGAACCCCCGGACGACACAGCACATCCCGCAGGCTACCGGAGCGAACCCCGAGGAACACACAACACGCAGGGGCAGAGGAAACTCTGCCTCCAACGTAAGTCCCGTGTGTTGTGGAGCTGTGGAGACATCTGACTGCCTTTGGCTGTGGCTTTGCGGGCTCGTGCGTCGTAGCTGGCTGTGTAGTTCTTGTGGACGGGGCGATTTGGACCCGGAGACCTGCGGTGACCCCCGATAGTGACCAAGAGGCGGAGCGGGACGGGTGGGGCCACGTAGGTCCCGCTAGTGACCGAGACTGGCGAGGAGAGTGGGCGTGCCCCAACACTTTGACGGGGAACTACAGCAAAGGCAGGGGAAACCCTGCCTTGTGTGTAAGTGTGACGTCAGCCCGGATAGCGTCGCAGTTTTTGTTGATTTTATCTCCGTGGCCTGCCTCCCTTTTTAATTTTTGTGCAGGAGGACGCCGTGGAAGGGGCGAAGCCAAGATACCCACACGCCTGTTGGCCCCTCGCCCATCACCTTTGTACCATCTGGTATTTTAGCATCAACAACGTGACTGTTTTTATTGTATTTTAATATATTGTGAACCGGTTAATCATCTCTCCTTATTTTGGACAGCTGTTCTCACTACATTGGGTTCTTGAAATTTATATGAATAATTTTTATTGGTTTTAAGCAACAACTGTATTAGATTTTAATATTTTTACCACTCTGGTCCATTACATAATCACTCCCCTTTATTGTTTCCTGTCACCCAGCATTAGTTGCTGGGTCAATGTTTGCTATAGGCAACATTTACGTTTCTCCTGTTTTCTCTCCTCTCTCGAGTGTTCTTTGTAGTCTTACTTTCCTCGTTTTTTCACCCTTGGTGACATTTTGGTTTTGTTTAGCTCCACGCTTGTTAGCGTCCTCAGTTTTTATGTTTGATTCTGCTTTATATATATATATATATATATATATATATATATATATATATATATATATATATATATATATATTAAAAGACGTTGTCTCACCTCCAAGCTACTCCTGCTTGTTTCCTGCTTCACGACAATCGCAGCCATGGGTCAAATATGTAACAAATATCATCAAAAGGTTGAGAGAATCTGGAAAAATCTCTGCA
The DNA here is from genome assembly GCF_033978795.1 of Nerophis ophidion. Classification (NCBI taxonomy): domain Eukaryota; kingdom Metazoa; phylum Chordata; class Actinopteri; order Syngnathiformes; family Syngnathidae; genus Nerophis; species Nerophis ophidion. The sequence goes on from NC_084622.1 coordinate 26,889,523, forward strand.
AGTAGGTGATGATATTACGGACCTTTTGAGCCCTCAGGCGGAACTGCATCAAAAAGCGACAGTGTGTAAAGGATATCACCATATGGGCTCAGGAACACTTCAGAAAACCACTGTCAGTAATTATAGTTGGTTGCTACATTATGTAAGTGCAAGCTAAAACTCTGCTATTCAAAGCCAAAGATGTCCGGACCAAAGAAGATGAGAACCATCTGTATCGTTCTAGGCGCAAATTTCTAAAACCACCATCCGTGATGGCATGGGGGTGTATTAGTGCCCAAGGCATGGGTAACTTACGCATCTGTGAAGGCACCATTAATGCTGAAAGGTACATACAGGTTTTGGAGCAACATATGTTGCCATCCAAGCAATGTCTTTTTAATGGACGCCCCTGCTTATTTCAGTAAGACAATGCCAAGCTACGTGTTACAACAGCGAGTGTGGGTACTAGACTGGCCTGCCTGTAGTAAAGACCTGTCTCCCATTTGAAAATATGTAGCCTAAAATACAACGGAGACCCCGGACTGTTGAACAACTTGAGCTGTACATCAAGCAGAAATGGAAAAGATATCCTCCTGAAAATCTTTAAAAATTGGTCTCCTCACTTCCCAAACGTTTACTGAGTTTTGTTAAAAGGAAAGGCCATGTAACACTGTGGTAAAAATTGCCCTGTGCCAACTTTTTTGCAATGTGTCGCTGCCATTAAATTCTGAGTTAATGATTATTTGCAAAATAAAAATAAGTTTCCCGGTTTGAACATTAAATATTTTGTCTTTACAGTTTATGCAATTGAATATAAATTGAAAAAGATTTGTGTTTACGATTACGATTTCCACAACTTCACTGGTTTTGGATTTTGTTGTTAGATTGATATTTTTCTAAATATGTTTTTGTTACTGTTACAAACCTATGTTGTAAGTTTCTGGATGCAAAACCCAAAAATTGAAATGGGAGCAAATTGTAATTTTTGATTTTGTAAAGTTATGGCGCACAAGCAACTTTTTGTTAAAAAAAATGTGTTTAGTCACCTTCAATACATCATCTGATTTACAACAATGTTAGCATGTTTTAAATTCTATAGAATAAACTGTATACAAGCATAGTATTGTGTTTACTTAAGTTATGTGCAATAAAACCTTTTTGGTTTTATAATTTATATATTGTGTAATTATCAGATCTGAGGCCAAAAATATATCGTAAACCAAAAATGTTGACACCTTGGGTAGTTTTAATAAAAACAGTTTTAATCTCACCTTCTCTGCTCCACTTGGGTAATATTGCTTCATATTTTTAAAAACCCATCTAAACAATTGAATAAACAGTTTGTATCGGTGGTATGCCTTCAGAGCCAGCAAGGCCTTCTCTGCCGGCCTAGCATAACCAGAAATGATAATCATAATTAAGGATAAAAATATTTTTAGGGACCGAATGTCCCTTTGGGACAGAGGACCCTATTGAATGTCTAGCGTTTTATTATTTCTTTCTTTATTTATATTCCCGCAGCTTTGAGCTGTAATCTGACCCCCTTAACATGCATCAAAACTAACCAAATTCGACACACATATCAGGACTGGCGAACATTGATATTTAACCAAAAAACCTAGCCCCAAATTAAAAAATTGCGCTCTAGCGCCCTCTAGGATTAAAACACAGACAAAACTGCCCCAAGGAAGAAAACACAGACAAAAATGCCTGTAACTTCCAGTAGGAATGTTGTAAAGACATGAAAGAAAAACTTCTATGTATGTCTCACTTAGACCTACATTGTATATATTGACAACCCTCAGCAAAAAATCCAAAGGAAGTTTGCAATTCCCCCTTCAAAACAAATGTTTTGTAAAAACCGGTCACCTTTGACTTTTTGAGCTGTAATTTGACCCCCTTAACATGCTTCAAAACTCACCAAACTGGACACACACATTAGGACTGGCGAAAAGTGCGATCTAATTAAAAAACTTACCCCAAAACTCAAAATTGTGCCCTAACCCGAACCCTAACCCTACCCCTAACCCCCCCTAGGAATAAAACACAGACAAAACTGCCCCTAAGAAGAAAAAACAGACAAAACTGCCTGTAACTTCCAGTAGCAATGTGGTAGAGACATGAAACAAAAACGTCTTTGTAGGTCTCATTTAAACCTACATTTCATATAATGACAACCCCCAGCAAAAATCAACAGGAAGTTTGCAATTCCCACTTCAAAACAAATGTTTTGTAAAAACCGGTCACCTTTTTTCAAACATTATCTCCTCAGAGCGCGTTTGTCGTGTCGGTTTCAAACTACCACAGGAGAGAGATTGAACCCTTCTGATTAAAAGTTGATGAAAGAGTTTTAATTACTGCTACGGTTTTGATTTTATCAACCTTCAAAGAACCGCTGCGCGGAAAACCATTTCAAAGATGGCTACCGTGCGCAGACACAGTGAGGGGGACGTTTTTTTTTTCCCCGTACCGTCTGCTGCTGGTGCACACGCACCAACATTCGTGAGGGATGGGCTGTGATTGTCTTTACCAAGATGGCTGCCAGGTGCCGTAGCTAAGCTGGTATGTTTTAAAGTTGTCGTTTGCCTGCATATCGTAAAAACGACCGTCCAACATTTTACAACTAATTGTAAACGTATAGTTTACAATTAGTTGTAAACTATCGTTAAACTGTAGTTGCATCAGGGCCGAGTTGCGACGAGAGAGTGTGTCGATGTGAAGATATTACGGCGGGTTGGTAAGTCTATCTGTTTGCTAATAGTAGCTACTAGCCGTGCCCATGTATATTCAATGGGCGGCTAGCATCGGGTTTTAATCCCGTTTCCTCCTATGTTTCAGCTCCGATTGAATTTCTTTGTATGTCGAGTCTTTATTTTGGGTACTTACATATTGTTGACAGTAGCCACATAAGATATGCTTTGATTTTTTAGGTGTATTGATTTTTAAATGCGCCAGAAAATAACCTGTTTTGTACACTGTATATTTATAGCTAGAATTCACTAAAAGATATCCATATATATATATATATTTTTTTTTTTTATATATATATATATACAAACCCCGTTTCCATATTAGATGGGAAATTGTGTTAGATGTAAATATAAACGGAATACAATGATTTGCAAATCATTTTCAACCCATATTCAGTTGAATATGCTACAAAGACAACATATTAAAACATTTTCTTTTTTTTTTCAAATAATCATTAACTTTAGAATTTGATACCAGCAACACATGACAAAGAATAAATACTGATAAAGTTGAGGAATGCTCATCAAACTTTTATTTGGAACATCCCACAGGTGTGCAGGCTAATTGGGAACAGGTGGGTGCAATGATTGGGTATAAAACAGCTTCCCAAAAAATGCTCAGTCTTTCAAATGATAGGATGGAGCGTGGTACACCCCTTTGTTCACAACTGCGTCGGCAAATAGTCAAACAGTTTAAGAACAACGTTTCATAAAGTGCAATTGTAAGAAATTTAAGGATTTCAACATTTACGGTCCATGGTATCATCAAAAGGTTCAGAGAATCTGGAGAAATCACTCCACGTAAGCGGCATGGCCGGAAATCAACATTGAATGACCGTGACCTTCGATCCCTCAGACGGCACTGTATCAAAAACCGACATCGATCTCTAAAGGATATCACCACATGGGCTCAGGAACATGTTAGAAAACCACTGTCACTAAATACAGTTCGTCGCTACATCTGTAAGTGCAAGTTAAAACTCTACTACGCAAAGCGAAAGCTATTTATCAACAACATCCAGGAACGTCGCCGGTTTCACTGGGCCCGAGCTTATCTAAGATGGACTGATGCAAAGTGGAAAAGTGTTCTGTAGTCTGAGGAGTTCACAATTCAAATTTTTTTTGGAACTATTCGACATCGTGTCATCCGGAGCAAAGGGGAAGCGAACCATCCAGACTGTTAAAGACGCAAAGTTCAAAAGCCAGCATCTGTGATGGTATGGGGCTGCATTAGTGCCCAAGGCATGGGTAACTTATACATCTGTGAAGGCACCATTAATGCTGAAAGGTACATACAGGTTTTGGAACAACATATGCTGCCATCTAAGCGCCGTCTTTTTCATGGACGCCCCTGCTTATTTCAGCTAGACACTTGCTGAATGTGGCCTGCCACATTGAGCAAGTGGTACAACAGCGTGGCTTTGTAAAAAAAAGTGTGGGTACTTTCCTGGCCCGCCTGTAGTCCAGACCTGTCTCCCATCGAAAATGTATGGCACGTTGTGAAGCGTAAAATACGACAGCGGAGACCCCGGACTGTTGAACGACTGAAGCTCTACATCAAACAAGAATGGGAAATAATTCCCCTTTCAAAGCTTCAACAATTAGTTTCCTCAGTTCCCAAACGTTTATTGAGTGTTGTTAAAAGAAAAGGTGATGCAAAACAGTGGTGAACATGCCCTTTCCCAACTACTTTGGCACGTGCTGCAGCCATGAAATTCTAAGTTAATTATTATTTGCAAAAAAAAAATACAGTTTACGAGTTTGAACATCAAATATCTTGTCTTTGTAGATTTGCAAATTATTGTATTCCGTTTATATTTACATCTAACACAATTTCCCAACTCATATGGAAACGGGGTTTGTATATATATATATATATATATATATATATATATATATATATATATATATATATATATATATATATATATATATATATATATATATATATATATATATATGTATATATATATGTATATGTATATGTATATATATATGTATATGTATATGTATATGTATATGTATATGTATATGTATATATATATATATGTATATATATATATATATGTATATATATATATATATATATATAATAAATACTTAAATTTCAGTGTTCATTTATTTACACATATACACACACATAACACTCCTCTCTACACATTGTCGTATTTGAAAGTGCAATGCTTTGCAGCTAGTAGCAAAGCCTTTGAAGGAGCATAGGTATGGGAAGCATCTGTTACATTTAATTTGCAGGAAAGCAGTGAGTGTAGGGTTGAATTGTGCATCCTCGTTCTATTCTCTGTCACTATCCTTTTTTTTGACATTACTACTTGCCGTAGTTTTGAAGCAATGCATGATGCGATTCCGGATGTTGTGTGTCAGTGTATTAACGTGCCGGCTGGAATAAACACAAGCTGAGAAATAGCTCCGTGCCTGCCTACTTTGTGGGTCCTCACTCAGGTCCGGCTGGAAATCGGATATGTATGGATTAAAGGCCTCCCCTTTTATCCTCCAAACAGCTCAATTTTTGTTCCATTTTCCATCGCATGGACAAAGATAAGACCTGGAGGAAAGGTCGGATTTTTTTTGTGACAGACAAGTATGTGTTCCAATCACTATCACAAAAAAAATAAGAGTTGTAGAAATGATTGGAAACTCAAGACAGCCACGGCATTATTATTTACAAGTGTATGTAAACTTTTGACTACAACTGTATATATTTTTCCTTATTTTTAAGTGCACAATTTTAAAACAAAAAATGTAAATAATAATAAAATAATTAATCGTTTTTATCATGACATTTTGGCAACTGCCAAAAGCATAATGTTAATTCTGCCCCTGAGGCCACATAGCTGTTGTGTACCACACAAGCACAGCGCGCTTTGAGCAGTTTGTTTCACAAGAAAGAGCCGATGTGGTCATTTGTAATTCATGAAATGCTTCATACCCCTCCAAAAAGCAATTATTTTGGGAGATGAGTGTAATGGATCCTCATAGATGAGTGGCATTTTTTTTGGCCGCTAGTGTGCAAGGTGGCAGGCAAGGAAAAGGTTTATTTTTAACATAATATTTATGTAAGTGACGAACATGTTGTGGAATAATGAGAAGGCTCTCTGTTCCATTGGTGGAGCTACAGAGACGGGACTCTGAGAGCAGCAGAGGGTGATGGAAGGCAGATAATGAGCATGAGGCGAGGAAAAAAAGACAGGAGTACAAGAAACTAGAATAATAAAAAAAAAAAAAAAACATGAAAATACAAAGGGAATGTGATAACTATAGTGGGAGTGGGGTGGCAAGAGTAAAATGACAAACACACAAAAAAAGGAATGGATGGAAGAATGTCATTGTGATACAAAGGATGATTACCATCGCCAGATAAAAAAAAAAAAAAAAAAAGCTAATCGGCTTGATAAAACACAATTTTATTCGATTTGGCAAAATGTGTGGAGGGGAAATAAGAGTGTCGCATGGGGGTGCATATGATTGGGATGCTGTGATGTACGGCTTCATTATAGCTTTTACAGCTAACACACACAGAACATTGCCTTTTTAGGTTTTTCAAAATTGCAGAAATGTGTTCCCAACAGCTCTTTTTATTTTTAACGTCGAGCTCCAGTGTTTTTTCAATCACATTGTTTATCATAAAGCATTTAAGTGATATGGCTCACCATCAGTCAAAACTACTCTCCTCTACCTTGCTGCAGAAACCCTCTCTAAGCTTGTTCTTCGATATCTTACCCATCACATCCTTTCATTTGCCACTCTCCCTAACACACACACACACACACACAGACTTACACACACAAGCACTCCCATACATTATCTGGTACCTCTTCTCGAGGGGGGGCTCCTGACTGGCTGCAGGGGCCGCCTGTGCCGTTTCTTGCAGGTCAGGGATATTGGCAAAGTCGTCTTGCTCGGCCACACCGATGGCCAAAGACAGGACCACCAGCTTTCCTTCACTGGCTCCACAGAAAACAAACAAATCAAATACAGAGATGGAAAGAGAGAAGCGAAAGAGAGAAATCGAGCAGGAAAAAAAGGCGTGGTGCAGGTGGGGAAAAAGAGAAGAGAAGTCATTTGAGGAGAGAACGAAAACAGCTGCACTGTGACAGGACACTTATGGATCTTGTGAGAGTGAAGAGGAGGGCATCAAAAAGAAAAATAGCTTTTTAAGAGAATTTGAGCAACATCAGGGAACAGTAACACTTTGTCCAGGGAAGGAAGATCTTAAAAACAAATATCAGCCAATTCCAAACTAGAATGCACTTTTAAATCTCTCCTAGAGCTGAATTGTGGTGAAAATGAACAATAATTTAATATACCGTATTTTCTGAACCATAGGGCGCACCGGGTTAGACTTACACTTCCTTTGTAACACTTTAGTATGGGGTACATATTCAGCATTAATTAGTAGCGTATTAACATGCAAATTAGTAACATTTTTGCTCTTAATTAGTCATTATTAAGTACTTACTAATGCCTTATTCTGCACGGCCTTATTATACAAAAAACATCTGTCCTGGGCAGGACGGTACAGTGCATCTGGCAGTGGAGGCTCCTCTATGAGGTCTTGGGGCACTAAGAGGATAACCCCTTTACTACTGTTACCCTAGGTGGCCCTTGGCAAAGGCCTAGTACCTGACTGGCCCCTAGCCAGGGATACAGTGAAGACCTCAACTGCGGAGAAGACGGGAGAAGGCTGCAGCAGAAAAGGGTCCCCAGTTGTCTTGGACTCCATGCCGCTGGACCCTGACCCGATTCTGTCAAGGGTTGTGTGGTGACTGTCTGTGCACCAGTCTCCCCACGTAAAACAAAGTCACGCACAGGCATCCTCCATAAAGGGATACACCCCTACCAGGAGGATCGTCATACTCCTTCGAGTGACCGCCGATAAGAATTATACAACCAGTAAGCCATTAAATAAGAGTCTTCCTTCGATAACCTCAGAATTTTTGCTTATTAGTAACCTTAACCCTAACATGTTCCCCTAATGTCCAAATAACTCTAAATTAAGTCCTTAGTACTTGAATAAGCAACTAATTAATGGTGAATGTATTCCCCATACTAAACTGTTACCACTTCCTTTTGTTGTCATTCAAATTTGAACTTTACAGTATGGATAAGAAATAACTTTTGTTGCACTAGCTCGTTGTAGTGCAGGCTAAAAGAGCAATAAAGTGCAGATATAAATAAATAGATTTACTGTAAAGGTAAATATATTGCACTTTTTCATATGCCTCCATGTTTACTGATGTATGTCATATTGTCTATATTCTAGCGGGTTAATCCATTTTTGGGGGGAATTCAGGGGATTATTATGATGAGGTCAAGAGTCTTATGGCCTGAGGGAAGAACCTGGAGGTTCTGCTACTGAGGCAGCAGAACCTCTTTCTGGAGTCCAGCAGTTTTTAAACTGTAAGGCGCTCTGCCGATGAGCGGGTCTATTCGGGTCTTTTTTTTATAGAAAAGGCGCACCTGATTATAAGGCGCATTAAAGGCGTCATATTAGGATTTTTTTCAAAATTTAAAACATTTCCTTGTGGTCTGCATAACATGTAATGGTGGTTCTTTGGTCAAAATGTGACAAAAATTTCAGACGCTTCAGGATGCGCCATTTTGTGGGCGGTCTTATTTACGTGGCTCACCTTTGTATAACCTGGGTGACAAAACCCCATTAAATATCCTCATTTAAATATCCTTTTAAAACCTCATTGAATATTATTTCTAATTAAATATCTTTCTATTTAAATATCATTTTACTTAAATATCCTATTTATTTTCGTGTCTTTGCGTGCGTCATTGATTCACGCGGTCACGTGACCTATTGCGGGAAGCATAAATTCCAGTAGTCGGCTGCTTCCAGGAAGAGCGAGAGGGACGTTGCTGCAGGTATGTGACTCGGTTTTGACACTAATTACTAACTTAAGCTTTTAACTGAAATGTAATAATGTCGAACTGCAGGAGCCAACTACTGAAGCCGTGGGTCGTCGTGCGAGGGTGTTTAAGTGTGATTTATCTGCGGAATTGGTGAGTTGCATCTGTGTAGCTTAGCCGCTACATTCATTTTGAATGGAGCGGTTAGCATCTGCTTATATGCCTGTTTCTTTGAATATAGTAAACTGAATGAAACGTTAGCACTCTCAACAATTGTCTGATTTGTTTCTGGGTTGTGTTAATTGTTTAATGGTTGTCAATGCTATGCAACCAAGGCATTTTATGATGCAGTCCTGTGAACCACTGTCTGCTATGCACTTTATTTGTGGTTGCAATTGGTAGATTTTGATATTAGAGAATTAATATTTTGATATAAAAATTATTATATTATTTATTCTAATTGGATTCATGAATTATTGTACAATATTAAGAAATATGCTTGCTATTTGAATACAGTAGTATTATTTAGTATTTAGTATCTGAATGTATTTTGTGTGCGCGCACTGGAAAATTGACTGGTCCTGCCCTTGTTGTACAGGCCATGTTGGATGGCGAGCTAGAGCCTGAACTAGAGTCTGAAGCTTTATGCCTGGAACCGAACCGACCGAACTGAATCCACCCAAACGAACCGGGCGGGTAGGAGGCTCCTCAGCAGCCGCTCTGTTTTTTCCGTTTGGTTTTTCATAACGCAACAAGTTCATTTCTGTCCTCCCTGAACTTTCACATTTACCCGTTACCTTCACTAAAACCCCTCTGGACACTGCCACCACAACGTGGACTTTGCGAGGTCGTTTAATGAACTGTCGTGTTGCGCCTATACCTTTCTTGGTAAAAAAAAGGACTGAATCAAGTACTGTATCACATTGTAAATATTGAACGTTCTGTAATTTATGTTGAAAATGTGAATGGCCATTCGAATTTACATGTCTTTTTGTTGTTGTTTATTTTTCCTATAATTCTTTAATATAATTTGGTACCATTTAAACTTAAAACCTGTGTTCAGTCTGCATTACTCTCCATTCCTAGAGCTGAATTTAGTTTCTTCTGATCTAGCCCAGTTATATAATTCATTGTTTACTTAATACTTGTACAGTGCTTTACTTAAGTAACATACAGGCTACATATTGTGGCGAGCTAGCCAGGAGTGGAGAAAAATAACCGAACAATTTTTGTTGTGGTATTTATATTATTGTCTTGGAAAAATGGAAATATTCGAGAAACATGGCATTAAGATTCCAAATGCAGTTTTGATTGAAGGCGCGACAAAAACTAAAACTGACGACGAAGTAGTTGAATTTTTAAAGCAGTACGGGTCTATTTCAGAAATAGAATTTATAGACGAACCTGAATCTGATTTTCATTGTTCAATTGTCGTAGAGTACAACTCAGGCACCTCATTGGTTGCGTTACGTCCACTTCTACCATATACGTATGTGTGCGATACGGAAAAAGTGGCTTATGAAATTTTGGACCTCGCTACAGTTTGCGCGGACGAAGTAGGGAAGCGAAAGACCAATGATTACCTCTCTGAGCTCGAAAAAGTCGCAAAACTGACTGGCCAAGATTTTTCAGTCATTCTAAGTGGGGTGATGTCTTTGCTTGGTCAGAAGGTCAACAAGCTCCACACCACCACTGAGGATGAGGCTCTTTCTGAAGATGGTAAAAAGCATTCGGCTGATCTTGCCGCATCGAACCAGCACGTGCATTATACGCCACGAGTCCAGCCCGATCCTACATCCCAAACCAGCACAATACCTCCTTCGCAAGCCATGTTGCACGGTAATCTCAACCCACCTGAAGTTCGTTATGTGGTCGAACATATTGTCAAGAACGACGATAGCGCTATGAACCTGTCAGCGCAGCGTCTCAGGGCCTTCTCAGGTAGATCACCCAGATCTCCAACAGAGTCCGATTACGACACATGGCGTTCCGGGATAGACCTTCTACTAAGGGATCCTGCCGTGTCCGATCTACAGCGCTCACGCAAAATCTTTGATAGCTTACTACCACCTGCTGCAGATATGGTGAAACACCTGAAACCGGATACTCCTCCAGCTGTGTATCTACAGACACTTGACTCAGCATACGGGATGGTCCAGGATGGTGATGAGCTATACGCCAAGTTTATGGACACGTTCCAGGATGCTGGGGAAAAAACGTCTAATTATCTGCAAGGTCTACAGGTAGCACTGAACCAGGCTGTGAAACGAGGTGGTGTACTGAACAAAGACTTTGAAAGACATCTTCTGACTCAATTTTGCCGTGGTTGTTGGGACAACTCCCTAATAACAGAACTTCAACTGAAACCAAGGAAAAAGAACCCCCCAACGTTTGCTGAATTTCTGCTCTTGCTGCGAACTGAAGAAGATCGTGAAGCAGCCAAAGCCATCCGCATGCAGCAACATCTCGGCTCTTCACGCTCCAGAGCTGTAAACCATGCGCAGTATGCCAACACAGACAATGCAGGAAGGGGAGAGATTGCTGCTCTCACCAACGTCACGCAGCAGCTCGCTAAACAGCTGGCTGACATCCAGAAGCAACTCTCAACACTCACTGCTGCCCGGTCAAGATCCAGTCAGTCTGCTGCTTTCAAACCCATGCCTGGTAATGTGTCTGGTAAGGGCCAAGGGGTAGGCAAGCAACCAAAGAACCCGTCTTCTGTTCCCAAGCCTGGTTACTGCTATCGGTGTGGTGAAGATGGTCACATAAAAACAAACTGTGATAATCTTCCGAACTCTGCATTAGTCGCTGCCAAGAAGAAACGGTTCGCAGAAAAGCAACAAGACTGGCAAAGTTTTAACTCCTCATCAAGACCACCTTTAAACTAGAGTCAGTTCCAGTTGTGGGGCAAACTGGAACTGTTGTGGACCCACAATGTCCCAATCCAAAGAAGAAACATGTCAAATGTCAAGAAATGACGCAAAACACTACTGCTGTTTCATCCCGGTTACCTAAAGGCTTGGTCGGATCCCGCTGTACAGCAAACATCGAAATCGCTGGCGAAGAATTCAACTGCTTGTTGGACACCGGATCGCAAGTAACCACGATCCCAGTCTCATTCTACAACCAGCATTTTGCGGACCAGCCAGTGAAACCCCTGCGTGACTTGCTGCAAGTTGAAGGAGCCGCGGGACAAGCTGTTCCGTATCTCGGATATGTGGAGATGATGGTCACCTTTCCAAGAGAGTTCCTGGGAGCTAATTTTGACGTCTCAACGCTAGCACTGGTTGTTCCTGACGTCGAAACTCATCAGTCCCAGGTATTAATCGGCATGAATACACTGGAGCCGTTATACAACCAGCATATGGGGAGTGACTTCTCCAACTTCCAGCCGACGGCAAAAGGCTACAGAGCAGTGCTCCAATTGCTGCAAATACACCACCAGCAACAACAACAAGGCTGTGACGGAGTTGTGAGGTTAGCCAGTAAGTCGCCAGTCCTCATCCCTGCTGGCCGCACCACCGTCATCGATGGCTCTACTTCCACCAGCATGCTGTCTCACGGTCAGTGGACGCTTGTGGAGCATCCCACCTCACCACTGCCAGGTGGGCTGTGTGTCAAAAATTCTTTGATTATGCTCCCAAGCCAATCCCAAAAGAAGATTCCTGTCATCCTGAGTAACGAGTCGGACCAGGATGTGACCATTCCACCTCTCTCCACCATCGCAGAACTTGCCGTGTCACCACAGATCTTGTCGCACAGCGTGTCAACAAGCTTCTCACCTTCTGAAAGTCCTCACATCAAATTGAATCTCAATTTTGGAGAATCACCTATTCCACCAGAGTGGAAGGCAAGAATCACAGAGAAACTCCATCAGATCCCGGATGTCTTCGCACTCAGTGAACTGGACTTTGGATGCACAAACAAGGTAAAACATCACATAAAGCTGAATGACGAAACTCCGTTCAAACACAGAGCCAGACCTATTCACCCTCATGACATCGAGGCTGTCCGACAACATCTCAGAGACCTGCTGGAGGCTGGTGTCATTCGTGAATCAGATTCGCCATTTTCGTCACCAATTGTCGTGGTCCGTAAGAAGAACGGGGATATACGCTTGTGCATTGACTACAGGAAGCTGAACCTTCAAACGGTTAAAGACGCCTACCCCTTGCCAAATCTGGAGGAGTCTCTTTCCGCTTTGACCGGATCAAAATGGTTCAGAAATGAAAGAAGAAGACAAAGCTAAGACAGCTTTTGCGATGCCCATCGGATTTTGGGAGTTCAACCGAATGCCCCAAGGGGTAACAAACGCTCCATCCACATTTCAGCGGTTAATGGAGAAAAGCATGGGGATCTCCATTTAAAGGAAGTTCTGGTTTTCCTCGACGATCTGATCATATTTTCAGATTCACTAGAAGAACATGAGCGGAGGCTGCTGCGGGTATTACGTCGTGTAAAGGAATATGGTCTGAAGCTCTCTCCTGCGAAATGTAAATTTTTCCAGACGTCTGTCAAGTATTTGGGACATATAGTTTCAGAGAAGGGAGTTGAGACCGATCCGGACAAAATCCTTGCTTTAAAAACATGGCCAATTCCAAGAACTTTGAAGGAGCTTAAGTCGTTCCTGGGATTTGCTGGATATTACCGGAGGTTCATAAAAGGGTATTCCATCATCGCCAAACCACTCAATGATTTGACGCGGGGCTATACACCTACCTCCAAGTCCCGAAAAAGATCAAGTCCAGCAAAGTATCAAGACACAAAACAACCCTTCGGAGAGCGATGGACGCCTACCTGCCAGCAAGCTTTTGAAACACTCATTGACAAGTTGACCAGTTCCCCACTCCTTGGCTTTGCCGACCCAAAAAGCCCATACATCTTGCATACTGACGCCAGCACCACAGGGCTTGGAGCGGCTCTTTACCAAGACCAGGAAAGCCAGCTGAGAGTAATTGCTTACGCCAGCCGGGGCCTGTCAGCGAGCGAATCGAGGTATCCGTCACACAAGTTGGAATTTCTTGCGCTGGAGTGGAGTGTGTGTGAAAAGTTTCATGACTACTTGTACGGAGCCAACTTTGTGGTAGTGACTGACAATAACCCACTCACTTATCTGTTAACATCGGCAAAGTTGGATGCTGCCAGTCATAGATGGCTTGCTGCCCTGTCCACCTACACTTTCAAGCTGCAGTATCGAGCCGGGAAGCAGAACCTCGACGCCGACGCTCTATCACGCCGCTCTCACAAACAGCCTGCTGACCTGTCAGTACACAAAGACTGGGACCTGATCAACAAATTCAAGGAAAAACATGTTGTGGAACATAGTGAAGTGGAAGAACTTGACCCAGACATTGTATCTGCCATCTGCCACCGCTGTCTTGTCACCAGTCAGTCTAGAAGTTCCGCAGGAAGTCAAATTACCCTGGTCGAGTCTCTGAGTCTGTCAGCCAATGCAGTCCCTGACTGCTATGCCAGTGAAGACCATCATGGCCTTCCAGTTGTTCCCGCTCTGTCACATCTGGACCTCAAGGAAAAGCAACGGGCTGATCCAGTTATCAGAGAGGTCATTCACCAGATGGACACTGGGGAAAAGGTTCTCCCAACAGCAAAGAGGGAACTCCCGGACCTTGCGCTGTTGCTACGGGAGCTGAATCGTCTCGAAATACAAGAGGAAATCTTGTACCGGAGGAGGTATGACCGAGAACAAGTCTCTTTTCAGCTGGTGTTACCAGAGGAGTTGAAGTCCGTAGTACTGACCAGTTTGCATGATGACATGGGTCATCTGGGCATTGAGCGGACTTTGGACCTCGTACGCACCCGTTTTTTCTGGCCTCGTATGGCAGCTGACGTAGAGAACAAGATCAAGACCTGCAATCGTTGTGTAAGACGCAAGGCACTTCCTGAAAGATCTGCACCACTCGTTAACATAAAAACGAGTCGTCCGTTGGAGTTGCTCACTTGAACCTGATCAAAGCAATATTAAAGATATTCTGGTTTTCACCGACCATTTCACAAAGTTTGCAATAGCCATACCCACCTCAAACCAAAAGGCAAGTACAGTGGCGAAGTGTTTATGGGAGAACTTCATTGTTTGCTATGGAATACCTGAACGTCTCCACACAGATCAAGGACCCGACTTCGAGTCTAAATTAATTAAAGAACTGTGCCAACTCGCTGGGATTGTAAAGACCAGAACAACTCCTTACCATCCTCGGGGAAACCCAGTCGAGAGGTTCAACCGGACCCTACTCAGCATGCTTGGGACCCTTGAGAACAAGAGAAAAGCAAAATGGAAGGAACACGTTAAACCGTTAGTGCACGCTTACAACTACACGAGAAACGATGTCACCGGTTTTACGCCATATGAACTGATGTTTGGCCGTTGACCGCGACAACCGGTTGATCTGGCCTTTGGCTTACCTGTGTGGGAAAGACAAGCCACCTCTCATTCCCAATATGTCGAGAACCTGCGGTCCAGACTTGAAGAAAGTTGTAAAATTGCTTCGAAGAATGCTGTTAAATCTGGCGGAAGGAATAAAACTCGTTTTGATCAGAGAGTCACTCCGTCGAGTCTGGAGGAAGGAGATAGAGTTCTTGTGCGAAATGTCAGGCTGCGTGGAAAGCACAAACTTGAAGACAAATGGGAGCATGATGTTTACATTGTTGTGAAGCGTGCCGGGGACCTGCCAGTATACACAGTTCGGCCTGAAAACGGGGTAGATGGACCCAATCGTACGCTCCACAGAGATCTACTCCTCCCATGCTCCTTTCTGCCAGCCAGTGGTGGTCCACACCCATTACCAGTTACACAACCACGCCGCCCTGTAACCCGTAGCCAGAAGCCAGTAAATATTGATCAATCTGAAGACCTGGAGGAAGAGGAATGGAATCTACCTCAAGTTCTGATTCCGCCAACCACTTTTCAGTTTCAGAGTTCGGACGCTGTCGAACCCTCCGCTGAACAATGCACTCAGCCGCTGCCCAGGGCTGTGTATTCCTCACCTGTGCCTTCACTCATTCCTGTTGATCCTGTTTCAGAAACTGTGCACTTACCTGCCGATGGAGAGTCCTCTGCTAAGACTGAAGCTTCTTTACTTATGGAAAAAGAGGAACCAGAGCCTGGTGAAAATCCACCTGAGCCTGTAGAAACACCACCAACCAGTCTATTTGATGAAGTCCCACCTGTGGATGAACCAGAGCTCCTTGATCAAGCAGAGGCATCACCCTGCCAAACCGAGCCGTTGCTCAGTCCAGCAGAATCACCACCTGAAGCTGCGAACTCGCCTGATCTTGTCGTTAAAACCACGCCTGTGATCAGCCGTCCTAGTCGTCAGCGTAAACCTCCATATCGCCTTCAATATGCGGCATTAGGTAATCCTCTCATTTCTGTTGTTCAGACGCTATTTCAGGGTTTAGTCGATGCCTATGGTGAAGCGTTCACTACCTATGCAGCAAACCACCTTTTAAAATCGGATATTTGCGACGGTTAGCATGCATCCGGAGTTGCATGATCTAAAGGGGGGAGGATGTAACCTGGGTGACAAAACCCCAATAAATATCCTCATTTAAATATCCTTTTAAAACCTCATTGAATATTATTTCTAATTAAATATCTTTCTATTTAAATATCATTTTACATAAATATCCTATTTATTTTCGTGTCTTTGCGTGCGTCATTACGTCACGCGGTCACGTGACCTATTGCGGGAAGCATAAATTCCAGTAGTGGGCTGCTTCCAGGAAGAGCGAGAGGGACGTTGCTGCAGGTATGTGACTCGGTTTTGACACTAATTACTAACTTAAGCTTTTAACTGAAATGTAATAATGTCGAACTGCAGGAGCCAACTACTGAAGCCGTGGGTCGTCGTGCGAGGGTGTTTAAGTGTGATTTATCTGCGGAATTGGTGAGTTGCATCTGTGTAGCTTAGCCGCTACATTCATTTTGAATGGAGCGGTTAGCATCTGCTTATATGCCTGTTTCTTTGAATATAGTAAACTGAATGAAACGTTAGCACTCTCAACAATTGTCTGATTTGTTTCTGGGTTGTGTTAATTGTTTAATGGTTGTCAATGCTATGCAACCAATGCATTTTATGATGCAGTCCTGTGAACCACTGTCTGCTATGCACTTTATTTGTGGTTGCAATTGGTAGATTTTGATATTAGAGAATTAATATTTTGATATAAAAATTATTATATTATTTATTCTAATTGGATTCATGAATTATTGTACAATATTAAGAAATATGCTTGCTATTTGAATACAGTAGTATTATTTAGTATTTAGTATCTGAATGTATTTTGTGTGCGCGCACTGGAAAATTGACTGGTCCTGCCCTTGTTGTACAGGCCATGTTGGATGGCGAGCTAGAGCCTGAACTAGAGTCTGAAGCTTTATGCCTGGAACCGAACCAACCGAACTGAATCCACCCAACCGAGCCGGGCGGTTAGGAGGCTCCTCAGCAGCCGCTCTGTTTTTTCCCTTTGGTTTTTCATAACGCAACAAGTTCATTTCTGTCCTCCCTGAACTTTCACATTTACCCGTTACCTTCACTAAAACCCCTCTGGACACTGCCACCACAACGTGGACTTTGCGAGGTCGTTTAATGAACTGTCGTGTTGCGCCTATACCATTCTTGGTAAAAACAAGGACTGAATCAAGTACTGTATCACATTGTAAATATTGAACGTTCTGTAATTTATGTTGAAAATGTGAATGGGCATTTGAATATACATGTCTTTTTGTTGTTGTTTATTTTTCCTATAATTCTTTAATATAATTTGGTACCATTTAAACTTAAAACCTGTGTTCAGTCTGCATTACTCTCCATTCCTAGAGCTGAATTTAGTTTCTTCTGATCTAGCCCAGTTATATAATTAATTGTTTACTTAATACTTGTACAGTGCTTTACTAAAGTAACATACAGGCTACATTTGACAGCGTCTTCTCCCCATCATCTTTGTTGTAGCGGTGTAGCGTGCAAGGACGGGAGTAGAAGAAGTGTCAAAAGATGGAACTTACTGTTTTAATGACATTCAGACTTTACTTAAATCAATAACGGAGCAGTCTCTCATCATCCGTGGTTCACTAGTGCCACAACAACACCGGACATGTGTACCGTGAAAAACCGTCCGACCGGAACTCTCTAATTACTAAAGTTCTGGGAGTGAATTATGTAAACCCACTACACTGGTAGTTTTTAGCGCTTCCATAGCGAGATAAAAGTTAGAACTTTACACTACTTTATAGTAGAAATGGCAACAGCAGAGAGTAAATACCACATAAAAAGAAGATACTTATCGACTACCGCATTTGCACGGACTACAGTGGCTGACATGCACAAATTTTCAGGACTTATGCAGATCTCAGCAGGTACCAGAATGCAGGAAATGTAGATTTTGCATAATACTGTGAAACAAAACGCTAGATAATATGTCTGCTAATTGGTGCCATTTTGTGGTCCTTATACACACACCATAATACTATCTCTGACTACAGTAGCCATAATGGGTCGACAATGCATCAAGCGGTGCGGCTTCACAGTAATACCAAAACATTTTGACTGATTTTTGAGTTCCGTGTGTAATGTTCTTTATTCCCACTGGAACACTTAAAGTTTTGGTGTTGTTACTGGTGTCATAGTGCAGTCGACACATATGTCTTATGTGTGCCTGCCGTCTACTGGTCACACTTATCATTACACTATGTACCAAATAAAATTGTTTCGAAGTCGGTAAGCACAACCAGAATTATTCTGGTTATGAGGCGCACTGTCAAGTTTTGAGAAAATGAAAGGATTTTTAGTGCGCCTTATAGTCCGAAAAATACTTTATTATTTTTTTGATGGAAAAACTGTAATGAACATCTGTTGAAATGCAAGTGCTGTTTAGAGCTGTTTTGTTCAAATCCTTCGCACGTTCTACTTCAGATCACAGAGTTCAGACTAAATCAATAGTGTCCCTATTGGTTGCAGCAAAGTGCAATGCTAACTCAACTTACGAGTAATTTAAGATATACAAGCTGTCGCTTAGCTTTGTGTTCTGCTTTACTGCGAGCATGAGTTGAGTTCAGAGCATTCCTGCCGCCAGTTAAAGTAACATTTGTCCACAACTGAATTTTGGCTTTTATCGGTAATTATACGGAGTTAAATCACTAAATGTAGTTCTAACCTGCCGTCACTTTGGCCTTGCCCGCAGACAACAGATGACGACTAGCTTGTACTGTTGTCTTGGCTGTCGAATAAACCCTGCGTATTGTGAAATGTCACTGCCAAGTAAACAAAGAAACAGCATACAGCGAGAGATCGACACAATCCTGCTTTCCAACAACCGGAACTGAACGTGAGTGCGAAGATCGACACCCACTGAATCAGAAAAAACAACCGGTTAAAAAAAGGTCTGAACCTGCACCAGACTCTGCAAAGCAGCCCGACTGCAGTGCAAAATACTAAAACAAAATACAGCTTCTCTGCCAAAACAACATTCACACACGCATCACATTAATCCATGAAAATATAGAGAAGCTGCCGAATAGTCTGCTGGACCTGTTTTAGTTTGTTCTTTTCTCCAGACTTTACTTGGACGCACGAGGAAGCATTAGCCTTGCTCTCTGTTACTTAAAGATGTCTGTGTGCAACATTAACAATTTCCTAATTCCTGTATTGTGTAAAACAGAGATAGTGTTGCCAAATTTCCCCAGATAAAAAAACAATCAGCTCTATGAAAATAAGCCGAAAGTCGCCCATAAAAAGCAAACTTGGCTATACTGGACAAACTCAAAGGTTATTGTTAGAGTTTATTCCGAACATGTACACAGTTACAAAATGATACATCACAATTTCCAGTTTATCTTTTCAACATGTTCGAAAAGGAGTAGAAAGAAGTAGGAATTCTATCGGTACTACCGGGTATTGGTTTGCGTACAATCAAACAGTACCATATGCACAGTACCATATGTACACTGAATAGATTCCAAACTTTAAGTCAATGGCCACTAATGCTACCCCTTTTCCATTATAAAGCAATTTCTAACACTTAATTTCACTTCCTGTTCTCTATGTATTCACACTATACTCCAGAACTGTTGTACGTTCTTGAGGTCATGCTTTGTGCATCATTTTAGAAGTCTGCAAATTCACTCAATCGTGGAATTTCAATATTTTCAACTCAATAAAAAATGGCTTTGAGTGTTCTCTTTATCCAAGCGCTTTTCATGTCGTTCTTGCCAGTTTCAGGTTCTAAATGGCGGTTAATGTGTACCACCTTGTCTGCATACCAACATAGACTTCTTCTGTCCAGGTGAGAGGCATGATTTATGATCTACAACAAACTTACAGGGAGCAAAGAAGCGAAGAAACAGCAGACCACTCGTAAACATAGAGTGACACGGAAGTGATTATGTCGCCACTATAAATAGTTTGTCTGCTTTAGCACTTATAATAACAATATCAGTAATACTTGGTTAATAATCAAGTCACGAAATGTAACTTGGGTATTGTTGGCGCTTTTTGAACGGTTATTTATCAGATTTTACGGGCGGAATAGTGGAGTTCCAATTGGATCCACTGTAAGCCCACTTTCATTTACAATTATTTATTATTTAGAATGCATTCAAAAAAATAAAGACATGCACCTGGGGATCGGTTGATTGGCAACACTAAATTGGCCCTAGTGTGTGAATGTGAGTGTGAATGTTGTCTGTCTATCTGTGTTGGCCCTGTGATGAGGTGGCGACTTGTCCAGGGTGTACGCCACCTTCCGCCCGATTGTAGCTTAGATAGGCACCAGCGCCCCCCGCGACCACAAAGGGAATAAGCCAGTGGTTCTCAAATGGGGGTAAGCGTAGCCCTGGGGGTACTTGAAGGTATGCCAAGGGGGTACGTGAGATTTTTTAAAAATGTTTTAAAAATTAAGAATTCAAACTTTATGAATTTATTTATTGAATAATACTTCAACAAAATATGAATATATGTTAATAAACTGTGAAAAGAAATGCAACAATGCAATATTCAGTGTTGACGGCTAGATATTTTGTGGACATGTTCCATAAATATTGTTTGCAAATATTGATGTTAAAGATTTCATTTTTTGTGAATAAATGTTTAGAATCAAGTTCATGAATCCAGATGGATCTCTATTACAATCCCCAAGAGGGCACTTTAAGTTGATGATTACTTCTGTGTAGAAATCTTTATAATTGAATCACTTGTTTATTTTTCAACAAGTTTTTAGTTATTTTTATATCTTTTTTTCCAAATACTTCAAGAAAGACCACTACAAATTAGCAATATTTTACACTGTTATACAATTTAATAAATCAGAAACTGATGACATAGTGCTGTATTTTACATCTTTATCTCTTTTTTTCAACCAAAAATGCTTTGCTCTGATTAGGGGGTACTTGAATAAAAAAAATGTTCAAAGGGGGTACATCACTGAAAAAAGGTTGAGAACCACTGGAATAAGCGGTAGGAAATGTATGGATGCATTAAACAAAATACATCTGCCGTCATGTCTTTCATAATGATTGTGAACGATGGGCAAAATTAAAAAAAAAAGTGCAGTTCCCTTTTAAACTACCTTCATGTTGTCATTATGTACGTTTCTGTCTGAGAAATATTGGGGGAAATCCCTCTTGGTGCCATTTTTAATAATGCTATTGAGGATGGCCCATGTCTCTCTCATTGTTTCTGTTTCTGTTTAATTGACAAAAATATTTTTTTCCACATGTTCATAGTATGGTAGTTAGCTTGTTTTTATACTTATTCGTACTTACTCCATTATCATTGTCGTTGTCGAAGCAGTGTCAATTTTTACATTTGTCCATGTCCTTTAATCACAATCAGTGAATAAAATTATCAAAAACCCCAATAGCAAAAGCGGAGCCTTTTTCCATGCATCTTTACCCGTTGACAGAAAGTGACATCAAGGAGATATTACATTAGTCCGCTTTCTAAGGTAAATGCTCGGTTGTGTATATAATAATACAATATTTCATAAAATGACTGTAGATTGTTGAAGTACATTGAATTGGATTGATTTTAAAACTTTATTGCTTATCTAAAATGTTCTTGTTCCTTTTAAAAGGCATGTTACAAGTAGAAATTGCTTTGGGAGAGCCAGGGATGGATCTAATTCAATTCAATAAATTGCAATGTGCGGGGCTCATTTGAGATACAAGTGTTTGATTTATGAGCTCGGCCATGGAACCAATTGAGCTCGTAAGTTGAGGTACCACTAGGGCTGGGCAATAAAACAATGTCAACATATATCGCAATACACAAAATCGATATAAATAAAAATGCATTTGATAAAATGTTCAGTAAATTGTATTGATTTCACGTGGGATGAAACCGGAGGGTTGTTGTAAGCACAAAGGTAGTCGCTCTCGGCTACGCAGGAAGTGATCACTGACCAGTGGGAGAGACATGCTGACAGCCAATCAGGTATGGCACTCAGCATCAAGGGTTGGATTTGGGGGTTAAATCACCAAAAATTATTCCTGGGTGGGGCCACCGCTGCTGCCCACTGCTCCCCTCATCTCACAAGGGGTGATCAAGGGTGATAGGCCTAACGCAGAGAATAATCTCGCCACACCTAGTGTGTCTGTGACAATTATTGGTATTTTAACTTTAACAGTATCAACTATCATGTTTGGTTGCACCATCTTGTTGTCTTGCGGTTGATTCTTGAGTCAGAGGAGAAAATAAAAATAATTGCTGAAGAGAGCAAAGAAATTGTCGATAAAACATGAAAAGTCACCTCGACCGTAAAAAGTAGCACTGTTTTGAATTTCAAGTGTTGCCTCCATCGCTTCAATACACAATTAATCATCTACTATCACACACAATCGACTATATCCTTCACAATACATGAAAAATCAATGTTACACCCATCCCCAGGCTAAAACATCGTAATTGCAATCCACACCACCAACATGTACACTGAAAAGATTCCCACCTCGTATGTGTTAATTATCAAACTTTAAGTCAAGGGCCACTAATATACCAAATGTACTTTATAAAGTTAAAGTTAAAGTACCAATGATTGTCACACACACACTAGGTGTGGTGAAATTATTCTCTGCATTTGACCCATCACCCTTGATCACCCCCTGGGAGGTGAGGGGAGGAGTGGGGAGAAGTGAGCAGCAGCGGTGGCTGCGCCCAGGATTCAGTTTTGGTGATTTAACCCCCAATTCCAACACTTGATGCTGAGTGCCAAGCAGGGATAATCATTTTTCAACAGTAACGCCGTTATAACCACTAAATATGCCAAGAATCTCACATGTTTGCTCCAATGTGAGTAGGTATGGGTACCGAAATCGGTACTTTTATAGGCACAGAGCAAATTCTATCGGTACTACCGAGTATCGGTTTAAGTAAAATCAAACAATAGCATATTTTGATACCTTTGTTGCTCATGACATCATGTCCAGTTAGATAGTAAACACAGACTCAAACACTTGGCAAGGGAACAGTCTCTCAAGGAGCTAGCACTCAGCGCGGACTCAGCCAATGTTTCCTCAGGGTAAGGTTGTAATTTCCAATGCCAACAAAACCAGTATGCCTGATTGAAAACACTCATCCATCCATCCATTTTCTACCGCTTATTCCCTTTCGGGGTCGCGGGGGGCGCTGGCGCCTATCTCAGCTACAATCGGGCGGAAGGCAGGGTACACCCTGGACAAGTCGCCACCTCATCGCACTCAAACTCTTCCAAAAAAACGCTGGCTTGGTATTAATTTAGATTGGCTTTGCCATATGTATGCTTTTAATTAGGATTACCTATAAAATCCAAACCCAGTGAAGTTGGAACGTTGTGTAAATCGTAAATAAAAACAGAATACAATGATTTGCAAATCCTTTTCACCATAAATTCAATTGAATAGACTGCAAAGACAAGATACTTAACGTTCAAACTGGAAAACGTTAATTTTTGCAAATATTAGCTCATTTGGAATTCCAGCTGGCACAAGTGGCAAAAAAGACTGAGAAAGTGAAGGAATTCTCATCAAACACTTATTTGGAACATCCCACAGCGGAACCAGTGGGTGCCATGATTGGGTATAAAAGCAGCTTCCTTGAAATGCTTAGTCATGCACAAACATGGATAAGGCTAGGGTCACCACTTTGTGAACAAATGCGTGTGCAAATTGTTTAAGAACAACATTTCTCAACCGGCTATTGCAAGGAATTTAGGGATTTCACCTTCTATGGTCCATAAATCATCAAAAGGTTCAGAAAATCTGGAGAAATCACTCTATGTAAGGAGCAAGGCTGAAAACCAACATTGAGTGCCCGTGACTTTTGAGCCCTCAGCCAGTACTGCATCAAAAAGCGACATCAGTGTTTAAAGGATATCGCCACATTGGCTCAGGAACACTTCAGAAAACCACTGTCAGTAACTACAGTTCATCGCTACATCTGTAAGTGCAAGTTAAAACTCTACTATGCAAAGAGAAAGCCATTTATCAACAACACCCAGAAACACCGCTGGCTTCGCTGGGCCCCAGCTCATCTAAGATGGACTGATGCAAAGTGGAAAAGTGTTCTGTTGTCTGACGAGTCAACATTTCAAATTATATTTGGAAAGTGTGGATGTAGTGTCGTCCGGACCAAAGAGGAAATTAAACATCCGGATTGTTATAGGCGCAAAGTTCAAAAGCCAGCATCTGTGATGGTATGGGGGTGTATTAGTGCCCAAGGCATGGGTAACTTACACATCTGTGAAGGCACCGTTAACGCTGAAAGGGACATACAGGTTTTGGAGCAACATATGTTGCCATCCAAGCAACGTTATCATGGAAGCCCCTGCTTATTTCAGCAAGTCAATGCCAAGCCACGTGTTACAACAGCGTGGCTTCATAGTAAAAGAGTGCGGGTACTAGACTGGCCTGCCAGTAGTCCAGACCTTCTTCTTTGTTTGGATAAAGATGTTGATTAGTGGTGTAACCACTGTACAGCTGGGAAAGTATTTAACAGCCAACTGTCCAAGCTCTCGTCCACATCTGCCAGACCACGATGCCCGTTAGGACAGCGGTATATGGGACAGGATGTTATGATGTGTACTGCAGTCTACTCCTCTGCATCACACTCACATGCCACAGATGAAGCCATACCCTCATTTGCACATCGGTGAGCGGAAAAGACCCAAACAGGCCTGGGAAAGCATATTCCCTTCTTGTTCCTCTGGATAAAGATGTTTATTAGATGTGTAACCACTATACAGCTGGGCAAGTGTTTTAACAACAAATTGACCAAGCTCTCGTCCAGTCCAGACCTGTCTCCCATTGAAAATGTGTGGTGCGTTATGAAGCCTAAAATACCACAATGGAGACCTCGAACTGTTGAACAACTTAAGATGTACATCATGCAAGAATGGGAAAGAATTCCACCTGAAAAACTTCAAAAATTGGTCTCTCAGTTCCCAAACGTATTCTGAATGTAGTTAAGGGAAAGGCCATATAACACAGTGGTAAAAATGCCCCTGTGTCAACTTTTTTGCAATGTGTTGCTGCCATTAAATTCTAAGTTGATGATTATTTGCAAAAAACACGGTGATACAGGGGTTAGTGCATCTGCCTCACAACACGAAGGTCATGGGTTCGCTCCTGCGCTCGGAATCTTTCTGTGTGGAGTTTGCATGTTCTCCCCGTGACTGCGTGGGTTCCCTCCGGGTACTCCGGCTTCCTCCCACCTCCAAAGACATGCACCTGGGGATAGGTTGATTGGCAACACTAAATTGGCCTTAGTGTGTGAATGTGAGTGTGAATGTTGTCTGTCTCTCTGTGTTGGCTCTGTGATGAGGTGGCGACTTGTCCAGGGTTTACTCCGCCTTCCGCCCGAATGCAGCTGAGATAGGCTCCAGCACCCTCGGGACTCAGAACGGGAAAAGTGGTAGAAAAATGGATGGATGGATGGATGCAAAAAAAAAAAAGTTTCTCAGTTCAAACATTAAATATCTTGTCTTTGCAGTCTTTTCAAGTGAATATAAGTTGAAAAGGATTTGCAAATCATTGTATTCTCTTTATATTTACAAATTACACAACGTACCAACTTTACTGGTTTAGGTTTTGTAGTTGCTGTTAAAATGTGAGTGTAAAGATAGCACTCTGGCTCACTAGCTATGCTGTGGCTAACATCATACTTGCCAACCAACGTTCCCTCTAAGGTACGCGCCTGTGCAATTGCACACTGCTCATGCATCCTCTGCGCACGGAAAATCTAGGCCGCGCAAAAAATCGAAAAAAAGATAAGCGCATAACAGTGTGCACGTCTGCCGTCGCTCACATGTGCGTCACTGAATGCTCAAGGAGTTTTGGCGTTTGCTTACACATATGAAAAATTGGAGATAAAATTGTTGCCAACCCTCCCGATTTTCCCGGGAGACTCCTGAATTTCAGTGCCCCTCCTGAAAATCTCCCGAGGCAACCATGCTCCCGAATTCCACCTGGACAACAATATTGGGGACGTGCCTTAAACACTTCCTTTAGCATCCTCTCTCGCCTGAAAAGGAGACTATTACAAACCCTGTTTCCATATGAGTTGGGAAATTGTGTTAGATGTAAATATAAACGGAATACAATGTTTTGCAAATCATGTTCAACCCATATTCACTTGAATATGCTACAAAGACAATATATTCGATGTTAAAACTGATAAACATTTTTTTTTGTGCAAATAATTATTGACTTTAGAATTTGATGCCAGCAACACGTGACAAAGAAGTTGGGAAAGGTGGCAATAAATACTGATATATTTGAGAAATACTCATCAAACACTTATTTGGAACATCCCACAGGTGTGCAGGCTAATTGGGAACAGTTAGGTGCCATGATTGGGTATAAAAGCAGCTTCCATGAAATGCTAAGTAATTCACAGACAAGAATGGGGAGAGGGTCACCAATTTGTAAGCAAATTGTCAAACAGTTTTAGAACAACATTTCTCGATAAGCTATTGCAAGGAATTTAGGGATTTTACCATCTACAGTCCGTAAAATCATCAAAAAGTTCAGAGAATCTGGAGAAATCACTGCGCGTAAGCGATGATATTACGGACCTTTGATCCCTCCGACGGTACTGCATCAACAACCGACATCGGTGTGTAAATGATATCACCACATGGGTTCTGGAACACTTCACAAAACCACTGTCAGTAACTACAGTTGATTGCTACATCTGTAAGTTCAAGTTAAAACTCTGCTATGCAAAGCAAAACCCATTAACAACAACACCAAAGAACGCCGCTGGCTTCGCTGGGCCCGAGTTCATCTAAGATGGACTGATGCAAAGTGGAAAAAGTGTTCTGTGGTATGACGAGTCCACATTTCAAATGATATTTGGAAACTGTGGTGTCCTCTGGAACAAAGAGGAAAATAACCATCCGGATTGTTAAAGACGCAAAGTTCAAAAGCCAGCATCTGTGATGGTATGGGGGTGTATTAGTCCCCAAGGCATGGGTAACTTACACATCTGTGAAGGCACCATTAATGCTGAAAGGTACATACAGGTTTTGGAGCAAGATATGTTGTCATCCAAGCAATGTTATCTTGGACGCCCCTGCTTATTTCAGCAAGACAATGCCAAGCCACGTGTTACAACAGCATGGTTTCCCAGTAAAAGAGTGCGGGTACTTTCCTGGCCCGCCTGCAGTCCAGACCTGTCTCCCATTGAAAATGTGTGGCGCATTATGAAGCGTACAATATGACAGCGGAAACTCCGGACTGTTGAACAACTAAAGCTCTACATAAAGCAAGAATGAGAAAGAATTCCACTTTCAAAGCTTCAACAATAAGTTTCCTCAGTTTCCAAACTATTATTGAGTGTTGTTAAAAGAAAAGGTGATGTAACACAGTGGTGAACATGCCCTTTCCCAATTACTTTGGCATGTGTTGCAGCCATGAAATTCTAAGTTATTTATTATTTGCAAAAAAAAATAAAGTTTATGAGTTTGAACATCAAATATATTGTTTTTGTAGCATATTCAACTGAATATGGGTTGAAAATAATGATAAATGATAAAAGGGTTTTACTTGTATAGCGCTTTTCTACCTTCAAGGTACTCAAAGCACTTTGACACTACTTCCACATTTACCCATTCACACACACATTCACACACTGATGGAGGGAGCTGCCATGCAAGGCGCTAACCAGCACCCATCAGGAGCAAGGGTGAAGTGTCTTGCTCAGGACACAACGGACGTTACAAGGTTTGTACTAGGTGGGGAATAAACCAGGGACCCTCGGGTTGCGCACGGCCATTCTCCCACTGCGCTATGCCTTTGCAAATCTTTGTAGTCCGTTTATATTTATATCTAACACAATTTCCCAACTCATATGGAAACGGGGTTTATATATACTGTACTTCTCCGTTATCCATAGGTGTATCTATAACCCATAAAGTAGGCAGGCACGGAGCTATATTTCATAGCGTGTGTTCATTCCAGCAGGCACATTAATACACTGAGACAAAACATCCGGAATCCCATCATGCATTGCTTCAAAACTACAGCAAGTAGTAATGTTCAAAAACATAACAGAGACGAAGCAGAAGAACGAAGAAGTGACATGGCGACGACAAGTAAGAAGAAGAAGTACGCTTGCAAGTAGGTTTGCAACAACGAATCAATTAAATCGATTAAAATCGATTATATAAATATATAGATTCGTTGGATGTATGCAATGTGCAAGCGCTGAGGCCCCTTTTATTTAATAAAAAAAAAAAAAAATGTCCCTAAACCTTTATTTATAAACTGCGACATTTACAGACAGCTGAAAAACAATAATCAAAATAAGTACAAAAACAGTGCAAAACAGCGCCAGGGCGGCTCCGAGGCTACATCTCATGAGGTGGCAGTAAGCCAGCCAATGATGTGTCATGTGCAGCTCACGTGACTACGCCGTCGCCTTTGCTTGAAACATTCGAAAAATGGCGAAAGGGAAACAGTACGGATAGTTCAGTGGAGAAACATCTCGAGGTTATTGACTCAATGGAGAAAAGTGTACGACCTAAGTCGTCAAAAGTGTCGGAACATTTTACTTTAAAGACTTCAAAGAAGACATTTCCTGCAAAACGTGCAGCATGGACCTCGCGTGGAAAACATCGCTTCGGCAGCACCTGAAGAGGAGCTATGGATGAAGGGAAGTGTCGGTACGTAACTTTTTTAAGTCTATAGTCTGAGTTTGTGTGTTTTTAATCTTTGGTTAACAAGATTTTTTTTTAAAGAAGTGCAGCATCAACTGTTGTGTATTAAGTTTCAGAGTGTTAGGAACTTTTTGGATAGTGCGGTGACTTAATTTTCTGTGTTGTTTTGAGTCGCAACAGGCATTAATTCATAAGTTCAGCTTTTTTGTGAGTAACGTTAACGTTATGTCTTTGTTGCAACGCGGGGCTGATAATTGGTCTCCGGCACATTTGACTCCGTTTTGAGAGAGAGAAAACGCACGTGTAAACGTAACGGACAGAAATATCTCAGGTTGGTTTCATAATGGATCAATGTAGCCGGCCCCAATAAAGCTATATAAATCTATTTAGACTTGAGTGACGCTTTAGTAAAACTAAACTTTATGAAGGTGCTGGAATATTTCATGCTCTTATTCAGAGGTAGCCTAAAGTGAATCCTTTATTATTCATAACAGAAACATGTACAATATCTGATCCAGTTCTGATCTGATGAGTTACATTTCTGTGTTATTATTGGTGTATTCTGCAACTCCAAAATCTATTTATTTAATTTAGCTGTTTTTTTAATGTGGTGGCGTATTTGTCTTTTATGTGAGAAATTATTAATTAAATCAACTGGGTATGTATTGAGTTACATGTAAATGATGCTACTATGTACGTTCATTATATGGTTTCTCTCATTTCAGAAAGAAACAAGCCAGCATTAGTGACTAGCTACAAAGGAAGGTGTGCACACCAAAGCAAGCGGCTGCACTGACTGATATCCTGAATATGTTGCTAACTGACATGAGGCCACTATAAATGTTGGCGGATGAAGGTTTTAAACAAATGATTCACGTCCTCAACCCTGGTTACACTCTTCCGTCGAGGAACCATTTGACCAAACTGATGGAGAGGAAGTACGAGCGGACATTCCATGCTGTGTAGACTGACATAAAAGCCACCCAGAGCAAATTTCTCTCACTAATGATGTGTGGACAAGTGTAGCCACCTTGGCAATACATGCCATTATATTGGAGACGAATGGAACATGAAGTCAATCTGCCTTTCGACCATGCCACTAGAGGAAAAACATTCAGCATCCAACATTGCAGAATGGTTGGATTAGGTAATAGCCAGGTTTTAAATTCCACTAAGGAAAATCATTGCTATTGTGCAGGACAATGGTGCACTTTATAAAAAAAATAACCTTTTTGTAACACTTGCCTTGTTTTATTAGGCAAGTCGAAAGGACATGGTGCCACTATGCTGTTTTTTAAATAAAGTACTGGAAATGATAGAAATGTAGTTTGTCTCTTTTATCCGATCATTAATCGATTAATCGAAGTAATAATCGACAGATTAATCGATTATCAAATTAATCGTTAGTTGCAGCCCTACATGCAAGTTCCAAAAATTATTAAAAAAAAAAATAATAATTTCAGTTCATCCAGGACAGCTCGAAGGAGAAGGGGTATGCTGCCTGCATATTTGTAGATCAGACTTCTCCATTGAATACGGTGGCTGAACGGATATACTAATTCATGAATGGATTATTTACATATGTGTCAATATATATATATATATATATATATATATATATATATATATATATATATATATATATATATATATATATATATATATATATATACAAACCCCCATCTCCCGAATTTGGAGGTCTAAAGGTTGGCAAGTAGGCCTCCTATCCAACTTCTAAATGTTACTTTTTCTGTATGGGATAAAGTATATATATAATACTATATATATATATATATATATATATATATATATATATATATATATATATATATATATATATAATACTCTATTATGTTGGACAGAGTTACAGGTGGAGTCACACAGTTGTGTCAGAAACAGGCATTGACAAACAGCTCCTTGGCGTTACAGCACAAACACATTTGTCATCCGTCTAAATTCAGCTATATTTTGGCTAACACGCTTCCAATACACTACTGCGGACACTTCCCCCACCCAACATGTCCACCGTCTGCTTTCTCCACAGTTAATATTGAATTAAGCCTCATTACAAGGATGTGGACTAATTGTTTCTATTTGAGTGATAGTGTCGAAAGGTGCTTGCAGTGTGTCACCGTTTTCTGGGTCACTGCTCTCTCAGCCACCACGCTGCACTCTTCACCCTTGGGCTTTACTGTTCAGCAACACTTCCCTCCACAAATCCCCCCACATCCTTTTTCTCCTTCGTCTTAAAACCTCCTGCCTCCTCATTGCTTCCCCGCCGCCTGTCACGCACACCCACGCTTCTATAGCCTAAGCCTCTGACGCCGCCACTGTACCTCCACTTACAAAATCTGGTGCTGTCAGGCCGGGGAAATATATCCCCCTTGGCTTCACAATTCTTGCATTCTTACATGCAATTCAGAGCTTTTCTTGCAGAACGATTAAACTCCGTTTAATAATCTCCAGCTTTATATCAGGACTTTCACACCTTTTTATTCACATGCATATTCTAAGTCCAAGGTCGTAATTTGCTACGCAAAAATCTCCCATATCCATTATTCGTTTAGTTCAAAAGTAACAAAATATATTCTAAAATTGGTAACCCAATATTGTTCAACTAACTTCAACAACAACCTTAAACTACTAACGGATTAAATGACTGCAGGGATACACGGAAGGGAAAATGTAGAATCTAGTTAGCATCGGCCTGAACTTAAAACAATTTTTTTTGGTATATGTATTCAAATTGTCAGACATCAGGATACATGTAAAGCAGGTGTGTCAAACTCATTTTAGATAGGGGGCCACATATAGAAAAATCGACTCCCAAATGGGCCGGACTGGTAAAATCACGGCACAATAACTTAAAAAAAAAGACAACATCAGATTGTTTTCTTTGTTTAAAAATAGAAGACGCACAATTGTAAAACTCATAATGTTAATAGTTTTTTTTTACACTTACATGTTGTGGTTAGGTATATATTTGTCGTTATTTATATTTTCTAAAGAAATTATGTAATAATGTTTATCAGTCAACTCATTGGTGTCCATCAAGTTAAAAAAAAATTGATCTAAATCTAATTACTGTATGTTATCTGTGTAAATGATAATTTTCCTCAACTGATGTACTAACATGTGGTTTATTCTGTACATATGTCGCATCATCTACAAAGATACAAAGAATTGATGTTGTGACATCCAGTGGAGAGATTTAGAACTGCAATTTCTTTGTTTAAAAAATTTTAGGTTAGTTTTAATACTTCGCAAACTCATCCTGCGGGCTGGATAAAACCTTTTCGCGGGCCTGAATTAGAGCTTTTCTTGCAGAATAATATCTGCACATTCATTTTGATGCACAAAAAACCAGGACACTCAGCAATGAGATACATGATACTCAAATTTAAATCATACATGCCTTATAATTTCAGTTTGGGTAGACCAATTCAAAAACAAAGACACAACTTCAGATATGGGGCTCAAAGATTGTGACTAAACAATTTCCATTATGCTTGAAAAAAAATTATATTTCATAAGTTTTAATTAGAGATGTCCAAAAAATGATTTAAAATGTAATATCGGAAATTATCAGTACCTATTTTAAAAAGTAAAATTAATGACTTTTTAAAACGCAGCTGTACGGAGTGGTACGTATCCGGTAAAACAGGGACGTAGGGAGAAATACAGAGCAGTTGCGTCTCCCAGTCAGCAGCCCCTTCCCTCTCCCACACACAACACAGGAGTTGACAACTGCAGCACGAGACGCTTGATGACCTCATCAAACCACCGCGAGCGAAGCATAACAACAACAAGAGTGTGTTGTTGCCGGTGCTGTAGCCGTGGCTAACAAGCCAGTTCGCTCCGTGACTGACTAACGACACCATGTCGATGGTTTGGTATTATTTTATAGTGTGTCGGACGGATAAAAAACTGGCAATTTGCAATGACTGCACAAAGTTGGTTATACGAGGAGGAACGAAGACGTCTTCCTTTAATACGAGCAATTAGATCTCCCACCTCTTCAAGAATCATAAGGAGCTACACGATGAATACAAGCGAAAGATGGGTGAAAAGCAAACACCAAAAAAAGTAGTACCACATAGCTCATACACTGCTTAAAGACTCCTCCGAGAAAAAACAAAAATACCACAAAAACCACCCCAGGGCGAAAGCTCATGTTGTGGTCAGGGTCAACGCACACAGTATGGCAAAAGCTTCGGTGGAGTTTGGTGTGGATAGTCTGCCCTGCATGGCGCACACTTTGCAGCTTGCAGTGAACGGAGGTGCCCAGTCTCAACGCAGCATTTCAGAAGCTCTGGCTGACTGCGAGGCCACTTCAAGCACTCACCACTAGCTTGCAGCACATTTGTGTTACTCATACAAATATGTTAGAGCAGGGCAGATTGAGCCCAGTTTATAATTCCCTGTTATACAGTATACCAGGCAGCTTTGCACTAAAGGGGGACTATGTTATTGTTTACTTCATTACTCTAGTATACTCTGGACTGAAGCTGTGTGCCTTCATTGTTTTTGTAGCTGTTGTTTTGAGGCATGTTTAAAAAATATATATATATATTTCACTTTGTGAAGGTCAAAGTACAGTATTTCCCATAGTTGTAGTAGGTATAGGGATTGTCTTAGGGAGAGCATGTCCCAAATTCCAAGCTGTTGTTTTGAAGAATATTTAAAAAAAAAAATCTACTTTGTGACTTCAATTATAAATATGGCAGTGCCACGTTGGCACTTTTTTCCATAACTTGAGTTGAAGTTGTTCTCTTATTTTGGAAAACCTTGTTACATTGTTTAATTCATCCAGCGGGGCATCACAACAAAATTAGGCATAATAATGTGTTAATTCCACGACTGTATGGATCAGTATCGGTTGATATCGGAATCGGTAATTAAGAGTTGGACAATATCGGAATATCGGATATCGGCAAAAAAGCCATTATCGGACATCTTTAGTTTTAATGGTGCAAAAAGATCTAATCTCTAATGAAATGTTAGAAATAGTGTCTCCTCTGTATTATTCTGTATTAAGAAAGCAATCGCTCTCTTTTTAAGTCTTGCTGGACAAGTGGAAAACTAAAGTATGACCTAATATCAGCATTATTAGCAAATTAAGCTTGAAAAAAACTAGCTATCACAAACTTTTCAGTAAAAATATGGAAAAATGTAAAAATAAATGTTTATATTTAGTTTTATCACATCCAGCAGAGAGCCCTAATGCTAGTCAATTTAAGGGCCCGATAAAAAACTATGAAGACTGTCGGCGAGGACAGAACATAAAAACAGGACGTCTGGTCACCCTACATTAACATCAGGATCTATCCCCACATTGTCTCTCTTCTCTCATGAACGCCTGTGTTAGCTCATGTCTGTAAACCAGGGGTGCCCAAAGTGGGGCCTGTGGCCCACATTGTCCCTGCTGTGTCTTTTTGAGGCTTCCCAATTTTGATACAAATTCCTACTGGCCTCTTTCAAGCTCATGTAATCATTAATGGCAGGTTTAACTGCCTTTAGCATTCTCTACAACCTGTCGTCACGTCCACTTTTCCTCTATACTAACAGCGTGTCACATAATATTTGTGGCTTTTACATACACACACACACACACGCACAAGTGAATGCAAGGCATACTTGGTCAACAGCCATACAGGTCACACTGAGGGTGGCCGTATAAACAACTTTAGCACTGTTACAAATATGTGCCACACTGTGAACCCACACCAAACAAGAATGACAAACACATTTTGGGTGAACATCCGCACCGTAACACAACAGACCAAATACCCAGAAACCCTTGCAGCACTAACTCTTCGGGAAACTTCCAGCAAACTGACCAATAATTAACATTTTATTCATGCATTTTCTCTTGCTACTTCAAGGCTTGAATGTTTTGTTCATTTATTATTGTTATTTTATTTTGAAATGTATTATTAGCCTGTGGAAAAAATTTGATATTTACCTCAGAAGATTGCAAATAGAAAAAAAAGACATACAATTTTTATTTAGATTTTATTTGATATGCCATTGATATTCTTTTAATTATTATTATTATTATTATTTGAAACTGGAATTTGCATGTCACTAAAGTTATATAAGCCTTGCTTGTTCAATATTTAATGCAAAACTTGTTTGGGTCCCTATTAAAAAGGTTAATTTGTTCAACCTTGGCCCGCGGCTTTGTTTCGTTTAAAATTTTGGCCCACTCTGTATTTGAGTTTGACACCCCTGACTTAAATCATAGTTCAGGCTAAGGAAGTGCCCAATTTCCCTGGATGTCAATTTGGTAAAACCTCCCAAAGTCTAGATATCTGTGACAAAACATGGATTATTTCACTTAGCAATGATTCACTCCAATCATGAATTTGTCAGCGATTGGCATTAGTTTGAACAAGCACTTGTGTCTATTACGGCCGCGTCTTGTCACCAAGCATATGAGGTGCTGCTGTGGCACAGAAAATACAACAACAATGAGCTCTCCTCACATATTTATACTAA
The DNA here is from genome assembly GCF_033978795.1 of Nerophis ophidion. NCBI lineage: Eukaryota > Metazoa > Chordata > Actinopteri > Syngnathiformes > Syngnathidae > Nerophis > Nerophis ophidion. The sequence goes on from NC_084622.1 coordinate 26,924,775, forward strand.
TGAGAGCTCCACTTGACTACAATCCCCAAAACCAGTGCAGTTGGCACGTTGTGTAAATTGTAAATAAAAACAGAATACAATGATTTGCAAATCCTTTTCAACTTATACTCAATTGAATAAACTGCAAAGATACTTAACGTTCAAACTGGAAACCTTTTTTTTTTTTGCAAATATTAGCTCAATTTGAATTTGATGCCTGCAACATTTTTCAAAAAAGCTGGCACAAGTGGCAAAAAAGACTGAGAAAGTAGAGGAATGCTCATCAAACACTAATTTGGAACATCCCACAGGTGAACAGGCTAATTGTGAACAGGTGGGTGCCATGATTGGGTATAAAAGCAGCTTCCATGAAATGCTCAGTCATTCACAACCAAGGATGGGGTGAAGTTCAAAGAATCTGGAGAAATCACTGCACGTAAGCGGCGAAACCTGTGACCTTCAATCCCTCAGGCGGTTATGTATCAAAAAGCGGTACCAGTGTGTAAAAGATATCACCACATGGGCTCAGGAACACTTCAGAAAACCACTGTCTGTAACTACAGTTGGTCTCTATATCTGTAAGTGCATGTTAAAACTCTACTATGCAAAGCCAAAGCCATTTATCAACAACACCAAGAAATGTCGCCGGCTTCGCTGGGCCCGAGCTCATCTAAGATGGACTGATGCAAAGTGTAAAAGTGTTCTGTGGTCTGACGAGTCCACATTTTAAATTGTTTTTGGAAACTGTAGACGTTTTGTCCTCAGGAACAAAAGGGAAAAGGACCATCTGGATTGTTATAGGCGCAAAATTTAAAAGCCAGCATCTGTGATGGTATGGGGGTGTATTAGTTTCCAAGGCATGGGTAACTTACACATCTGTGAAGGCACCATTAATGTTGAAAGGTACACACGTTTTGGAGCAACATATATGTTGCCATCCAAGCAACGTTATCATGGACGCCCCTGCTTATTTCAGCAAGACAATGCCAAGCCACATGTTACAAAAGTGTGGCTTCATAGTAAAAGGGTTCGGGTACTAGACTGGCCTGCCTGTAGTTCAGACCTGTCTCCCATTGAAAATGTGTAGTACAATATGAAGTCTAAAATACCACGATGGAGACCCCGGACTGTTGAACAACTCCACACAGAAAGATCCCGAGCCTGGATTTGAACCCAGGACTGCAGGACCTTCGTATTGTGAGGCAGACGCACTAACCCCTCTTCCACCGTGAAGCCTTCTTGTATTTGCAGTCCATTCAATTGAATATAAGTTGAAAAGGATTTGCGAATCATTGTATTCTGTTTTTATTTACGAATTACACAACGTGCCAACTTCACTGCTTCTGGGTTTTGTATAATGGGCAGTTCTCTCACTGACCTTGCTGCTTGCATGTGCTACATTGCTAATGCTCAGTGAGCTGAAAGCATCAGTCCAGCTGTGTCACTCTTATATGCCCCACAGAAGCTTAAATCTCACACAAAAAATGGCAAGATAATGTTTAAAAAGGCTATTATATAGCATTGAATCAGCACAAAGGCCCATGTTGTACCTCGGCGGTGTCCCTCCTCAACCCCCTTCCCCCGGGTGGCTCCATCCTCTTATGGCCTACAGCAACAATATGTTGTCGATTTAATGGTGCTGCTGACATTGGATCAATGCTTCAGCCGCTTAACCCTTGCTATTGGACTGATGCACCATGACACATGGCCTGTGAGACAAGTTGGCATGCAAGCAGCACAGATATCAGCCTGGGCTTACCTTCAGCATGAAACCAAAACCAATTTTAGCTTGCAATGATCATAAAATATATAATACTTACGTGTCTTCTTAACAATATGTTTATTAGTTATTCCACAGGGACAGTGCAGAAATACATTGTACAATTTAATTCAATGTATAAATATGCATTATAGAAATTCTCCCTGACACCTGATGTATATTGTAACCCTGCCCTGTTTAGACAGTTGCACCAGGCAGGCTGCAATCCATCCAAGGCGATGTCAATGTAGCTGAGCATACAGCATTAATATTAAACACTTTATCACAGAATAAGACAGCGATAGCTGAAACTACCCTGGCAGTTCCCATGCTTATGGTGACATTAAAGTTAGAAAATCCTTTTGTGACTGATAAGAAACAGTGGAATTGTACTTTATCACCAATGAGAAAGCATGCATTCATAGGCAAACACATTAACTATGCATTTTTTCTACAACACCCAAAACCAGTGAAGTTGGCACGTTGTGTAAATGGTAAATAAAAACAGAATACAATGATTTGCAAATCCTTTTCAACATGTATTCAATTGAATAGACTGCAAAGACAAGATACTTTGCGTTCAAACTGCAAATATTTGCTCAGTTGGAATTTGATGCCTGCAACATGTTTCAAATAAGCTGGCCAAGTGGCAAAAAAGACTGAGAACGTCGAGGAATGCTCCTCAAACATTTATTTGGAACGTCCCAAAGGTGAACAGGCTAATTGGGAACAGGTGGGTGCCATGATTGGGTATAAAAGCAGCTTCCATGAAATGCTCATTCATTCACAAACAAGGATGGGGCGAGGGTCACCACTGTGTGAACAAATGCGTGAACAAATTGTTCAACAGTTTAAGTACAACATTTCTCAACAAGCTATTGCAAAGAATTTAGGGATTTCACCTTCTATGGTCCGTAATATCCTCAAAAGGCTCAGAGAATCTGGAGAAATCACTGCACGTAAGCGATGATATTGCGGACCTTCGATCTCTCAAGCGGTACTAAATCAAAAAGCGACGTCAGTGTGTAAAGGATATCACCTAATGGGCTCAGGAACACTTCAGAAAATTACTGTCAGTAACTACAGTTCCTCGCTACATTTGTAAGTGCAGGTTAAAACTCTACTATGCAAAGCCACGCCATTTATCAACAACACCTAGAAACTTCGCCGGCTTCGCTGGGCCTGAGCTCATCTAAGATGGACTGATGCAAAGTGGAGAAGTGTTCTGTGGTCTGACGAGTCCAGATTTCAAATTGTTTTTCGAAACTGTGGACGTTGTGTCCTCAGGAACAAAGGGGAAAAGGACCATTTGGGTTGTTATAGGCGCAAAATTTAAAAACCAGCATCTGTGATGGTATGGGGGTGTATTAGTACCCAAGGCATGGGTAACTTACACATCTGTGAAGGCACCATTAATGTTGAACGGTCCATACAGGTTTTGGAGCAACATAGAGTATGTTGCCATCCAAGCAATGTTATCATGGGCGCCCCTGCTTATTTCAGCAAGACAATGCCAAGCCACGTGTTACAACAGTGTAGTTTCATTGTAAAAGAGTGCGGGTACTAGACTGGCCTGCCTGTAGTCCAGACCTGTTTCCCAGTGAAAATGTGTGGCGCATTATGAAGCCTAAAATACCATAACGGAGACCCCCTATGTTGAACAACTTAAACTGTACAACAAGCAGGACTGGGAAAGAATTCCGCCTGAAAAGCTTCAAAAATTGGTCTCCTCTGTTCCCGAACGTTTACTGAGTATTGTTAAGAGGAAAGGTCATGTAACACAGTGGTAAAAATACCCAAGTGGCAACTTTTTTGCAATGTGTTGCTGCCATTAAATTCCACTTTAATGATTATTTGCAAAAAAAAAAGAAGTTTCTTAGTTCGAACATTAAATATCTTGTCTTGGCAGTCCGGCAGTAAGTTGAAAAGGATCATAATCGTATTTTGTTTTTATTTACAAATTATACAACGTGCCAACTTCACTGGATTTGTCATAAACCTTTGTTATATTATATCACTACGTACGTACTTCCGTATGCAATAAAATGTAATCTTCCTAATATCGCTGTAAGATGTATAGGCCACTGTCTTAGTCAAATGACATGCTGATCTATCTCAACCAATTCTTGCAGCTAACAACAACATTCAATTAACATCTATATTACCTATTTTTCAAAACATGCCAACCTTAGAATCATTTGCTCGCAACCTCATCCATCTACTTTTGCATAATAGTGCATCAGCTAGAATGGCTCGGTCGTAACTGTATATACAGCGATCCGGTGGCCATGTACTGCTTGCCTGTGTATCGGCTGGGGACATCTCTGCGCTGCTGATCCGCCTCGACATCTCTGCGCTGCTGATCCGCCTCCGCTTGGGATGGTTTCCTGCTGGCTCCGCTGTGAACGGGACTCTAGCTGCTGAGTTGGACCCGCTTTGGACTGGACTCTCGCGACTATGTTGGATCCATTGTGGATTGAACTTTCACAGTATCATGTTAGACCCGCTCGACATCCATTGCTTTCCTCCTCTCTAAGGTTCTCATAATCATTATTGTCACAGACGTCCCACTGGATCATTATTGTCACCGATGTCCCACTGGGTGTGAGTTTTCCTTGCCCTTATGTGGGCCTACCGAGGATGTCGTGGTGGTTTGTGCAGCCCTTTGAGACACTAGTGATTTAGGGCTATATAAGTAAACATTGATTGATTGATTGAATAATTAATATGAAGCGGGTTTAAGCCGTTTCCAGTGCATCACACAAAAGCAGCGTGATATATACATTCACTTGTTTACCACGTCTCTCAGTGTGCATTTCTTTCAAATATTGACTGAAAAAAATTTGAAATCCTTCCCTGGATAAATTAATTAAAAAATAAACGAAAGGGAACATACAGTCAAGAGAGAAGCAGATTAGTTAGTAACAGGGTTCGTACGCATGTTCAATGGCCAAATTCAAACACTTTTATAGATCAATTTTCCAGTTTTTCCAGTACCCTTCAAAAGGCGAAAACCAGTGTGAATCAATCCATTGCCTTGTTGTTTGAGGTCACCAAATGCTGTCTGTAAGAAAAATATGGAAAATCTGCTAAAACCTAAGCCTAACATTGAACCAGCATTTATCATTAACTGAATGGGGCGTAGAAAATGAAGCGGTGTTTGTCATTGGTGTTTGCAAACGTTTTTCCATTGGTGTTGTTTTTCAAATTTCTTGTTCTCTTTCTTCTTTACAGCACTCAATGACATCGAATAGCACGGATTGATTCACATCGTATTTGTGCTTGTAAACTGCATAATGTGATATAAATACACGCACCCTAAAAATGTCAATTTCACTCATTTATTAACAAAACTATTCCACATTAATAAAAATAATGTGTTTGTTTCACAACACCTCAGTCACCTTTCATTAAACATATCTAGCCTTTTAACTGTGGCTATGATAAGAAATTAAGAAAAAGACAAAAGTTAACTTGTTTGCTTTCACTGAGGTAGCCATACAGGTTAAGTAGACAACGAAAATAATATGGCAAGAAATGCATACAACCATGTTGTGTAAAAACTACAAAATAATTGTGAAGTGAAGTGAATTATATTTATATAGCGCTTTTCGCAAGTGACTCAAAGCGCTTTACATAGTGACACCCAATATCTAAGTTACATTTAAACCAGTGTGGGTGGCACTGGGAGCAGGTGGGTAAAGTGTCTTGCCCAAGGACACAACGGCAGTAACTAGGATGGCACAAGCGGGAATCGAACCTGCAACCCTCAAGTTGCTGGCACGGCCACTCTACCAACCGAGCTATGCCGCCCCAATTCATATTAACTAAGCTCTAAGTTGTGAAAAAGGTTACAAAGTATACATTATATGACCTTCACAGTACAAACAAGTCCAATAATGTAACATTGTAATTACCATGAATTGACTAACGTGGACCCTGACTTAAACAAGTTGAACAACTTATTCGGGTGTTACCATTTAGTGGTCAATTGTACATAATATGTACTGTACTGTGCAATCTACTAATACAAGTTTCAATCAATCAATCAATCAATGAAATTAACCAAAATGACAAAATGTAACTAGTTCGCTTTAACTGAGGTAGTCAGACAAGTTAAGTAGAGCAAAAAAATACATCGAATCATGTTGGATTTCCTTTTTGCATACTGTGCAGCAGGCTACACGTGGATTTGGTCCACGTTTTAATCCAAAATTTGTATTTGTCATTTTCCATCCAATGTTCATTAAAACGACAACCTCCCAGCATGATGGACGGTTAGTGGTTCCATTTTATAATTAACCTATAGAGTCAGACTGCCGAGGAATATGACGAACATTTCCAAGCATTTGCAAGCACTTCACCCACAATTCGAGCATTTTTCAAACGTTGAAAACACAACATTAAAATCCAAGCGATTTTAAGGTTTTTAAGCACCCGTACGAACCCTGTAGTAAATAAATACAAAGTAAAGATGTTCATTTATAACATACTTGCCAACCCTCCCGATTTTTCCGGGAGACTCCCGAATTTCAGTGCCCCTTCCGAAAATCCCCCGGGGCATCCACTCTCCTGAATTTCTCCCGGTTTTCACCCGTACAACAATATTAAGGGTGTGTCGTGACGGCACTACCTTCAGCGTCCTCTACATCCTGTCCTCGCGTCCGCTTTTCCTCCATAAAAACAGCATGCCAGCCCAGTCACATGTTGTATGTGGCTTAAACAGACACACATAAGTAACCGCAAGGCATACTTGGTCAACAGCCATACAGGTCACACTGAGGGTGGCCATATAAACAACTTTAACATTGTTACAAATATGCACCACATTGTGAAGTCATACCAAACAAGAATGACAAACACATTTCGGGAGAACATCCGCACCGTAACACAACATAAACACAAAAGAACAAACACCCAGAACCCCTTGCAGCACTAAGTCTTCCGGACACTACAATATACAACTCCTGCTCCCATCGAACCCTGCCCCCCTGACCCCCCCACCCCCCGCCCCATCTCCCGAATTCGGAGGTCTCAAGGTTGGCAAGTATGATTTATAATGACATGCAAACATGACACTACTCCACAAACATAAACATAGAGACTCACAGAAAGGATTTGACGTCCAGGCCTCGATTCCGGATCTGGTCCATCATGTAATCCCAGCTGCCAGGATTACCACGTGAGCGGCCTCCTGCGCCGCCTCCCCTATAGCGAGAGGCACCAGCCCCTGCGGGGCTTCCCCGCGTGGCCCGTGGAACAGCTCTTTTACCTGCACCTCCACCTTCGCCACCGCCCTCACCACCTCCATCTCCTCTCCCGGCGGCCCCGCCTCCCCCGGGCTGTCCCGGTGCGGTGTGTAATTGTCCCAGACTCTGAGACGTGGTCGGGGGGTGGCCGAAACTCGAGCCCGGCGGGTGGATGAGGGGCTGCTGGAGGCTCTGCTGGCGTAGCAGCGTCCGGGGGCGGGCGGGCCCGATGGGGATGTGCTCCAGAGTGGACGTATAGGATAACACAGGATCCCCAAAGCTGGGAGGGCAGGGAAGCGGGGACGAAAGAAAAGGAGAATATGGCGGAGGTGAGGAGGAACCAGAAGAAGAGGAGGAGTGGAGGAAGGCGACAGAACCGTCAGAGGTGAGGCATGGTGACAGAGGGCAGAGGGAAGACAAGGCAGATACAGTCAGGTTGGCATCGAGACGGACCAAAAGTTCATCCGCGCAGGAAGTTAATGTTGGCGAGGCGGAAAAGGACGTAGACGAGGAAGAAGTGGAGGGTGGAGCGCGGGGATTTGGAGACATGAGGAGGAGGAGAAAAAGGGAGAGCGAGGTAAGGCAGCAGAAATAAGAGCAGTAACAGAAATAGCAGAAGAAAGTGCAGCTGGAGTGAGCTCCCTGTGACGCCTGTTGCTCGTACGCCGGCCGACCTTGCACAAGCTGTGCGCTCCCCCTGCGCGCCACAGTCACGTGCCCCGGCACCTGTGTCTGCGCGGCTGGAGCGTGCCGTCTGCGTGCGGGAGTGTTTCGGAGTAGCGGAGGTCGGAGACGCGCAGTCCGAACAAGCGAGGGGCGGCACGGCAGCGTTTTGCTCGACGCTTTGCGGCTTCCGGGCGTTCCCGGCGAGGTTTTTTTGCTGTGATGAGAGATCCCCATTTCCTCCACTCACCGGTGACAAATGTTAATCTCAGACAGCCTGTCATCCTTTCTCTCCAAGTCGTTTTGGGTCTTTTAAACACATGCTACGTCTCCAGAGACTTCCATTAGCCAACCAAGGCCTACAGTAGGTCCCCCTCCCTCTGCCAACTTCTCTTTTTCCACTCCCCTTTTAAGATTCTCTCTTAACTATTTTAATAAACACACATACAGCTGTGTGATCTGTTCATCATAGTCTTACAGTATGCACTATCAGTACCGCTGTACCTTGAATTTTTTTATACTAATGTAACAAGGTCAATTATATCTTGTAAATAATGTATTTTATATTGTTGTATTATTGTTTATCCATTCCATCCATTTTCTACCGCTTATTTCCTTATGAGGTCACGGGGGGCGCTGGCGCCTATCTCAGCTTCAATCGGGCGTGAGGCGGTGTACACCCTGGACAAGTCGCCACCTCATCGCAGCATATTTTGTGTAATTATTATTGTTATGATTACACAAATATGTAAGTTATATGTTGATACCTGAATATTCTTAGATATTTTTGTCAATGTGGAACCCTTGTCTCATTGTCCCTCCTACTGCAATAAATACTGTGACACCTGTCTTTTTATATGCGTTGGACACGCCTTACAACTTCCCTTTTGTCTACGATGACGGCAAAGGTAGGCGTCCATGCTACAACAGAAAATGTATTGTCTTGTTAAAGGCCTACTGAAACCCACTACTACACACCACGCAGTCTGATAGTTTATATATCAATGATGAAATATTAACATTGCAACACATGCCAATACGGCCTTTTTAGTTTACTAAATTACAATTTTACATTTCCCGGGAGTTTTTTCTTGAAAACGTCGCGTAGTGATGACGCATGCGCGTGACATCACGGGCTGTTAGGAAATATGAGCGCTGCGCACACAAAGAGCTAAAAGTCGTCTGCTTTAACGGCATAATTACAAAGTATTTTGGACATCTGTGTTGCTGAATCTTTTGCAATTGGTTTAATTAATATCGGAGAAGTCAAATTAGAAAGATGGAGTTGGGAAGCTTTAGCCTTTAGCCAAACAAACACACGGTGATTCATTGTTTAAAATTCGCGGAGGTGAAACTTTCCTATGGATCAGAGCGGTTTAAGCGAACATGGATCCCAACCGAATGTCGGTGAGAAAATTGTGGTAAAAAGTCGCTTCTTACCGGGGATCAGCTGAGCTTGTGCCGTCCATAAAGCTGCTGTCGACTTCGCTGAGACACTGGCGTCAAGACACCCGTGGACACACACCTCCGACTATCAGGTACTGTTAAAATCACTAAAACACTAGCAACACAATAGAAAGATAAGGGATTTCCCAGAATTATCCTAGTAAATGTCTCTAAAAACATCTGAATCCGTCCCAATGCAATCGCGTTTTTTTTTAACTCGTTTTTTTTTTTTTTTTTTCTCGTCCGTCGCTGGTAATATCCTCAAACACAAATCTTTCATCCTCGCTCAAATTAATGGGGAAATGGTCGTTTTCTCGGTCCGAATAGCTGTTTTTGTTGGAGGCTCCCATTAAAAACAATGTGAATATGTGAGGAGCCATCAACATGTGACATCATCGTCTGCGACGTCCAGTAGAGGCAGGGCTTTTCTGTTAGCACCAAAAGTTGCAAACTTTATTTAGGAGGTTCTCTATTAAATCCTTTCAGCAAAAATATGGCAATATCGCGGAATGATCAAGTATGACACATAGAATGGACCTGCTATCCCCGTTTGAATAAGAAAATCTCATTTCAGTAGGCCTTTAACTATTTTAATAAACACACATACAGCTGTGTGATCTGTTCATCATAGTCTTACAGTATGCACACATCAGTACCGCTGTACCTTGATTTTTTTTTTTTTATACTAATGTAACAAGGTCAATTAAATCTTGTAAATAATGTATTTTATAATGTTGTATTACTGTTATAATTACAGAAAAGATGTAAGTTACATGTTGATACCTGAATATTGTTAGATTGTTTCGTCAATGTGGAACCCTTGTCTCATTGTCCCTCCTACTGCAATAATTACTGTGACATCTGTCTTTTTATATGCGTTGGACACACCTTACAACTTCCCTTTTGTCTACGATAACGGGAGAGATAGGCGTCCATGCTACAACAGAAAATGTATTGTCTTGTTAAGCACTTAATTTCACTTTCTTGTTCATTATTATATTTGTGCAGGGGTTCGACGATGGAAAAAAGTTATTCACGACAATTTTATTCTGTGTATTATCAGTGAAGTGCAACTGAGAAACCCATGGTTTCAGTCGTGTTCCATAAAACCCACACAACGCAGAGGAAAAGACCAACGGTTACACTAGTGTTGTAACGATACCAATATTTTGGTACCGGTACTAAAATTATTTCGACACTTTTCGGTACTTTTCTAAATGAAGGGGACCGCCAAAAAATTGCATTATTGGCTTTAATTTAACAAATCATCTTTGGGTACATTAAACATATCACCAAAAATGATTCCAGGGCGCAGCCACTGCTGCTGCTCACTGCTCCCCTCACCTCCCAGTGGGTGATCAAGGGTGATGGGTCAAATGCAGAGAACAATTTTGTCGCACCTAGTGTGTGTTTGACAATTATTAGCACTTTAACTTTAACTTAATATGTTTCTTATTGCAGTTAAGTCCTTAAATAAAATAGTGAACATACGAGACAACTTGTCTTTTAGTAGTAGGTCAACAAACAAATACTCCTAATTTAGCTGCTGAAGTACTGTATGCAGTAACATATTGTGTGATTTATTATTCTATTCTTTTGTCAGCATTATTAAGAACAAATGGTAGAAAATTAATTATTAATCTACTTGTTCATTTACTGTTCATATCTGCTTACTTTCTCTTGTAACGTGTAATATCTACACTCTGTTCAAATGAAGTAATCACTTATTCTTCTGCTGTTTGGATACTTTACATTCGTTTTGAATGATACCACAAATTTGGGGTATCAATCCGATATCAAGTCGTTACAGGATCATACATTGGTCATATTCAAAGTCCTCATGCGTCCAGGGACATATTTCCTGAGTTTATAAACATAAAATACATTTAAAAAAACTAAATTATATGTTATGATGCCAAAAATAATCAACGTAATCATAGTAGTATTGACTAGATAAGCTCTTGTACTTAGTATCAATACAGTGGCTGTCAGGTGTAGATCCACCAATGGTGTTTGTTTACATTTTGACACCGGTGAGCTATGGTGTGTAGTGAAGCATGTTTAGCTATTCCTCGTCCTGCAGGGATGATACTTGTAAGAAACTTACTTTATTTGTCCCCATGGAGACAAGGATTAATGATTTAGAACAGTGGTTATCAACCTTTTTTCAGTGATGTACCCCCTGTGAACATTTTTTTAAATTCAAGTACCCCCTAATCAGAGCAAAGCATTTTAGGTTAAAAAAAAGAGATAAAGAAATAAAATACAGCACTATGTCATCAGTTTCTGATTTATTAAATTGTATAACTATATAATAATATATCAACAGTTAATTTAAGAAATATATATACATGTGTTATTATTATTATTAATTTAGTTAGAATGTATTTGTTTGAAATGTGCAAAACTGTATGTACATTTATTTTTCATCAGTTCTTTTCAGTCCCTTCTTTTGCAGTATATTGTATTTGATTAGTTATTACTTTTGTAATCAGCCTGACCTGAGTCTTGATAATAATCTTTGTGGCGCAGTGGAAGAGTGGCCGTGCGCAACCCGAGGGTCCCTGGTTCAATCTCCACCTAGTACCAACCTCGTCACGTCCGTTGTGTCCTGAGCAAGACACTTCACCCTTGCTCCTGATGGGTGCTGGTTAGTGCCTTGCATGGCAGCTCCCTCCATCAGTGTGTGAATGTGTGTGTGAATGGGTAAATGTGGAAGTAGTGTCAAAGCGCTTTGAGTACCTTGAAGGTAGAAAAGCGCAATACAAGTACAATTCATTTATCATTTATAACAGTGTAAAATATTGCTCATTTGTAGTGGTCTTTCTTGACAAATGATTCAATTATAAATAAAGATTTCTACACATAGAAGTAATCATCAACTTAAGGTGCCCTCTTTGGGGATTGTAATAGAGATCCATCTGGATTCATGAACTTAATTCTAAATATTTTTTCACAAAAAAATAAATCTTTATCATCAATATTTATTAAGCATGTCCACAAAAAAATCTAGCTGTAAACACTGAATATGGCATTTCTTTTCACAGTTTATGAACTTACATTCATATTGTGTTGAAGTACTATTCAATAAATATATTTATTAGGATTTTTGAAGTATTGCTATTTTTAGAATATTTAAAAAAAAATCTCACATACCCCTTGGTATACCTTCAAGTACTCGTAGGGGTACGTGTACCCCCATTTGAGAACCACTGATTTAGAAGCCCCTAAAACACTGCCAACGGCGGCTGGACGTTAGCCATGTCTTAAAGCACCGCTTCCTGAGGGCATTTCAGTGTTGTAATTTCACCTTTATTGTTAGTTTTTAAGCCAAAATGCATCCGTTCTCCCTTTTCTGTCTACACACTATGTCTGCTTGTAAGTACTCTGTGATTGTGCGCCGCCGAACATGCTCCTCTGCTCGTAAAACCAGCAATGACATGACGCCACAACAACGAGGCCAATGGGTGAGGCACTGGTATGTTTCAGAGGCGGTATAGTACCGAAAATGATTCATTAGTATCGCGGTACTATACTAATACCGGTATACAGTACAATCCTAATTCATACATCATTTATTTCCACTGACCAAATATATCCTCCACTCTCAGGTGACTTCGTAACCCAGACCACCAGAATTAGGTCACAAGAGAGCTATTCACATCAGTTGACACCGCTTTGCATTACTTCACCCGGCGTTATTTTGCAATTTTTGTCTTCAGTGCGCCGTTCATCATATTTACTGCCTGGACATAAAAGATAAAATGGGTGATTTTCAGTGAGGCTGAAATGGAACACAAGATTTACAGACTCGGAGGAGTGGCTGTACAAGGAGTCAGAAAGATGGAGAGGGATAACTGCAGAGGTTGACGATGGAGGAGAATCGGGAAAATGGGGTGCGAGACACAAACACGAGAGACACAGACTCTTATGACTGCCTGAAAATAGAAACCAATTACAGAGAAGGGGGTAAAAAGGAACGATGGGAAGGGGTGGGGGTTGGAGTGTAGCGATGAGTGTGAACGTGTTATGGAGGAAGAAAATCACAAGGTGCCAAAGGAAGGTGCAAAAATCACGCCCGACTGTAAAATTAACAGCCTCAGTCGCTGAAAATAGACTCTCAATGATGTCATACGTCACGGGACAGAAATCACGCGGTGCATGAGCGTTTTGCTCAAAAGGTGGCAGGTTACAGTATTTCAGCCACTGTTTTATTTCCATGCAGTGTCAGCTGAAGGTTTGAGCCGGTGCATAGGCGCCGATCTACATTTCTGCCAGTGGGTCAGTGTGTGTAGATGGTAAATGGTAAATGGGTTATACTTGTATAGCACTTTTCTACCTTTTTAAGGAACTCAAGGCGCTTTGACACGATTTCTACATTCACCCATTCAATCACAGATTAAAACACACTGATGGCGGGAGCTGCCATGCAAGGCGCTAACTAAAACCCATTCGGAGCAAGGGTGAAGTGTCTTGCTCAATGACACAACGGACGTGACTAGGATGGTGGAGGGTGGGGATTGAACCAGTAACCCTCAGGTTGCTGGCACAGCCACTCTCCCAACTGTGCCACGCCGTCCCCTTGTGAATTAGTGTTGTCCCAATACCAATATTTTGGCACCGGTACCGGTACAAAAAGTATTTCGGTACTTTTCGGTACTTTTTCGAAATAAAGGGCACTATAAAAAATGTCATTATTGGCTTTATTTTATTAAAAAAAATTCAGGGTAGCATTAAATACATGTTTCTGATTGCAATTCAGCCCTTGAATAAAATAGTGAACATATAAGACAACCTGTCTTTTATTAATGAGTAAGCAAGCAAAGGCTCCAAATTTAGTCTGCTGAAATATGCAGTAACATATTGTGTCATTTATCAGTCTATTATTTTGTCGACATAATTAAGGACAAGTGGTAGAAAATGAATTAATAATATAGTTGTTTATTTACTGTTAATATCTGCTTACTTTCTGTTTCAACATGTTATATCTACACTTTTAAAATGTAATAATCACTTATTCTTCTGTCTTTTGATACTTTACAGTAGTTTTGGATGATACCACACATTTTGGGTATCAATCCGATACCAAGTCGTTACAGGATCATAGATCGGTCATATTCAAAGTCTTCATGTGCCCAGGGACATCTTTCCTGAGTTTTTTAAACATAATGTAAATGACGAAAGAAAATTTTGTGATGTTAAAAAAATCGATGTGATCATAGGAGTATCGACTAGATACGCTATTGTACTTGGTATCATTACAGTGGATGTTAGGTGTAGATCCATCAATGGCGTTTGTTAATTTATAGAACCCGAATGCAGCTGAGATAGGCTCCAGCACCCCCCGCGACCCCAAACGGGGCAAGCGGTAGAAAATGGATGAATGAGTCCCGGAAGAGGTGGTGTTACAAAGACTTCTGGGAATTTGTTCTGTAGTGTTTATGTTGTGTTGCGGTGCAAATATTCTTCCAAAATGTATTTGTCGTTGTTGTTTAGTGGGGTTTCACTATATGGCACATATTTATGACAGTGTTGGCGATGTTCATACTGCCATATGTGATATGAGGAGAAGTCTAGCAAAACTCCTAGCCATTATGGACAACACCTCCCACCCACTACACTCGGACCTTGCGGAGAGAATGAGCAAGTTCAGTGGAAGGTTTGGACTCCCAAAATGTATGTGTATGTGTATATGTAGAATATATTTATATTATTCATATATTATACATTATATATATGTCATATATTACTTATTATTATTATTGTTTATTGTGAGCGAACTGTGGTGCTGAATTTCCCCCAAGGATCAATAAAGTAATTTCTATTGTATTCTATTGTGTTCTATTCTATTCTATGTAAGGCTGTGGAGTAAGTATGCACTTCATTTGCTCATGTTTAGTGTGTTCAAAGTTAAGATGAGTGTGACAGTAGTTCATTATCCGGCACAATGAAATCATAGTGAGGCTTTGATACTTTTAAACTGTAATTTGTGACTTTTTTTTATTATGTAAAACATAGCAAACTCGCTACAAAACTGCCAACATCAAGATCAATTTTTCAAAAATTATTTGAAATATTGAAAGTTGCCATCAATCCCCCGTGGGTGCTCGGCATTATTAGTGGGTGCTGGGCCCCGAAGCAGCCACGGGATCGGTTCTTATGAACCAGTGTGGTATCGACTGGAGCACTTCCCAGGCAAATCATATTGTTGCGGTAGATGCCCATATCGGCTGTACAAATTTACTTTACGAAAGAGAAGTGTGGTATACTTCTCTTGTTGACTTATTTGTATTTGACTTTATTAAATGTATTTATATTATCATTTGGTGCAGCCGGGCCGGAGCAAGAGGGGATAGAAAGAGAAAAAAAAGGACGACAGAGGGGGAAATTGTGGGGACAAGAGGGGATAAGAGAGAGAGACAAAAACAACAGCAAACACAACAATAACAACAACAACAATAGAGCAGCATCAGCAAATAGGATATGCCCACATATGATGGTAAAAGTGAGAGCAAAGAAGCAGTTTGTGAAATAAATAATAATACAGAAATGACAATGAACATTATTGCAATACAAATACCAATAGAAATAGCACTCTCGTATTTTTCGGATTATAAATCGCTCCGGAGTATAAATCGCACCGACCAAAAATGCACAATAAAAAAGTAAAAAAACATTTATAAGTCACACTAGAGTTTAAGTTACATTTTTGGGGGAAATCTATATGATAAAATCCAACACAAAGAATAGACATTGGAAAGGCTATTCAAAATAAATAAAGAATAGTGAACAACAGGCTGAATAAGTGTACGTTATATGAGGCATAAATAACCAACTGAGAAGGTGCCTGGTATGTTAACGTAACAAATTTTGGTAAGAGTCATTCAAATAACTATAACATATAGAACATGCTATACATTTACCAAACAATCTCTCACTCCTAATCCCTAAATCCAATGAAATCTTCTTCCTTTGTGTCGCTTCTAAACAACTCTGCCAACTCCAAAGGTAGAGAATGCGCAGCTTTCTTTGACGGTAATGTGTTAATAATTTCACACATAAGTCGCTCCAGAGTATAAGTCGCACCCCGGCCAAACTATGAAAAAAAAAGTGATTTATAATCCGAAAAATACAGTAATAACAATAATTTACCTCTATTACAACAATACAATTATTCAAATGCAACAATACATATATGCAATGATAACTACAGATACAAAAGAAAGCAGATAAATGGAGGGGAAGAAAGAGAAGTCAGCTATAAGGTATTAACCTTGTAGATTGTTATAGGTTAAGCTTTGTCCGTGTGCCATGTGTTACCCAGTTTACCCTAGGGTAACAACGTTAATTTATGTTTGATGAAACGTGATTATATGCATGAGAATATGTAAGTATGTATATGTACTTTTATATGTTCAGTATGTGCATATGTATTGTTTGTACAGTGAATGCATGTGTACATGTATGTTTATATGTATGTTTTTACAGTGAATGTATATGTACAGTATGTGTATATGTATGTTTGTACAGTGAATGTATTTGTACATGTATGTTTGTGCAGTGAATGTTTATGTACATGTATGTGTATATGTATGTCTGTACAGTGAATGTACATGTACTGTAAGTGTATATGTATGTGTGTACAGTGAATGTATATGTACATGTATGTGTGTACAGTGACTGTATATGTACAGTATGTGTATATGTATGTTTGTACAGTGATTGTATATGTACAGTATGTATATATGTACAGTATGTTTGTACAGTGATTGTATATGTTAAAGTCAAAGTTAAAATACCAATGATTGTCACACACACACACTAGGTGTGGTGAAATTTGTCCTCTGCATTTGACCTATCCCCTTGTTCACCCCCTGGGAGGTGACGGGAGCAGTGGGCAGCAGGAGGGGCCGCACCCGGGAATCATTTTTGGTGATATGTACAGTATGTGTAAATGTATGTTTGTACAGTGAATATATGTACATGTATGTGTATATGTATGTTTGTACACTGAATGTATATGTACAGTATGTTTGTGCAGTGAATGTATATGTACATGTATATGTATATGTATGTTTGTACAGTGACTATATATGTACACATATGTGTATATGTATGTTTGTCGTATTTCCTTGAAATGCCGCCGGGGCGCTAATTAATTTAAAACCTCTTCTCACTTCTGCGCTTCCCAAAGGCCTGCTGTACAGGTAAGCATGCGCTCATTATTTTAAAACCTATTCTCACTCCGGCACTTACCAAAGGCATACAGTAAAAATTTGAGTGTGATGTAAGCTTGGACCTTTAATCCTATTGAATAGCTCTTCATCTTCTTCTCTCTACGCGATTTCAAATTACCGGTATTGAAATTAGCCTCCTTCATTTTGAAAATGATGACAGGGGAAGTGTCACTCGCGACGTCACGGGTTTGACCAGGCGGTAATACTAAGCATGCGCTAATTATTTTGCGAAGCGAGTTTGACCCGGCAGTAATTCAAGGCAGGCGCATACTATATGCCCTGCGGCAATTCAAGGAAATACAGTATATGTTTGTACAGTGACTGTATATGTACATGTATGTGTATATGTATGTTTGTACAGTGACTGGAGCTCCTTGATCACATTGACACTAAGCCCCGCCTCCATTTTGCTGAACTTGACCTGCTTAGTCACAACTCATGCAATCGGTGCAAACATGTTTAGCTGACTTGTGCTCTCCTCCAGTCCTTAACTTACTTGTTGGGTCTGAATCCTCCAGACTGCATGTGGCCCTGGACAGTCTGCCATCTCCCGGCCTTTGCTCCCTCCGCCATCATGCTCTTCATGCTGTCACTGCGATAAGGACTACCCCCATCCTCCCCGTGTCCAGTTGCTGCCCCCTTCTGACACCCTGACACCGCCCCACTAAGGGAGACAGACAGAGCACGGAGGTATGGCAGCAGAGAGAGGGTACAGAGAGGTGACGGCAACAACAGGCAAAGGAGAAAAAGACCAAAGAGTGTGTGTGTGAGAGAGATGGAGAGAGCGACGCACACAACACACACACAGGAAAAGAGGTTGAGCAACCACACGGCTAAGTAGGTGAGACATTAGTAGAGTGTGTGAGGAAACAGCCTTCCAAGCCAAGTAGATGAAAAAGGTCTGGAATCCAGTGTGTTCAAACATAAGGATTGGGAAGCAGAGAGTGAGAAGGAGAAGGATTTGCCTGAAAGGTGGAAAAACACAAGAGGTTTCTTTTTTTGTCTGGGTCTGAAGGACCAACCTCAAGGTGGCCAGCATTCAACCACCAGCAGCAGCCTGTGTGGGACTGCTGGTCATTAAACTCTCATTATTTTCTTTATTTAGGCATTCGGGGCTCGAGGCGTGCCACTAGACGAGGCAGGTCCATGGTGGCAACACAGTTTGTAGTGGATTGCAAATAATTGACTTGTTTGTGGCGCCATTAAAAAGGCATAGTGTTCCAGTAAAACATTGATTACACTTTAGATGTGTAATATTTTACCTTAGGAGTGCTGTCATCTGATCACCACTTATGTGAAATACAAAACCCAAAACCAGAGAAGTTGGCACGTGTAAATCGTAAGTTGAAACAGAATACAATGATTTGCAATGATTTTCAACCTTCAAGTGAATAGACTGCAAAGATAAGATACTTAACGTTCGAACTGGAAAACGTCATGTTTTTCAAATATTAGCTCATTTGGAATTTGATGCCTGCAACATGTTTCAAAAAAGGTGGCACAAGTGGCAAAAAAGACTGAGAAAGTTGAGGAATGCTCATCAAACACTTATTTGGAACATCCCACAGGTGAACAGGCTAATTGAGAACAGGTGCGTGCCATAATTAGGTATAAAAGCAGCTTCCATGAAATGCTCAGTCATTTAGAAACAAGAATTGGGTCGATGGTCAGTTTAAAAACATTTCAACGGGCTATTGCAAGGAATTTAGGGATTTCACCATCCACGGTCCATAATATCATCAACTTAAGCTGTACATCAAGCAAGAATGGGAACTAATTCCACCTGAAAAGCCTCAAAAATGGGTATTCTCAGTTCCCAAATGTTTACTAAGTGTCGTTAAAAGGAAAGGCCAGGTAACACAGTGGTAAAAAAATGTTTGCAATGTGTTGCTGACATTAAATTCAAAGTTAATGATTATTTGCAAAAAAATATATGTTTCTTAATTCCAACATTAAATATCTTGTCTTTGCAGTCTATTTAGTTGAATATAGGTTGAAAAGGATTTGCAAATCATTGTATTCTGTTTTTTTATGATTTACACAGCGTTCCGACTTCACTGGTTTTGGGTTTTGTACACTAAATGGCCAAAAGTATTAGGATAGGCAAAGTCAATTGAAGGAACTTAATGTGGTTTATCACTGATGTAGAAGATACTCTAGATACTCCAACACCAACGTCAAGTTATGGCAAAGTGTAACTCTTTAAAACACAACATAAAATCAGCCATGCAATGGTTCTAAGGGAGCTGAAGCACAGTGTACGGAAACCTAACTTAACCTAAACTGTAGGATTAAGGCCTAAACAAAATCTGGTTTAAATGGGTTTTGGTAAGCTTGGATACCTGGTATCACAGCCATGGCACACATCACCAACCTTTGTGGAATTATGTGGGAAATGCAGCCAGCGCACAGGAAAGCAGATTGTAGAATTACGCTTCTCTACCTGAAGAACAAGAGAGCATGATCTGCCTGACAGTGCATTTTGGTGGAATTTGAATAATACAATTGTATGTTTCTGGGAGTTAGGCAGGTTCATTTTCTTTTTATGCTTCCAATTTTGGAGTTGAACATCTCTGTTCCATGTGGACAAATTGCACAGAGCCCTGACTTCAACCACTTTAAGCACCTTCAGAATTAAGTAGAGCTGAGATATTGTGATTGAGGAGCTCTTGTCCAACATCAATTGCTTCTGACCTGTCAAAGTATTTTCTGGATTGATGAAAAACAACTCCCACAAATCACTCAAAAGACTTCCAAGAAGAGAGAAGCCTAATATTTGCAAAGGAGGCCCACTCCAGTAACAGAGGTGACATAAATGTAATTTGTCGGTTAATCAAAATGTTTGTCCATAGAGTGCACCAACTAGAATAGAATAGAATAGAGTTTTATTGTCATTATTGCAATGAACAGGTTCAAAGAACAACGAAATTGGAGCAGCTCCTCCTAAGGTGCATATACAATATGGAATGTCTACTAGTGTGGAGGAAACACAAAACAAGTCATAGCCTATGTCAGAGTTAACACATCTTGTGGTCAACCTGACCAAAAGCTTGTTAAACGCTGTTTTCAGGATTATAACATCATTAAAAGCCGAGTTAATCAATACGTAACTGTATTTTATTAACATGCACGGTCCACACACATGGAGAATCCTGCGGTCAGGGGGCAACATTTGTGTTGCGTCCCTTTTAGTGTCAACCTTCATATTTTATTGTGATCTGATAGATAAGTCATCAATAAAAACGACCCGGTTGGAACAATGGTCGACCCTGGAGACACGGGCCTTGCTTATCGAGCTGAATGCAAGGTGAACAAGGTGAACAAGGTCTTTACTTCTATCCAAAGTAGGAACACGTAAATAAATGGGGCCATAAATCAACACGAGTATTTACAGGAATGTGCAGAATAGGCAGGTATCCATCCTTTTACTGCCTGAGCTTCACTAAACGTGATTAATAAAAGAAATATGGTCGTATTATCTTTGACAGTCCCTCCCGTCAGATGTGTCGGATTGATAAGATAAAAGTATCATATACAGTAAATACATTCCACCAGTTTCACTGTGAAAATTGTACTAATGATTCATGTTCATTCAGAGATTTTCACAATTGTGTCAGGTCGCTACAGCTAAATAAATACATGTAAAAGCTTTGAAAAATGGTTGCATTGACATTCCACTCTAGTAATTCTATAAAGATGAAGACTGATCCCACAGAATGGTAGCCTATTTGATAAATGAGGCCCCGTGCCACAACTGTCAAAGCTACTGATCTCAAGAAAACCTTAAAAGTCTGAAGTCAAGTGAATTATATTTATATAGCACTTTTCTCTAGAGACTCAAAGCAATTTCCCATAGTGGAAAAAGGAAATAATGCGGCTTCCATCTGCTCAAAGTTCATATAAAGCAGGAGTCCCCAACCTTTTTTGCACTAGGGGCTGGTTTAATGTAGGCATTTTTTTTCACGGACCGGCCATCAACTCTTGGCAGATAAATATAGCAAATAAGTGCATGAAAAATGAATACATGAAAAACTCACCATAACATTGAATTATTGGGAGCCACTGGCTTTTTTCCTTTGCAAAAAAGCTCTCCACAGATTTTTGTTTTTTACTCCCTTTTTCCTCATAGTAGGCTTTTTTTGGTTTCAGTATCTAATGAGTTATAGGTGATACATCACCTTCAAGGACAAACGCATGGATATATAACCAAGCTAGAATTACATGTCATCAGGTCCAATAGATTTCTTTGGATTTCTATTTCCATTCTAAAAGTTATGTATTCGTATTTTGAGCAATATTTCATAACAATGTTAGCTTTTTTTGGCCCAATTTTCCATGGGTAAATACATCTGTTATTGCTAACTACTTGTGTAATAGGGCTATGTGCAATAATAGCAGCATTTTAACTTAAAAGGTCAACGGAGATGTGGATTTTCTTTCTTCAGCACAATTATTATATGCAACAATTTAACAATTCTCCATCTACCTTATGCACTTTATAGTCTATGGTCACTTTGTTCCTGATCTTCCCTGATCTTAGGTCATTAGCCTGCCACGGACTACAGATGGAACCTAGCTTTTGGCTACGATTTGTTCCCTTTATATTCTATATGTTTGGTAATGCGCATTGTCCCATGTAACAAAGATGTAACAAATATAGCAAATGGTGACTTCCTGCCAGGAAGAACAAGCTTATTTGTGTGTCTGGGAGGGAATGTTGTATATATATGTATATTTTTTAAATTATTTAATGTCTCTGTGTGACCCGAAAGCAGATGCGTCACAGACCGGTGCCGGTCCCCGGACCGGTGGTTGGGGACCTCTGATATAAACTAACTGGTCAAAGTCAAAAGGTCATCCCCTGCAACCTTTTTATGAAGACATATTGTAGATGTTTTTGTCACTATTTCAATACCTGTATATTTTCCGGCACACTGTTGACAAAGAAATCAATTTTGCCATTTTTGCACTGAAAATAGTCCATTACTACAATGCGAGTGGACCAAAGAACAACTGGAGCATAAAGCAACTTTATGGACAATAAATGCCAACCATGACGGTTATTAAAAAAAAATGAACTTTTCAAAATACAGGCTTTGAGGCTTTTTTTACCGGGATCTGCAGCCATCACTTTTTGGAGAAGTTTTTAGACAGGATATCATGTATCCCACACTTTAACCAGCACAGTACTATACCTCATGTCTATAGGTTTGCACATATTCCTTAACAGGTCAGCCTATTAAAAATGACCAGTCAATTGACAGTTTATCTGACAGATTCCTGGTTGCAGGATGTCTATCTAAGCTTACGCATATCACTCATACTGCCTGGAGGGAAATAAAAGTGCCCCTGCCCGAGCTTTTACTGGATTCAAACATTACTTGTATTGGATCATGTTAGAATTGTGATGGACAGGATATGCAGTTCAAGTGTTAGTGTCGTGCACATCATAGATGGGGAGGAATCAGAGGAAGGCCACAGATGGATGTCAACCACAGGTGAACACTGGCATCACACTGCAACCTGGCGTAACGGTCAACCCTCCACAACAACATCACGACACGACCACAGCACAGAAGGAAAGAATTGGGGTGATACAACAATTACAGAACAGTATATACAGTACATCATTTACAGAGGAAAGCTACGAGGGTTGTCCGTCTCCATGGTTACACTCCATGGGAGAGAGGTGAGAAGTTAGAGGTCAGGAGTTAGTATGACCGGCAGGGCTGTAGGGAGTTGGGCTGGCATCGGAACATGTGCCTGGGTGTTCATTAAAAGGTGACAGGAAGTCAGGAGGAGCAGCCAAAAGGAGCCTGGGGGAGTTGCAGGGCTGTGCTTCTTTGCTCCGGGGTAATAATCGAATGGCTGTCGCAAGGAGGCTGTAATGTATGTGTGTATGACATTTTACCAACTCACATTAGCAGAGGAGACTATTATGAGTAATTATTAGTAACCATTCATGCTCTCAAATTACCGTAGGTGTGTCTGTGTTTCTTGCCATTCTTACGATTGTTCATAAAAATTAATGAACAATACCACTCGGCCTTTAAATCCCCTGTTTGGATTCATTGTGCCATACTACAATTTGTAGTGTGGCGTTTGCTAAGTACACTATATTGCCACTCATCCAAAGGATGAGAATCAGGTGTCCTAATCACTTGGCCCGGGGTATAAAATCAAGCAGTTAGACATGGAGACTGTTTCTACAAACATTTGTGAAAGAAAGGACCGCTCTCAGTGATTTCCAGTGATGTCACCTGTGCAACAAATTCAGTCCTGAAATTTCCCCACTCCTAAATATTCCGAAGTCAACTTTATCATAAGAAAAGTCAAGAGTTTGGGAACAACAGCAAGTCAGCCACCAAGTGGTAGGCCACGTAAACTGACAGAGAGGGGTCACGAATAGTGCAAAGACTTTCTGCACAGTCAGTTGCTACAGAGCTCCAAACTTCGTGTGACCTTCCAATCAGCCCACATACAGTACGCAGAGAGCTTCATGAAATGGGATTCCATGGCTGAGCAGCTAATCTAAGCCAAACGTCACCAAGTCCAATGCAAAGCGTCGAATGCAGTGGTGTAAAGCAGTGGTCCCCAACCTTTTTGTATCCGCGGACCGGTCAACGCTTAATAATTAGTCCCGCGGCCCGGGTGGGGTGACGGGGTGTCCTTTTTTTTTTTTTTTTTTTTTCTTCGTCATGAAAAAGGGACGTTTTTGTCATGAAAAAGGGAGGTTTTTGTGGTTGGTGCACTAATTGTAAGTGTATATTGTGTTTTTATGTTGATTTAATAAAAAAAAAAATGTTTATTTATTTATTTTTTTAAATAAAAATGAATAAAAAATTCTTCTGCGGCCCGGTACCAATTGGGCCGGTGGTTGGGGACCTCTGGTGTAAAGCACGTCGCCACTGTCCTGTAGAGCTTATTTGGAGTGATGAATCATACTTTTCCATCCGGCAATCTGATGGACGAGTCTGGGTTTGGCGGTTGCCAGGAGAACGCCACATTTCGTACTGCATTGTGCCGAGTGGAAATTTGGTGGAGGAGGAATTATGGTGGGGGATTGTTTTTTCAGGAGTTGGGCTTGGCCCAAGGAACTTTGAATGCTCCAGGATACCAAAACATTTTGGATATTTCCATGGGATGGCATTTCAAGTTTTGAGTGAAGGCATCTGGGCAGATACTTTTGGCAATATAGTGTATGTCAAGAGAGAAAAAAGTTCATCTGACAAACAAAAAAATTATTTAAATTTATTAAACTAGGTCAGGGGTCGGCAACCAAAAATGTTGAAAGAGCCATATTGCAGTGGTTTTCAACCTTTTTTCAGTGATGTACCCCATGTGAAAATTGTTTTAATTCAAGTACCCCCTAATAAAAGCAAAGCATTTTAGGTTGAAAAAAAAAGAGATAAAGAAATAAAATACAGCACTATATATTCTGTTTCTGATTTATTAAATTGTATAACAGTGCAAAATATTGCTCCTTTGTAGTGGTCTTTCTTTAACTATTTGTAAAAAATATATATAAAAAAACTAGAAACTTGTTGAAAAATAAACAAGTGATTCAATTATAAATAAAGATTTTTACACAAAAGAAGTAATCATCAAGTTAAAGTGCCCTCTTTGGGGATTGTCTGGATTCATGAACTGAATTCTAAACATTTCTTCTCAAAAAAAGAAATCCTAAGCATCAATATTTATAGAACATCTCCACAAAAAATCTATCCGTCAACACTGAATATTGCATTGTTGCATTTCTTTTCACAGTTTATGAACTTACATTCATATTTTGTTAAAGTATTATTCAATGAATATATTTATTAAGGATTTTTGAATAGTTTCTATTTTTAGAATATTTAAAAAAAAATCTCACATACCCCTGGGCATACCTCCAAGTACCCACAGGGGTACGCGTACCCCCATTTGAGAAACACTGCCATAATGGACCAAAAATACAAAAACAAATCCGTCTGGAGCCGCAAAAAATTAAAATCCCTAATACATACAGATAGTGTGTCATGAGGTATAAATTGACTTATGAGGATTTAAAGGAAACTAAATTAGTTCAAATTTACCGACAAATGAGGCATGATGATGCAATATGTACATACAGCTAGCTTAAAGAGCATGTTAGCATCGATTAGCTTGTAGTCATGCAGTGACCAAATATGTCTAATTAGCACTCCACATAAGTCAATAACATCAACAAAACTCACCTTTGAGCATTCATGCACAACGTTAAAAGTTTGGTGGACAAAATGAGATGGAAAAAGAAGCGCCATAAAACCCGTCTTAGAAAGTCGGAGAAAGTTATAAATGTAAACAAACCACGGTGAGTTCAAGGGCCGCCAGAATTAGTAGGACAAAACAGCGCTCGCCAAATACTCGAATCAGTGAAGCATGTTTAATACAAACGGTGTGCTTTATAACAATTAGGGAGGTTTGTGTCATGTTTGTCCTTCTACAGAATTCATAATAAAAGAAAAAATATGTTTTTTCCCCTCATATTTTTCCATTTTTCATGTATTTTTGAAAAAGCTCCAGAAAGCCACTAGGGCGGCGCTATGCGGCTCCAGAGCCGCAGGTTGCCGACCCCCGAACTAGGTCCATTGAAAGTGTCGTCAGAAAGATGATTGGTAAGTGGTGCCAAAGGGAGGGGAGGGACGTGAAAGGGAAGGAAGGATACAGAAAGGAGTGGTGGTGCCCTTTTCTCATTACAGCCCTGCTCAGGTGTGGGGGGTGGGGGGGCGGGGAAGGCTCTTACCAACCTTGGACCAAGACTCACTTGAGTGTGAGGCGAGGATCTCCATATGGGGCATAAGGAGAAATGTTAAGTACGAATTCCTTTGGCGGATAGGAGCTCCACTTCTGCTGCACTGTGCTGCTGTCATTGTTATTCCAAAAGTCTCTGTCTAGATCACTGCGGCCAAAGAAAAAAACAGGTCAGAGCAACACAACTGTTGAAACTCCTCTACACCAAACAACCATTTGCATCAGGTGGCC
Organism: Nerophis ophidion; assembly: GCF_033978795.1. Taxonomy (NCBI): domain Eukaryota; kingdom Metazoa; phylum Chordata; class Actinopteri; order Syngnathiformes; family Syngnathidae; genus Nerophis; species Nerophis ophidion. Next base: position 26,951,111 of record NC_084622.1, read on the forward strand.
CTCTTCGGGGAATGAAGCCATGGCTTTGTTTCAGGAAGAGAGTTGAGCTGCATGAAATGAGAGGCTGTAGTGGAGGACTCACCACAGCGCTTTAGAGAAGAGAGAGGTTGCAAGGAAAGAGAGGGTACAATAGCATGTGATGACAGTCTGTTCACCGAGCATGATGCTGCTAATGAAGCACATTCGAGTGAGCGTTCAGAAATCTGCCCCACCCCTCATCCCTGGTGTGAGAAAAAGACACAAATGCATGAGTCACAGGGTGGAGAGATAAAATCACAGACAAAGTCCAAGGAGAGGAGGAAAAGGTGAGCAGAACCACTGATGTCACAGAGCAGAGGTCACAGCTGTAGTGCAGGGGATAAAGGCAATGCACAAAGAGTTGGAAGCTGAGATGAACAACAGAGCACATCAATGCTGCTTCAGCCCATAGGAGAGGAAATGCAAAACATTAAGTCACTCAATTCACAGAATATGCGCATGACCATCTTTAAACCATCAAATAAAAAGAGGAAAAAGTGGCATTCAGAAAAAAACGGCATATAAAAAGTGATGTGGTGATGAGCAGGGTTAAAAAAAATACATTTGTGGAATTAAGAGTCGTATTTAGCGTTACAAAGCTGACATTTCACGGCAGAGACCTGCAGTATAGCTTCATTTCGTTAGAAGTAGAAAAGGACACTTCATTTCTTTGTACTCTTGAAGTGAAGTGAAGTGAATTATATTTATATAGCGCTTTTCTCTAGTGACTCAAAGCGCTTTACATAGTGAAACCCAATATCTAAGTTACATTTAAACCAGTGTGGGTGGCACTGGGAGCAGGTGGGTAAAGTGTCTTGCCCAAGGACACAACGGCATTGACTAGGATGGCGAAAGCGGGAATCGAACCTGCAACCCTCAAGTTGCTGGCACGGCCGCTCTACCAACCGAGCTAAACCGCCACAGTTTCATACAACAACAAAAAAGGAACACCAACCCACCAAACATTTCCTTTGCTTATCCAGACGTATCATAGGTGTGACACTCTCTGCACTTAACTGAAGAAGTCATAACATAAGTGCAGGAGCAGCTTCACAGTCGAGATGATGCACATGTTATGTATGATGATGAAATAACTGTGAGCTCCTCAAGTGATCCACGGCCTAGTTTTCCACCCGTTTTGCTCCAGTGTTTACAGTGAGAGCTTTAAAGCTGAACCAAATGACATTGAATATCACCAGATGATTTAAGCCACACAGTAATGGGGGTACTCACTTGATGGCTTTCTTCTCCCCTCGCCCACGTGCTGAGTCCGGAGTGTCTGCCGTTTCCACTCCCGGCTTATTTCTCTTCCCCTTCAGCCAAGCACATGGAGGGGAAGACAGACAAAGCAGAAAAATATAAAAGGTGAGCTTTAACATTTAAGTCTCATCTGAAAACTCATTTGTATACTGTAGCCTTTAAATAGACCCCCTTTTTAGACCAGTTGATCTGCCGTTTCTTTTCTTTTTCTCCTCTGCCCCCATCTCCCTTATGGAGGGAGGGTGTGGGGGACACAGGTCCGGTGGCCATGGATGAAGTACTGGCTGTCCAGATTCGGGACCCAGGATTGACCGCTCGCCTGTGTATCAGTTGGGGACATCCTCCGCTTGGGATGGTTTCCTCCTGGCTACACGATGGACGGGACTCTGGATCGACTATGGACTGGACCCTCACCGTTATGTTGGATCCACTATGGACTGGACTTTCACAATATTGTCATGCCTGCGAATCTGGTTTTATGTTTGATCATGTTTTGTTTTGTTTTCTGGACTCCTGTTTTGCACTTCCTGGTTTTCTTTTGTTACCATGTCAACCCATTAGTTTCCACCTGGTCCCTCTAGTCACGCCCCGATCCTCAGCCTCTCACACCTGTTACTAATTACCACAGCCAGGATTTAAGGATTTTACTTTTTGTCCATCAGTCTGGGAACTTTGCTTGCATGTGCTTGCCTTCATGCCTTCATACCTTCATGCCTTCATGCACCCACGATTACCTGCTAAGCACCTTGCTATCCATGCTCCTTGTTTCGGTCACAGTAAGTGTTTTTGTTTTAGTTGTTCATAGTTCTGCCACAGTGCAAGTTTAATTGTATAGTTCATTGTCTTCATGCCATCGAGCAGGTGTTTTGTTTTCCTGTTTCTACTTTTGTAGCCAAGTTTTGTACCTCCTTAGGAGCGCCCTTAGTTTGTTTATTTTTGTATTTAGTATTCAAATAAATAACCATGTACTCACATCCACGCCTGACTCGTTCCACATCATCTCTGCATCGAAGAAGCAAAACTAATCCATGTCCAGGTGTGACAAATATCATGTTAGACCCCACATATGCGGTCCTCTCCAAGGTTTGTCATAGTCACTGTCACCGACGTCCCACTGGGGTGAGTTTTTCCTTGCCCTTATGTGGGCTCTGTACCGAGGATGTCGTTGTTGTTTGTGAAGCCCTTTGAGACACTTGTGATTTAGGGCTATATAATGATACATTGATTGATTGATTGATTGATTTAACATGTCCTTTTGAAGGAGTGTTTTTGCTGGGCGGACAACGATCTTTGATGTCAATTATCTCAGGAGCAACAGTGCTTTACCTGATGGTCTCCTGATTATATTCAACACGGTCAAATCAAATCTGCGGTGGAGTGTTCATTTCTGCCAATGATTACCGATCGCAGCCACCCTGGAATTTACATGGCAATTGTCTCTCTGAGGTAATCCTCTTTGCCCGCTGAAATTCCTGCAACATTCTGATTTCAAACACCTCGACCATGACCTGCCGTAACCACGGAAACAATGGCATTCGAAAAAAAGGGTTCAAAAAATCCGGTATGCTGGGTGCATTCCACTAAAAAGCTCATTAGCACGGAAGGTGTTTCACAATCATACCAATGCAGGTAATCTCCATTGACACATGGCAACAAGTGGGGCTAAGCGAGGATAAGTCGAAAACTGCCCTGCCTCCTAAAATATATGAAAGCCCTCCTGTCCCCTGCAAATATTTGATACACAGAGGATAGGCCAGAATTGTTCATCCTAGAAATTTAGTGGGAAGAACACACAAACTTACCACCATGGGTGCCGTGTATGAGTTTTTGTAGAGAAGGCTGCAGGCTGGTTGATATACAAACCCCAAAACCAGTGAAGTTGGCATGTTGTGTAGTTTGTAAATAAAAACAGAATACCATAATTTGCAAATAATTTTCAACTTATATTGAATTAAATGTACTGTAAAGACAAGATATTTAATGTTCGGACTGAGAAACATAATTTTTTTTTGTAAATAATCATTAACTTGGTGTTTAATGGCAGCAACACATTGCAAAAAAAATGAAACAGGGTCATTTTTACCACTGTGTTACATGGCCTCTTCTTTTAAGAACACTTGGGAATGGAGGAGACCAACTTGTGAAGCTTTTTAGGTGGAGTTCTTTCCCATTCTTGCTTGATGTACATCTTAAGTAGTTCAACAGTCCGGGGTCTCCGTTGTGGTATTTTAATCTTCATATCGCGCCACACATTTTCAATGGGAGACAGGTCGTGACTACAGGCAGGCCAGTCTAGTACCCACACTCTTTTACTATGAAGCTACGCGGTTGTAACACGTGGCTTGGCATTGTCTTGCTGAAATAAGCAGGGGCGTCCGTGATAACATTGTTTGGATGGCAACATAAGTTGCTCCAAAACCTGTATTTACCTTTCAGCATTAATGGTGCCTTCACAGATGTGTAAGTTACTCATGCCTTGGGCACTAATACACTCCCATACCATCACAGATGCTGGCTTTTGAACTTTGCGCCATTAACAATTCAGATGGTTCTTTTCCCTTTTTGTTCCGGAGGAAATGATGTCCACAGTTTCCAAAAACAATCTGAAATGTGGACTCGTCAGGCCACAGAACACCTTTCCACTTTGCATCAGTCCATCTTCGATGAGCTCGGGCCTAGAGAAGTCGGCAGCGTTTCTGGGTGTTGTTGATAAATGGCTTCTGCTTTGCATAGTAGAGTCTTAACTTGCACTTACAGATGTAGCGACAAACTGTAGTTACTAACAGTGGTTTTCTGAAATGTTCCTAAGCCCATGCAGTGATATACTTTACACATTGATGTCGGTTTTTGATGCAGTACCGCCTCATGGATCCAAAGTCACGGGCCTTCAATGTTACGTGCAGTGATTTCTCCAGATTCTCTAAATCTTTTGATGATATTACAGACCTTAAATGGGGAAATCCCTAAATTCCTTGCAATAGCTCGTTGAAAAATGTTGTTCTTAAACTGTTGCACAATTTGCTCACGCATTTGTTCAAAAAGTGGTGATCCTCCCCCCATCCTTGTTTGTGAATGACTGAGCATTTAATAGAAGCTGCTTTTATACCCAATCATGGCACCCACCTGTTCCCAATTAGCCTGCTCACCTGTGGGATGTTCCAAATAAATGTTTGATGAGCATTCCTCAACTTTCTCAGTCTTTTTTGCCACTTGTGCCAGCATTTTTGAAACATGCTGCAGGCATCACATTCCAAATTAGCTATTATTTGCAAAAAATTATGTTTTCCAGATCGAACGTTAAGTATCTTGTCTTTGCAGTCTATTCAATTGAATATAGGTTGAAAAGGATTTGCGAATGATTGTATTCTGTTTTTATTTACAATTTACACAACATGCCAACTTCATTGGTTCTGGGGTTTGTAGAACATGGCTCACCGCACTGCAGAACTACAAGTCTATATGGACAGACTGCAGCAACAGCCTCATCAAGAACCCAACGACGCTATGACTCAAAGGAATGCTACCACTTAATATACAAATAAATATTGTGCTTTTAAACAAACTCGAGTGAGACTTAATACAATCTCACATGACTTCAGCATGTCTTGGGAGATATCTCACAAGCCTTCTAAAAAATTTCAACGTTGCATGTGTGGTTTTTTTTTTTTTTGCTTGTCTACGAGTATTCTCATTAATTTAGATCAGTGGTCGGCAACCCAAAATGTTCAAAGGGCCATATTGGACCAAAAATACAAAAAAAAAAAAAAAAGGAGCCGCAAAAAATGAAAAGCCATATATAAGTATTAAAATGAAAGCAATACATGATGTATTTGTCTATATTAGCTTTATTACATTGCAAACTCTTATCTGTGAGGTGTGTGCTGTTTTTTTATTGGATGTCATATTTAAAATGATCGGCTTGTGCAGGTATTTGTTTTGTTTGCTTGCAACAGTCACCTCCCTGACACCACGCCGTGCTGTGTCGCAGGTTGACGCAAATCTTCGTTGACAAAAATATTGACAATTGTATATTTATTCGACGTTTACAACATTGGAAAACATTAGGCTTTCTGTGGGAGCATCAGAGAAAGTTATATGAGTAAACCAGGGGTGCCGACACTTTTTCAGCAGGCGTCCTACTTATCAAATGACCGAGTTGATGTGATCTACCTCATACGCACACACACACGCACACGCACACGCACAAACACACGCACGCACACACACACACACACACACATGTTGGTGTATTACTTGTAATCAGACAGGATTGACAGTAGTTAGACCTGCTCAGTGGCCTTGTGATTAGAGTGTCTGCCCTGAGATCGGTAGATCATGAGTTCAAACCTCTGCTTGGCACTCAGCATCAAGGGTTGGAATTGGGGGTTAAATCACCAAAATGATTCCCGAGCACGGCCACCGCTGCTGCTCACTGCTCCCCTCACATCCCAGGGGGTGAACATGGGGATGGGTCAAAGGCAGAAGGTAATTTCACCACACCTAGTGTGTGTGTGTGACTATCAGTGGTACTTTAACTTTAGTTGCTGATAAGCTCCAAAACTTCAAATTTACATTGTGAAGGGGAAAAAAGTCTTCCTCTTTTTCCAACACCACATGAAAGTGTTTTTTATAGCTTTTTATTTGTCCAGCTTCCATACTCGTTTTTATACCGTTTATAAAACACATTGGAGTTAACTCCTTAGCTGGTAACTTGTATGCGATAGTTTTCTGAGACTTTATTTTTTTAGTGAAGCCAGGATAACACAGCACTTTTATTGTGAAAACGGGAACTTTACAATTTTGACAGCCAGCACGGAGAAAGAGTGTGATGAAATAAAAAGGGATTTTCGCCTTCCTGACGGCCGTTTTTTTTCTTTCATACTAAGGTCGCAGCATCCAAAGTCATCGTGCAAGATCCTCGAGTGCTGTGAATGTAAACCAAGTAACGAAAGTGACGTAACGAAAATTGATTTGTAGGGAGATGAAAATTTGGCGTGACAGCCCTCCTGATTAAAAAAAAACGCTGCGTTACAGGCCACACGACTACGGTGCATTCATGCACAGCCGAAATTAGTAGGACAAAACGGCGCTCGCCAATTACTCTCATAAGTGAAGAATGAATACAAACATATAAAACATTGGGCTTTAGAACGATTCGGAAGGTTTGTGTCATGTGTGTCCGAAAGAAACCATATTAAAACAAAAACTATATTTTTTCCCCTAATCTTTTTCAAAGAAGCTCCAGGGAGCAAGTAGGGTGGCGCTTAATATGCGGCTGTAGAGCAGCGGGTTGCCGACCCCGGATCTAGATCATTGTATTCTCAGGGCATTCAATCGATCACAACTGGAGGGCTCAGTTTATCTTAGCAACATTACGCCTCCCATTGGAGCGGGCTTCATTAGTTCATAAATATGCTCTCACGTCCTGTAGTTTGCACGACCCACGTCAGCTGGCTCCTTCCCTTCCAAAGACTTTTACATGCACCTCCAAAAAAAAAATCTAGCTTCACGTCAGTGGCAACACAGACCGCAGAGTTGCGATTTGTTTGCCTTTTTAGTACATCATTTTTAGGTTTTTCTTCACGGCGAAAGCAAAAACATCACAAACGCTATAAACAATGGAGCAAATCCCTAATTGATAGTCATTAAGTCATTTAACTCTAAAAGAGAGAAAAAATAATTTACGTTTGTCCCAATACAATACAGCTTTTTCACTTCTGGTACAATGCCGATATTGAAGCCTTGCGTATTAGTCGATACCGATTTTGAGCTGATATGATATCACTCCGAATCGTAAATGCTAGGGGTGCACCGACATTAAACATACCGTATGTTTGTTATTGCAAATTGATCCTTAAATAAAATAGTGAACATTCAAGAATATTTGTCTTTTATTAGTAAGTAAACAAACAAAGGCTCCTAATTTAGCTGCTGATGTATCAGTAAAATATTGTGTCATTTATCACTCTATTATTTTGTCAACATTATTAACGACAAGTGGTAGAAAATTAATTAATAATATACTTGTTCATTTACTGTTAGTTACTGCTTACTTTCTCTTAACATGTTCTATCGACACTTCTGTTAATATGTAATAATCACTTATTCTCTGTTTGAATACTTTATATTAGTTTTGGATGATACCACAAACACATCGATCCGATACCATGTCGTTACAGGATCATACATTGGTCATATTCTAAGTCTTCATGTATCCAGGGACATATTTCCTGAGTTTATAAACATAATGTAAATGACCAGTACTTTTTAGAGGCAGTATAGTACCGAATATGATTCATTAGTATCGCGGTACTATACTAATACCGGTATACTGTACAACCCTAATTCACATACATGTGGTCATGAGCAAGGGTGAACAGGTAGGGGCAAATCTAATTGGTGCCGTTCAAATGTATTAATGGTGGGACACCACAAATAAATAAATATATCGGAAACACTGAAGTTGAATATGTCTCAGAAGGTACTAACTGGATTAATAAAATCAATACACACATACATTATGCGCACAAGTGGAGCTACTTTCATGGAACAAATATTGTAAGGCTGTTAGGGGTGAAATCGTACATGTATCCTATTTGTAACACACAGTTTGGCCCTAGAAATGCTTTAAGCACTCAATGTATGATAAAAATTATTAGTATTTTCTATGGGGCAACACCTAGTGACCACAATAATTCATTTAATTAAGATAATGATGCAGCAGACTGAATGATGCAGACATTTTTGTTACTAGATACTTTCTAATAAGTTTCTGCCTTGGAGATTTTGCATTATTTATGTAATATGCAACTGTAATTATTTCATACATGTTAATTTTGTAACATTTTGTGTTTTAGACTGCAATATTGTTTAATTAAGGACACTGATTACGAGTGGTGTGGCTTCAGGGCCAGCAAGGCCTTCTCTGCTGGCCTAACATAACTAGAAATCATGATCATAATTAAAGACAAAATTAATGTTTTATTGACTTTCCCTAAATATCTTAAAGTATCCATATTCTCTCCATGTCATATTATGCTCCTTTCAGTGCTGTTGTTTTTAAGGGTATAGTTTTTATCCAATCAGAATTTAGCTCGCTTATGTTACCATGCTGTACGAAATCTGCCCGAGGCCTTCAGAATCAACAATACCGGAGTCCATGCACTGTAAGTGAACGTGCACATACAGTTGATAGATAACTGCGATAACCAATCAGATCACGAGTAAGGCCTGTATGTCAGTAAGGCCTTCCAGCTGGGCTCACGTTGAACACGACATTTACGCGTCCTGGGATTGGATACTCACACCCAGGACCGTTAGCGGATTAATTTAATGTAAACGAACAGAACACATACAGTTGACAGACTGTTGCATTGGCCAATTAGTCACTCCAAACTGAGTCTCCAATCACAAGTTGTAATTTATTGAAGCAGGATGTGTTGCTAGCAGAGAAATCACCAATACTCACTTTTTTAACCCACAAAGAAGGAGAACAAGACGTTGATTAGGTGGCAGATATATATTTGCAAGGCCATTTTCAAGAAGGATATTTAAAGAGAAATTACATCTTGTGAGACGACGTCAGCCAACCCCTTAAGCTAGCTCAGCAATGGAATGGGGAAATGCCCGCCACTTCCACTCAAATCAACCGACAACGAGTGGTACCACTTGCTTATACGGCATTGAATGGGTGTTACAAATTGTGAGGTCAAATATATATATTTTTTTGTCACTTATAATGTTTTTTACGATTGTAATTTTGACAATACCACTTAAGATATATTTTATTTGCTGATGCAAATTTATTGATTTTTAAATGCGCCAGAAACTAGCCAGTTTTGTACAGTGTTGAGGTGATTTATTGACCAGTAGTGCGTAAATGTGTTCCTGTATAGTATTTCACCTGCAATGATCATGTGGTGACATCAATTATGACATTTTGAGAGATAATCATTGAAGTCGGACATCACTGAAGGCCTAGGTGGGAAACACACGGCCCGCCACTGCTGATTATGTGTGTCTAGCTTGTGTGCTATGGTGTGCTTAGCTGTTGTTTAGTTGCTAGCTCTTAATTGCCTACAGCCTACCATGTTTACCTTTTGTAAATGACCACTAAAATGCAATGAAACACTAACCTTGTGGCTTATTGGAGGACATTTACATATTAACTGGCTGCCCAGCTTTGCACAAGTAAAGATGCTGCGTAACAACTTGCAATGGACATTTTAATCCTTTTTTTTTTGGTTGTTGCTTGTATCGGATCGGGACAACCTTGCAACTAAAACACCAAAAAAAATGTATTCAGCAAGGGATGACAAGGAATCCAACTGTGGGAGGAGGTTGTGATCAGCCCACTGCAGGTGGAAAAGGTCACCGCCTCAGTCAATGGTGTTGAGGGCGGAACACCATCGACGAAGAGCAGGGCATGTGCGGTACGGCGAAACGCAGCTGGCAGGTGATTAGATTTCGCAGGTGGTATTCATTAATCTAATCAGTTGTTGTCTTTGACAGTGAGCGGACAGCGGAGGAGGGCGGAAGAAACTAGAGACAGACATCTGCAAAGATTGTACTTAAAATACTCTACATGACATGGTGATTAAGGACCTTGTTAAACGGCAGACTGACTCCTGACGTGATATCCGGGAACGGGTAGGGAACAACGTCTACACTTGGCACCCAACGTAAAAAGAAGAAGAAAAAAAAAGAGAAAAAAAAGGAAAGAAAATAAAGACTGCAATATCGTCACCAAGCCCCATAGAGGCGCTGAGACAGCTACTGGTGGAGGTGTTTACCGCAAACCACCGGCAGATGGAGGCTATGCAAAGCTAAATAGCGCAGCAGAGCCAGATTCTGCAGGCGTCTGGAAATTTTCCAGGCGGCACATTTCAACCCAATGACCGGGCACATGGGCTATGATAAAACACTCAATCGGATAATGGCCCGGTTCTATTGGCCAGGCATTTGGGCAGACGTGCACAGCTGGTGCGCGGCCTGTCCGGACTATGAACTAGTCAACCCCGCGGCCACCCCTAGGGCACCTTTGCTAGCCACTCATAGCGGTCCTCCCGTTTGAGCGAATTGGTATAGACCTCGTCGGACCATTTCACCCGAGCACCCGGGGATATCGCTTTGCACTAGTCCTGGTGGATTATACAAAGCGCTATCCCGAAGCAGTACCATTGCGCTCCATCTTTACAAAAAGTGTCACACAGGCACTTTTTTCAAGTTATCTCCCGAGTTGGAATCCCGAAAGAGATTCTAACTGACCAGGGCACATCCTTTATGTCACGCACGTTAAAAGAGATGTACGTATTATTGGGGATCAAATTTATTTGGACCAGCGTTTACCACCCGCAGACGGATGGGCTGGTAAAGCGGATGAATAGAACCTTGAAATCCATGATCCGGAAGTTCGTACACGAGGACAAACCAAATTGGCATAAATGGTTGGATCCCCTGTTATTTGCAGTGCGAGAGGTTCCCCAGGCCTCAACAGGATTTTCTCCATTTGAACTGTTGTTCGGCAGGAAGCCGCGCGGGGTACTGGACCTAGTTAAAGAAAGCTGGGAGGAAGGTCCAAGCCCAAGTAAAAACTAAATTCAGTACATCATAGACTTGAGAGCAAAACTCCACACATTGGGGCACTTATCACGTGAGAATTTATCCAAGCCCAGGAATGTCAGTAGCGCCTGTATAACCAGGGGACACAACTCAGACAATTTTAACCGGGAGAGAAAGCACTTGTATTACTCCCAACATCCAGCTCCAAATTACTCGCCAAGTGGCAAGGACCCTTTGAGGTCACACGACGAGTAGGTGACGTGAACAACGAGGTCAGGCGGTTTGACCGGGGCGGGGCAACCCAAATATACCACCTCAACCTACTAAAAGGTTGGAGGGAAGCGGAACCTGTCTCTATGGTGACGGCGATAGCGGAGAGCGGGGAGCTGGGGCCGGAGGTTCCCCCCAGTCCCTGGCCCTTTTCTCTCCGCTGTGATAATCATCTGACGTCGTCACAGAAAGCAGACATGGCCAAATTGCAGCAACATTTTGTTGATGTCAATCAACCTATCAATTGGCCCTAGTGTGTGAATGTGAGTGTGAATGTTGTCTGTCTATCTGTGTTGGCCCTGCGATGAGGTGGCGACTTGTCCAGGGTGTACCCCGCCTTCCGCCCGATTGTAGCTGAGATAGGCGCCAGCGCCCCCCGCGACCCCGAACGGGAATAAGCGGCAGAAAATGGATGGGATGGATGGATTTTGTTGATGTGTTCTCCCCCCTGCCAGGCCGCACGACTCTCACCCAGCATCACATAGAGACCATCCCAGGCGTGACGGTGAGGTCTCGGCCCTATTGGCTGCCCGAATACAAATGCAAAGTAGTTCGGGAAGAATTAAGAGCCATGCTTGAATTGGGAGTGATAGAAGAGTCACACAGTGTGTGGTGCAGCCCCATAGTTCTGGTAGGGAAGAAAGATAAGTCTCTGCGGTTCTGTGTGGACTACCGCAAGGTAAATGATGTGTCACTATTTGACGCATATCCAATGCACCGGGTCGACGAGCTCCTGGACCGGTTGGGCACTGCTCATTTTTTCACTGCACTAGATTTGACTAAGGGCTACTGGCAGATTCCCTTGTCTTTAGAGTCTAAGGAAAAAACGGCATTCTCCACTCCGGAAGATTTATACCAACTCGTGACCCTTCCTTTCGGCTTGTTTGGTGCGCCCGCCACATTTCAGAAACTCATGGACCGGGTACTGCGTCCCCATGCTGCATATGCTTCCGCCTATCTGAATGATGTCACCATCCAGGGGAACAGCTGGGCGGAGCATATGCAGAGTGTGGGGGCGGTACTCGAGTCCCTGAGGCGGGCGGAGCTCACCGCCAACCCAGCGAAGTGCGCGTTTGGCCGGAGGGAGGTACAGTATTTGGGGTACCACTTGGGGGAAGGTCAGGTGCAGCCTCAGATAGATAAAACCGCAGCAGTTGCAGCCTGCCCGACCCTGAAGATGAAAAAAGAGGTAAGGCAGTTTTTGGGGCTGGTGGGTTACTACCGGAGGTTCGTCCCCCGGTTTGCAGACCTGACCAGCCCACTAACTGACCTCACCCGGAATGGTGCCCTAGATCTGGTCCAGTGGACGGGGCAGTGCCAGCAGGCATTCGAGAAGCTGAGGAAAGCACTTTGCGAGAAGCCGGTACTGCACATGCCTGATTTTTCTATCCCATTTTGTTTGCAGGCGGACGCGTCGGGCAGAGGACTGGGAGCCGTTTTATCCCAGCAGCGGAGGGGCACCGACCATCCGGTCCTATACATCAGCAGAAAATTATCGTAAAGAGAGGCCAGATACAGCACAGTGGAGAGGGAGTACCTCGCCATCCGGTGGGCGGTCCCTGCCCTCCGGTACTATCTGCTGGGACGCCCGTTCAGCCTCTGCTGGGACTACAAGCCCCTCCAGTGGCTCCACCGCGTGAAAAAAGCCAACGCGCGGATCACCCGGTGGTATCTCGCTTTAAAACCCTACAATTTCAGAGTGATCCATAGGCCGGGAGTGCAGATGGCCGTAGCGGACTTCCTCTCCCACGCTCAGGCGGGGGGTGGGGGGAAGTAGGCGCGGCCGAATTATGTCCCGGCCTAAGTCTGGCAGTGGAGGTATGTGGGAGAAGGTTGTGATCAGCGCACTGCAGGCGCAAAGGGTCACCGCCTCAGTCAATGGTGTTGAGAGCGGAGCACCATCAACGAGGGGCGGGGCATGTGGTGGACGACAAGACGCAGCTGGCAGGTGATTAGATTTCCCAGGTGGTACGTGTTAATCTAATCAGTTGTTGTCTTTAACAATGAGCGGCCAGCGGTGGAGGGCGGAAGAAACTGGAGACAGACCTCTGCAAAGACTGTACTGAAAATACTCTACATGACATGGTGATTAAAGACCTTGTTAAACGGCACACTGACTCCTGACGTGATATCCGGGAACGGGTAGGGAAAGACATCCACACCAACGTTGCGCACCCCTGGTGGAATACAACAATCAAGCATACGACCAACACACTAACTATAATCTGTTGTGTGTATTCACTGGGAGGGAAAAAAAATCATCACAACATCTGCCAGGCAAGCTTTTAAAGGAAACTCATGCATCACTTAACGGTGTCGTAAAAATTTCACGTTGCTTGGAAGACAAAGATGCGTGAGGGCCCAGTGTAGGCAGAGAGATAAAAATATATAGCGGATTTCTAAATAAATGTATAAATAAAAGTGTCAGCCAGAGAGGAGGGAAAATGCAGGAATCAAGGGGAAAAACAGGTGCGGAGTGACTGAAGCAGTGAGTGGCATGGAGTCACAAGTGGACTGATGGCGAAAATAAGAACCGATTGAAACACGCAGCCGTCAGCACTCACTTGAGAACTGCTGCATGTGTTTTCATGTGCACGTACATGCCTGACGCAACCGTTTGACAACAGCCACCTTCCTCCAGCTTCAGAACTGGTAACAAACTCTTCTGTGTTCATGCAAGAACAAATGCTGTAGGGATCTATCGCGATGAATATGACTCTTAACGACACGAGGCACAATACGCTATAAAAATCAGCTTTATGCTCCAAATGACAGTAGGAGAAAACCAACTGGAAGAGTGAGCAATTTCCCTCCAATTCTTCAACTTATATACCCTTGAAAATATTTAGGTCCGATTTAAACCGTCTGTTTTTTTTTTTGTTACACGACTGTGGGGGGAGAGTGTGATCAGCGCGCCCGCAGGAGCAAAGGTCACCGCCTCTGTCCATTGTGCTGATGACAGAGCAGATGGGGGGCAGCTGGCAGGTGATTAGATTTCACAGGTGGTACGTGTTAATCTAATCTTTTCTTGTCTTTAACAGTAAGCGGCCGGGAGCAGAGGAGGAGAGAAGATACAGACATGACTGAAATGTCATGTTCTGGGAGAGAAATCGATTACTGACGGAAATATTATCCTTTAAAACCTTGTTAAACCTGCTCGCTGAACTCTTGCGCCGTGTTTTCAGTGGAACTGCTAGGATCCGACTTCCACGACGACAAGGGTGTTTCAGGATACTGCTTGCCACATGTTCAAAACTAATTATGGGAGCTACTCAAATTAAAGCTAACTACACCCGACATGTTTTTATCATAGGAGACTCAAAAGGAGGTCTGATGAAGTCAGTGGCGGGCCGTGCGTTTCTCACTTAGGCCTTCAGTGATGTCCTACTTAGTCCGACATCACCTCTCAGAATACTGTAATTGATGTCACCACATGGACAATGCTGGAGATACTATACAGAAACACACCTGCACACAACCTAGCATTGAAACCTCTCAACATTGTACAAAAGGGTATTCAATAAACCCGCTTCAGCAATTAAAACATATCTTACGTGGTACTGTCAAAATTAAAATAATTGTATAAAACAAATGAAACATGAAAAAATTAAGAAATCAAATATTTGAACTCACAATTTGTAACACCCATCCGACGCCGCGTAAGCCAGAGGTACCGTCATAGTCAGTTGATTTGCCGTCGATATTGTGCCAAAATGTGATTCTCTACCGCTTGTCCCTTTCAGGGTTGCAGGGGGTGCGGGAGCCTATCTCAGCCGCAGTTGGGCGGAAGACGGTGAACACCCTGGACAAGTCGCCACCTCATCGCAGGGCCAACACAGATAGACAGACAACATTCACACACTAGGGCCAATTTAGTGTTGCCAATCAACCTATTCCCAGGTGCATGTCTTTGGAGGTGGGAGGAAGCCGGAGTACCCGGAGGGAACCCACGCAGTCACGGGGACAACATGAAAACTCCACAAAGAAAGATCCTGAGCCCCAGATTGAACTCAAGACCTTCGTATTGTGAGGCACATGCACCAACACCTGTTTAACCATGCTTGCCTGACAAAAATGGATTTCCTTTGCGGGAGCGTGCACCGCTCGCTAAATCTGCATTGCTTGGCTTTGTCTGTCCACAGCAGATTACTAGGTGTAAGACAAGCACTTTATCTTTGTGGTTATTGTACCGGTGAGTTTTCTGTGGCTTCCTGTTTTCGCAACTTGTGATTGGATACTCAGTTGGGACTCCCAAGTGAGTATACAATCACAGCTTAGGCCATCTGGAAGGCCGTACTAAAAACATCTTGTGATCTGATTGGCTATTGCAATCATCTACCACCTCTATGTGTCCGTTCACTTATATTGCACGGTCACCCGCATTGTTGATTCTGAAGGCTCTGGGCAGATTTGGTACAGCATGGATACATGAGCGGAAACAAACGCTATACTAAAAACAACAGCATTAGAAGGAGCATAATATGACATGAAGAGAATATGAATATTTTTAGATATTTAGGGAAAGTCAATGAAAAATTACTTTTATCATTAATTATGATCATGATTTGAGGGCAGCACGGTGGGAGATTGGTTAGTGCATCTGCCTCACAATACGAAGGTCCTGAGTAGTCCTGGGTTTAATCCCAGGCTCGGGATCTTTCTGTGTGGGGTTTGCATGTTCTCTCCGTGACAGCGTGGGTTCCCTCCGGGTACTCCGGCTTCCTCCCACCTCCAAAGACATGCACCTGGGGATAGGTTGATTGGCAACACTAAATTGGCCCTAGTGTGTAAATGTGAGTGTGAATGTTGTCTGTATATCTGTGTTGGCCCTGTGATGAGGTGGCGACTTGTCCAGGGTGTACCCCGCCTTCCGCCCGAATGCAGCTGAGATAGGCTCCGGCAACCTCACGCGTCCTCAAAAGGGACAAGCGGTAGAAAATGGATGGATGGATGGATGGATGATCATGATTTCTGATAATGTTAGGCCATGACTGCAAACCACTGGATGAAGTAGAGTAGATGGAGAAGGTTGATGCTGGACTGCCCGCTGGGATGCTGAGCTGAAAACTTCAGACATGAGCAACGAAAGAAGCTAGCATTCAGCCGGCATTGCACTGTCCCGCAACACCAAGCTGTGTTTATTAGACATAGCAGGCATCAACAATCCACATGCTTTCGCGATATTACCCACATCACACCATAGGTAGAAAGTAGTGATTGTTTCACTTTAAGCCTCTGTCAAAACAATATTGTTAACCCAAATTAACATTAAATCACGAATCTCGTAAATCCCTCACAACTTTACAGTTTTAGATAATCGCTGGTTATTATACTGCTAATAGGTTCATTTATGCCCTACGATTATTGATTTTCACACGTCGATTAGCCTCATTGTGATCGTCCTTCCGCGATTTCCCATACCAAGGTTGATATGGAATATGAAATGATACGAATCCAACTGGGCTGTGAATGCAGTCAGGTCCAATCTCGGCTACGCTCACAACTATGCCACGGATCAAACAGCACAGCGCTCGTAGGAGCAGGGAGAGAGCTTGTGAATGTCAAACAGCCACTGCTTTTCAAACAGATGTTGGAAGTATTAGCAATGATATCCAGATATCCCATCCAACACCCCACAACATGAGCCCACCCGTGCATAGAACCTGCAGCTCCACAACAAAACAGTTTCATAACCAACTGACTTGCACGCTCATTTTGCACCTAATTAAAAAGAGTTTAAATGACGTTTTGAATCCAGAGTGCATGAGGTATGTTGTAGGGAAAGACTTAAATGTTTCTTGTTGTCATAAGCATTTAACATAGCAAGCTACCGCCAGTCAGTCTGTGAGAGTATCAAACTGCAGTTATCAATCACATTTTTATTTACTATTTTAATTCAAAATTGTATTACTGGCTGTCAGGAGTTTTACCACTATTATCATTATTACCATTTTTCATTACATCCCTAATTAATAGTCATTAACATACTTGCCAACACTCCGGAAATTCAGTGACCCTACTGAAAATCTCCCGGGGCAACCAATCTCCCGAATTTCTCCCCATTTTTACTTGGACAACAGTATTGGGGGCATGCCTCAAAGGCATTGCCTTGAGCGTCCTCTCTCACATGAAACTTTCAACCATTAACACCCACTTTTACTCCATATAAACAGCGTGCCGGCCTAGTCACATAATAATGTAGCGTTGGACGGGTTTAACAATGGTCTTTACTCGAAGATGTCAAGAAATGCTGACACATTGTATGATCTTTGAACTGGTTTAATGATAACGTTAATTTCAAACACACAAGAGAATGCATGCATATTTGGTCAACAGCCATACAGGTCACACTGAGGGTGGCCGTATAAACAGCTTTAACACTGTTACAAATATGCGCCACACTGTGAACCCACACCAAACAAGAATGACAAACACATTTCGGGAGAACATCTGCACCGTAACACAACAAACACAACAGAAGAAATACCCAGAACCCCTTGCAGCATTAAATGTTCCGGGACGCTACAACAACATCTACGGCTTTTGGAGCTCAGTGCACAACTGCACAAACAGCAAGGAGTCAAAGCAAAGAACGAAGAAGAGACATGGCGACGACGAGTAAGAAGAAGAATTACGCTTGCAAGTTCCAGAATGATTGGAAAAGAGAATTTCATTTCATCCAGGACAGCTGGAAGAGGAAGGGGTAGGCTGCCTGCACCTCAACCCTGCCGCCCATCTCCTGAATTTGGAGGTCTCAAGGTTGGCAAATATGGTCATTGAGTCATTATAACACTGAAAGAGAGATGCAATAATTTAGGCATCTTCTAATATAATATTTTTTTTTCACATTTGATACAATGCCGATATTGAAGCCTTGAGTATGAGTCGATACTGATGTTGATACGATATGATATCAACACGAATCATACATACTAGTGCACCAATAGTTGGTCCGATAATTACCAGGCCAATATTAGGACTTGTGACATCACACCGATGAATTCGATAACAATAAAAAATAAAAAAATAAAAAAATTGATAACCAAAACAAATAAAAAAAACATTCAAATGGGGCAAGATTACCAATACTGTGCTGTAGGTGTGTAAGCATGAACAAATCAAGTGCTCCCACCTAGTAAGAGGTCGTAAACTTCCCTTGTGCTCATAGGAGCTCACAGTGTAGGCAAACATGGCATTGATCGTGCGGGACTCCTTTTACTATTTATTAAGTTAAACTCATGACGTAGTAAGTTGAATACATTTCTGCCTTGTAGACTTTGTATATGTGAGGAATAAGCAACTATAAATATTTGATACTTGTTAATGTTGACAAATTTGGTGTTTCAGACTGCAATATTGTTCTGTTAGGACACTTACAGCTAGAGGTGGTAAATAATCGATTTTTAGATGCATTGCAATTCAGACATGAGCGATTATAAAATCGATTAGTAAACCTCAATAATCGATTTATTCATTGTAAATAAAGTAATGCAGACAGGTCTAAATTTTCTCTAACTGCAGCAAGCCGCGTCACCGAGAGATCCGAACAGCTCTTTTATTATAGGTACTACTTATTTTCCAGTTTTGCACTCATTTCCATTTATTTCTTATAAATTAATGGAAATTAATTTAAATATTATTTAATTGTTGTTTATTTCAAAACCACTGATTTTTTAAAAGTTGCAAGTGATAAACGCTTTTTTAGTGAAACGAAAATAAATGTGAAACTGCATTATACATAAATAAAAATGCATCAATAATAGATTTTTAATGGAATCGTAGCTCCTGAATAGTAAATGTAATCGAATCGTGAGGTGCCCAAAGATTCCCACCTCTACTTACTACGTAGGTCTAACTTGTATGCTATATTGTGTTCTTAGCTGCCGTGTAGCCGCTACCCTACCATGTTTGCAATTTGTACATTACTTCCGTAAAATACAAGAAAAAACAACCCTTGTGTCTTTATTGGAATACATTTAGTGTCACGGCGCGGACTCGAACCCGTGTTGCTCCTGCAACTGAGTGTCAAGATTCCCCCTCTGGCTGCTTGCTGCTTGGACGCAGCACAACCACACAGCGACAAGGGTGCAGACAATCACACATCAGCGCACCTGGGCCAGACGAGAGGGAGCGGCATAAAAGACCAGCGAAGCCAGGAGATCTTCGCCAGAACGTAGCCAATCTACCCTGAGTAAGCATCACGTCTGGCACCCCTTCCTTGTTCCTTGCTCGCCTTCTTGTTCTCTCCCTCGATCCCGACTTGATGTCTTTTGTGTTTTCAACAGTGTCTTCTGTGATCATGTCTTGCCTTTCCCGATCCTCGACCACTGCTTGGACCCGGACATCGTTTACTCTAGCCCCCGACTACTTGCGTCCCTGCTGACTGCTTTTTCGCCTTCCCCCTTGGATTCGACGAAAGATACATCCAACACCCACCGACAACACCCTCTGGTAAATTCCACATTGTTAATTCCACATATCGTCCGCATTCATTCACTAGTGGTAGCATACACACCCCACACATTCATCAAAGGTTTTAATAAACCTTCTAAACCGCAGTTCTGCCCTAGTGTTGCCTCCTTCCCTTTGCCGAGTACTCAACATTTAGATGTTAAAGGGTCTGTTTGCAAATTGCTCACAGTTAAATTTTTCAAACTAAAGACATAGCGAGAACACCACAGGCTTATGTTAACATTAGTGGTTTAAAAGAAAACATACGTTTTAAAGTGTCTATATTTTTCATAATTACTAATTATATTGAATAAAAATTGTCTCGTATATTCGGACAGGGTTTCTACGGGTATCAGCAAATTTACTGTAAGGCTTTTTAATGCCATTTAAAATGCCACTTAAATATGTAATGCCCGTTTCCTACCGCAAATGGTTATTCAATATTGTCAAAACTTTATAATTGTGTGTATATACACACAATTGTAAGCTTTTGACAATGATATTCTTGAGTTGAAAAGTTTACTACATTACCAGTTACTATCAAGTAATTAGAATTGGCTCGCAAAACTGTTTCATTTGGATATTTAATTGTATTTATTTATTTTTTGTGTATTGTTAGCATCAGCATGTGCCTCACAATACGAAGGTCCTGAGTAGTCCAGAGTTCAATCCCGGGCTCGGGATCTTTCTGTGTGAAGTTTGCATGTTCTCCCCGTGACTGTGTGGGTTCCCTCCGGGTTCCTTCCTCCCACCTCCAAAAACATGCACCTGGGGATAGGTTGATTGGCAACACTAAATTGGCCCTAGTGTGTGAATGTGAGTGTGAATGTTGTCTGTCTATCTGTGTTGGCCCTGCGATGAGGTGGTGACTTGTCCAGGGTGTACCCCGCTTTCCACCCGAATGCAGCTGTGATTGGCTCCAGCACCCCCCGCAACCCCAAAAGGGACAAGCGGTAGAAAAATGGATGGATGGATGGTAGCATCAGCTTGCAGTTGTGGTAGTTGACAACAGAAGTGACTGCCTTTAATCACCCATTGAGCAAACTTTGGAGGTTTTTTTGCACATGCTCTAGAACGGCTCCATCGGTTTATCAACGGGCTTTAACAAAGTTTTAAAAAGTTAGCCCGCCAGGCATTTTTGCTGAAATGGGCAGTTCCCCATTCTACAGACATATATTTATCTTTTCACTTTTGCACCGCATTAGCACGTTCACGGGATGTAGCAATCTAAGCATCGGGTGTTCTGTATTTGTGCACCAGCCCTAGACAGAAAACAATTAAAAGGTTCTGCATGTCAATAATCACACTGTACCTTCAATCCAAATGATTAAAAGAACTTAAGTCCTCTAAAAAGACATCCAGTTATAGATACCCAAATGTATACTCTCTAAAAAATGTGCCTTATAATGTCCACAAACTGGGGGATGCATTTTTTTAATCTGTATACAATTTAAATAAAATAGTTACAATTATTTATGGTATAATAAATAAACATCATACTAGGAATGCAAATGATGCATGTGTTTGGAAATGGGTGACTGATTGAAAGATTTTAGGAAAAGATATGTCTTGGAATGGTATTTAGAAAAATGCTAATAAGCCCTCTAGATGTATGAAAAATTGGCAATTTAACATCTTTAATAGATTATATTTTACTCCCTCCCTGTTTAAAATGGGTACAGCAGATAGTAAGTTATGTATGAAGTGTCAGGCAGCTGAAGGAACTCAAATCCATTTACTGTGGGAATGTCAGTGAAAAAAGAGTGGTGGTCTATTCTTCAGAATTGCATTGTTGGTCCATTCTAGGCCACCGTAGGTCGCGTGAGGTGCCCGCGTCACGAGAGTTGCTAAGTAGAGATGTCCGTTAATTTGTTTTTTTGCCGATATCCGGTATTCGGATATTGTCCAACTCTTAATTACCGATACCGATATCAACCGATACCGAAATATACAGTCGTGAAATTAACACATTATTATGCCTAATTTTGTTGTGATGCCCCGCTGGATGCATTTAACAATGTAACGAGGTTTTCCAAAATAAATCAACTCAAAGAATGAAAAAAAAATTGCCAACATGGCACTGCCATTTTTATTATTGAAGTCACAAAGTGCATTATTTGTTTTAACATTCCTCAAAACAGCAGCTTGGAATTTGGGACATGCTCTCCCTGAGAGAGCATGAGGAGGTTGAGGTGGGCGGGGTTGGGGTTAGCGGGGGGTTGTATATTGTAGCATCCCGGATGAGTTAGTGCTGCAAGGGGTTCTGGGTATTTGGTCTGTTGTGTTTATGTTGTGTTACGGTGCTGATGTTCTCCCAAAATGTGTTTGCCATTCTTGTTTGGTGTGGGTGTGGCACATATTTGTAACAGTGTTAAACTTGTTTATACGGCCACCCTCAGTGTGACCTGTGTTGATGTTGAGCAAGTATGCCTTGCATTCACTTGTGTGTGTGTGTGTGTGTGTGTGTGTGTGTGTGTGTGTGTGTGTGTGTGTGTGTGTGTGTGTGTGTGTGTGTGTGTGTGTGTGTGTGTGTGTGTGTGTGTGCGTGTGCGGGAATAGCAGGTCCATTCTACTATGTGTCATACTTGATAATTTTGCGATATTGCCATATTTTTGCTGAAAGAATTTAGTAGTGAACATAGACGATAAAGTTCGCAACTTTTGGTCGCTAATAGAAAAGCCCTGCCTTTACCGGAAGTCGCAGACGATGACGTCACCCGTTGAGGGCTCCTCACATCATCACGTCGTTTTAAGTGGGAGCCTCCAACAAAAAGAGCTATTCGGACTGAGAAAACGACAGTTTCCCCATTAATTTGAGCGAGGATGAAAGATTTGTGTTTGAGGATATTGATAGCCCTGGACTAGAAAAATAAATAAATAAAAAATTCAAGTTAAAAAAAAAAAAAACGCGATTGCATTGGGACGGATTAGGATGTTTTTAGAAATATTTACTAGGATAGTTCTGGGAAATCCCTTATCTTTCTATTGTGTTGCTAGTGTTTAGTGAGTTTAATAGTACCTGATAGTCGGAAGGGTGTGTCCACGGGTGTCTTGAGGCCAGTGTCTGATGGAAGTCGACGGCAGCTGTATGGACGGCACAAGCTCAGCTGATCTCCGGTAAGTGGTGACTTTTTACCACAATTTTCTCATCGAAAACTGCTGGTTGACATTTGGTCGGGTTCCATGATCTCTTGACCGCTCTGATCCATAGGAAAGCTTCACCTTCGGGAATTTTAAACAAGGAATCACCGTGTGTTTGTGTGGCTAAAGGCTAAAGCTTCCCAACTCCATATTTTTACTTTGACTTCTCCAATATTAATTGAACAAATTGCAAAAGATTCAGCAACACAGATCTCCAAAATACTGTGAAATTAGGCAGTTAAAGCAGACGACTTTTAGCTGTGTGTGTGCGCAGCGCTTATATTTCTTTACAGTCCGTGACGTCACACGTACACGTCATCATTCCGCGACGTTTTCAACAAGAAACTCCCGGGAAATTTAAAATTGCAATTTAGTAAACTAAAAAGGCCGTATTGGCATGTGTTGCAATGTTAATTTTTCATCATTGATATATAAACTATCAGACTGCGTGGTCGGTAGTAGTGGGTTTCAGTAGGCCTTTAAGGCTTAAATTTTCACAAAATCCATCTAATGTCTTTTAATGCTTTTTAATGCCTTACGGAAACCCTGTGTTCATGTTGTTGTTACGACAGCCTATACATACAATAACAGCTAACACTAGCTATCTAAATAACAATCATTTGCTATCAACACACAAAGCTAATGTGTGTGTATGCCTGTTACGCACTGGCGCAGTTATGTCATTACCTGCTGAAAGGGATATAATGCTTAAAACGCACTGTAAAGTTAGTGGCCGGCAGGCCTCCACATAAAGGTTGCAAACAGCCCCTTTTAAATGGCTGTCAAGCTTTGCACAAGTAAAGGCACTGCAGGACTGCTTGCATCAAAACATGTATATCGAAGATTGTAGATGCAAGCAGATATAATGCGTTTTATTGCTGATATCAGGCCAATATTTGGCACAGATCTACTTTAAATATTATCTGTTTCCGTACATTCAAAGGTGCTGTCTGCAACTTCCTCACAGTAACATTTGTCAAAGCAAAAAATATAACAAGAACTTTCTTTTGTCACCATTGGTGGTTTTACACAACACATTTGTTTGACAATCGTCTATTTTTTTCCACATTTATAAACCCCAAAACCAGTGAAGTTGGCACGTTGTGTAAATCGTAAATAAGAACAGAATACAATGATTTGCAAATCCTTTTCAACCTATATTCAATTGAATAGTGTTACGGCTCAAGCACCTGCCACCACACAGTCTGCGGTGTGCTCCTCTGTGCGCGCCCCGGGACACGCCCACAAGCTTGCACCTCCGGCTGTGGCCGCGCCTCCACACGGCTGCACACAATCAACAATCTACACACCTGCCGCTGAGGAGCTCCACGTCCTTCATAAGCCAGCGGACTCCGCTAAATTCAAACACATAGTGACACCATACATATTTGGGTTACTTGCACACACCATTCCCTTATTGTAATAAACACACCCAAAGCTAAGCGACGCTTCTGTCTCAGTGCCGTCTCCTTCTCCACCACCGCACATAACAAATAGACTGCAAAGACAAGATACTTTACGTTTGAACTGGAAAACTTTGTTAGTTTTTGCATCGAGGCATGCCCCTGGATATCGTCCCCGACCGTGGCCCCCAATTCACTTCTCGGGTGTTGCAGTCCTTCTGCAAGGGAATCGGGGCTACGATCAGCCTCTCCTCTGGATATCACCCCTCAGAGCAGTGGCCAAGCTGAGAGAGCGAACCAGTACGTGGAAGCCATGTTACGTTGTCTTGCCTCCCGCCAGCCCACCTCTTGGAGCAAGTATTAACCCTGGGTGGAGTATGCCCACAACTCCATGCTTAGTTCCGCTTCTGGTATGTCTCCATTTGAGTGTTCGTTAGGCTATCAGATTTCCTTGTTCCCCCAGCAGGAGGTCAAGGCTGCGGTTCCATCCACCCTTGCCCACCTCAGACGTTGTTACTTGTACACGTCATTCCCTTATTTTAATAAACACACCCAAGGCTAAGCGACGCTTATGTCTCATTGCCGTCTCCTTCTCCACTGCACATAACAAAGACTGGAAAGACAAGATACTTAACGTTCGAACTGGTAAACTTTGTTATTTTTTGCAAATATTAGCGCATTTGGAATGCTCATCAAACACTTATTTGGAACATCCAACAGTTGAACAGGCTAATAGAGAACATGTGTGTGCCATGAATGGGTATAAAAACAGCTTCCATGAAATGCTCAGTCATTCACAAACAAGGATGGGGCGAGGGTCCCCACTTTGTAAACAAATGCATGAGCAAATCGTCAGACTGTTTAAAAACAACATTTTTCAACAAGCTATTGCAAGGAATTTAGGGATTTCACCATCTACGGTGCGTAATATCAACCAAAGTTTCCGAGTATCTGGAGAAATCACTGCACATAAGAGATTATATTACGGACCTTTGATTCTTCAGGCAGGACTGCATCAAAAAGCGACATCAGTGTGTAAAGAATATCACCACATGGGCTCATGAACACTTCAGAAAACCACTGTCAGTAACTACAGTCCATCGAGACATCTGTGAGTGCAAGTTAAAACTCTACTATGCAAAACGGAAGCCATTTATCAACAACACCCAGAAACGCTGCCGGTTTTGCTGGGCCTGATGGACTGATGCAAAGTGGAAAAGTGTTCTGTGGTCTGATGAGTTCACATTTCGAATTGTTTTTCGAAACAGGACATTTTGTCCTCCGGAACAAAGAGGAAAGACCCATCCGGATAGTTATAGGCGCAAAGTTCCCCAGGGTTCGGTCCTTGGCCCTGCACTCTTCAGCATCTACATGCTGCCGCTAGGTGACATCATACGCAAATACGGTGTTAGCTTTCACTGTTATGCTGATGACACCCAACTCTACATGCCCCTAAAGCTGACCAACACGCCGGATTGTAGTCAGCTGGAGGCGTGTCTTAATGAAATTAAACAATGGATGTCCGCTAACTTTTTGCAACTCAACGCCAAAAAAACGGAAATGCTGATTATCGGTCCTGCTAGACACCGACCTCTATTTAATAATACAACTCTAACATTTGACAACCAAACAATTAAACAAGGCGACACGGTAAAGAATCTCGGTATTATCTTCGACCCAACTCTCTTTCATATCCGTAATATCGCTAAAATTCGCTCCATTCTGTCCATTAAAGACGCTGAGATCATTATCCATGCGTTTGTTACGTCTCGCCTCGACTACTGTAACGTATTATTTTTGGGTCCCCCCATGTCTAGCATTAACAGATTACAGTTGGTACAAAATGCGGCTGCTAGACTTTTGACAAGAACAAGAAAGTTTGATCACATTACGCCTGTACTGGCTCACCTGCACTGGCTTCCTGTGCACTTAAGATGTGACTTTAAGGTTTTACTACTTACGTATAAAATACTACACGGTCTAGCTCCATCCTATCTTGCCGATTGTATTGTACCATATGTCCCGGCAAGAAATCTGCGTTCAAAGTACTCCGGCTTTAGTGATTCCCAAAGCCCAAAAAAAGTCCGCGGGCTATAGAGCTTTTTCATTTCGGGCTACAGTACTCCGGAATGCCCTCCCGGTAACAGTTCGAGATGCCACCACAGTAGAAGCATTTAAGTCTCACCTTAAAACTCATTTGTATACTCTAGCCTTTAAATAGACTCCCTTTTTAGACCAGTTGATCTGCCGTTTCTTTTGTTTTTCTCCTATGTCCCACCCTCCCTTGTGGAGGGGGTCCGGTCCGATCCGGTGGCCATGTACTGCTTGCCTGTGTATCGGCTGGGGACATCTCTGCGCTGCTGATCCGCCTCCGCTTTGGATGGTTTCCTGCTGGCTCCGCTGTGAACGGGACTCTCGCTGCTGTGTTGGATCCATTATGGATTGAACTTTCACAGTATTATGTTAGACCCGCTCGACATCCATTGCTTTCCTCCTCTCCAAGGTTCTCATAGTCATCATTGTCACCGATGTCCCACTGGGTGCGAGTTTTCCTTGCCCTTATGTGGGCCTACCGAGGATGTCGTAGTGGTTTGTGCAGCCCTTTGAGACACTAGTGATTTAGGGCTATATAAGTAAACATTGATTGATTGATTGAAAGTTCAAAAGCCTGCATTTGTCATGGTATGGTGGTGTATTAGTGCCCAAGGCATGGGTAACTTACACATCTGTGAAGGCACCATTAATGCTGAAAGGTACGTACAGGTTTTGGAACAACATATGTTGCCATCCAAGGAACGTTATCATGGACGCCCCTGCTTATTTCAGCAAGACAATGCCAAGCCACGTGTTACACCAGTGTGGCTTCATAGTAAAAGAGTGCAGGTACTAGACTGGCCTGCCTGTAGTCCAGACCTGTCTCCCAATGAAAATGTGTGGCGCAATATGAAGCCTAAAGTACCACAACGGAGACCCTGGACTGTTGAACAACTTAAGCTGTATATCAAGCAAGAATGGGAAAGAATTTCACCTGAAAATAGGTCTCCTCAGTTCCCAAAAGTTTACTGTGTGTTGTTTAAAGGAAAGGCCATGTAACACAGTGGTAAAAATGACCATGTGCCAACTTTTTTGCAATGTGTTGCTGCCATTATATTCTAAATTAAGGATTATTTTCTCAGTTCGAACATCAAATGTCTTGTCTCTGCAGTCTATACAATTGAATATAAGTTAAAATTTATTTGCAAATCATTGTATTCTGTTTTTATTTACAAATTACACAACAGGCCAACTTCACTGGTTTTGGGTTTCGTACAAAGTTAGTGTAAAGACATTTTTACCAGCCCGAATACAATGATTGTTTTTTACGGTGGTCACTCACCCGGTCTGGCCAACACGTACGCACAGGGAGTGCATGCACACATACAAAAGCAGTCCGAGAAAAGCAACGGACAATTTGCATTCATGTTGCTAAGATAGAATATGCATTCAATGACAGCCAATGCTAGCTATCCAAATACCTAATATTATCTAACAACACCTAAAGCTAATGTGCGTGCACGTGTTACGTAAGTGCGTAATTCTGTCATTACCTTTGAGAAGCTGTGAGTGGGCGGGATATACTGTGTAAAATACGTTGGAAAGTTGGCGCCTTCTAGGCATCTGTGTAATTGTTGCAAACAGCTACTTTAGACTTAGATTGAGACAAACTTTAATAATCCAGAAGGAAAATTGTTTCCCAAAGTAGTTCAGTTACAAAGGATGAAAAGTGTCAGGATGTAAAGGATAATGTTAGTATAATGTGGACTAAAAATGTACCGTAGTAGCAATATAAAATATAACATGAATGTAATATTTACATATTATATATACAGTATATGACATATACTGATAATAATCCATCCATCCATCCATCCATCCATTGTTTACCGCTTGTCCCTTTTGGGGTCGCGGGGGTTGCTGGAGCCTATCTCAGCTGCATTCGGGCAGAAGGTATGTACACCGTGGACAAGTCGCCACCTCATCACAGGGCCAACACAGATAGACAGACAACATTCACACTCACATTCACACACTAGGACCAATTTAGTGTTGCCAATCAACCTATCCCCAGGTGCCTGTCTTTGGAGGTGGGAGGAAGGCGGAGTACCCGGAGGGAACCCACGCAGTCACGGGGAGAACATGCAAACTCCACACAGGAAGATCCCGAGTCCGGGATTGAACCCAGCACAACTCGGGATCTTTGTATTGTGAGACACATGCACTACTGGTATGTTATGTAATCTAACATTTGTATATAATATATAAAATATATATCAATTACCATGTAAAATCAAACAGTATATGTAACAGCTGTAGCATAAAATAGAGAGTGGATCCAGCATAAAATATATAGATAAACTAAGAGAAGTAGCTAACATGGAAGCGGTCAGGTAACAGACAGATATCATCTATTGCTGTATGGCAAATGATTATACAGCTGGAATCATTAAAGTTTAGTATTGTTTAATAATAATTTCACGATGGGGGCATTTTGACCCTGGATCAGATTATTTCAATATGTCCTATGTTCATACATGCCAACCCTCCCGATTTTTCCGGGAGACTCCCGAATTTCAGTGCCCCTCCCGAAAATCTCCTGGGGCAACCATTCTCCCGAATTTCTCACGATTTCTACCCAGACCACGTCTACTTTTAAAATAAAATATCTTGCACTCGTTGTCCAAGGTAAAACACCAAAAGCAACACTTACTCAAAAAGTATTGTCTATTAACCTTTGAATCATGAGCAAAACTGGCATAGGCCTCCACATAAATGACATGTGAAGCTGCAGGCAAACATTTGCTCTGATGAAAGCTGACACTGTCAAACAGTAGTCTTTTTTCCTGAAAAAAAGGGAAGGTTTAAGACAGGGACTCGCTTGTGGTCTGTGCAAGATGAAGAGAAAAACTCCCCCCGCATGAATATACAGTACACAGCTATAAAAAGAATACATGGGGATCCCGTTCCTGCAAATGAGCGTGTTTAGATTCTAATGATGACTTTGGGGAATAAAAAAGACATTAATGAAGCTTTGATTACATGGCTGCTAAATCCTCATCCTCTGTCACAATGATAATGAATGTGTGTGGCATTAGACATCAATACACTACATGCTACACCAGCGGTCTCAAACATGCGGGCCAAATGCGGCCTGTGCTTTGATATGACAATTTAATGTTGGTGCGGCCCGCGAGTTTAATATGAACGGCGCTTGAGAATGTCATACTTGCCAACGACCCCAATTTTCCCGGGAGACCCCTGAATTTCAGGGTACCAATTCTCTCGAAGCCCCTGCCAAATTTTTACCAGATAAACAATATTCAGGGAGTGCCATAATAGCACTGCCTTTAGCGCCCCCTACATCCTGAATTGACAGCATGCAAGCCCAGTTGTATGTTGCATCTGGCCATGTGAGACGCACATGGGTTTTTGCAAGATGTATTTGATCAACAGCTACACACGTTACACTAAGGGTGGTCGTAAAAAAACTTTTAACACTGTTACAAATATGTGCCAGACTGTGAACCCACACCAAACCAGAATGACAAACACATTTCGGGATAACATCCTCATCGTAACAACATAAACACACCAGAACAATTACCCAGAATCCCATGCAGACCTAACTCTTCCGGGCTACAATATACACACCCCTACTACCACTAATCCCACTACGCCCCCACCCTCCCTACTTGCGTAGGTTGAGGTGTTGTATATTGTAGCCCTGCAAGGTGTACTGGGTATTTGTTCTCTTGTGTTTAAGTTGTGTTAGGGTGCAAAAATTCTCCCAACAAGGGTTTGTCATTCTTGTTTGGTGTGGGTTCACAGTGTGGCTCATATTTGTAACAGTGTTAAAGGTTTTTTTTTACGGCCACCGTCAGTGTGACCTGTATGGCTGTTGAACAAGTAAGTCTTGCAGCCACTGACGTTGTTCTGCACAAGTCTCACACAACATGATACAGAATCGGCACATTGGTCGTGTGATATAAAAGCCTGCGCGATGACATGAAGTGGAGCAGTAGTCTTCTTTTGGGGGTGCGTGGACCCCTGGAGGTCCTTGAAGGTAGGCCAAGGGACAAGTGATATTTATTAAAAACATTCTAAAGAACAGCAGCAATCCATAAATCCTTTATACATATGTTTATTGAATAATATTTGAATGAAGTATCATTGTAAGTTCATAAACTGTGGAAAAATAATACAACAATCTAACATTCAGTGTTGACAGCTAGACTTTTTGTGGACAAGTTCCATGAATATTGATGTTAAAGATTTCTTTTTTTGTGAAGAAATGTTTATAATTAAGTTGATGAATCCAGATGGATCTTTATTACAATCCCCAAAGAGGGCACTTTAAGTTGATGATTACTTCTATGTGGAGAAATATTTATTTACACTTGTTTATTTTTCAACAAGTTTTTTAGTTATTTTTATATCTTTTTTTCCAAATAGTTCAAGAAAGACCACTACAAATGAGCAATATTTTCACTGTTATACAATTTATTTATCAGAAACTGATGACATAGTGCTGTATTTTACTTCTTTATCTTTTTTTTCCAACCAAAATGTTTTGGTCTGATTATGGGCTACTTGAATTAAAAAAATGTTCATAAAACATAATCTATGCAACATTTTCACCAAAGAACCACCATCACATGTTATGGGGACACAAGAAAAAATTTTGAAAAAAAAATCATAATATGACCCCTGTAATGCGCCTTATAAGCGGTGCGCCTTTTATGTGAAAAAATACCTGAATAAACCCGCGCATCGGCAGTGCGTCTTACAATCCGGTGTGCCCTATGGTCTGAAAAATACAGTAACTCATCCAAAAAATATATTGGTATTTGCTCATTTAACGGTTGTAAAGATATTTTCTGTATGATTACAATAATTATATATATATATATATATATATATATATATATATATATATATATATATATATATATATATATATATATATGTATATATATATATATGTATGTATATATATATATATATATATATATATATATATATATATACGTGTGTGTGTGACAGACTCTCACTGTCGTGTGGGTTCCATGGAACACCAAGGAAGGACATTCTTGAGCAGGTTTGACTCTTGTTTATTTTTTCAAATAAACCTTAGTGTAGGTCGAGTCGCTTTTTAGCTCCTTCCTTCTCCATTGCTCGCTCTTCGGTCCGCTCTTCAACTCCTTTTGCCCCGTTCTCTCCTCCTTCTCCCCTTTTATACATCGAGAGGAGGTATGTTAATCGTGTCCAGTTGCGCGATCCACACACCTGATCTCGTTTGTGGCATCCTTCCCGGCACACCCCGCCTCGCCGTTCACTCGCCATCCCCGCCTCCTCGCCGCCATCTTGGACCGGGCTCCAGCGTGCCCTGCCTGTCTATCGGATCGTCGGCTCCGCCTCTCCACAATATATTCATATAATTATTGTATAATATTTGTATAATATAATAAACACTATTAATGTTCAAAAAGCTCTAAATGTACTCATTGCCTGATCATATGCATTACAGGAAGCTGAAAAGAGGCTGACGTCATATACGTTACAGGCTGCTTAGTGTTTATGCAAACTTACCAGTTTATTTTATAATTATTTTTGCCCGAGAATTATTAAGGCATGTGTTACGCCCCGGCGTGGTGTGATGTTTGCACTTCCAAAGATGCTGAGGACAGCAGGTCACTTGCAGGTAAGATCAGGATCTAATTCCGAGACGAAAGCCAAAATACAAATCTTAAATGCAATTCTAAGACTGGAATGAACATCGAGGCTTACTTAATATAGTGAGACAAATTAGTTGCTAAAATGGAGGTTTCTCAGATGGTAAGGTGCCTCCTGGAAATCACTGGCTTAGCGTGGCCAAAGGTACAGATGTGGGTCTCCACGTCAAATGAAACGGCAGGCTTTCATCCTTTTAGGGGATTTATTACAGTCTTGGCAAGCTGAGCAACGTTTGCTGTAGTCTGCAACAACACGGCACACAAAACATCCATCAGAAACACAGCAATATCACAGACAATGTGTCATGAGGCATGCAGATACAAATCATATACACAATTGATACAAGCAAAAGAAATTCAATTAGCTTAAAGGCCTACTGAAATGAGATTTTCTTATTCAAACGGGGATAGCAGGTCCATTCTATGTGTCATACTTGATCATTTTGCGATATTGCCATATTTTTGCTAAAAGGATTTAGTAGAGAACATCGACGATAAAGTTCGCAACTTTTGGTCGCTAATAAAAAAGCCTTGCCTTTACCGGAAGTAGCAGACGATGTGATGTGTGAGGTCTCCTCACATCTGACCACTCTGTGTTAAAGCTTCACAACAAACAAAGAAACACCATCTGTGTCTCGGT
Source organism: Nerophis ophidion (assembly GCF_033978795.1). Classification (NCBI taxonomy): domain Eukaryota; kingdom Metazoa; phylum Chordata; class Actinopteri; order Syngnathiformes; family Syngnathidae; genus Nerophis; species Nerophis ophidion. The sequence continues at coordinate 26,983,624 of NC_084622.1, forward strand.
GCTAAAGACAGCTGCAATACACCGCTTTCCACCAACAGCCTTGTTCTTTATAGTCTACATTATTAATTGAAGAAATTGCAAAAGATTCAGCAACACAGATGTCCAAATTACTGTGTAATTATGCAGAGAAAAGAGACGACTTTTAGCCGTAAGTGGTGCTAACCTGATATGTCCCCTCCAACCAATAACGCCACAAACACACGTCATCATACGTATCATCATTCCGCGACGTTTTCAACAAGAAACTCCGCGGGAAATTTAAAACTGTAATTTAGTAAACTAAACCGGCCATATTGGCATGTGTTGCAATGTAATATTTCATCATTGTTATATAAACTATCAGACTGCGTGGTCGGCAGTAGTGGGTTTCAGTAGGCCTTTAAAAGGACTTACAAATGAGGAACGAAAATGCAACTTGCACACAAAGCTAGCTTAAATAGCATGTTAGCATTAACTAGCTTGCAGTCATGCACCAACCAAATATGCCTAACGAGCACTCCACACAAGTCATCAATATCCGCAAGGCTCACCTTTATACATTCCCGCACAGCATACAATATTAGCTGGACGAATAAGCCAAAGAAGGAGTGGTACAAAACACGTCTTTCTGAGATAGCGTCGGAGAAAGTTGTAAACAAAAACAAACCGCCGCGTCACAGTCCACTTATTCATAGTGCGTTCAAGGAAAGCCTTGGCAGTGGGACAAAGGGCCGCCCGCTTAACACTCATTAGAGAACACAAACATGCAAATCAGTGGTCTTTCTAACACAGACTTGTGTGCACAGACAGTCAAATTAAGGTAGAACGTCCATTCAAGTGAGTGCATCTTCAATCTTGGGGAGCTGAAGCAATCAACCCACTGATCGAGTATATGTCCGATCCTTGACCTAAACAGAGGCAGTGTGTATGCGTCCATCAGCTCCAGGGTAGATAGTTGTCACCCTTCCAACAGGCCATGAAGCTTGTGGGAGTTGGGGATCAACAATGAGTACTACTTGGTTGGGAGAAAGGTATTTCCCATTTGCCACTTCTGCCTCTCGTGTAAACTGGACAAGTAATGACTGATGAATCTGGACCAGAAATGGTCGGCAAGAATTTGACTATGTCTCCATCATCAGCTCCTAAAAATGGTATCATAGACGGCTTGAGGAAGTGTTGCATCATAACGACCCAGCAGAAGAATGTTAGGAGTGATGGGATCCGGATCAGCTATGTCTGATGAGACATAACTTAGGGGCTTCAAGTTCATAATGCCTTCCTTCCACTTTTACTAAGACTGTTCGGAGGAGAGCTTCAGGCATGGTCTGTTCCATTAAGACAACTTTAAGAGCAGTTTTCACAGCTCTCAATTCTCTTTCCCAAACTCCACCAAAGTTAGGAGCGTTACGAAGATTGAAACAGAACATAGGTTGCTGTTCTGCCAACTGTTTCTATAGCAGAGGGGTCATGACCTCAAAGGTTTCTGTCGGTTCTCGAACTCCCCCAACAAAGTTTGTGTCCTTATCAAATAGGATTTTAAGGGTCTTCCCTCTTCTGGCAATGAAGCGCTGTAGGGACATCAGGAAAGCATCGGCATCGAGACTTTCCACGAAATCTAAATGCACACAATGTGCCATCATGCACTTGAAGACTATGCCCCGACGCTTTTCTGTGCGTCGTCCAATCTTCACTGTGAATGGCCCAAAACAATCAACTCCAGTCAAACAGAAGGGTGGTTTGTAGAGGCGCCTACGAGCTGATGGCAAATCTGCCATCTTCGCGACAGACAGACAGACTAGAGCGCCATACCAGGCACTGCAGGCATTGGCCCTGATATCTTTTGACGGCATCTCTCACACGTAAAACCCAAATACGGCGGCATATCTCAGCCAACACTCTTTCGGATCTAGGGTGAAGAAGCGTCTCATCGAAATCTTGCATGATAAGCTTAGTCAGAGGATGATTTGGATCTAATACAGTTGGATGAATGTTGGCCGATTCAAGTTGCTAAGCTCTTCATAGCCGCCCACCAACTCTGAGAAGTCCTGAATCCGGATTTTACTCAGGAGACAGGGAAGTCAGACAACAGTTGTTGGCTAAGGATCGGTAAGCCATTAGTGCCTTGACCTCTTCAGAGAATGATTCCCTCTGGGCCTGCTTAAGGAGAAGATTATCAGCTTTATTAAAATCAGCTGCCTCAATAGATGAGCTGAAAATTGGATATACAAATAACAGTCACATTTCTGCAGAATGAAGCTTTCCTTAGCTTCTCATCGTGTGGCGGTAGAGACACTGTTGGACTGGTCGGCCAATAATTGTCAGTGTAACGTAGGAATTCAGGGCCTTGGTGCCAGCAGTGTGGTTTGGAAAACTCAAGGTCTTACCGCAAGTGATGTCGTCAGCTGGGTTGTTGGCGCTATCCACATACCTCCTATTATTCACATTGGTAAGTTTTTGGACCTTTGTCGCACCTGTTCCCACAAAAACCTTATAGTGGCAAGATTGTGATCTTATCCAGGGGAGAACTGTGGTGGAATCCGACCAAAGTATACCTTTTCTAGCCAGAGCAAATGAATAATGAAATCCCTTCTGGGACTCTTCTGTCCGTAGGCAAGCAACAGACCCATATGCTTGCTCAGAAGCGTTACAAAAGATGTGAAGATCTCTGTTCGGTGTGGAGGAGTCGGCAGAGTCTGGTGCATAACATCTGGGAATGTCAATCAAATTGAGGCCAGGAATCTTTTGTTCCCGGGCTAACCATCTGTCACAGAGGCTCTGTGGCTGGTTTGGGTCATCCCAGCCTATGTGTTCCTTCCAGATGTCTTGAATCAGAATCTTGACCCTTGTTGTGAGTGGTACAATTTAGCCTCATGGATCCTATTGACATGCAAGTACTTTATAGACATTCCTCAAAGTGGGTTCAGTTCTATTCACAGGTCTATCTTTAAACTTCAGGGAATCACTGAGGCAATCCCAACGTAGGCCCAGAGTTGGTTCCTGAAGGCCAATGCTTGATTGGGAAAGCCATAGCTTACTGTTCTCATATCTGCTCTCATATCTGAGTTCATAGGGAAGATGTTCTTTGACCGCTGGTGTATTTCAAAGCCACCGGTGTAAAGCAACTAGCACAGACCATAGACCGGTTTTCTTACGTCCTGCTTTGAATAAATGCTGCTGAGGCAATTATCAATATAGAATGACCGCTTGACACAATCAACCAGATCGTAGTTAGACTTACTCATGTCTTGAACGTGGTACCAAATGGCTGGTCTTGCCATTCATAGATCTTTGGCTCATGAGTCCTTTTAATATCCCGCCATATGAAGTGCACGTGGTACCAAATGGCTGGTCTTGCCATTCATAGATCTTTGGCTCATGAGTCCTTTTAATATCCCGCCATATGAAGTGCAAAACTGGTTTGTTAGCTGGTAGAAGGTGTATTTGGTAGAGCATGCCCTTGTTGTCCCCGCTGAAAGCTACTGGATATTGCTGATAAGTACTTCAAGCAGGGATTAACTTTGGGAAGGTCCTGGGAGTAAAATGGTTGTTGAGGGACTTTCCTTTGTACTGGAAAGAGCCATTGAAGACAATCATGTCCCTGTTGTTGTGCCGCACTATGTGGTGAGGATGAACCAGGATTCTGAGGCTGAGGTGGCTGTTTCAGATGGCACCACTGCTATGTAGCCCATCTTCTCTACTTTCTGGATCTCCTGGAAGTATACCCTAGCGTGTGCTACCTACTGCAAACAGTAGGTAGCACTGCTTATATTGGAGCCTGAAATATAGTAGAATTAGAATGGCGATGCAGCGGTGTAGCATACAACTCTATGTTGTTTGCCTTATCGTCGAAGTCCGGAGTAGGTCTAGGGCTTGCAGATCTTGCTTCGATCAGGTTACATGCATCTCATTGGCATATGGCAGCGTATCAATCTGCTGTAGACGCTCAGCGTTCTTAAAGAGCACACATGTCAGCAGAATGGCTTCTGCTAACAGGTATTGCTGCTCAGGGGAGCTATTAGATCAATAGTGAGACCTTGAAGTGACCAGCCAAGCTTGGTGTCAACTTCAATAGGCTCTCCTGATGGGCCTGACCGTACCGACTCTAAACGGTTCAGATGGTGATCCAATGAGCAGTAAAGGCTAAGCATGATCAACGGGAGGCAAGGGAAGATTGCACTGACAGCACTCAGTTTAAGTGCTGTCAGGGGGTAGGAACATTCTAAAAGACCTAGGTTATCGCATGTGAATGCCTGATGTATGAGATTATTTTCCTAAGTTGTGGACAGGGAACACATGTGAAAGGTAACTGAAGAACCATAAAGCTGTGTTACCTTTTGGTGAACAGTTCGAAGGGTGAACACCTCAGGCTCTGAGGTGAGGTTCAGGTGTTGCACCGCTTTAGGCAATATAATACTTCGCTCTGAGCCATAATCTAGTACCGTGTGAGTCTCCAGTACTCTGCTTCCCCTATGAAGTGGAACTCTTACGACTTTCAGCATCACCTTGTTGGATCTGTTTGTTAGATCCAAGTACACCTTTGTGTTAGGAAATGTTACCATCAGCACACATTTCTGGGTTCGCCGGACTGCAGGGCCACTTGTAACTTTAAAGGCGGAGCCAGTGTAGCTGGAAGGGGAGCCGCTTGTAGCTCTGAAGGCTGGGCTATGGATAGTACAGAATGTGTGTTCAGAGAGGCTTAAGGCAGGGCTGACTATAGCATTGGAGGCGGCATTGGGGTTGCAGGAAGGGGAGCAACTTGTCCCTCTGGATGTTGGGTAATGAATGCTCGAGGTGAAGCCCAATGTAGCACTGAAGATGCGGGAGATGCAGTTAAGTTTGGGACTCGAGGAGGAGCTGTATGTAGTGCTAGAGTTGGGTTCAGAAACTCTGTACCATCCGACTTGCTGTCGTAGTTCCTCCAGCTCCATTTTTTTTCATTTTCTCCTCGAGCTGTGCAGCTTCCAAATGGAAGAAGACATTGGCGGAGAAAAATTGCCTGCAGATGATCGAGTTGACTGGATGGACACAGAATTGGTGCTCTTTTGGGATGAGCATGATCTTCCACCACGTGAATGCTGAGATGAGGGAGCCGGTTGTGTGGGATGTATTGTCCCCAGGAGGGGAGAGTTGCAACCACATAATCATTCAAATAAGATGGGAGGGTTCGCTCTCTATGCAAAACATGGCATATTGTTGATTCTGTGGGCTCATCTGTAGGTTAAAACCGAGGTTTTTAGCTGGTGAGGTACCTCCTGGAAATCACTGACTTAGAGTGGCTAAAGGTACAGAGGTGTGTGTCAACGTCAAATGAAACGGCAGCCTTTTATCCTTTTAGTGGATTTATTACAGTCTTGGCAAGCTGAGCTACGTTTGCTGTGGTCTGCAACAACATGGCACACAAAACAACCATCAGAAACACAGCAATATCACGCACAATGTGTCATGAGGCATGAAGATACAAATCACAATTGGAGGCGGTATAGCTCGGTGGGTAGAGCGGCCGTGCTAGCAACTTGAGGGTTGCAGGTTTGATCCCCGCTTCCGCCATCCTAGTCACTGCCGTTGTGTCCTTGGGCAAGACATTTTACCCACCTGCTCCCAGTGCCATCCACACTGTAAAGCACTTTGAGTCAATAGAGGAAAAGTGCTTTAGAAATATAACTCACATCACTTTACATACACAGATGATACAACAAAAGGAAATGAAATCAGCTCAAAAGGACCTACAAATGAAGCACTATAATGCAACTCGTACACACAGCTAGCCCAGTTATCATTGACTGGTTTACAGTCGTGCACCGACCAAATATGCCTAACTAGCAGTCCACACAAGTCAACAACCTCATCAAGGCTCACTTTTATACATTCCCGCACAGCATACAACATAAGAAGGATGGATAAGACATAGAAGGTGTCTTTCTGTGATAGAGTCGGAGAAAGTTAAAAACGTAAACAAACTGCTCTGCGTCAAGGTCCACACAACTATGGTGCGTTCAAGGACCGCCTAGGCAACTGGACAAGGGGGCGCTCTCCCAACACTCTCATTAGTGAAGCATTCCTGAAGCTTAAACACAAACATGCAAAACAATGGGCTTTCTAACACTTGCGAAGAAGGTAAACAGCCAAAATTTGTTGAACGTACTTAACAGTCTTTTAAAGCGAAGGAGAAACCCGTGCAGAGTGAATGGGAACACAGGCATTTTAACGACCGTGATTCGCGACAAAAACAGCTGCTGGGGACCCTAATCACTAGAGGTGGGGGAAATATTAGATTTTTAGATACATCACAATTTGGACATGGACGATTTTAAAATCGATTAGTAAATGTCAATAATCGATATTCGATTTAATTATAGTAAATAAAATAATGCAGACAGTCTTAAAATGTGGCTGACTGCAGCGAGCCACTTCACCGAGAGATCCAACCAGCTCCTTTACTAGTGGGAACTTACGGTCCAGTTTTTCACATATTTGGATTTTGATTGATTGATTTAAACTTTGATTAGTAGATTGCACAGTACATCACATATTCAGTACAATTGACCACTAAATGGTAAGACCCGAATAAGTTTTTCAACTTGTTTAAGTTAGTCAATTCATGGTACAAATATACAAATGTATACTATCAGCGTAATACAGTCATCACACAAGTTAATCAACAGAGCATATACATGGAATTATTTACATTATGTACAATCCAGGGGTGGGATGTGGAGGGGGGGTAGGTTTTGTTGATATCAGCACTTCAGTCATCAACAATTGCATCATCTGAGAAATGGACATTGAAACAGTGTAGGTCTGACTTGCTGGGATATGTACAGCAAGTAGTGGACATAGAGAGATCAGAAAGCATAAGAACAAGTATATACATTTGATTATTTACATTTGATTATTCGCAATCCGGGTAGGCAGGGATGTGGTTGGGGGAGGGTGTTAGTTTAGGGTTGAAGTTGCCTGTAGCTGTTCTTTTAGAGCGGTTTTGAAGGAGGATAGAGATGCACTTTCTTTTACACCTGTTGGGAGTGCATTCTATATTGATGTGGCATAGAAAGAGAATGAGTTAAGACTTTTGTTAGATCGGAATCTGGGCTTAACGTGGTTTGTGGAGCTCCCCCTGGTGTTGTGGTTATGGCGGTCATTTAAGGAAGTAGTTTGACATGTACTTCGGTATCGGGGAGGTGTAGCGGATTTACTCTGTCCTCCACTCTGGAGAAGTGGGTAGGAGTGAGGTGTGATCTGGGGTGGAGTTCAAGAAGTAACCGGACTGGGGTGTTCTGAGATGTTTTGAGTCTAGATTTGAGGGTTTGGAGGTGCTGGGGCACCAGGAGGTGCATGCGTAATCGAAAAAGGGTTGAATGAGAGCTCCCGCTAGAATCTTCATGGTGCTTTTGTTGACCAGAGAGGAGATTCTGTCGAGAAATCGTGTTCGTTGGTTGACTTTTTTGATTACCTTGGTTGCCATTTTATCACAGGAAAGATTAGCCTCTAGAATGGAACCTAGGTAAGTGACCTCATCTTTCCTGGAGATAACAATGTCACCCATTTTAATTAATTAAAATGTTTCTTATGCCAAATGAATTGTTTGCAAGTTGCAAGTTATAAACTCTTATTTAGTAAAACGAAAAGAAAATGTAAAACTGAATCAACATACATGAATTAAAGATGCATCAATAATTGATTTTTAATCTAATTGTAGCTCCTGTATTGTAATTGTAATCAAATATGTGAGGTGCCCAAATATGTATTAATCACTAAACGAAGACAGCAGTATCAAATCAATGCACCAAGTAACAAGAAAGTAAACAAAACAAACCAAATAGTGCTAGGAACAAAACTAGACTAAAACATAGGAAAAAGCTACATAACCTAAGACACGACCCGGGCAATGGGTCATGACAGCATGTCGTGTCATATTTGCAGAGTCAAGCAATCATATTAGTGTGCTACAATATTTGACTTAATATGTTAAATACTACAGGTGTAACGACTCATTTTAACGATTTGAATTAGTTCAACATTTGTGGTTGTTGATACGAATTAGAGTGAATCTCATTTATTTGATTAATTATTTTTTAATTAGATAACAATTAATTATGGATACAAACAGGCAAGGATGCATTCGCATCTCATTTAAATAAAGTGCAACCAACACTTTAGGTTGAACTAATAGGAGGAAACCTTTTCTGCTCTCATTTTCAAAATTCAGGCTATTTTTAATTAAACTGCAGTAACCAACATTTTAAGAGTTTAAAGTTTCCCGGCTCAGCTATATCTGAATTTTGTTCTGCGCCCGGTCATTGCTGATGATGGAAGCTGAGGATGTCACAGTATGAACATTCCTTATCACGGTTATTGTGACCAACACTGTCATAGTTATTACTATCACGTTATTTTTGAATCTGCTCAACATTTTCAAAAGGTACCTATACTGAAATCTTTAAACCAAGTTTCATAAAAAAACAACACATTCATTCAAAATGATTTCATTTGTAGAATGAACATTATTGTAGCTAACACTGTGTTTCATGGCCCTTAAATGGAAATTGAATGTGCATATTAAAGCAATACAAAAAATATAAACAAAGTAAAATGGCATAAACAAAATAACATAAAAAAAATAAAAATAAATGTGAAAATTGTGCAAGATGGCACCTTATGGCCATAAGACGTAACTGCACAGTTTTTCCAAATAGATAAAAATAATGTTCATATAAGATCTAGTATTATATATAGGGCTGCACGATGATGGCCAAATGATTATTCAAGATTATTAATCACGATTGTTCATTATGTTTGGTAAAACAGTGTTGGAGTGGGGTGTGAACGCGACGCCATCATGTACTTTGTACTGTCTAATAAAAAGGCTATAGATAAACGTTTTGTATGTTTTTAAAGACAGATATTTGTGTTGTTGTTCATTGATGGTATCAACCTGTCGTCTTTTTCTCATTACATGATGCCTTTATTCTATTTTTACATTTTGATGGAGAGAAATATTTTTTTAAACTGTGTGCATTGACATGTACTAAATCAGTGGTTCTCAACCTTTTTTAAGTGATGTACCCCACATGTTTTTAATTCAAGTACCCCCTAATCAGAGCAAAGCATTTTTAGTTCAAAAAAAGAGATAAAAAAGTAAAAAACAGCACTATGTCATCAGTTTCTGATTTATCAAATTGTATAACAGTGCAAAATATTGCTCAATTGTAGTGGTCTTTCTTCAACTATTTGGAAAAAAAGATATAAAAATAACTAAAAACTTGTTGAAAAATAAACAAGTGATTCAATTATAAATCAAGATTTCTACACATAGAAGTAATCATCAACTTAAAGTGCCCTCTTTGGGGATTGTAATAGAGATCCATCTGGATTCATGAACTTAATTCCAAACATTTCTTCACAAAACAAGAAATCTTTAACATCAATATTTATAGAACATATCCACAAAAAAATCTAGCTGTCAACACTGAATATTGCATTGTTGCATTTCTTTTCACAGTTTATGAACTTACATTCATATTTTGTTGAAGTATTATTCAATACATATATTTATAAAGGATTTTTGAATTGTTGCTATTTTTAGAATATTTAAAAAAAATCTCACGTACCCCTTGGCATACCTTCAAATACCCCCAGGGGTACGCATACCCCCATTTGAGAACCATTTTGCTAAATGTAAGCACATGTACAAGCTGTTTGGAACAGATCCACAAAGAGTTAAACCAGAAATATGTTGTATAGGAATTAGCTATCCACCATAAAATATTAACAAAATGCTAAGTCACATGAATGGTTTTTAAAGTTATAACTTTGTGACATGGAAAACCCCACGAGAACTTTTTGCTAAGATGAAGATAAAATCAAATTAACAAGCTTTGTTCTTCCCCAACAACACCATGTGCAACAGTTTGGCCAACAAAATAAACAAGAGTAATTGATACCTCACACATCTAATACACAAGCTTCCTTCATATTTCAGTCTGTGTTCAATTCAATGAGATGACATAGTATTGGTGTTTTTGGAACACTGACCAAGTCAGTTGTTAAAGGACGAGTGAGCATCCCAGTAAAACTAAAGACTTTATAAAACAAGTTGTGGCAACAAACTCTACACTCTTGTTGTTGGTATTTTTGTATTATGACAATTTATTATTGGATCATGTTGTACTGCATTTTAATCGTTTGTTCTGTGGTTGTGTGATGTTTTTTGCCTGGACCCCAGGAAGAATAGTCTCCACTGCGGTGTAGACTAATGGGGATCCTTAATAAACTAAACTAATAAACTAAACTACACATCGTCTGCTGCGTGTTTCCTTTCGTCATTAACTCTCGGTCACAGCAAGATGCTGTGTTGAGAAAATGCAAGCAACATCAAATATTTTTTTCTCCTCCGCTGTATACTTTTAGTTGAAGTTAAAGTAAAGTACCAATGAATGTCACACACACACTAAATGTGGTGAAATTAGTCCTCTGCATTTGACCCATCTCCTCGATCAGCCTCTGGGAAGTGAGGGGAGCAGTGGGCAGCAGCGGTGCCACGCCCGGATATCATTTATGGTTGTTTGATGGCCAATTCAAACCCTTGATGCTGAGCGCCAAGCTGGGAGGCAATGGGTCTCACTTTTATAATCTTTGGTATGACTCGGCCAGGGTTTGAACTCACAACCTACCGATCTCAGGGTGGACGCTCTAACCACTAGGCCGCTGAGTAGATTTAAAACGTGGGAAAAATGCATGTGTCTGCAATATTGTCCACACTTGATGCACTCGCCATCTAACAGCAATGCGCTCTTAAAACGCACGCTGAGATTCCACACTACAGAAGTGAAGCGAGGGAAATAATGTGAAACGAAGCGTTTACGGCGAGACAAAATCACCTGGAGCAAGGTCTGAGTAGTCGCTTTCCGCTATGTTTTGTTGAAAGAAACGACGCTGGAGCGCATGCAGTGACTTTGTATCAGGAAGTTAGCAGTGTTGCCAAAAATGCATTAAAGGCCTACTGAAATGAGATTTTCTTATTTAAACGGGGATAGTAGGTCCATTCTATGTGTCATACTTGATCATTTCGCGATATTGCCATATTTTTGCTGAAAGGATTTAGTAAAGAACATTGACGATAAAGTTCGCAACTTTTGGTCGCTCTTAAAAAAGCCCTGCCTTTCCCGGAAGTAGTGCGCGTGACGTCACAGATTGTCGGACTCCTCACATCCACCCGTTGATTACAATCATGGACGCCAGCAGCGCGAGCGATTCTGACCGAGAAAGCGACAATTTTCCCATTAATTGGAGCGACAATGAGAGATTTGTGTTTGAGGATATTGATAGCGACGGACTGGAAAAAAAAAAACAATAATTAAAATAAGCGACAGCTCCGGGTGATGGCAGTGTGAGCGTTTCAGATGTAATTAGACACATTTACTAGGATAATTCTGGAAGATCCCTTATCTGATTATTGTTTTAATAGTGTTTTAGTGAGATTTTAAAGATTGTAAAGACATACCTCAAGGTCAGATGGCTGCGTTGAACACACTGTGTCTCAGAGAGAAGCTGAGGAGCCAAGCTTACAGCTGCTGCAGAACGACGAATAATCCACGGATGTCTTCGGTAAGATATATATCACAATTTCCCCATCCAAAAACATGCTGGTTGACGTACAGAAACATGTTCGCTTGACCGTTCTGCTTTCACAACAAACAAAGAAACACCGGTGGTGTCTCGGTGCTAAAGTCAGCTGCTATCCACCGCTTTCCACCAACAGCATTGTTCTTTATAGTCTCCATTATTAAATGAACAAATTGCAAAAGATTCAGCAACACAGATGTCCAAAATACTGTGTAATTATGCGGTTAAAAAGGACGACTTTGAGCTGTGTGTGGTGCAGCGCTAATATTTCCTCAGTCCGTGACGTCACGTAAAATGTTATCATTCCGCTACGTTTTCAACAAGAAACTCCCGGGAAATTTGAAATTGCAATTTAGTAAACTAAAAAGGCCGTATTGGCATGTGTTGCAATGTTAATATTTCATCATTGATGTATAAACAATCAGACTGCGTGGTCGGTAGTAGTGGGTTTCTGTAGGCCTATAATAAATGACGGTCTTTCGATAATAAAGAATTTTAACGGTATTACTAAGAATCTGGAATTTTACCGCTGTTTATCATAATACCGTTCACTGTTACATCTCTAGCAGAGGCATGTATTCCCCCTCATATCTGTTGATGGTGTTGGCCCCCTCGCTTCCTGATTTCCATAGCCTCCTTTATCCATGCTTGTATTTATTTCTTTCTGATTAAATTACTTTTCCTTAGCTGCCAGTTGTATGTTGTTGTGTTCCGGAAGTTGGTGCTTCAATGTCACTGTTTGTCAAAAACTTAAGTTTTGTCGGACATATCTTTAGTGGCTTAAAGTCGTGTTGTGTCGTTTGTCTATGTTGTGGCGTTTTTGTGTTGTAATTATTGATATTGTCTTGTTGCGTTTGTGTTTGTTATGATCATTACCGCCCACCATAACTATCCGACATTCTTGTTTTCAATGATGCCACATGCGGGCACATAGACTAAATGTTTAACATCCCTATTTTTAAAAGTGCTAAACTTTATATCAAGTCCGCCGTTCTTGAATTCAATGTTTTCCTTTTTCCAGTATTGTTGAAATCGAACGATTCCCTTTTAAAATAATCTTGGATTGATACATATCTTCTGGAAGGCAAACTTGCACAGCATAGATCGATATACTGTATATTTGGGACTATAAGGTGCACTAAAAATATATATTTTTCCCTCAAAACAGGACAGTGCGCCTTATAACACTGTGCACCCAATGTACAGAATAATTCTGGTTTGGCTTAACCACCTCGAAGTAATTTCATTTGGTACATGGTGTAATGATTAGTGTGATTATTAGAAGGCAGTCAAACATAAAATATAAGTGTAGACTGCACTATGATGGCATTATGACTCAAGTAGACAACACCAATATTGTATACTGGATGTTCCGTCGAAAATTTAGAACATTACACACAGCGCTCAAAATCTATTATAATGTTTTAGTACGACTTTGGTAAGCTATGAAGCCGCACCGCTTGATGGATTGTACTGTGCTTCAACATACAAGTATGATTATAGTGTGTGTATAAGATAAGACATATTATCTGGTGTTTTGTTTGGCAATACTATGCAAATGCAACTTTTTTTTACCTTTTGGTACCTGCTGATCTGTATTTTAGGATCTGCTTAAATCCTGAAAAATTGCACGTGTCCGCCTTTGTAGTCCGTGCGGTTACCGTAGTTGATAAACGTCTTCTTTTTTTCTGTCTTCTTGTTATGGGACATTCGTCCTCCGCTGTTGCCATTTCTATTATAAAGTACTAACTTATAATTGTCAGTAAACTCGCCATGAAAGCACTAAAACATACAGGTGTAGTGACTTTACATTATTCACCCAAGGAACTTTAGTTATTTTAGTTTTATGACTCCTTTAATGCGCCCTATAATCCGGTGCACCTTATATATGAACAAAGATCAAAATAGACCATTTATCGACAGTGTGCCCTATAATCCGGTGCGCACTATGGTCTGGAAAATACGGTAATTGACATTTTGAAATATTGATAAATCTATCGATACATCAATCCACCATGACACCCATATTAAATGCACGTGTTCACTTTAAGATTTGTATTACTTTTCCTATTTTTAAATCTACATATGCTAAAAATGTCCTTGAGTTTAGGTGAATATTATATAGTTTTGCCTTGTCGATCAAAGTCAATTGTAAAGCCGTGGCGAGCCACAGCATATGTTGTGACAAAACTTCCTTTATATTAAAATTAGGAAAGTCTATTTGAATTTAAATGTTTGTAATTAAAGATCTTTAGATTGTTTTACCTGATTAGACAATAGATTCAGAGGTGGGTAGTAACGCGCTACATTTACTCCGTTACATTTACTTGAGTAACTTTTGGGATAAATTGTACTTCTACGAGTAGTTTTTATGCAACATGTTTTATACTTTTACTTGAGTATATTTATAGAGAAGAAACACTACTTTTACTCCGCTCCATTTATCTACATTCAGCTCGCTACTCGCTACTTTTTTTTATCGATCTGTTAAAATTTGTTTAGTTTTTTCAAAGTAGGATCTACGCATAATTTCACCAATCACATGCAGTCACTGGTGACGTTGGACCAATCAAACAGAGCCAGACTAACTTAAACAAGTTGAAAAACTTATTGGGGTGTTACTATTTAATGGTCAATTGTACGGAATATGTACTGTACTGTGCAATCTACTAATAAAAGTTTCAATCAATCAATAAAAAGTGTAAAGGAAAAAAAGACACTTTTTATTTCAACCGTACTTCCCGTCAAAAGCCTAAAGACTGATCGCACAGTTCATGTCTTCACAATAAAAGCGTCGCTCCTTTGCGCCTGCGCTAACAAAATAAGAGTCTCCCAAAGCCAGCGCAAACAAGCTAGCAAGATACGGAGTTTGCCGCCAATGTATTTCTTGTAAAGTGTATAAAAACGAACATGGAAGCTGGACAAATAAGATTCCAAAAACCAACGACTTTCATGTGGTATTGGACAGAAAAGAGGAACTTTTTTTCTCCTCCATTTGAAAACGTGTACGTTATCAGCACTACTGTCTGATTCCAATCAATGCAAGTCATCAGAATCAGGTAATACACCAACTTATATTCTTGTCTTCATGAAAGATAGGAATCTATATGTTAAACATGCATGTATATTCATTAAAACACCTTTAACATTTCAACAAAAACGGCAAAATAAATAAATATAAATTATGTACTGTATATATAAATGTATGTATGTATGTGTATGTATATATATATATATATATATATATATATATATATATATATATACATATATATATATATATATATATATATATATATATATATATATATATATATATATTGTATATGCACCTTAGGAGGAGCTGCTCCAATTTCGTTGTTCTTTGAACCAGTTCATTGCAATAATGACAATAAAACTCTATTCTATTCTATATATATGTGTATGTATGTATATGTATATATGAGGTAGATCACCTCGACTTGGTCATTTATTAAGTAATTGATAAACGTTGAAAAACTTATTGGGGTGTTACTATTTAGTGGTCAATTGTACGGAATATGTACTGTACTGTGCAATCTACTAATAAAAGTTTCAATCAATCAATCAATCAATCAATCAATCAATCAATCAATCAATGCCTACTGAGCCTATGGTGCTGTTAATTTATTTTGTCTCAATGTGCCTTATTTTAATGTACTATTATTTAATATATCAATCAATCAATCAATGTTTATTTATATAGCCCCAAATCACAAATGTCTCAAAGGACTGCACAAATCATTACGACTACAACATCCTCGGAAGAACCCACAAAAGGGCAAGGAAAACTCACACCCAGTGGGCAGGGAGAATTCACATCCAGTGGGACGCCAGTGACAATGCTGACTATGAGAAACCTATATATATATTATTGTTTTAGTTGGTTAAGAGATATTCCTGGCTCTGAATTTGCTCATTGCTATTTTTATGTTTTTGTGCATTATTTGTTGCCGTAATTATTAAACAATCAAGTTACTCATCAGTTACTCAGTACTTGAGTAGTTTTTTCACAACATACTTTTTACTTTTACTCAAGTAAATATTTGGGTGTCTATTCCTTAATTTTACTTGAGTAATACATCTCTAAAGTAACAGTACTCGTACTTGAGTACAATTTCTGGCTACTCTACCCACCTCTGAATAGATTATAAATCTATTGTGTCCAATAACTACAGTACAAGTATCAAGAAGACAAACTAGCTTCTTGAACAATGACTAGTGCTTACTGTAGCGAGCTAGCAGAGCAAAGTACGAGCTCGTGTATGCTAACTAGCTTTAGTGAGCTAGCGTTTTTCGGACAAACACAATTTAGAGAACAACTACATGTGGTAACTTAAGTTACCGGTAATATCCCGGAATTACCAATTTGACTTGATTCACAGGGTTACTGAGCACCAGTGGGACGGATATCTTAAAATGCAACGGCTATCAAAATATGAAGTCATTGTCAAATGAAGGTATTCTGAGGAAAATGATCGCACATACCCAATTTGACGTTGCTCAGGACCATCTGCTACGGTAAACATTACCCACAGTTTGTGTGAACTAAAGCTCATTTTTAAATAAACTAACAGCTGTGCTAAGCTGCAACTGGCAGAACAGCGCCTCCAAGCTGGCCTTTAAAGTGGCACATGCAATAATGCCACTTTAAGATTTTTGGATTTATTGATCGTACAGAGAGGACATTTAAAAAAAATATGCTAACTTTCCTCAATTGCATTCTTTCTGGGACTAGTAGTATCAGCAGTAGTGCCAATCATTATCTTATTTTAGTGAGTAGAAAGTAGACTACTTTTGGCGTGCAAAATATTTATTGTTAAAAGCATCAATCACTCTCACTGTACCCCACTGAAACCTACATCAGCAAATCATTTACCTCAAGTTTCAATGAAAACAATCACCAATAATCTCTTTATAAACAGACAGTTGTATAAATTTACTCCGCTCCATTTATCTACATTCAGCTCGCTACTTGCTACTGATTTTTATCGATATGTTAATGCATGCTTTGTTTGTTTTGGTTGTCAGACAAACCTTCAAAGTAGGATCTATCACATGCCTGTGTTTCACCAATCAAATCAAATGCAGTCACTGGTGACCTTTGACTCCGTTTCACCAATCAAATAGAGCCAGGCGGTCACATGATTAACTGCACACTTTTTTTTAATAAACCTTTATTTATAAAGTTCAACATTTACAAACAGTTGAAAATAATAACCAAAGTAAGTACAAAAACAGTACAAAACAGTATAAAAACCGTACAAAACAGCGCCAGGGGGTTGTAAATTCAAAGTAACTAAAATAGAATGCGGCCCTGCGATGAGGTGGTGACTTCTCCAGGGTGTACCCCACCTTCCGCCCGATTGCAGCTGAGGTAGGCACCAGCGACCCCAAAGGGAATATATATATATAAAATAAACAAAGTGCAAAGCCATAGGCTCAGTCAATCTCATTGAATAACTTAAATTTGGAAAACAGCATCATCGTTATCACACCTTTTCGGTTGTTAGAGGTAGAGTGTTTTAATGTGGAATTCTAAATCTTTTTTAAAGACACAAAAGACAAGTCGGGTATTGAGAAACTTACATTTACGAATAAAAAACTTAGCCAATAGTATAATGAGATTGCAAAGGTAAAATTCACTTTAAAATTTTTTTTCAATACAGTGTAAAACCAAATATATATTATTTAATATATATATATTATTGTTTTAGTTGCTTAAGAGATATTCCTGGCTATGAATTTGTTCATTGCTATTATGTTTTTGTGCATTACTTGTTGCCGTCATCATTAAACCAACAGGTTACTCATCAGTTACTCAGTACTTGAGTAGTTTTTTCACAACATACTTTTTACTTTTACTCAAGTAAATATTTGGGTGACTACACCTTACTTTTACTTGAGTAATTAGATTAGATTAGATTAGATAGTACTTTATTTATTCCGTCAGGAGAGTTCCTTCAGGAAAATTACAATTTTCAGCACAATCCCATTCAAGATCAGACAAACATAAAGGGAGACAGAACAGGATTGCTGACGGGTCTGCCGGCTTCCAGTGCCCCTTACAAAAAAAATGAGATACAGGTAAACAAGGGGGGGAGAAAAAAATACAAGATTAAAATAAGATTAAAAAAATCGGTCTTAGCCTGGGCCCTGGAGAGGGGGTGCAGACTGAGGCCAAGGGAAAAAAACAACTCATAGCCATAGTACACATCCCTCTTACATGTGTGTAAGAGGGAAACATCAAACATCAAAGTACACATAGGACATTAAAGACATTAAAGCAGCAGATACAACCGGACACTTCTACATACAGCTATGATTAAAAAGTAAAAGAAACATATCCACTGTGGTGGCCTCTGCGGTGTTCCACGCCATCGTCCGCTGGGGTGGAGGGAGGATGGCCAGAGACAGGAGCAGACCCAACAAAGCAACCAAAACAGCCGACTCCACTCTCGGCCAGTGTCCAGTCCGCATGGATGAGCGATGATACGTCCAAGAAGACTGAGGTGTTCGACACCTGCTCACCCAGCCAAGACACCGCGAAGCCTCTCCGTCCCAGCGCTCAGTGCCAGCTCCGCAGCCCTGTCCCCTCATCCGCATCTCCTCCAGTCCCTCCAAAGCGACTCCGGTGTGGCAGAGACCCAGCAGCTGGTCTCCATGGCCAAAAGGCTCCCGGGAGGCCAATATCCAGAAGTCCACAAAAAAAGCACCACAGAGGTCACGAAAGTGACACCCCTTGTCACACAGTCCCAAAGGGTCCCTGACCAAAAGGCAAAAAAATATAATAACACATGAAAACAAGAGGGAAACACAAAAGGATGATACAAGAGCACAGAGCTCCTGCCTACAGCAGCCACTACAGCAGCGCCATCTTGGAAAAAAAATAAAATAAAATAAAAAAATTCCAGCTCTAAAGTAACAGTACTCATACTTGAGTACAATTTGTGACTACTCTACCCACCTCTGCTTTTATGCAGAAATGTGTTGTGAAAATGTGCTTCCGCATCTGTTCCTGACACACGCGTTTTCGGGCTGGCTGCTCTGAAAACAAACCCCGCCCACTCTGCTTTGTTCCTGCTCTGAGCTGCTGTATTTTGCCTAGATCTGTTATATACAATAATGTGGAGACTAGTGTCGTCCCGATACCAATATTTTGGTACTGCTACTGGTACCTACATTATTTTGATACTTTTCGGTACTTTTCTAGATGAAGGGGACAACAAAAAATTGCATTATTGGCTTAATTTTCAACAAAAAAACCTCAGGGTACATAAACATATGTTTCTTATTGCAAGATTGTCCTTAAATAAAATAGTGAACATAAAAGACAACTTGTTTTTACTATTAAGTAAGCAAACAAAGGCTCTTAATTTAGTCTGCAGACATATGCAGTAACATATTGTGTCATTTATCATTCTATTATTTTGTCAACATTGTTAAGGACAAGTGGTAGAAAATGAATCATTAATCTACTTGTTCATTTACTGTTAGTATCTGATTATTTTCAGTTTTAACATGTTCTATCTACACTTCTGTTAAAATGGAAAAAATCATCTATTCTTCTGTCTTTGGATACTTTACATTACTTTTGGATGTTACCACAAAATTGGGTATCAATCCAATACCAAGTAGTTCTAGGACCATGCAATTGTCATACTCAAAGTCATCATGTGTCCAGGGACATATTTCCAGAGTTTATAAATATAATATCAATAAAAAAAATGAAAAAAGATGTTGTTTTGCCAAAAAATATCCACATAAACATAGTTCTATCGACTTGATACGCTACTGTACTTGGTATCATTACAGTGGCTGTCAGGTGTAGATTCACCAATGACGTTTGTTTACATTTTGACACTGGTGAGCTACGGTGTGTAGTGAAGCATGTTTAGCTATTCCTCGTCCTGCAGGGATGATACTTGTAAGAAACGTAATTTATTTGTCGCCATGGAGCCGAGGATTAGTGATTTATAAGTAGCTAAAACACAGCCGACTGGGGTTGGACTTTAGCCGCTAGCTAGCTATCCATCCATCCATCCATTTTCTACCGCTTGTCCCCTTTGGGGTCGCGGGGATGCTGGAGCCTATCTCAGCTGCATTTGGGCGGAAGGCAAGGTACACCCTGGACAAGTCGCCACCTCATCGCAGGGCCAACACAGATAGACAGACAACATTCACACTCACATTCACACACTAGGGCCAATTTAGTGTTGCCAATCAACCTATCCCCAGGTGCATGTCTTTGGAGGTGGGAGGAAGCCGGAGTACCCGGAGGGAAACCACGCAGTCACCGGTGGACTGGTACCTTTTAGAGGCAGTATAGAATGGAATAGAATAGAATAGAATAGCAAGTACTTTATTGATCCCTGGGGGAAATTCAGCACCACAGTTCGCTCACAAGACAACAATAATAATGAATAATTATGCCCGATTGTAGCTGAGATAGGCGCCAGCGCCCCCCGTGACGCCAAAAGGGAATAAGACGTAGAAAATGGATGGATGGCTGGATGATATATTCTACATATATTCTACATTTAAGTGCAGTCAAGAAGGACATATGCATTATACAGTCTGATCGCTGTCGGTACAGTGTTGTATAGTATAGTATCTGCTCACCTACTCAGTGGCCTAGTGGTTAGAGTGTCCGCCCTGAGATCGGTAGGTTGTGAGTTCAAATCCCGGCCAAGTCATACCAAAGACTATAAAAATGGGACCCATTACCTCCCTGCTTGGCACTCAGCATTAAGGGTTGGAATTGGGGGTTAAATCACCATAAAATGATTCCCGGGCACGGCACCACTATTGCCCACTGCTCCCCTCACCTCCCAGGGGGTGATCAAGGGTGATGGGTCAAATAATTTCGCCACATCTAGTATGTGGGTGACAGTCATTGGTACTTTAACTTTAGTACCAAGTATTGTTAGTATCGCGGTACTATACTAATACTGGTTTACTGTACAACCCTAGTAGAGACACAGCAATTAAGAAATCATGTGCCATACATGAAATTGATCCAGCATGAAAAATCTGTTGTACATTCTTCCTATTCATAACAGCAGCACTTGATTTTCTTGCTTGCACGTGGAAGTGCTTAATGTGCTTTCACACCAGTGGGAGGCTCACACTTTCTCCAGGAAAAGGATGACAAAGTGCTTAATGGACGTCTACGTTAAATCCCACCCTCCCCTCCCCCTCCCATCACCGCCAGGTCGCACCTACCCAGACAAGAGACTGCTCTGACGGGGGAGGAAAGTAAGGCATCAACCCGTGCGTGCACATGCGCCTGGCAGGGTCACACGGCCGACGCTTCGCCCTCCAGGACTGCAACCGCTGTCACAGGGTGGAAAATAAGATCCATTTACTGCAGAGCTCCCGGAGAGAGAGCGCCTTAGGGACTTTCCAAAGAGCCGGCGGCGAGACGCCCTCACTCCACAACAGGAAATCAGCTCTCCGCTCAATTGACTTCCAGGTGGAATATCTCTTATAATGCATTCCGCTGAAAGAAAGAAGCGTCTGGCACTGGCATCATTAACTTCCTGCTTTATATACCATATAAAGGAGTAATCTAGTTACAATCCCATTACCGGCGTGTCTTTAATGCAAACATTATGTAGAGAAGCTTGTTGTTTGCAGGGCCTGCTGGGATGCCAAGTGGTGCCATCTGTGCACCAATAAGTTTCACAGTAGCGTGATGGGGAGCTGCAAGAACCGGAGACGTCGAACAGGTGACCTTTACTCTTGGAAGTGGTGGAAGCCCGGGTTAGAATGAGAACTCACACAGGCACAGGCCACTTTGACGGACTAATCAGCGGTTGCTTCTCCTTTAATCAATCACATTTCATAGCATATAATATAAACCCTGTTTCCATATGAGTTGGGAAATTGTTAGATGTAAATATAAACAGAATACAATATTTGCAAATCACTTTCAACCAATATTCTGTTGCATATGCTACAAAGACAACATATTTGATGTTCAAACTGCTAAACATTTTTTTGTGTGCAAATAATCATTAACTTTAGAATGTGATGCCAGCAACACGTGACAAAGAAGTTGGGAAAGGTGGCAATAAATACTGATAAAGTTGAGGAATGATCATCAAACACTTATTTGGAACGTCCCACAGGTGTGCAGGCTAATTGGGAACAGGTGGGTGCCATGATTGGGTATAAAAACCACTTCCCAAAAAATGCTCAGTCCTTGACAAGACAGGATGGGGGGAGATACACCTCTTTGTCCACAACTGCGTGAGCAAATAGTCAAACAGTTTAAGTACAACGTTTCTCAAAGTGCAATTGCAAGAAATTTAGGGATTTCAACATCTACGGTCTGTAATATCATCAAAAGGTTCAGAAAATCTGGAGAAATCAATCTACGTAAGCGGCATGGCTGGAAACCAACATTGAATGACCGTGACCTTCGATCCCTCAGACGGCGCTGTCTCAAAAACCGAAGTCAATCTCTAAAGGATATCACCACATGGGCTCAGTAACACTTCAGAAAACCACTGTCACTGAATACAGTTTGTCACTATATCTGTAAGTGCATGTTAAAGCTCTACTATTTAATTTTCCTGAAGAAACTCTCCTGAAGGAATCAATAAAGTACTCTCTATCTATGCAAAGCGAAAGCCATTATCAACAACACTCAGAAACCCCGCCGGCTTCTCTGGGTCCGAGATTGTCTAAGATGGACTGATTCAAAGTGGAAAAGTGTTCCGTGGTCTGACGAGTCCACATTTCAAATGGTTTTTGGAAACTGTGGACACTTGTGTCCTCGGGAACAAAGTGGAAAAGAACCATCCGGATTGTTATAGGCGCAAAGTTCAAAAGCCATCCTCTGTGATGGTATGGGGGTGTATTCGTGCCCAAGGCATGGGTAACTTACATATCTGTGAAGGCACCATTAATGCTGAAAGGTACATACAGGTTTTGGAGCAACATATGCTGCCATTCCAGCAACGTTGTCATGAACGCCCCTGCTTATTTCAGCAAGACAATGTCACACCACGTATTACAACAGTGTGGCTTCATAGTAAAAGAGTGCGGGTACTAGACTGGCCTGCCTGTAGTCCAGACCTGTCTCCCATAAAAAAAAATTGAAGCCTAAAGTACGACAACAGAGACCCCGGACTGTTGAACAACTTCAGCTGTACATAAAACAAGAATGGTAAAGAATTCCACCTGAAAAGCTTCAAAAATGTGTCTCCTCAGTTCCCAAACGTTTATTGAGTATGGTTAAAAGAAAAGGTGATGTAACACTGTGGTGAACATGCCTTTTCCCAACTACTTTGGCACGTGTTGCAGCCAAAGTCTAATTAAATTATTATTTGCAAAAAAAATTAAGTTTATGAGTTTGAACATCAAATATCTTGTCTTTGTAGTGCATTCAATTGAATATGGGTTGAAAAGGATTTGCAAATCATTGTATTCTGTTTATATTTACATCCAACACAATTTCCCAACTCATACGGAAACGGGGTTTGTAATAATGATGTGCCCTGCGAGAGGTCAGTTGCCGTCGTCGTCTTGCTGAGGCTGTGTCAGCACACTTTGCTAATGTTGTGTTCTCTGAATGAATTACCGCCGGGGGCTGAAGCTGCTTTCTGGAAAAATGGTCTGCATTTCTGCTACTATAATATGTTTCCATGAATCACTGTCTAACAAGACAAGGATTCCGTTCCCATATGTTTGCGCAACGTTTCGGGTCAGAGATTTCCATAAATGCTTGCACACAACGCTATTTTCTAAGATTAATTACCATTTTTCTTTTCAAACCCACAGCACACAGTGACATTTATGCACCTTTGATTATTAAAGCACAAATTTGACTTGAAGCTATAGTGTGTGTGCGTGCGTGTGTGTGTGTGTGTGTGTGTGTGCGTGTGTGTGTGTGCGTGTGCGTGTGTGTGTGTGTGTGTGTGTGTGTGTGTGTGTGTGTGTGTGTGTGTGTGTGTGTGTGTGTGTGCGTGTGTGTCTGTGTGTATATTTCTACCCTTCTTGAGACACCAAGGCAAAGTACCTTCCATATGAGGACCGGTGAAGAAGTTAGGACCGAAGTCATGGTCACAATACGAAAAACCATCCATTCATCTTTTTCCGCTTATTCGAGGTTAGGTCGCGGGGGCAGCAGCCTAAGCAGAGAAGCCCAGACTTCCCTCTCCCCGGCCATTTTGTCCAGCTCTTCCCAAGGGATCCCGAGGCGTTCCCTAGGCCAGGTGGGAGACACGGTCTTCCCAACGTGTCCTGGGTCTTGTCCATAGCCTCTTACCGGTCAGACTTGCCCGAAACACCTCTCTAAGGAGGCGTTCGGGTGACATCCTGACCAGATGCCCCAAACCACCTCATCTAGCTCCTCTCGATATGGAGGAGCAGTAGCTTTAGTTTGAGCTCCTCCCGGATGACAGAGCTTCTCACCCTATCCCTAAGGGAGAGTCCTGCCATCCGGCGGAGAAAGCTAATTTCAGCCACTTGTACCTGTGAGCTTGTCCTTTAGGTCGTAACCCAAATTTCATGACAAAATGTCAGGATGGAAACGTAGATCGACCGGTAAATTGAGAGCTTTGCCTTCCGGCTCAGCTCCTTCTTCACCACAACGGATCAATACAACAGAAAACCATTGCATCTAATAGAGAATGAATCATGTGCACCCCTGGTGGTGAAATCCATCAAAATAAGGGTGGTCCCAAAAACGAGGGATTTTTCAGATTGCCTATGTTGCAAGTCTTGCGTATTCTTTGTAAGTTGTTTGTGTGTGCTGTGGCTATTGAGGTTTTTTTTCCTGGTCTCAATCTGGACCCCCTCCTCGGGAGTCCAGCGTTAGACTGAATATTTTTGTTTACCTGTTTTCCACCTTTTTAAGGGGCGCCGGAGGTTGGCGAACCAGTCAGCGGGCCAGTTTTGTCTCCCTGTAATGTTTGTCTGCTCTTGCGTGGGACCGTGCTGAAAACTGTGTGTCGGTTTTAAAAGTGCTTCCCCTCTGGTCAACATATGTAATAACAAGTGTGTGTAAGAAATTTAAAAGCGCTCCCTTTTACCAAAATTAATTTTAAAAAATGAATAAATATGTATATAGAGACATACTTTAATAACTTGAAGTAAATAATGAAGATTAAAAAACAATTACGAATAAAAAACAAAAACAAAAAAATTACTAAAAGCTAATGTAAATACAAATCTTTATGTAGCTAGAAAGTGTGGTCTTAAAGAGGTAGACATTTTTCTGAGATCTCCAGAAAGTGACAAATACAAATGTGTGTGTGTGTGAGTGTGTGTGTGTGTGCGTGTGTGCGTGCGTGCGTGCGTGCGTGCGTGTGTGTGTGCAAACTCACCAGCTTGCGTTGACACCAACCACAGACGCCACAAAGAGCCACTAGCCACACAGCACACACTGTCACTGCTAGGGAGACCAGGAACACACTGAGGGACAAGGAGCCTGTCCACACAAACACACATAAAGGAGAAGAGTCAATAAGGCCTTCTTGTAACATTTATTAGAGGTGTACCTAAAGTTGTGGCCAGCTAGTGAAGTAAAAGGTTTGTGTCTGCTTAAGTGCAGTTTGAAGAGATGCAATGCATTTTGTTGTTAAACAGTACAAACATGCACAATTGTACACATGGTAGACTTTTATAGTCAACCATTTCCATAGGAAGTGATTGAAAGAAGTGATGAATCAATATTTGACATAAAACAATTAACCACTCGGTCATACAGTGGGGCAAAAAAGTATTTAGTCAGCCACCGATTGTGCAAGTTCTCCCACTTAAAATGATGACAGAGGTCTGTAATGTTCATCATAGGTACACTTCAACTGTGAGAGACAGAATGTGAAAAAATAATCCAGGAATTCACATTGTAGGAATTTTTAAGAATTTATCTTTAAATTATGGTGGAAAATAAGTATTTGGTCAACCATTCAAAGCTCTCACTGGTGGAAGGAGGTTTTGGCTCAAAATCTCACGATACATGGCCCCATTCATTCCTTCCTTAACACGGAGCAATCGTCCTGTCCCCTTAGCAGAAAAACAGCCCCAAACCATGATGTTTCCACCCCCATGCTTCACAGTAGGGGTGGTGTTCTTGGAATGCAACTCAGAATTCTTCTTCCTCCAAACACGGCGAGTTGAGTTTATACCAAAATGGATACATGGATGATACAGCAGAGGATTGGGTTGAATGCCATGTGGTCAGATGAAACCAAAATAGAACTTTTTGGTAAAAACTCAACTTGTCGTGTTTGGAGGAAGAAGAATACTGAGTTGCATCCCAAGAACACCACACCTACTGTGAAGCATGGAGGTGGAAACATCATGCTTTGGGGCTGTCTTTCTGCTAAGGGGACAGGACGATTGATCCGTGTTGAGGAAAGAATGAAAGGGGCCATGTATCGTGAGATTTTGAGCCAAAACCTCCTTCCATCTGTGAGAGCTTTGACTGGTTGACCAAATACTTATTTTCCACCAGAATTTACAAATACATTCTTTAAATTTCCTACAATGTGAATTCCTGGATTTTTTTTCCACATTCTGTCTCTCACAGTTGAAGTGTACCTTTGATGAAAATTACAGACCTCTGTCATCATTTTAAGTGGGAGAACTTGCACAATCGGTGGCTGACAAAATACTTTTTTGCCCCACTGTACCTAAAAACAAAAAAGGTCAATCATGTCACCTTGTTAACATTCTTAATAGCCACACAAGTCTAAAAAGAAGTTAGAAACATTACATACTCTGTAATCAACGCTGATAACAAGCAACAACACATGGTTATCCAAAACAAAAACATTTGAGACACCGCTGGAGTCCGCACTTTATTTTCGTTCTCATTCCTTATGAGAGACGAGAAGGCAAACGTTTTGTTGTTTTTGCATTGTAAAATTGGCATCGTTCTTGGGGGCTCACAATGCAGCTCATAAAAGGAAACAATCAGATCTACCTCTAAATCATTCTAAAAATGCATTCAAAAACTGTCAACAATACTTCATTTACGTTCCGTAACCTGTATAATAAACCAAGCTGTAGCGACATTGTTATTGTAAGAGCCAACACTGAGGAGGTATTTTTTGTAGCATATTTGCATGCTTCGGTATTAGCTGATAGTTATGGAAACGGATAAAATAACATGTTTGAGTTGCACATCATGCACATCACTCTGATAGGACACCAATATTTACTGGTTGAAAAACCATCAATCAATCAATCAAAGATAATTTATATAGCCATCCATCCATTTTCAACTGCTTGTCCCTTTTTGGGGTTGCGTTCAGGCGAAAGGGGGCGTGACCCCTGGACAAGTCGCCAACTCATCACAGGGCCAAAACAGATAGACAGACAATATTCACACTCACATTCACACACTAGGACCAATTTAATGTTGCCAATCAACCTATCCCCATTAATCACAAATGTCTCAAAGGGCTGCACAAACCACAACGACCACACAGTTGGAAACATAACTCAATAAGCTATATATATATATATATATATATATATATATATATATATATATATATATATATATATATATATATATGACTTGATTGAATTATCCAGAGAATAGTGCTCGATAAAAATTGAATAAAATATACATATATATATACATATATATATATATATATATAAATATATATATATATATATATATATATATATATACATATGTATATATATATATGTATATATATATATATATATATATATATATATATATATATATATATATATATATATATATATATATATATATATATATATATATATATGTCTTGATTGGATTATCCAGAGAATAGTGCTCGATACCGTGGTAGAGCGCAATATGTAGGTGTGGGAAAAATCACAGGACAACTTCATCTCTACAGAACTGTTTCATGAGGGGTTCCCTCAATCATCAGGAGATTTTTTTTTTTTTTAATAAAAAAAAAAAATAGAATAAAATATACATATATACATATATATATATATATATATATATATATATATACATATATATATGTATATATATATGTATATATATATATATATATATATATATATATATATACATATATATATATGTATATATATATATATATATATATATATATATATATATATATATATACATATGTATATATATATATATATATATATATATATATATATATATATATATATATATATATATATATATATATATATATATATATATATATATATGTCTTGATTGGATTATCCAGAGAATAGTGCTCGATACCGTGGTAGAGCGCAATATGTAGGAGTGGGAAAAATCACAAGACAACTTTATCTCTACAGAACTGTTTCATGAGGGGTTCCCTCAAATCTCCTGATGATTGAGGGAACCCCTCATGAAACAGTTCTGTAGAGATGAAGTAGTCTTGTGATTTTTCCCACACCTACATATACATATATATATATATATATATATATATATATATATATATATATATATATATATATATATATATATATATATATATATATATATATATATATGATAAATGGGTTGTACTTGTATAGCCCATTTCTACCTTCAAGGTACTCAAAGCGCTTTGACACTACTTCCAAATTTACTCATTCACACACACATTCACACACTGATGGAGGGAGCTGCCATGCAAGGCGCCAACCAGCACCCATCAGGAGCAAGGGTGAAGTGTCTTGCTCAGGACACAACGGACGTGACGAGGTTGGTACTAGGTGGGATTTGAACCAGGGACCCTCGGATTGCGCACGGCCACTCACCCACTGCGTACTTGCAGTGGGCAGCACGGTGAAAGAGGGGTTAGTGCATCTGCCTCACAATACGGAGGTCCTGAGTACACCCGAGTTCAATCCCGGGCCCAGGATCTTTCTGTGTGGAGTTTGCATGTTCTCCACGTGAATGCGTGGGTTCCCTCCGGGTACTCCGGCTTCCTCCCACTTCCAAAGACATGCACCTGGGGATAGGTTGATTGGCAACACTAAATTGGCCCTAGTGTGTGAATGTGAGTGTGAATGTTGTCTGTCTATCTGTGTTGGCCCTGCGATGAGGTGGCGACTTGTCCAGGGTGTACTCCGCCTTCCGCCCGAATGCAACTGAGATAGGCACCAGCGCCCCCCGCGATCCCATAGGGAATAAGCGGTAGAAAATGGATGGATGGATACTTGCAGTGTTTAGATAAAACATTGCTAGAGGGCTTTGAAGGCTATAACAGTGACTCCCATCAGCCGCATCCTTGAAGGGTTTTTTATCATCTTTAAAATCCTAAAAAAAACGGGGGGAAAAAGTCTTCTTGTCTCTCATAATGATCGTGAACGATAGGCAAAATTCCACAAAAAGTGTTGTTCCCCTTTAAGAGCTGATTGAGAGTCAGCTCATTCCAAAAACAGATCAACATATCTTTCATATGAACAAACATCTTGCAAAACCGCATTTTGTCGCATCTGGATCATTGCATCCATGTTAGTGCTGACAGCTCCTAAATACCTTTTGGCGTGCTAAAAAGTAGCATCTTCTGTCTGGATCGCACTAGATGAACGCTTTTTTCTTGTTTAAAAAATGTGCCATAAATTGCCAACTACATGGTCCACAAGACAGCAAAACACCACCGATAAGAGCACACCTCCACTTGGTGACAGCATAAGCATTTTTTTAGGGTGGTCCGCACCACTTTTGCACTTGTGATCAATTGCACACACAGCCAGCAAGACCAAACTTTAATTTGTTAATTATTTACAAAGTCATATCCATCTATCTATCTATCTATCTATCTATCTATCTATCTATCTATCTATCTATCTATCTATCCATCCATCTATCTATCTATCTATCTATCTATCTATCTATCCATCCATCTATCTATCTATCTATCTATCTATCTATCGCCAACATGAGTCTTAATTGTCAGTTAACATCCTGAGAATCAACATTCTCCAAAATAATACAAAGATCCACTGCAGAGGACAGTTCTTTTCAGAAAATTTAAAGTTGAAAGACACTCAACTGAATATTTTTGTTTTATACTTGTTACATTGGAGGTTTACATTGTCAGTTCAAAGACACTGATGTATATTTCTGGTCTCGTCATCTTCGTCCAGACAGAAAAATGACACGGCAGTGTGGCTGGATCAACAGAGACAGCGGAGATGCTTAACTTAACCAAAAGTTGCTTTATTACAAGCCAGCGTCATTATACAGGACTGCAGTGCCTAAAGGAGGTCAGGTCAAGAAAATGAGGCACTCCTTAACTTGGGGGAGCCGAGTCACAGTCGTACATTCATTCTTTCTCTGTCTAGGTGTGTGTTAATTCAGGAGAGTTCAACCTGACCATGTAAGGAGATGTTCATGTGTAAGTGACCGGAAAACAACTGCTCTAAGTCATAACTTAAAGGTTGGCGTTGGGCTAAAAATGTTGTCTCTTCTCACGGATAGGGCTATCACTTTTGCATTCCAAAGTCCCAATTACGGCCTCTTTCCGCAATAGTGTACTGTATCAAGAACTGACTGAGTCGATCGCAACAGGACTCCGCAACGGGCGTAATGCAAGTAAAAAGTATATTTAATGAACAAAATGAAACTATTGCAGATAGGGATTGCACACAGCACTCAAAAGCCACTGGACTTTCACAATATTATGTTAGACCCACTCGACGTCCATTGCTTTCGGTCTTCCCTAGGGGGGGGGGGGGGGGGGGAGTTGGGGGGTATCCTCATAGTCATTCACATCGACATCCCCCTGGGGTGAGTTTTATTTGCCCGTATGTGGGCTCTGTACCGCGAATGTCGTTGTGGCTTGTGCAGCCTTTTGAGACACTTGTGATTTAGGCCTATATAATTAAACATTGATTGATAAACATTGAGCTTGGAGAGGTATAGCAAAAATAAAGCAAAGCAGTCACAGTAAGCGTAGGAAGATTATGCTGCTTGGCGATGCTAGGCACAATCCAACCAGAATGCAATGCAATTATCTACGGCTGGCACATAAAAAAACACTCTGATTGCACAGGTGTGGGAGCTAGTGCTCAGTGGCAGACAATAAAAGCACACAGGAAATGGAAACTAAAGATAGGCGCACTGTAATGGAAATAACACCAAAATATGAAAATAATAAATATTTAAATATTTAAGATGGAAAGTGTAGCTGCCATTATGATGTGCATTGATGTTTTCAAATGACCGTGAGTCTTCAACTTGATGAAGTATTTAGATGTTTGGAATCTGCGCTTTTGTGTTATGTACTAGTTACTATAGGGATCTAATTAGTTACTATGGTAATCTATCCATCCATCCATCCATCTTCTTCCGCTTATCCGAGGTCGGGTCGCGGGGGCAGCAGCCTAAGCAGGGAAGCCCAGACTTCCCTCTCCCCAGCCACTTCGTCCAGCTCTTCCCGGGGGATCCCGAGGCGTTCCCAGGCCAGCCGGGAGACATAGTCTTCCCAACGTGTCCTGGGTCTTCCCCGTGGCCTCCTACCGGTTGGACGTGCCCTAAACACCTCCCTCGGGAGGCGTTCGGGTGGCATCCTGACCAGATGCCCGAACCACCTCATCTGGCTCCTCTCGATGTGGAGGAGCAGCGGCTTTACTTTGAGTTCCTCCTGGATGGCAGAGCTTCTCACCCTATCTCTAAGGGAGAGCCCCGCCACACGGCGGAGGAAACTCATTTCGGCCGCTTGTACCCGTGATCTTATCCTTTCGGTCATGACCCAAAGCTCATGACCATAGGTGAGGATGGGAACGTAGATCGACCGGTAAATTGAGAGCTTTGCCTTCCGGCTCAGCTCCTTCTTTACCACAACGGATCGGTACAACGTCCGCATTACTGAAGACGCCGCACCGATCCGCCTGTCGATCTCACGATCCACTCTTCCCCCACTCGTGAACAAGACTCCTAGGTACTTGAACTCCTCCACTTGGGGCAGGGTCTCCTCCCCAACCCGGAGATGGCACTCCACCCTTTTCCGGGAGAGAACCATGGACTCGGATTTGGAGGTGCTGATTCTCATTCCGGCCGCTTCACACTCGGCTGCGAACCGATCCAGTGAGAGCTGAAGATCCCGGCCAGATGAAGCCAACAGGACCACATCGTCTGCAAAAAGCAGAGACCTAATCCCGCGGCCACCAACCCGGAACCCCTCAATGCCTTGACTGCGCCTAGAAATTCTGTCCACAAAAGTCATGAACAGAATCTGTGACAAAGGGCAGCCTTGGCGGAGTCCAACCCTCACTGGAAACGTGTCCGACTTACTGCCAGCAATGCGGACCAAGCTCTGACACTGATCTAGTTAGTTACTATTGTGATCTAAGTCACAGCAGCTCAGGTGAGGCACCTAGCAGTGTGGGTGGTGAGTGTTTTCAGTGTTTCCAGAACGGCCAGCCTGAAATGCGGGTTTCAGGGACAGACGCGGAAGGAGATTTTCAGAACAAAGTTCTAAAGCTTAGTGATGTATCAGATATATCAGATTATAGGTGGTTTTTTTTACCCTTTCTGTTCATATTTCGTTGTGTTTATTTCATTTTTGTTGCCTTTTGCTTGATTGTAAAATATTTCGATTGAGAGGGTGTGTGACATTCATATGTTGTCAATATTCAGTGTTTTATTGTTCATAGTTAATGTTGTAAATCACACATTCTTTATTTTCATGTACATTCTAAATGTCTAATTCAGTAAAAAAAAAAATCCATTACGTTTTTTAAAGTGGTCCGTCATAACGTTTTTTAGCATTTAATCAGACATTATTGTGAGGTTTTGTATTAGTGTTTCTAAAATATACTAGCCCACAGACACATTTTTTTCCTCTAAATTTGGCTCCCCGAGGTAAAATAATTGCCGAGGCCTGCATTAAAGTGTCACAAGTCGGCAATATTTATTCTTACTTTCAAAACTTCTGATTGTTCTATTGATTTGAAGTTTTTAATATTCTTTCTGTTTTTTTTGTAATATTTTGTAGCCTTTTTGTCAAAAATATATAAAATGCAAGAAGTTCAATATTTAAAAAAAATTGGTTGCGAAGAGGAATATTTGAGGTTGGGTGTTTACAGTTTTGAAAAGCTCAATAATTATATTCATTGATTTCGATACAGTCGACAACATTTTTTATTTTTACACCACCTATTGAGACAGAATGGGAGAGAAAGCAAGCAGGACTTGGCTAAGAATATTGAGTTTATACTTGTTGTACTGGAAGTTCTTACATTGTTTTTATCACCTTCGTCTTTTAGTAAAGGTTAAACCGTTTTTATCTTTTAACCTTTTTGAACAAGTCGTGCATGCTTTTATTTCAAGTCGCCTGGACTACTGCAATGCACTTTATGCTGGCATTAGCCAAAAAGCTCTTTCCCGGTTGCAGTTAGTCCAGAACGCGGCAGCACGACTTTTAACAGGGGCCAGGAAACGCCAGCATATAACCCCAATTCTTCAGAGTTTGCACTAGCTCCCTGTTCATTTTAGAATTGAATTTAAAACATTGCTGTTTGTTTTTAAATCATTACATGGACTGGCACCTCAATATATCTCGGACCTCATCCAAATTTACATCCCTGCGCGCGCTCTGAGGTCCGAGAGCCAGCTCCAGCTCGTGGTGCCCAAGACCAGACTTAAGACCAGGGGAGACAGGGCCTTCTCTGTGGTCGGCCCTAAGCTCTGGAACACTCTGCCGCTCCATGTTCAAACTGCTTCCACAGTGGAGTGTTTTAAGTCTCGTCTTAAGACCCACTTTTATTCTTTGGCTTTTAACACTACGTGAGTTGTGTGGTCCTCTGTCCTCTGTTGTCCTCTGTGTTTTTTATACACTTTGATTTTTATTTCACTGTTTTAATTGATTTTACCTTTTAAAATAGTTTTTAATCATATTTGTTTTTATATTGTTTTTATTGGTTTTATTTTTATTCATTTTTTGTTTTATTCAGTCATTGGTGGAGCATAATATTGTTTTTAACATGGCTGTGCAGCACTTTGGAAACTTTATTGTTGTTTAAATGTGCTATATAAATAAAGTGGATTGGATTGGATTGGATTGTCAGTTTAAAGACACTGATGTGTATTTTCTGGTCTTGTCATCCTCCTCCGGACAGAATGATGACACGGCAGTGTGGCTGGATCAAAAGAGACGTCGGAGACCCTTAGGCACTCCTAACTTGGAGGAGCCGAACCACAGTCTTATATTCCTTCTTTCTCTGTCTGGGTGTGTGTTAATTCAGGAGAGTACAACCTGACCATGTAAGGAGATGTTCATGTGTAAGTGACCGGAAAACAACTGCTGTAAGTCATAACTTAAATTATGGCGTTGGGCTGAACATGTCGTCTCTACTAAAGGATAGGGCTATCACTTTTGCATTGCAAAGTCCAGATTAGGGCCTCCATCCATCCATTTTCTACCGCTTATTCCCTTTTGGGGTCGCGGGGGCGCTGGTGCCTATCTCAGCTACAATAGGGCGGAAGGCAGTGTACATCCTGGACAAGTCTCCACCTCATCGCAGGGCCAACACAGATAGACAGAAACATTCACACTCACATTCACACACTAGGGCCAATTTAGTGTTGCCAATCAACCTATCCCCAGGTGCATGTCTTTGGAGGTGGGAGGAAGCCGGAGTACCAGGAGGAAACCCACGCAGTCACGGGGAGAACATGCAAACTCCACACAGAAAGATCCCGAGCCCGGGGTTGAACCCAGGATCCTCAGGACCTTCATATTGTGAGGCAGACGCACAAACCCTTCCCCCACCGTGCTGCTCATACTTAGTATGGTATATTATTTATGTATTAATTATTCACTGTTCTGTTACAAAGAATAAAGGAATGTGATTAAATTGCTACGGTATGAAAAGGGGTAGGATTAAATAACCTCAGCTTCTTCCTACTTCTTTTCGGACGTGCTGTGATGAAACTACTGAAAATATGTGATGCATTACATTATATCGTATGCATGTTCCAAATAAACTGAAATTGAACTGAACTTTGGAAAAAAAAAACCCTGGCAAAATTTCAGACCACTAACCTTCAAGACTTCCTGTTACGGTAGCTGAACTGGCGCTTGCAAATTTTACTCCAAAACATTTAAATTTAATAATGTAATGCAATTAATCTAACAAGTGAATGTCTGGAGTAACGAGCCGGTGCGCTGTTACAAAGACGAGATGGCGCCCAAGGTTGATTATAGCGAACTTAAAAAGTCAATCGACACTCTGATCGAGGAAGTTGTTACAATTAAGGAGCAGCAGAAAACTATCATGGTCCTTGTTATGCTGCTGAATCAGATAAGAGCTAACAATCTGGAGAAAGACAAGAAAATCGCAATTTTGGAAAACAGAGTTGCTGATATCAAGTAGTATACACGGATCAATGACGTGATCATTACCGGACTTAGCATCAAACCCCGGTCTTAAGCACGAGCTGTAACCCCAGCGAATGGAGGGGAGCCGGCGGAGTTGGATATTATTTCAATGGAGCGACAGGTAGTGGTCTTCATGCAGTTCAAGGACATACAACTGGACTGTAACAGCATCGAAGCATGTCACCTTTTGCCCAGGAGAGGGACGACGACAAGCCGAGCGTAGTCCTGAGATTTGTAAACAGGAAGCACAAGATCACGTTGCTAAAACAGGGAAGGAAGCTAAAAGGAACAAACGTATACATGAACGACCATTTGACCAAACGAAATGCTGATATAGCTCGAAAAACACGCCAAATGAGGAGAGAGAAGAAAATTCTACAAACTTGGACTGCGAACTGTAAAGTATTCAACATATTCAACTGTACTCCGGAGAACGCCAAAGTGCTTGTGATTAGAAACATCGAAGATCCGAACGAATACGACGTTTGAACTGGACTGTAAGGTAAAAGCGATTAAACACAATCATGACACATATTGACAATACGCAAGATGCAACCCATGACACGAGCCACATCATTCAGTTGGTAAGTGAATACGACAATGTACAGTTGAAAGCATCTCAATACACTGAGCACCACCTACAAGACCTGGAACAGAATATAGACCCGGACAATAATTTTCTCCTCATTATCAATGAGAACTGCTGCTACTATACCAATGAACAGTACAACCAGAATATTATTACTTAGGACAAATGATCAATTATCCATTTCAATAGTAGAAGCCTAAACAGGAATTTCAGGGACTATTTACACACCTTTTCACAACCATTTAACATAATTGCAGTATCTGAAACTTGGATTAACAGTGAAAAAGTGTCAGATTTTGAACTGAATGGTTATGACATTATTAATGTAAATAGACAAAACAAGGGGGGTGGAGGGGTGGCAATCTATGTGGATAACACCTTGAGATTCAAATGTCTGGATGATATGACAACTGTGGTTGATAACCTACTTGAATGTCTAACGGTTGAAATTTGTATGGAAAAAAGTAGAAATGTTATTATTCGTTGTATATATAGATCGCTAGGTACAATCATTGAACGTTCTACAGATTGGATGGAATGCCTGTTTTCAAAGAAGAGTAATGTTAATAAAGCTGTCTTCATTTAAACGGGGATAGCAGGTCCATGCTATGTGTCATACTTGATCATTTTGGGATATTGCCATATTTTTGCTGAAAAGATTTAGTAGAGAATATCGACGATAAAGTTTGCAACTTTTGGTGCTGATAAAAAAGCTTCGCCTTTATCGGAAGTCGCAGACGATGACGTCAGAAGGGTGAGGGCTCCTCACGTCCTCACATTGTTTTTAATGGAAGCCTCCAGCAGCAGGAGCTATTAGGACCAAGAAAGCAAGAATTTCCCCATTAATTTGAGCGAGGATGAAAGATTCGTGAATGATGATATTGATAGCAAAAGGACTAGAGCCATACGTTCCCTACCCTTGGTCTAAGCTGTCAAGAAGCATCTCACTAATAAATAAAGAAAAGCAGGTTCTGGATCACAAATCACTCCACATTCTCTACTGTTCATTAGTCTTACCATACTTAATCTACTGTGTGGAAGTCCGGGGGAATAATTATAAAAGCTCGTTAAACTCAATAACTATACTTCAGAAAAGAGCTGAACTGGTTGCGACCCGACCTCGGATAAGCGGAAGATGATGGATGGATGGACTATACTTCAGAAAAGAGCTGTACGCATCATCAACAAGGTTGGATGTCTGGACCATACTCATTCACTATTCTTACAGTCAAGAATATTCAAATTTAATGATATTATTTTTTATCAAACTGCACAAATAATGTGTAAAGCCAAAATAAATAAACTCCAAGGAAGCATTAAAAAAGTGTTCAGCACACGAGAGGGGTATTTCAATTTAAAGGGGAATTTTAATTTCAAAATGCTTAGTTATAGAATGACCATCAAAAGTTTTTGTATTTCAATTTGTGGAGTGAAACTATGGAATGGTTTGAATGTGGAGTTAAAGCAATGTCCAAACATAAAGCAGTTTAAAAAGAAGTGTAGGTACATGGTATTCCAGAGGTACAGGGATGAAGAAGGGCTTTGATATTGGGTTTCTTGTGTTAGAAACAAGTTTGGGGCTGCCCATTGAGGCACTGGTACTGCTGTTGCTGTTGTGGCATGATACCATTTCCATGATCACTTGTGGTAATGGTGTGGCTATGTATGTGTGTAGTGTGCATATGTATGTATATATTTATCATTTATGTATAGAAAAGTTCATTAAGTTTGTACATAGAGTGAACAGGTAGTTCTAACTCAGAGTAATTTATGATTTAAAGAAAAAGAGTGGGATTAAATACGTTTATACTTCTTTTCAGTCCTTTTCAAATATGTAAGAAAAAAAGAAAAAAAAGAGAAAGTCCAATGCTCATTTGTTTTTGTCTTTTTTTTATTGTCCATTGTTTTCATTTTGTTATAATGGCTGTTAAGGCTATAGCACTGTATTGGATCATGCTTGCTCTTGTTTTTTTGCAAATTTGAAATAAATATATATCAATCAATCATTCAAAACAATCATATCACATAAGGAACACATTTAAAGGCCTACTCAAACCCACTACTACCCACCACGCAGTCTGATAGTTTTTTTATCAATGATGAAATATTAACTTTGCAACACATGCCAATATGGCCGGTTTAGTTTACTAAATTACAGTTTTAAATTTCCCGTGGAGTTTCTTGTTGAAAACGTGGCGGAATGATGACGCATGCGCGTGACGTCCCAGGTTGCAGGGGACATATAAGCGCAGCATCATTTGCGGCTAAAAGTCGTCTCTTTTCATCGCGCAATTAAACAGTATTCTGGACATCTGTGTTGCTGAATTTTCTGCAATTTGTTCAATTAATAATGGAGAAGTCAAAGTAGAAAGATGGAGGTCGGAAGCTTTAGCTTTAAGCCATACAAACATAAGGCGTTTCCTTGTTTAAAATTCCCGGAGGTGAAGTTTTACTATGGATCAGAGCGGTCAAGTGAACATGGTTCCCGACCACTTGTCAACCGGCAGGTTTCGGTGAGAAAATTGTGGTAAAAAGTCACTTCTTACCGGAGATCTGTGGAGTTTGCGCCGTCCTTGTATCTGCCGTGACTTCCCTCAGACACTGGCCTCAAGACACCCTTGGACACACCCCTCCGACTATCAGGTACTATTTAATCTCACTAAAACACTAGCAACACAATAGAAAGATAAGGGATTTCCCAGAATTATCCTAGTAAATGTGTCTAAAAACATCTGAATCCAACCCAAAGCAATCGCCTTTTTTTTTTCTAGTCCTTCGCTATCAATATGATCATCCACAAATCTTTCATCCTCGCTCAAATAATGGGGGAATTGTCGTTTTCTCAGTCCGAATAGCTCTTTTTTTTAGAGGCTCCCATTATAAACAATGTGAGGACGAGAGGTGCCCTCACCCTTGTCACGTCATCGTCTGTGACTTCCGGTAAAGGCAAGGCTTTTTCATTAGCGACCAAAAGTTGCGAACATTATCGTGGATGTTCTCTACTAAATCCTTTCAGCAAAAGTATGGCAATATCGCAAAATGATCAAGTATGACACATAGAATGGACCTGCTATCCCCGTTTAAATAAGAAAATCTCATTTCAGTAGGCCTTTAATGCCGGTTTGGGCCCTAAGATTGGACAAAAGTTAATACTATGACGATATGGTACCGTGGGATCATTACAACTTTATTCCAAACTGTACATAGTCGAGCAAATGATTTGTTTTGGTTCTTAAGATTAAGATTAGTTTATTTCATCCATCCATCCATCCATTTTCTGACGCTTATTCCCGTTCGGGGTCGCGGGAGGCACTGGCGCCTATGTCAGCTACAATCGGGCGGAAGGCGGGGTACACCCTGGACAAGTCGTCACCTCATCGCAGGGCCAACACAGATAGACAGACAACATTCACACTTACATTCACACAGTAGGGCCAATTTAGTGTTGCCAATCAACCTATCCCCAGGTGCATGTCTTTGGAAGTGGGAGGAAGCCGGAGTACCCGGAGGGAACCCACGCATTCACGGGGAGAACATGCAAACTCCACACAGAAAGATCCTGAGCCTGGATTTGAACCCAGGACTGCAGGACCTTCGTATTGTGAGGCAGACGCACTAACCCCTCTCCCACCGTGAAGCCCTTATTTCAAATGGGACAATGCAATTTCATAAAACACATGACTGCACATGGTAGATTGTGTGTTCAAATCCCGGCCGAGTCATACCAAAGACTATAAAAATGGGACCAATTACCTCCCTGCTAGGCACTCAGCATTAAGGGTTGGACTTGAGGGTTAAATCACCAAAAATGATTCCCGGGCGCAGCCACTGCTGCTGCCCACTGCTCCCCTCACCTCCCAGGGGGTGATCAAAGTTGATGGGTCAAATGCTGAGAATCATTTCACCACACCTAGTGTGTGTGTGGTACTTTAACTTTAACTTTAAAAAAGCCAGAATTACCCAGAAGGCTAGTTTTCATCTGTAGTCCCCTGGCTATGATGCAAAAGAGGCAGTAAAATTACAATTTCAAAGAAAATGTAAGGAGAACCGAAAACAATGGATGCCGAGCGGGTCTAACATGATACTGTGAAAGTTCAATCCATAGTGGATCCAATATATCCAATATATCGCCCAGCCCTATTAGGAAGCTGATTTTACACCACCCGAAGCCCATCTTGTCGGTCAGGTAGCTAAGTTGTGCATTCTCCCAATGGGTGTAAATGAAAAGCAGGACCACACCGTTGCCATTTTTACATTCTGTCATAAGCAAGCCGGGAAATACAATCCCCCCCCACACACACCCCCCTTGCACCGGAGCATTTCAATACCTTTCCAATAAAAGCCGCAGCCAGGCATCACTCAGAGGCACACGCATCACTGTCATGTGTCACAGCTTGTTAACTGACAGGCTGCAAGCAAAGGGGAGGGGATAGAAGGATGATGGAGGGTGCGGGGGGGCTGACAATACAACAGCCCTCATGATTAATGGGTATCAGTGGATGCTTGCCGAGTGAAGCTGCACTGGGAGAGAGTTCTAGACGGCGGGGAAAAAAAAAACACATCCTCCATTTCTTGTCACCCGAGCATGTGGAAAAAAGTCACAAAGGCACCTGGTTTTAACAATAAGTGGATCCACCCCAGCCAGCCAGTCAAGCAGAAGGACAACGAACTGAAGTGTCACTGAGCTTTGATATTTGCACGGCAGTGGGTACATGCTAATGTATTCAAATTCAAGATTCCATCCTAACATTCCTCATGCATTCCGAATATACGACGATAAGCAGGTGTCAGGATGCTCTTCCACGCCGCAGACTGACAAGCGCCCCTATTTGCCTTCAATGAGGGGATTTGTTTTCTCCCCAGTTGCTGTCTCGCCGGCTTGTCACGGCTGGCCTTTTCATCCTGGGCCGTCCGTCAAATCATTGTCTCCTACTTCCAGTCCTCCACCTTGCCGCGTCCTCTAGGAAGAGACGAGCTCAGCAAGGAGGAGGTGAATACTTTTTCATATGGAAAATCAAGATGGGGCCGACGTTGGATGGCAAAAAAAGCCTTCCGTTGGCCACCAGCTACAGCTTTGAGGTCAGTGTGACACCTGAGGCCTCTTAAAGCCGGCATGAGCTCACACACGGACGCAAGCACGTATGCACGCACACACACACACACACACACACACACACACACACGCACACGCACGCACACACACGCACACACACACTCATGATGATGGCCCCACATCCATTCCTTAAAAAATCAAGTCACAACACGAATGCATCGGTGAAAATGATGTGGAAATTTGTCATGAGAAAAATATCACTTTGTTAAACATGAATATTAAGGGAAGTAGTTATAATAAAAGAAAAAAAAATGCCGCAATTTTAGAATTGAATAACATACATAAAATAACTCATCCTAATTCTATCACCTTGTCAGGACGTGGACTTTGGTGGGGTTTGTTTTCCCGTGGTGCAAAGCGACTGTGAAGGTAACGACATCTTTTAATATTAACTCGAAAGTACTACAAAAACAAAGAGTATAAACAAAAGGCGCTCAGAGCGGAGGTACAAAACTTGGCTCTGAAAACAAAAACAAGCACAAAGGCAAAACTATGGACATAAAACGGAACTTGCAAACTATGGCATGAATAAAGAAAACTTACTTGGAACAAGAAAAGAGCATGAAAAAGAGCAGCATGGGTCATCAGCATGAATTACAAGGGTGTGTAGAGGGTGATGTCGCCAGGCTTAAATAGTGCTGTGGTGATTAACAGGTGCGTGAGTCCAAATGAATCAGATGCATGACATGAAGACAGGTGAAAACTAATGGGTTGTCATGGAAACAAAGCAGGGAGTGCAAAAACAAAACGGGACATAGCCAAACTAACATGATCAACAAGACATGACACACTTTATCTTTCATTCTATCACCATATCAAAAAATAGATTTTTCTTCAAGGTGAACTGCACTTGTATTTAATTTAGCCTAACATCCATTATCCCAATGAGGGACAAGAACACATACCGTATTTTCCAGACAACAAGGCACACATAAAATTTGTTTTTTCCCCTCAAAACTCCACGGTGCGTCTAATGTATGTACCTCTAAGCTATTTTATTTGGTACATGGTGAAATGATAAGTGTGACCAGTAGATGGCAGTCAAACATAAGAGATACGTGTAGACTGCTATATGATGGCAGTCACACGCAATAAATATGTGTAGACTGCAATATGACTCAAGTAAATAACACCAACATTTTATATGTTCCATTGAAAATATAGAACATTACACAAGGCGCTCAAAAATCCATCAAAATGTTTCAGTACGACTTTGGTAAGCTATGAAGTCGCACTGCTTGATGGATTGTACTGTGCTTCAACATATGAGTATTATTATGGTGTGTGTATAAGGTAAGACATATTGTCTGGTGTTTTGTTTCGCAATATTATGCAAAAGCAATGTTTCTTACTTTGTGGTACCTGCTGATTTGTATTTGGGATCTGCATGAGCACTGAACATTTGTCTATAAGCTTCTTTTTCTCTATCTTCTTGATATGGGACATTCATCCTCTGCTTTTGTCGTTTCTAATATAAAGTAATGTAAAGTTCTTACTTATATCTGTCAGTAAAATCACCTTGAATGTCCGCTGTAGTGAGTTTACAT
Organism: Nerophis ophidion; assembly: GCF_033978795.1. Classification (NCBI taxonomy): domain Eukaryota; kingdom Metazoa; phylum Chordata; class Actinopteri; order Syngnathiformes; family Syngnathidae; genus Nerophis; species Nerophis ophidion. The sequence goes on from NC_084622.1 coordinate 27,025,810, forward strand.
TTTTTACCCAAGGAACTTTAGTTATTAGAGGGTTCCAGTTGGATGTTTTTTCACAGGACACATTTCCGGCGTTGTTATTGCAAAAGTGAGCCACGGATGAGGAGATGCTGCTCTGTTGCTGATTTAAGTAAAGTCTGAATTTCATTAAAACAGTTAGCTCCCACTTTTGACACTCCTTCCACTCTCATCCTTGCACGCTACACATCCGTAGTACCGGTTTTAAGAGCATGTTCGGCGGCGCATAATCTCTGAGTGCTTACAAGCAGACACAGTGTGTAAACAAAAAAGGGAGAGAAGACGCATTCTGTCTCAAAAACTAACAATAAAGGTGAAGTTACAACACTGATATGCCCTCAGGAAGAGGTGCTTTAAGACATGGCTATAGCTAGCAAGCGGCTATAGTGCAGCCACAGTCTGCAGTGTTTAGGTACTTCTAAATTACTAATTGTCGCCTCCATGGCAACAAATAAAGTACGTTTCTTACAAGTATCCTCCCTGTGTAGCTAAACATGCTTCACTACACACCATAGCTCACCAGCGTCACAATGTAAACAAATGCCATGGGTAGATCTACTCCTGACAGCCACTGTAATGATACCAAGTACAGGAGCGTATCGAGTCGATACTACTATGATTACATTGATATTTTTTGGCATCACAACATTTTCTTTCATTTTTGAAAAATATATATTATATTTATAAACTCAGGAAATATGTCCCTGCACACATGAGGACTTTGAATATGTCCAATGTATGATCCTGTAACGACTTGGTTTTAGATTGATAACCAAAATTGTTGTATCATTCAAAATTAATGTAAAGTATCCAAACAACAGAAGAATAGGTGATTATTACATTTTAACAGAAGTGTAGATAGAACACGTTCAAAGAGAAAGTAAGCAGATATTAACAGTAAATGAACAAGTAGATTAATCATTCATTTTCTACCACTTGTCCTTAATAATTTGGAAAAAAATAATAGAATGATAAATAACACAATAAAGTATGTCTGATTCTGATTCTGAATATGTTACTGCATACGTCAGCAGCTAAATTAGGAGCCTTTGTTTGTTTACTTACCAATAAAAGACAAGTTGTCTTGTATGTTCACTATTTTATTTAGGGACAAACTTGCAATAAGAAACATATGTTTAATGTACCGTAAGATTGTTTGCTAAAATAACGCCAATAATTAAATTTTATGTGGTGCCCTTTATTTAGAAAAGTATCAAAAAGTACCAAAAGTATTGGTATCGGGACAACACTAATACAGGCCAAAAAAAGTAGCATCATTCTAGATATAAGCAAGAATATCATTATACAATGTCCAGAATGCTGCCTTTTTTTTTCATCTTACCACATCAGCAACGCAAATGAATCAGCAAAGTGGTGTGACATTCAAAGGCGTTGGTGAACACATGCACCTGAATCATAAAGTCACTGGAGGGGAAAAAAAAAAAGGCTCACGTGTGCAAATGTAAAGCACTACAAGGTGGATGTGGATGCTACACATCCAAAGTACCGGTTTTACGAGCATGTTAGGCAGCACACAATCACGGAGTACTTACAAGCAGACACAGTGTGTAGACAGAAAAGGGAGAAGAGACACATTTTGGTCTAAAAACTAAGGATAAAGGTAAAGTTATAACACTGAAACACCCTCAGGAAGAGGTGATTTAAGACATGGTTAGCTAGCGGCTAAAGTCCAGTCGCAGTCGGCAGTGTTTTAGCTACTTCTAAATCACTAATCCTCGCCTCCATGGCAACAAATAAAGTAAGTTTCTTACAAGTATCATCCCTGCCGGACGAGGAATAGCTAAACATGCTTCTCTACACACCGTAGTGCACAATGTAAAGAAACGCCATTGGTGGATCTACACCTGCCAGCCACTGTAATGATACCAAGTACAGGAGCGTATCGAGTCAATACTACTATGATTCGTCAATATTTTTTGGCATCACAACATCCTTTTTTTTTTAACATGTACATTATATTTATAAACTCAGGAAATATGTTCCTGGACTTTGAATATGACCAATGTATGATCCTGTAACTACTTGGTATTGGATTGATACCCAAATTTGTATCAAATAACAGACGAATAAGTGATTATTACTGTACATTTTGGCAGAAGTGTAAATAGAACATCTTAAAAGAGGAAGTAAGTAGACATTAAAAGTAAATGAACAAGTAGATTAATAATTAATTTTCTACCACTTGTCCTTAATAATTTTGACAAAATAAAAGAATGATAAATGACACAATATGTTACTGCATATGTCAGCAGCTAAATTAGGAGCCTTTGTGTGCTTACTTACTAATAAAAGACAAGTTGTCTTGTATGCTCACTATTTTATTTTGGGAAAAACTAAGAAACATTTGTTTAATGTACCCTAAGATTGTTTGTTATAATAAAGCCAAAATTTTATTTTTTTATGGTCCCCTTTTTTTTAGAAAAGTATCGAAAAGTATCAAAATAATTAAAAATACCGGGAAAATATCGGGACAGGCAGCACGGTGGACCAGGGGTTAGTGCATGTGCCTTACAATACTAACGTCCTGAGTAGTCTTGAGTTCAATCCCGGGCCCAGGATCTTTCTGTGTGGAATTTGCATGTTCTCCCCATGACTGCGTGGGTTCCCTCCGGGTACTCGGGCTTCCTCCCACCCCCAAAGACATGCACCTGGGGATAGGTTGATTGGCAACACTAAATTGGCCCTAGTGCAGTGCTTCTTAACCTTGTTGGAGGTATCGAACCCCACCAGTTTCATTTGCGCCCTGACCAAACCCCTTCTTTAGTGAAAAATAAAATGTTTTTTTTTTTTCAAATTCAAGACAAAGTTAGATGTTTTTGGTAACGCTTTAGAATGGGGAACACAATATAAGTAACAAAGACTTAATTTAGAGTTATTTGGACAGTAGTGGAACATATTCTAAGTAATAAAGACTTATTTTAGAGTCATTTGGTTAGGGTTAGTGTCAGGGTTAGAGGGTTAGGGTTATATTAAGGCCATGTCGAATAAGGCATTAATAAGTACTTAATAATGACTAGTTAAAAGCCAATATGTTACTAATTTGCATGTTATTAAGCAACTAATTAATGGTAACTATATATATGTTCCCCATACTAAAGTGTTTCCATGTTTTTTTTACTGGTGCACAAAATGCATGAACATCACCCTGTTCAAACAACAAAACCCAACACGGTGCATAAACTCACAACAAAATACCCACCTGCAAATCAGTTAGCTTTTGCCGTATCCATAATACGCCGACAGGTAGAAGTTTGTATTTACACAATGAGTCGGGTGTGTTTTGACCTCTGCCGAACCCCTAAGGCCGACTCACCAAACTCCTAGGGTTCGATCAAACCCAGGTTAAGAACCACTGCCCTAGTGTATGAATGTGAATGTGAATGTTGTCCGTCTATCTGTGTTGGCCCTGTGATGAGATGGCGACTTGTCCAGGGCGCACCCTGCCTTCTGCCTGAATACAGCTGAGATAGGCTCCAGCACCCCCCGCGACCCCAAAAGGGACGAGCGGTAGAAAATCGATGGATGGATGGTATCGAGACAACACTAATATAGGCCAAAAAATAAAGTAGCATCATTCCGGACATAAGAAAGAATATCATTGTATATAAAGTCCGTAAGGCTGCTTTTTTTCCTCTTGCCACATAAGCAACACTAATGAATCATCTAAGTGGTGTGACATTCAAAGGCGCTGGGAAAAAAAGATAAAAAGCCTCAGGTGTGCTAATGTAAAGCACTATAAGGTGGAGTCACACAGTTATGCTGCTCCAATATGGTTCTATTGGAATTGAAAGAACAGTATATGTATAAAGCAGTGGATTAATAAACCACTTCTTTCTTTATTGTGCAAGTGCAGAAAACGATAGGGATCACTTTCTTTAATAATTCCTAATTTTATGAATCCTCTCTCCAAAGCAAGTTTCGGTATGAATCATTCACAGAGAATCTGCTTTCTGCAGCCAACATATGGCCCGCATCCCCAACATCTTCATCATCCCATTTTATGTCCTGACATCTGCCTGGCTTCTGTTTGATTAATCCCGTTCTGATCGTAAAGATGTGGACATAAACCTTGCGAGCATGTTGCACCTCCAACCTTCCCGTATTTAACTGCACTCAATGAGGTTCTTAACAGCAAAAAGGCACATTGGTGCCCACACGGTTAGGGGAAGGTTACGGAGGGTTCATGCTCACAGGCGGTCTGATCAGTAACAATGAGTCCATTAGATGCACAACATCAACATGAGGAGCAAAGGTCCTTAAATAAGCAGCTCAGAGTGGTTTGGTATATAGCAGAGGTGCACCATTTCAGCAGTTGTCTCCCTGAAGGTGAAAGAAAGGAGCCTTCTTTTACAACCTGTGCCAGTTCATGGCAGGTCAGATAACAGCTCTCTCTCAAAAACACCTGCATCCTGCAGCCCGATTGATCGAACTGGATTCTACTCCTTTCTGCATGTTATCTACCTTTCATATACTTTATTTTGAAGCATTTCTTGACAGTGTCACTTCTGCTTCCTTCCTGTAGGTGTCACTTTCCCTTCCTGTTTGACGTGTGTTAAAGGGGAACATTATCACCAGACCTATGTAAGCATCAATATATACCTTGATGTTGCAGAAAAAAGACTTTATATTTTTTTAACCGATTTCCGAACTCTAAATGGGTGAATTTTGGCGAATTAAACGCCTTTCTATTTATCGCTCTCGGAGCGATGACGTCAGAACGTGACGTCACCTAGGTGATAAAGCCGCCATTTTCTCAAACACATTACAAACACCGCGTCCAAGCTCTGTTATTTTCCGTTTTTTTCGACTATTTTCTGGAACCTTGGAGACATCATGCCTCGTCGGTGTGTTGTCGGAGCGTGTAACAACACTAACAGGGAGGGATTCAAGTTGCACCACTGGCCCAAAGATGCGAAAGTGGCAAGAAATTGGATGAAATTTGTTCAAAATACGAGGGTGTGGGGGAAGCCGACGAAATTGTCAGTCGTTTGTTCCGCACACTTTACCGACAAAAGCTATGCTACTACAGAGATGGCAAGATTGTGTGTATATCCTGCGACACTCAAAGCAGACGCATTTCCAACGATAAAGTCAAAGAAATCTGCCGCCAGACCCCCATCGAATGTGCCGGAGTGTCTGCACATTATACCGGCGATGCTAAGGCAGACATGGCACAGAGATGTATGGATAACCTGCAGATGCATTTCCAACGATAAAGTCAACTAAATCACAAAGGTGAGTTTTGTTGATGTTGTTGACTTATGTGCTAATCAGACATATTTGGTCGCGGCATGACTGCCAGCTAATCGATGCTAACATGCTATTTAGGCTAGCTGTATGTACATTTGAAAGTATATTTACATCCAGCGTTTCCCTCCACCCACATTTAATGCCAAACAAACACTTACCAATCGATGGATTTAAGTTGATCCAGTGTCACAAGATGAAAAACTTCCAATCGTTGGTCTGCACATATTACCGGCGATGCTAAGGCAAAAATGGCCGAATAGCGTCAATAGCTATTCGCTCAATGGCTTAAGTTTCTTCTTCAATTTCGTTTTCGCTATCTGCCTCCATACTCCAACCATCCGTTTTAACACATGCGGAATCTGTTGAATCGCTTAAGCCGCTGACATCCGAGTCTGAATCCGAGCTAATGTTGCTATATCTTGCTGTGCTATCCGGCATTGTTTGTTTGTATTGGTAGCACTGGATGACGTCACAGGAAAATGGGCAGTGGCTTTGCAGATAGCGAAAATAAGGCACTTTGAAGCTTTTTTTAGGGATATTACAGGACGGGTAAAATTTTGAAAAAAAAAAATAAAATAAAATAAGCCACTGGGAACTGATTTTTATTGGTTTTAACCCTTTTGAAATTGTGATAATGTTCCCCTTTAAGTTTCTCTGCTACGTTTAATTGGTGCTCTCGTCTTTGACAATGTGAGTATGTTAATTATTATATAAGACTCATTTAGTTTTTAATTAGACATCACTGTGTTTGTGTAACATTTACTGGTGTTTTATTAATATTATTAGTGCTGTGTTGTCAGAATGCTACGAGCTAACATCTCCCTGTTAAGGATAGCATTGCTGCTGCTAATGTGGCTAGCTCACGTGCCATTGAAAATGCAAGATATAATGTCTCTAGTACTTTACTTAGAGCAGGGGTCGGCAACCTTAACCACTCAAAGAGCCATTTTGACCCGTTTCACAAAATAAAGAAAACAATGGGAGCCACAAAACTCTTTTGAAATTTCAAATTGAATAACACTGCGTACAAAGTTTTGTTTTGCCTTGTGCTATGTATAAGCCAAGGGTCTCAGACACCATAAAATGAAAATATAATGTTAGTGCGGCCCGCGAGTTTTATATGAATGCTGCTTGACAACATCACATTTACCAACCCTACCGGGTGACTCCAGAATTTCAGAGCAACTATTCTCCTGAATGTTTACTGATTTTCGCCCTTACAACAATAATAAGGGCATGCTATGATGGCAATGTGTTTAACGCCCTCTACAAATGTAACAAACATATGATGTATGTGGCTTCTGCAAACACACGTATGTGACTGCAAGGCATAGTTGTTCAACAGCCATACAGGTCACACTGAGGGTGCCCGTTTAAACAACATTAACTCTCTTACTAATATACGCCACACTGTGAAACCACACCAAACAAGAATAACAAACACATTTCGGGAGAACATCAGCACTGTAACACAACAAAACAAATACCCAGAATCCCATGCATCCCTAACTCTTCCGGGCTACATTATACACTCCCTCTACCCCTAAACCCCGCCCTCCCAACCCGGCCCACCTCAACCAACGCGTGGGGGGTTTGGTGGTAGTGGGGATGTATAATGTAGCCCGGAAGAGTTAGGGATGCATAGGATTCGGGGTATTTGTTCTGTTGTGTTTATGTTGTGTTAGAGTGTGGATGTTCTCCCGAAATGTGTTTGTCATTGTTGTTTGGTGTGGTTTCAAAGTGTGGCGCATATTAGTAAGAGTGTTAAAGTTGTTTATATCACAACCCTCAGTGTAACCTGTATGGCTGTTGACCATTATTGACTTGCAGTCACTTACGTGTATTAACAGCAGCCTTACACTGATTATGACCATCCGGCACGCAGATAGCACGGTATTGGCGTGGACATGAAGACATGTTCTAGAAGACTCTAAAGGCATTGCCATCACGGCACACTGTTGTCCTCTATATGGTTGTCCGGGTGAAAATCTGACAATATTATCTCGAGAGATTTCTGAGAGAGGCACTGACATCCAGAAAAATCGGAGGTGGTTGGCAAGTATGTAGCTGAGCCACATCAAAGTGATCAAAGAGCCGCATGCGGCTCCGGACCCTGATTTACAGCATATCTATAGGCGTAATATTCATATTGTTGTTTAGTTAAATGACATAAATATTGATGGGTGTTTGTCTGTGGTTTACAGATACTAACTGAACCTTATATAAACCAATATGCTCCATTAAAGTTGGAAGAGTCCAACGTGGTCAATATTAAAAAAAAAAAAAAAACAGTCGCAGAGTTTAATACTCAACACCCGTACTGTGCAATAGAATAAAAAAAAAAGCCTGAAGTGCACGCTGTGAAGATATGCAAATCCTCAGCATCATTGCCTCCACCGAGGAGGACATCTTTGATTGTTTGTTTGTTTGCCAGCAGCAGGATTACGCAAACACTACCAGGCTCATTTTCATATAGTCTCATGATAAAAGAGACACGTGGATTGAGGAAAGCGCAGGAATATCACTTTCCTGCGCGCTACATTTCCGCAAAGGGTAATGTTTTTTAACCGGCATATGCCTGTTCAGTCTCCACACGTTTTGGTCCTTTATAAATACCTTTAAAGGTACTTCTGCTTTTGTTAGTGATCCATTCAAAAAGGAAGAACCCGAAGCAAATCACATTAATCTGTTCTGCACACTCAAATATATTAACACCAAACATGTTTCATGAATAAATTAATGTTTAAATACATACAAATTACGATTGAAATTGATTAATGAACATTTAACATGGTAAATGGTTTATACTTGTATATAGTGCTGGACAATATGGCCTTTTATTAATATCTCGATATTTTTGGGCCATGTCACAATACACGATATGTATCACGATATTTTGTCCGAGCCTTGAATGATGCATATAATCACACCAGTATGATGATTCGATGTGTCTACATTATAGATTCTTCTTCATACTGCATTAATATATGCTCATTTTAAACTTTCATGCAGAGAGGGAAATTACAACTAAGTCAATTCAGCAAAACTGTATTTATTACACAGTTATTAAGCAGTGGGACAAACATTCATGTCATTTCCAAACAGAAAGTGCAAGATTGTCAGAGACATTTTAATAGAAGCTATTAGTGCACTTTTGTGCATGATGTAACCAAGATGACATATCAAAACAACACTATATTAAAGTACACTTTTTGTACAGAATGCCACTACAATAGTTAAAGACAAATAAATTGCACTTTTGTGCATGATGTCACACACGATTTTTCAATAAGTATCAAATACAAACCCGTTTCCATATGAGTTGGGAAATTGTGTTAGATGTAAATATAAACGGAATACAATGATTTGCAAATCATTTTCAACCCATATTCAGTTAAATATGCTACAAAAACAACATATTTGATGTTCAAACTGATAAACATTTTTTTTTTGTGCAAATAATCGTTAACTTTAGATTTTGATGCCAGCAACACCTGACAAAGAAGTTTGGAAAGATGGCAATAAATACTGATAACGTTGAGGAAGGCTCATCAAACACTTATTTGGAACATCCTACAGGTGTGCAGGCTAATTGGGAACAGGTGGGTGCCATTAATGGGTATAAAAGCAGCTTCCATGAAATGCACAGTAATTCACAAACAAGGATGGGGTGAGGGTCACCACTTTGTAATCAAATTGTCGAACAGTTTTAGAACAACGACGTAAGCGATTATATTACTGTACAGACCTTTGTTCCCTAAGGCGGTACTACATCAAAAACCGACATTAGTGTGTAAAGGATATCACCACATGGGCTCAGGAAGACTTCATAAAACCACTGTCAGTAACTACAGTTGGTCGCTACATCTGTAAGTGCAAGTTAAAACTCTACGATGCAAAGCCGAACCCATTTATCAACAACACCCAGAAACGCCGCCCACTTCGCTGGGCTCGAGCTCATTTAATATCGACTGATGCAAAGTGGAAAAGTGTCCTGTGGTCTAACGAGTCCACATTTCAAATTATATTTGGAAACTGTGGGCGTGGTGTCCTCCGGAACAAAAGGGAAAAGGACCATTTGGGTTGTTATAGGCGCAAAATTTAAAAGCCAGCATCTGTGATGGTATGGGGGTGTATTAGTGCCTAAGGCATGGGTAATTTTGAAGGCACCATTAATGCTGAAAGGTACATACAGGTTTTGGAGAAACATGTTGTCAGCCAAGCAACGTTATCATGGAAGCTCCTGCTTATTTCAGCAAGACAAGTGTTACAACAGCGTGGCTTTGTAAAAAAAAGGGTGCGGGTACTTTCCTGGTGCGCCTGCAGTCCAGACCTTTCCCCCATCGAAAATGTGTGGCGCATTATGAAGCGTAAAATACGACAGCGGAGACCCCGGACTGTTGGACGACTAAAGCTCTACATAAAACAAGAATGGGAAATAATTCCACTTTCAAAGCGTCAACAATTAGTTTCCTCAGTTCCCAAACGTTTATTGAGTGTTGTTAAAAGAAAAGGTGATGTAACACAGTGGTGAACACCGCCTTTCCCAACTACTTTGGCACGTGTTGCAGCCATGAAATTCTAAGTTGATTATTATTTGCAAAAAAAATAACGTTTATGAGTTTGAACATCAAATATCCTGCCTTTGTAGTGCATTCAATTGAATATGGGTTGAAAATGATTTGCAAATCATTGTATTCTGTTTATATTTACATCAAACACAATTTCACAACTCATATGGAAACGGGGTTTGGTTTGTAAAAATTAGCTGCATATTAGGAAATCAAATAGTGTATGTCGATCACTATGTGGTAGGTTACTGCGATTGTTATCTCCTTCTGTTGTTGATTTTGTTTTCATGCGATGTTGATCTGAAAATTTTTGCTTCAGCATTTTGTGGGTGTGGCACTGAACGGAGATGTTGAAATGCAGTTTCAGGCACTCTTCATTCTCTAGGGGGTGACTTTTCAAATGATGCTACATGAGCAGTGGTGCAACTTTTTGTGGCAACGCTTTTGCCGCATAATTGTTGAACATATTCCCGCTTGAAGCCAAACTACCGCCAGACGATGCAGCCCGTGCTGTTTTTCTTGGGAATGAATTATTCCTCCATTTGTTACCAGATTTGCACCTTCTCTCTCTCGTATTACCACTCGCAACACACCGTTAGCATCACAGCTAATGTTACCATGTCGCCACCTCTCCGCTCGGGGAGGGGGTGTGACGTTGCACACGTGACAGTATGTGACGTACATAAGAAGGTGTGCTTGTTTTATGTCTCTGTGAGAAGGAGAGACAAAAAAGAGTGGGAAAGGCATGCAGTGTAATGCCAGCAGCTAAAAGCAACTGTGTGAGAACGTATACTCGAATATCACAATATAGTAATTTTCTATATGCCACAGAAACATACCCACGATATATCGAGTATATCGCCCAGCCCTACTTGTACAGCCCTTTTCCACCCTCAAGGTACTCAAAGCGCTTTGACACTATTTCCACATTCACCCATTCACACACACATTTACGCACTGATGGCGCGAGCTGCTATGCAAAGCCCTAACCACGACCCATCAGGAGCAAGGGTGAAGTGTCTTGCTTGAGGACACAAAATGAATACCGAAAGATGGAGGGGAAGAAAGAGAGACAACAATTATTAATCTTGTAGATTGTTGTAGTAACAATGGCTTAAGCTTTGTCAGTGTGCCATATGTTACCCAGTTTCCCCTAGGGCAACAACGTTAATATATGTTTGATGAAACATGATTATGTGCATGAGTGTATGTATGTATATGTACTTGTATATGAACAGACTGTGTATATGAATGTTTGTACAGTGAATGTATATGTACAGTATGTGTATGTTTGTACCGTGAATGTGCGTGTAAATGGATGAACTTGGAGTATGTAGGTATGTACTGTATTCGTGTATGTATGTGGGAGCGTAGGTACCTATGTATGTATGTTTGTATGTATGAATAACGGTGTGTGTGTGTGAGTATATGTGTGTTTGTATGTACAATATATTTGACTCCCAGGGTGCGTGGGAGCCAGAGTACAGCCCCAGCCGCCCAGAGAGCCCAACCCAAAGAGCAGGTGTGGCGCCCAGGGAACCAGGGACCACCGGCCCCACGCAGCCAGGTCGGCCAGCGATGGGAACCCCAGAGCCCCGCCCACCGTGTGCCCAGAAGAGCCAGCAGCAGGCCGCAGATAGACACACCCGGTGGAGGACAGAACATGAGAGAAGCAGCAGACGGTCAGACGCCAGGCCAGCGAGAGACCACCCCCCACACAGGAAGAAAGGCGGGACGCACCGCCCGGGGGGACCCAGAGACTCCCCGCAACCGGACGGGAAGACCGCCCCCGCCCCACCAGCGCCCGGGCCCCCACGAGCCCACCCCCGGAGAGCACGGCGCAGCCCGCACCAGGCCACCCCACCCAAGTCGGCCGCCACAGGACCAGCCAGCGCAGGGCCGCGGGAACCACCCACCCTATTAGGGACGGCGTGGCGCAGTGGAAGAGTGGCCGTGCGCAACCCGAGGGTCCCTGGTTCAAATCCCACCTAGTACCAACTTCGTCACGTCCGTTGTGTCCTGAGCAAGACACTTCACCCTTGCTCCTGATGGGTGCTGGTTGGCGCCTTGCATGGCAGCTCCCTCCATCAGTGTGTGTATGTGTGTGTGAATGGGTAAATGTGGAAGTAGTGTCAAAGCGCTTTGAGTACCTTGAAGGTAGAAAAGCGCTATACAAGTACAACCCATTTATTACTATTATCTTTACAGTAATCCTTTGTTTACTGCTCTTGATGAAGCATAAAAAAATGTGTATGGTCTTCTAAATAAGTTTTTTGACATAATGAGAGTCCTCTAAATATTTAATAACATAATTTAGTCACCTTTACAGTCCTTCAATCAAATAATTGTAATTGGTTTGGTCTCGTCTAGTGGCTAATACTTCTATAGCATTGATATTTTTAGTTGCTTTAGCCATTTTTATGTTTGAAAATGCTTACTTCATGCCAAAAAAATACATAGAACAGGGGTGTTGAACTCATTTTAGAGCCACATGGAAAAAATCTACTCCCAAGTGGGCCGGACTGGTAAAACCACGGCACGATAACTTAAAAATAAAGACAACTTCTGATTATTTTCTTTGTTTAAAAATGTACAAATATTGTTGTTCTTTTTTTACACTTACAGTACATGTTGCGGTTAACATTATTCTATCTTTATTTGTTGTTATTTAAATTTTCTGAACAAATGATGTGATAATGGAATTTTCAAAATGGGGTCCCAGGTACCCCATCAAGTCATTAAAATGGGGTCCCAGAGTAAATGTTTGGGGTCCCACTTTTTTGTAAACGTTTTGAAAACAAATGATAAATATATGCATTATTGTCTTATATCTCATATTCTATATTGTGTTTGGGAAAAATGTTGTCATAAACGTTACTTAATTCCTAAAAAAAAAATACAGAATAAAACTATTTTTTATGCATATGTAAATGTATTTAGTTATAAACATTCATTCACTTTCTTCTTTCCTTCATGGATCTAAACTTTACCGCCGCTGGTATTTTCCCTCTATATTTAAATTGTGTTTGTTCTATTTTTGGCCAAAGTACGACAAATAAAACAATCCGAAGTAGTCTTAGTTTTTTAGTTTTAATGCCATTATTTTAATAGTCCGGCCAGCGTGTGCATAGATTTTCCTCCATGCGGCCCCTGAGCTAAAATGAGTTTGACACCCCTGAGCAAAATGAACTGTGCACGCTATTTTGCTGACTTAAGCGACAAAATCCTCATGCACGAGCTTGGTACGTCAGCTTTCAGTGCGTGATCACAATATTACTTGTTTTCATAGTCAGCACAGCGTGATGAGTGAATATAAGTTAAGATTTCTCATTATATCCTTCATTTGTTGTTGTACTCATTTTGCTATTCTGCTAACATGGAAATCCACATATAAATGGGTTGACTGTTATCACTTTCTGTGAAATTGAATTGTGTATGTTGCTATAATAATGTTAGATGCTAATGTGCCAATGCTTTTCTATTAAATGTGCTCTGCTTCAGCCGAGGGGTATAAAAGATAATTTGCTGCTTTCCCAGAAGAGAATAACCACTCATATGTTCTTACTATTCTAAAGTAGGACTCCAGAGATGCATGAATTATTTCATTGTTGAGTAAAAGTGACAAGTGAGTAGAAAAGCAATTGAGCCATTGGGTCGGAAGCTTAACAGGTCACACACTTCTTGTCACTGATTTCCCTCAAATTCCAGTGTCCATTTCTTTAAGCTGGTAATAAGTGGCCCTGCGTATGAAGGTGAGTTATGCACAATTACTGAATTAAAAAATAAAATGGTGCAAGAGGCTCCCTGTGGCCATCCAACGAGGAAGTATAACTAAAACTTAGATAACATCTAGAAAAGTACAAGTACTGCACCAGTAGGTGAGGTGGCCCTACCTGCAGGGAGCTATGTCATGCAGAAAGGGATTTGGTCACAAGTGTAAGGAAAAACCGCTAATTGGACAGGCAGATGTGGAGTAGTGTCCGGTCAGCAAAGCTGCCAAACATAACCTTATGCTTTAGACTGAGGAGGAAAGGCCAATGTCTCGTAGTAGTATACCTTGTCTGAATGACCTGCAGTGACCCGCAAAATAAAGGCTGTAATATGCATGTCAGGCCAGTAGTTGGCGATGTCTCATTATAAGAATATCCATGCACAAAATCTGTCTCCCTTGATCTTAAAAACATCTTTCTCTATACATACGTATTTTTCAATTGTGTTTAAAATTAGCACTTGTGTACCAAGAGCCACAAGATGAGTTAATAGTTGTATTATGTATCATGAGTGGAAAACAGTGCACTGCTGCTGACCTCGACTCAGGGCGTTGTGGATCACTGGAGGGAATACTTCAAAGACCTCCTTAATCCCACCTACTTGTCTTCTTATGAGGAAGCAGTGCCTGAGGAATCTGTGGTGGGCTCTTATACTTCTGGGGCTGAGGTTACTGAGGTAGTTAAAAAGCTCCTCGGTGGCAGGACCCCGTGGGTGGAAGATATCTGCCCGGAGTACCTCAAGGCTCTGGATGCTGTGGGGCTGTCTTGGTTAGCAAGCCTGTGCAGCATTGAGTGAATGGGGTGGTGGTTCTTCTCTTTAGGAAGGGGAACCAGAGGATAAATTGTAACTATTGTGGGATCACACTCCTCAGCCTTCCCTTTAAGGTCTAATTAGGTGTACGGGAGAGGAGGCAACGCCGAATAGTCAGGCCTCACATTTATGAGGAGCAGTGTGGTTTTAGTCCTGGTCGTGCAACTTAGGACCAGCTCTGTACTCTTGGCACGGTCCTTGAGGGTGCTTGGGAGTTTTCCCAACTAGTCTACATGTGCTTTGTGGACTTAGAGAAGGCCATCGACCGTGTCCCTCAGGAAGTCTTGTAGGGAGTGCCCAGAGAGTATGGGGTACCGGACCGTCTGATTGTGGCGGTCCACTCCCATATGTCCGCATTTACAGTGGGGGTTGGACTCCGCCCTTTATCACCAATTTTGTTTACAACTTTTATGGACGGGCAGCACGGTGGAACAGGGGTGAGTGCATGTGCCTCACAATACAAAGGTGTGGGTTCTTTCCAGGTACTCTGCCTTCCTCCCACCTCCAAAGGCATCCGCCTGAGGATAGGTTGATTGGCAACACAAAAATTGTCCCTAGTGTGTGAATGTGAGTGTGAATGTTGTCTATCTGTGTTAGCCCTGCGATGAGGTGGCGTCTTGTCCAGGGTATACCCCGCCTTCCGCCCGAATGCAGCCGAGATCGGCTACAGCACCCCCCGCGACCCCAAAAAGGGACAAGCAATACAAAATGGATGGATGATGGACTTTAAGGACAGAATTTCCAGGCACAGTCAGGGCATTGAGGGGATCTGGTTTGGTGGCTGTAGAATTAGGTCTCTGCTTTTTGCTGATGATCTGGTACTGCTGGCTTCATCTGGCCAGGATATTCAGTTCTCACTGGATAAGTTTGCAGCCAAGTGTGATGTGACTGGGATGAGAATCAGCGTCTCCAAGTCTGGGTCCATGGCTATCACCCGGAAAAGGGTGGAGTGCAATCTCCGGGTTGGGGATCCTGAAGAGTTTGGGGAAAGAGTGAGGGAAGAGTGGATCGTGAGATCAACAGGCGGATTGATGCGGGGTCTGCAGTGTTGCCGACCCTGTATCGATCTGTCGTGGTAAAGAAGAAGCTGAGCAGGGAGGCAAAGCTCTCAATTTACCAGTCGATCCATGTTCCCATCCTTGCCTATGGTCATGAGCTTTGTGTTATAACCGAAAAGACTAGTTTTTGGGTGTAAGCGGCCAAAATGAGGTGTCTCTTAGAGTCATTTGATAGGAGCTCCAAGTAAAGTCACTGCTTCTCCACAGCAGCCAGATGAGGTATCTGGCCAATACGTCCCCCAGACGCCTCCTTGCCCCCTAGAGGATGTGTTTAGGGCACGTCCGACCATTAGGAAGCCACAGGGAAAACCTAGGACACGTTGGGGAGACTATAGCGCTGTCTCACTTTGGGGGCTGCATCCTTTCAAGGACTAAGCCCATGCGGTCGACAAAGTGTGGGTGCCGGCGAGAGTCCTCCAGCAGCGGCTGAAACGATATGAATTGGGACGGTCCAACCTAAGGGACACTTTCTGGTTATGTCTGTTGTGCCCGCCTTTACATTCATGTCACGTACCTGCCGCTCAGTCGGGCAAGGTTGAAGAACAACAGACTTAAGTGAAGAAGTTTAAATTGTTTTGTATTCTCTTTAACCCTCATCCCTTTACCTTCTTTTAGAGCAGGCCTGGGCAATTATTTTGACTCGGGGGCCACATTTACAGAAAAAAATGTGTCTGGGGGCCGGCACATCTATTTTTAGGGACACTAATACAAGACTTCACAATAATGTCTGATTGATTGCTAAAAACGTTATGACGGACTGCCTTAAAAAACGTTGTGGAATTTTACATTTTTCTACAGACGACAAAACACTGAATATTGACAAAATATGAACTTAACACCCCCTTTCAATCAACATATTTTACAATCAAGTGAAACGCAACAAAAATGCAAAAATTAGTGAAATAAACCCACCTACAATCTGATATATCACTAAGTTTTAGAACTTTGTTGTGAAAAGCTCCTCCGCGTCTGTGGAAACGCACCCCGCCCCCACTGCTTGGTGCCTTGTCTGAGCTGCTGTGACGTAGATGATCATAGTAACTAATTAGATGACTATGGTAACTAATTAGATGACCATAGTAACTAATTAGATTATCATAGTAATTGGTATATCCACCATAAGCGCAGATTCCAACCATTGAAATACTTTCTATCGCTCAGGACTTACGGTCATTAGAAAACATGACTGCACATCATAATGGCACCGACACTTTCCATCTTAAATATCTAATAAAAAAATATTTGGGAATGTCCGACGGGCCAGATTGAAAAGCTTAACGGGCCGCATGTGGCCCCCGGGCCTTAATTTTCCCAGATCTGTTTTAGAGGAAGCGGCTAAGTCCTACCGGTATGTATATGTGCTTTGCTATGGAGGTTTTTTCTCACTCCGAACTGGGCTGCCTTAGGAGCCCAGTCTGGATTGTATTTTTTTTTACTCATCCTTGCCCAGCGTTTACCTTTTTCCCATCCCATCCAGGGACGGCGTGGCGCAGTGGGAGAGTGGCCGTGCGCAACTCGAGGGTCCCTGGTTCAAATCCCACCTAGTACCAACCTCGTCACGTCCGTTGTGACCTGAGCAAGACACTTCACCCTTGCTCCTGATGGGTGCTGGTTGGCGCCTTGCATGGCAGCTCCCTCCATCAGCGTGTGAATGTGTGTGTGAATGGGTAAATGTGGAAGTAGTGTCAAAGCGCTTTGAATACCTTGAAGGTAGAAAAGCGCTATACAAGTACAACCCATTTATCATTTATTTATCTTTTACGGGGCGCCTTATGGCGACCCATCAGTGTTCCTGTACTGTAACCCTGTGCACTGTTTGTTTGTCTAATCTTGAACAGGTTTGTGCTGAAAACAAAGTTTCGTTGTACTTGTTGCAATGACAATAAAGACTCACCTACCTACCTACCTACCTTGCTGGGTCAATGTTTGCTATAGGCAACATTTATGTTCTCCTCGCTGTAGTGATTTTGTGCACATTAGCATTTCCTGTTTTTCACCTTGGGTGACATATTGTGTTTTTTTTTAACTCCACGCTTGCTAGTATGCTCAGTTTTGTATTTTTTCCTGCGTTTAATTCATTAAAAGACTTTAATCTTACCTCCATGCTTCTCCTGCTTGTCTTCTGCCTTGAAAGGAACGCTACCAGCGCAGCTATGTGCCCCAGAAGACGTAATACATTGATGCACACATGCCATGTATTGCTTGCCTGTGTATCGGCTGGGTACATCTCTGCGCTGCTGATCCGCCTCCGCTTGGGATGGTTTCCTGCTGGCTCCGCTGTGAACGGGACTCTCGCTGCTGTGTTGAATCCGCTTTGGACTGGACTCTCGCGACTGTGTCATGTTAGACCCGCTCGACATCCATTGCTTTCCTCCTCTCTAAGGTTCTCATAGTCATCATTGTCACCGACGTCCCACTGGGTCATTATTGTCACCGATGTCCCACTGGGTGTGAGTTTTCCTTGCCCTTATGTGGGCCTACCGAGGATGTCGTGGTGGTTTGTGCAGCCCTTTGAGACACTAGTGATGTAGGGCTATATAAGTAAACATTGATTGATTGATTGATTGATTATTCCACAACATAATTAAGTCAATTTATTGCGGTCTAAAGAAGTAAATTAAAGGCCTACTGAAATGAGATTTTCTTATTTAAAAGGGGATAGCAGGTCAATTCTATGTGTCATACTTGATCATTTCGTGATATTGCCATATTTTTGCTGAAAGGATTTAGTAGAGAACATCCACGATAAAGTTCACAACTTTTGGTGCTTATAAAAAAGCCTTGTCTTTACCGGAAGTCGCAGACGATGACGTCACAAGGGTGAGGGCTCCTCACGTCCTCACATTGTTTTTTAATGGGAGCCTCCAGCAGCAAGAGCTATTCGGACCCAGAAAACGACAATTTTCCCATTAATTTGAGCGAGGATAAAAGATTCGTGGATGATGATATTGATAGCGAAGGACTAGAAAAAAATAAATAAAAATAAAGTTTTTTAATAAAAAGGTGATTGCATTGGGACGGATTCAGATGTTTTTAGACACATTTACTAGGATAATTCTGGGAAATCCCTTATCTTTCTATTGTGTTGCTAGCGTTTTAGTGAGATTAAATAGTACCTGATAGTCGAAGGGGTGTGTCCACGGGTGTCTTGAGGGAAGTCATGACAAATACAAGGACGGCGCAAACTCCACAGAGCTCCGGTAAGAGGCGACTTTTTACCACAATTTTCTCACCGAAACCTGCCGGTTAACAAGTGGTCGGGAACCATGTTCACTTGACCGCTCTGATCCATAGTAAATCTTCACCTCCGGGAATTTTAAACAAGGAATCACCGTGTGTTTGTGTGGCACTAGGCTAAAGCTTCCCAACTCCATCTTTCTACTTTGACTTCTCTAATATTAATTGAACAAATTGCAAAAGATTCAGCAACACAGATGTCCAGAATACTGTTTAATTGCGCGATGAAAAGAGACGACTTTTAGCCGCAAAATGGTGCTGCGCTTATATGTCCTCTACAGTCCGTGACGTCACACGCACGCGTCATCATTCCGCGACGTTTTCAACAAGAAACTCCGCGGGAAATTTAAAATTGCAATTTAGTAAACTAAACCGGCCATATTGGCATGTGTTGCAATGTTAATATTTCATCATTGATATATAAACTATCCGACTGGGTGGTCGGTAGTAGTCGGTTTCAGTAGGCCTTTAAAATATGCAAGGCTTTACTTCCAGACACTGAAAAAAGCTCTGGGTACGAAGCTGTCTGCAATGTCAAACTCATCAAACTCCCCAGTGTTAGCAGCACTCGTGCATCCCCATATATGGCTCTCCCTCAGGGTACATGAACTAAATGTACTAAATGTAGAGGCAGAGCACGGAGGTAGCTTAACATTACGATAGTCAAAGTCTCGTCGTTTAACACAAAGGTCTGGGCTTCTCTGCTTAGGCTGCTGCCCCCGCGACCCGACTTCAAATAAGCGGAAGAAGACAGATGGATGGATGTATGGATGGAGATACATGTTGTTATTTTTTCTGTAGTAGCACCAAATGAAATCAGCAGAGTTTTGTAGAGTTTCTAAAACCTCTTTGCCCCTTTTTTACTGTTATGCTTTGACTCCAAAGGAGATCCCAAAAAATACCACAGAGGCAGAAATACAAAAAGGACCTTTTTGGTCCTTTTAATTTCACCGACAAAACACAAAAAGAGATGATCCAGGCTGATAAAAGCCTGGAAACTTCACTAGGCTTGAAGGGTGAAACAAAAAACAATGTCACTGGAGGGAAACAGCCAGGGACAGGATAAAAGGTCAAATAAAATAAGTAACACTCAAACGGAGACCACAAGAGAAAAACGAAAGGACGGAGCACTAAAATGCAAAACCAACAAACTGAAAAAAACACAGGAATATACTTAATGAGCCAGAGGAACTTGAAGCAAGCTAAATATGTGTGGAGTCACAAGTATGGACTTTGTGGAAAAATCCTGCACCAAACAGTAATGTGAGGGGAGACTAAATAGGTCGAGGTAAATTGGCTACAACTGTGCAGCTGAGATAGGCGCCAGCGCCCCCCGCGACCCCAAAAGGGAATAAGCGGTAGAAAATGGATGGAAAAATGGATGTGCTCGTCACTCCCACCTTCCTTTGGCTGCCTTGGCAACTAAAACAGAAAAAGCCACAGGGGAGAGACCAAAACACATATGTAACAATGCCTCCATCATGTCTTCTTTCGATGGGCTCCAGAGATTTTGAGGGAAGGCGCAGCAACTTCCAAAAAAAAAAATTAAAACATGTTTTTACCTTGCCGAGCTAACTTTAATGACAGAGGTTTCAATCACATATACCGTATTTCCTTGAATAGCCGCCGGGCATGTAATATGCGCCTGCCTAGAATTACTGCCGAGGCAAACTCGCTCCCCAAATTATTAGCGCATGCTTACTTTAGAGTTTATTTTTGCTATTACTACATGTAAACCAGGGGTCTTGTTCCACAGCCATACAGATCACACTGATGGTTGTGATATAAAACAACTTGTCTTTAACACTCTTACTAATATGCGCCACACTCTGTGAACCCACACCAAACACATTTCTGGAGAAAATTGGCTCTGTAACACAGTATAAACGCAACATAGGAATTACCCAAAATGCCAATGCATCTATGATTCTTGGCTTTTTTATTCACCCCGCTAGCACCAAAACCCCCCCTACGTGCACTGGTTGAGGTGGGCGGGGTTGGGGGCGCGTGTATAATATAGCCAAGAGTCATGGATGCATTGGAATTCTGGGTAATTCTTATGTTGCGTTTATAATGTGTTACAGAGCCAATGTTCTCCAGAAATGTGTTTGGTGTGGGTTCACAGAGTGTGGCGCATATTAGTAAGGGTGTTAAACTTGTTTATATCACAACCATCAGTGTAAAAGGTATGGCTGTTGACCAAGTATGCATTGCAATCTCGTATGAGAAGCAGCGATATGCATGCTTCCAACCGGCGCGCAGATAGCATGGTGTAAAGGTGAGCACGATGACATGTTGTAGAGCAGTGGTCCCCAACCACCAGGCCGCGGCTGCAGAATATTTTTATTTTTATTTTTTTATATCACACTCAAATTTTTACTGCATGCCATTGGTAAGCACAGGGGTGAGAAGAGGTTTTAACATTATTAGCGCCGGCTTACTTTTACCACATGCCTTGAATAAGTATGAAGTGTGAATTATATTTATATAGCGCGTTTCTCAAGTGACTCAAAGCGCTTTACATAGTGACACCCAATATCTAAGTTACATTTAAACCAGTGTGGGTGGCACTGGGAGCAGGTGGGTAAAGCGTCTTGCCCAAGGACACAACGGCAGTAACTAGGATGGCACAAGCGGGAATCGAACCTGCAACCCTCAAGTTACTGGCACGGCCACTCTACCAACCGAAATATGCTGCCCCAATTAGCGCCCCGGCGGCTATACAAGGAAATACGGTAATCAAAGTTAAAATGTGATAAAGACCTTCCCAAGTTTTCATGTTGGAAAACTGCAATGTGGCTCATTTTCCCTAAATACGGGATCACAATACGAAGGTCCTGAGTAGTCCTGGATTCGATCCTGCGCTCGGGATATTTCTGTGTGGAGTTTGCATGTCCTCCCTGTGACTGCGTGGGTTCCCTCCGGGTACTCCGGCTTTCTCCCACCGCCGAAAACATGCACCTGGTGATAGGTTGATTGGCAACACTAAATCAGCCCTAGTGTGTGAATGTGAGTGTGAATGTTATCTGTGTATACGTCTTGGCACTGTGATGAGGTGGCGACTTGTCCAGGGTGTACCCCGCCTTCCACCCGTGTGCAGCTAATATATGCTACAGCACCCCCCGCGACCCCAAAAAAGGGACAAGCGGTAGAAAAATGGATGGATGGAGGGGATCATGCTTCAAAAAGTCACTGTACATTCATGTTACTCGTCAATAAACTCCCCATCGTTGGCAGCACTCGTGCAGCCCCAGACCACAACACTGTTATCACCACCAAGAAGGCAAGACACAATTATCTTGATACTCACTAGTGTTGCCAACCATTTTAGACTAATATGTCCAAGCTACGATCTCGGGACTTTTTTTGACCCACTGCAAAAACATTTTGGGTCTTCAGCATGCTCATTATTAATGAGGTGTATTATTTAAATACTTGCCTTGTTACAAATGATAAGATAACAAGTAGTTTAATATACACTGATGTACATGCCATGATTTCACACGACCTTATTAGTTTTCTGTATTTCGCCTTATTTTCTGTCTAGCGCAGTTATTTTTTCCACTTCCTGTTTGCCACCACTTCTTAGGTCCGAGCGCTGGCTGTTTCACCTTGTCCCTGGTTGCCAATCAGGAGGCTTCTCATACCAGCCCTATAGTGGAGGCCCTAAGGGATATTTTTGTTCACTTTAGTTTAAAAGTGCCAAATTTGGCACAGGTGTAGCTCAGGGCATATTTAAAGGATTTAGCTAGGGCGCCCGCGCCGGTGACCTTCGGGGTCGCCACAGCAGCCAATCAAATATGGCTGCCACTCAAAATAGCTTTTGTCTCTAATATTTGAAACAGATGAGCTACAAACGTAAACTTGGTGTCTATTTCATATGTTTTGACGAATTGGAAATGTGTTGGAATGCTCATTTTAGTTTTTGGGTGAGTCTAGACCCCTAATTTGCATATTTCCATGTGACATTTTGCTATTCTGAAGACATTGGAGGTAACTTGGACATTGTTATTAGTGCAACATGCATGATTCCTTGCTAATGTTTTTATGAAATGTTCACATATCAACACAATGAATACCACTGGTTTGGGGATGACTTAATCGAAGCTTCTTAGGACTTAATAAGGAGGGGACGGCATGATCCTCATGCTTTTAGCCATTTTAACACGAGAATTACTACAGTAACTTCTGCAGCATTCGTGGTATTTGGCCTTGTTTAATCCAAGTGTTGATGCCATACCTGAACCATCATTCAATGGATCAATTGCGACATTTATACATGAAGGTTTAGCATTCGCAATTTCAATGAAATCTATGAGATCCTTTTCTAGCGACAAAAGTCCTTCGCTTTTGGGTGTTTGTAAGGGGTCATCAGACTGTAATTGGCAGAGACAACATAAGTCCCCTGCGATGAGGTGGCAACTTGTCCAGGGTGTACACAACCTTCCGCCCGATTGTAGTTGAGATAGGCACCAGCGCCCCCCGCGACCCCAAAAGGGAATAAGCGATACAAAAACGATGGATGGAACGTAAGTCCCAATTGATGCTGCTGCTGCAAGTATTACTATCAGGTGATGTGGAGGCCATATTGTTTGATAATAGCTACACTGAAAAATGAATTACATGAAAATAAACTCAAGGGGGGGGGGGGGGGGGTTGCATAACACTGACTTTTTCTACTTGTACTAATGTTACAATGAAATATATCTGTAGCTTTAAAGGCCTACTGAAACTCACTACTACTCGCCACGCAGTCTGATAGTTTATACATCATACATCCAGTTTAGTTTACTAAATTGCAATTTTAAATTTCCCGGGAGTTTCATCTTGAAAACGTCGTGTAATAATGACGTGTACGCAAGACGTCACGGGTTTTCAGGAAATATGAGCGCTGCGCACACACACAGCTAAAAGTCATCTGCTTTAACGGCATAATTATACAGTATTTTGGAGATCTGTGTTGCTGAATCTTTTGCAATTTGTTCAATTAATATTGTAGAAGTCACAGTAGAAAGATGGAGTTGGGAAGCTTTAGCCTTTAGCCACACAAACACACTTGGATTCCTTGTTTAAAATTCCCGGAGGTGAAGCTTTACTATGGATCAGAGCGCGGTCAAGTGAACATGGATCCCGAATGAATGTCAACCAGCAGGTTTCGGTGGGAAAATTGTGGTTAAAAAGTTGCTTCTTACCGGAGAAAAGCTGAGCTTGTGCCGTCCATAGCTGCCGTCGACTCTCCTGAGACACTGCGCGTCAAGACACCCATGGAGACACCCCTCCGACTATCAGGTACTGTTAAACTCACTAAAACACTAGCAACACAATAGAAAGATAAGGGATTTCCCAGAATTATCCTAGTAAATGTGTCTAAAAACATCGGAATTCGTCCCAATGCAATCACGTTTTTTTTGTAACTTTTTTTTTTTTTAAATAGTCTGTCGCTATCAATATCCTCAAACACTAATCTTTCATACTCGCTTAAATTAATGGGGAAATTGTCGTTTTCTCGGTCCGAATAGCACTTTTTGTTGGAGGCTCCCATTAAAATCAGTGTGAATATGTGAGGAGCCATCAACATGTGACGTCATCGTCTGCGACTTCCGGTAGAGGCAGGGCTTTTTTCTTAGCACCGAAAGTTGCGAACTTTATCGTGGGTGTTCTCTACTAAATCCTTTCAGCAAAAATATGGCAATATCAATCAATCAATCAATCAATGTTTACTTATATAGCCCTAAATCACTAGTGTCTCAAAGGGCTGCACAAACCACCACGACATCCTCGGTAGGCCCACATAAGGGCAAGGAAAACTCACACCCAGTTGGACATCGGTGACAATAATGACCCAGTGGGACGTCGGTGACAATAATGACTATGAGAACCTTAGAGAGGAGGAAAGCAATGGATGTCGAGCGGGTCTAACATGATACTGTGAAAGTTCAATCCACAATGGATCCAACACAGCAGCGAGAGTCCAGTCCAAAGCGGATCCAACACAGCAGCGAGAGTCCCGTTCACAGCGGAGCCAGCAGGAAACCATCCCAAGCGGAGGCGGATCAGCAGCGCAGAGATGTCCCCAGCCGATACACAGGCAAGCAGTACATGGCCACCGGATCGGACCGGACCCCCTCCACAGGGGAGAGTGGGACATAGAAGAAAAAGAAAAGAAACAGCAGATCAACTGGTCTAAAAAGGGAGTCTATTTAAAGGCTAGAGTATACAAATGAGTTTTAAGGTGAGACTTAAATGCTTCTACTGAGGTGGCATCTCGAACTGTTACCGGGAGGGCATTCCAGAGTACTGGAGCCCGAACGGAAAACGCTCTATAGCCCGCAGACTTTTTTTGGGCTTTGGGAATCACTAACAAGCCGGAGTCCTTTGAACGCAGATTTCTTGCCCGGACATATGGTACAATACAATCGGCAAGATAGGATGGAGCTAGACCATGTAGTATTTTATACGTAAGTAGTAAAACCTTAAAGTCACATCTTAAGTGCACAGGAAGCCAGTGCAGGTGAGCCAGTACAGGCGTAATGTGATCAAACTTTCTTGTTCTTGTCAAAAGTCTAGCAGCCGCATTTTGTACCAACTGTAATCTTTTAATGCTAGACATGGGGAGACCCGAAAATAATACGTTACAGTAGTCGAGGCGAGACGTAACAAACGCATGGATAATGATCTCAGCGTCTTTAGTGGACAGAATGGAGCGAATTTTAGCGATATTACGGAGATGAAAGAAGGCCGTTTTAGTAACGCTTTTAATGTGTGCCTCAAAGGAGAGAGTTGGGTCGAAGATAATACCCAGATTCTTTACCGTGTCGCCTTGTTTAATTGTTTGGTTGTCAAATGTTAGAGTTGTATTATTAAATAGAGTTCGGTGTCTAGCAGGACCGATAATCAGCATTTCCGTTTTTTTGGCGTTGAGTTGCAAAAAGTTAGCGGACATCCATTGTTTAATTTCATTAAGACACGCCTCCAGCTGACTACAATCCGGCGTGTTGGTCAGCTGTATCGCGAAATGATCAAGTATGACACATAGAATGGACCTGCTATCCCCGTTTAAATAAGAAAATCTAATTTCAGTAGGCCTTTAAGTTCTATCTGTGTTGAAATATATGTGCAATACATTTTGGTAGATACATCTGGTTTCGGGCACGTCCGACCGGTAGGAGGACAAGGGGAAGACCCAGGACACGTTGGGAAGACTATGTCTCCCGGCTAGCCTGGGAACGCTTTGGGATCCCCCGGGAGGAGCTGGACGAAGTGGAAGGGAGAGGGAAGTCTGGGCTTCCCTGCTTAGGCTGCTGCCCCCGCGACCTGACGTCGGATAAGCGGAAGAAGATAGGATTATTTTAAAGTATGTATGACGCATAAAAAAAACTGGCAATTTGCAATGACTGCAAATCGCTGGTTATGCGAGGAGGAACCAAGACGTCTTCCTTTAATACAAGCAATTTGATTTTGGAAAACCTTGTTTCATTGTTTAATGCATCCAGCGGGTCATTACATTAAAATTAGGCATAATAATGTGTTGATTCCACGACCATGTATATCGGTATTGGTTGATATCGGAATCGGTAATTAAGAGTTGGACAATATCGGATACGTCAAAAAATCGGACATCTCTGCTCTTAAGTATATTCAATTCCATGTTTATAGTATTGCCCCTTGAGAAGATGGTTGCTGAATTGTGAGGAGTGTACTCAGCTTTGTGGGTGTCAAGCTTCAAACGGTTGTTGTCATGTAAAAAAACAATACAATACAAAAAATATATATCTCAGTTGAAAACAGCCCCTAATCCTAGAGACCTTTCAAAGCAGAGATGAAGTTGAGCCTGCTGCAGGTGTTTAGGTAGTCCTTAGGTGTCACACTCACGTCTACTCTGGCAGAATCTGCGTGCAGTTGCAAAAAAAAACGGTATTTACTGAGGATTTCCAACTCCTTCTGTCTGCTTTTGTGTTTTAATTAAATGCCGCATTTAGGAGCATTTAGGTTGTCAGTTATCAGGTCGCACATTAGAGAGTGAACTGCACAATCATTTAAACTCGTTCGAGCCAAACCTTTTTTTTTCTGTGTTCAGGTGCAGGAAATAATTTATTTGAGAAGACCCATAAAATGGATTAGAAGCGGTAAATCGCAGATTAAATGAATATAGCGGCGTCCGTGTGAATAATGTCATTGGGACTTCAAGAGCTGAGAGGACATTTCGCACAGCGAGCACAGGGGGGCTTGGTGCAAAGGGCCTCGCCGGAAGGACTTTTGGTTGTTTTGGACTCACAGTGTGACGTAGGACAGATGATTGACTGGTGGCTATGAAATGTCCTTCATGGACAGTCATGCTACAACTACAGTGCATCCAGAAAAGTTTTCACAGAACTTCACTTTTTCTACATTTTGTTATGTTACAGCCTTATTTCAAAGTGGAATACGTTCATTATATTTCTAAAAATTCTATAGACAATATTGTTTTTTTTTTTATTCGGTAGATGTATTGAAAAAAATAAAAAACTACAAAAATCACATGTACATACAGTGGGGCAAAAACGTATTTAGTCAGCCACCGATTGTGCAAGTTCTCCCACTTAAAATGATGACAGAGGTCTGCAATTTTCATTATAGGTACACTTCAACTGTGAGAGACAGAATGTGAAAAAAAATCCAGAAATTCACATTGTAGGAATTTTAAATAATTTATTTATAAATTATGGTGGAAAATAAGTTTTTGGTCAACCATTCAAAGCTCTCACTGATGGAAGGAGGTTTTGGCTCCAAATCTCCCGATACATGGCCCCATTCATTCTTTCCTTAACACGGATCAATCGTCCTGTCCCCTTAGCAGAAAAACAGCCCCAAAGCATGATGTTTCCACCCCCATGCTTCACAGTAGGAATGGTGTTCTTGGGATGCAACTCAGTATTCTTATTCCTCCAAACACGACGAGTTGAGTTTACACCAAAATGGATACATGGATGATACAGCAGAGGATTGGGAGAATGTCATGTGGTCAGATGAAACCAAAATAAAAAATTTTGGTATAAACTCAACTCATCGTGTTTGGAGGAAGAAGAATACTGAGTTGCATCCCAAAAACACCATTCCTACTGTGAAGCATGGGGGTGGAAACATCATGCTTTGGGGCTGTTTTTCTGTCTGAGAGTCTTTCCCACTGAATTTTGGCAAACTTTTTCCTAAAATAAAAGCTCGCGTCTGGCCTCTATACCAGTGGTTCTCAACCTTTTTTCAGTGATGTACCCCCTGTTAACATGTTTTTAATTCGAGTACCTCTTAATCAGAGTACAGCATTTTTGGTTGAAAAAAAAGAGATAAATAGGTAAAATACAGCACTATGTCATCAGTTTCTGATTTATTAAATTGTATAGCAGTGCAAAATATTGCTCATTTGTAATGGTCTTTCTTGAACTTTTTGGAAAAAATATATAAAAATAACTAAAAACTTGTTGAAAAATAAACAAGTGATTCAATTATAAATAAAGATTTCCACACATAGAAGTAATCATCAACTTAAAGTGCCCTCTTCGGGAAATGTAATAGAGATCCATCTGGATTCATGAACTTAATTCTAAACATTTCGTCACAAAAAAGAAATCTTTAACATCAATATTTATGGAACATGTCCACAAAAAATGCTGTCAACACTGAATATTGCATTGTTGCATTTCTTTTCACAGTTTATGAACTTACATTCATATTTTATTAAAGTATCATTCAATAAATATGTTTATAAAGGATTTTTGAATTGTTGCTATTTTTAGAATATTTCAAAAAAATCTCACATACCCCTTGGCATACCTTCAAGTACCCCCATTTGAGAACCACTGCTCTATACCATACAGATCTGATTGGTGGATTGCTGCAGAGATGGTTGTCCTTCTGGAAGGTTGTCCTCTCTTCACAGGAGAATGTTGTAGCTCTGACAGAGTGAACATTTGGTTCTTGGTCTCCTTCCTGACTAGACTAAGATGAATGCAGCAATGTACAGAGTAATCCTGGAAGAAAACGCTTCCTATCCAATCTGATGGCGTTTGAGAGGTGTTGCAAAGCTCGTTGCATCATACTCAAAAACACTTGAGGTTGTAATTGCTGCCAAAGGTGCATGAACAAATTATTAAGTACATACATGTGATTACTTTGTTTTTGTTTTTTCAGTTTTAATCAATTTGCAAATTTAAAAAAAAAAGTCAAAGCTCTCAAATTATCGGTCGATCTACGTTTCCTTCCTCTCCTATGGTGATGAGCTTTGGGTTATGACCGAAAGAACAAGATCATGGGTACAAGCGGCCAAAATGAGCTTCCTCCGCCGTGTGGCGGGGCTCTCCCTTAGAGATAAGGTGAGAAGCTCTGTCATCCGGGAGGAGCTCATAGTAAAGCCGCTGCTCCTCCACATCGAGAAAAGCCAGATGAGGTGGTTCGGGCATCTGGTCAGGATGCCACCCGAACGCTTCCCTAGGGAGGTGTTTAGGGAACGTCCGACCAGTAGGAGGCCACAGGGAAGACCCAGGACACGTTGGGAAGACTATGTCTCCTAGCTGGCCTCGGAACGCCTCGGGATCCCCCGGGAGGAGCTGTATGAAGTGACTGGGTAGAGGGAAGTCTGGGCTTCCCTGCTTAGGCTGCTGCCCCCGCGACCCGACCTCGGATAAGTGGAAAAAGATGGATGGATGGATGGGAAAAAAAGAACATTTTCACATTGGCAATATGGGACATTGTTTGTAAAATTTGGAGGACAAAAATGTAATTATTCCATTTTGGAATATAATATTATAATTAATATTTTGGAACATAAGAAAATGTGGATGCACTGTATGTGAACACATGCATTTTCAATGTCATTTCATCAATTACAGTGCATCAAAGATGTACATTTTGGCACACAGGGAATCCAAAAAAATAAAAGCTTTACACTCCAATCTTCATGTTGATAGCATAGTTTTAAAATTTTGGTGCTGAAACATTAAACAATTTATAATGAATGTCAATGACATTTAATATGCATGGTGCAACAAAGACATGTGAATGAATCTGAACACATTTCGATAATGTTTGTGTTTCATTAACAGGTCAATGTTGAGCGACAAATAATATTCAGTATTTTCTCCAACGTTGCATACTCTTGATGGCGATTGTGTGTTTGTGTTGTCTTTTGTCATTATGCTGCAAAATGGTCATTATGAGGACAAATAGATGCGGTGGTGGGTTCCTAGTATAGTTAACATAACACCGAAAACATGAAAATTTGATGACAAACACGCAGGATATTGTAAAGAGTATCAAAGGGGAGCGCTATAAACCCATTATGCAAGTTCCTGTAGGCAGACACACTAATGGAGTAAAGATAAGAAAACAATACACTTATTGTATATTGGTTATTTGATTATACTAAACTTGAAGACAAATTTAGCAGAACAATAATAGTTTGAAAAAAAATTTAAGATCTCATGGTAAAAAAATACAAACCCTGTTGAAAATATAACCATAGCTGTATTGAGCTATATATACAAATGAAAGAAATGGAGTGAACCCTCCTGTCTGTCATTCATTGTCTTTGACTCTGTGGGTGAGAGCGGGGCCGCTAGCATCGACACACACAAGGAGTTGAAGCTTTAACATAGGGGGAGCTAGTAGAAAAGATTGCAATGAGGAATTACACTACTTTGTGCTATTTTACCACTTTGATATTTTGATGTGAGACTTCCAAAACTACACCCAAAAACGTTCGTATTTTCTTACATTATTTGCTATTGTTCGATTACCGAAGAACATTGTTTTCTTCAAGTTTAGAGATACATTTTTTGAGTCAAACCAACATTTTAATTTACTATTTCTTTTGTTACTACTTCCAAGAGCTGCAGCCAGTACCAACACCTTCCAAATGTTGTTGATGTACATAACGAACAGCAGGGGCGGGCGTTTCCCACCTAGGCCTTCAGTGATGTCCGACTTCAAAGATTACCTCTCAAAATACCATAACGTATGTCCCCACATGACCATTGCTGGAGAAATTCTTTACAGAAACACATGCACACAATGTTCAGCATTGAACCACATCAACAGTGTACACAACGGGTTATTTTCAGGCGCATTTAAAAATCAATTAACCCGCATCGGCAATTAAAACATATCTTATGTGGTACTGTCAAAATAAAAATGACAAAAAACATATTGAACGCGCAACAATTAAGAAATACAATATTTGAACACACAATTTGTAGCACCTATTCGACGCCGTATAGCCCGTCATCGGCGGTTGACTTGAGTGGAAATGACGGCCATTTCCCCAATTCATCACCAAACTCATCTCACGAGATGTAGTTTCTCTTAAGTATTTTTCTTGAAAATGGCCTCGCAAATATATATCTGCCACCTAATCAACGTGTTGCTTTCCTTTTTTGTGAGTACCGCCGAGTTTTCTTTGGCTTTCTAAGGCTCATATGGCTCCTGGATACTCACTTGGAACGCCCAAGTGATTATCCAATCACAGCGTAAGGCCAGCTAGAAGGCCTTACTGAGAACAACCCGTGGTCTGATTGGCTATCGCAACTGTCTATCAACTGTATGTGCCCGTTCACTTACACTTACCTTTCACAGACCCCCGCATTGTTGATTCTGAAGGCTGCGGACAGATTTGGTACAGCATGGCAACATAAGCCAGCTGAATTTTGATTGGATACTAATTGTAACATAAAACAACACCACTGGAAAGAGCATAATATGACATGAAGAGAACATGAACAATTTTAAAGATTTAGGGAAAGTAAATAAAAAAAGTGCTTTTATCTTTAATTATGATCATGATTTTTGATTATGTTAGGCCAGCAGAGAAGGTCTTGCTGGCTCTTACGGCACACCACTGATGAAAAGTATCAGACCCAATGCTGACCTTTGCAGGACACCACATGTAATATATAAGTATTCTGACTTATGTCTGTCTGTGTTGAGACTGCAATGAGGTAGTGACTTGTCCCGGGTCGCCACCAGAGTGCAGCTTGAATAGGAGCAAGAAATAGAAAATGAATGGATGGATGGATATGTTAACCCATTTGTACAAACTGTTGTCGGCTTTCCATCTAATCTTTAACAAATGTAAAGCCACCCCTTTCACACCATCCTATAGTTTTACTGACTGTATATACTGTATACCTATCAATGAAGGTTGTCAACTCCATAAATGCCATAGATGGTGGTCTTCCAGTGCGATAACTGATGAAAATGATTGTCTACTATTAGCAAGATGTGTTTTTCTAAGAAATTGTTCAACTTTGCCACAAACGGGTCTGTAGTTGTTAAATTGTCACAAATGTCACCATATGTATATATTTGTATGATTTTAATCCCGGCCATTTAAAACATTTCCTGACAGACGGATGAAAATCCACCCATAACATTTTGAGCTATTTATCTGTCCAGATGGATGAAAGAAACAGAGTGAACATTCTAGTCTGTTTCCATTATCTTTGTATCTTGTGGTTGCTAGCATACACACACAAAAGAGTGAACGTAACACAAAATCTAATCAGTTGTTCATCAGTCTATTTGGGCTAATTCTTGAAATTCTGATGAAAATCTCCACATACTGCAACTTTGCAAGCTTTTTTTTACTACAGCTTCATCTACTGGATATAATAGGTCACGATATTTTGTGACTAAAGAGTTTGCACCAATATTTTACGGCTGTTATTTTTGTCGTATTTTACGCTTCATAATGCGCCACACATTTTTAATGGGAGAAAGTTCTGGACTACAGGCAGGCCAGTCTAGTACCCACACTTTTTTTTACTATGAAGCCACGCTGTTGTAACACGTGCAGAATGTGGCTTGGCATTATCTTGCTGAAATAAGCAGGGCCGTCCATGAAAAAGACATTGCTTGGATGGCAACAGATGTTGCTCCAAAACCCCTATGTACCTTTCAGCATTAATGATGCCTTCACAGATGTGTAAGTAACCCATGCCTTGGGTAGTTATACACCCCCATACCATCACATATGCTGGCTTTTGAACTTTGCGCCAATAAAACTCAGGATGGCTCTTTTCCTCTTTGGTCCGGAGGAAACGACGTCCACAGTTTCCAAAAACTATTAGAAATGTGGACTCCACCCATAACTTTTTGAGCTTTTTATCTGTATAGCTGGATGAAAGAAACAAAGTGAACATTCCTGTCTGTCTCCACAGACAGGAATGGAGAGACGGAGCCGACGAGCTGACAGGAGGCTTGGACAAACAGTGGTCCTGCCCAAGATGGCGGCCAGGAGGCGGGGCACGCCTGGAGCGACACTGCAGTCATCAGAGTCAGGTGCGTGAACGACACATCTGCTCTCAATCCCTGCATCTTCTGCTGCAGCATAAAAGGGGAGAAGGAGGAGCAATCGTGGCAGAAGTAGGAGAAGAAACACCTGACAACTAAGATGACGAGAGCGACCCAGAGAGAGATGAGCCTCCGCGGAAGACGCAGCCACCGGCCACCGAAAGGCGCGCCACGACGAGCAGGAAGAGAGGTCGCGCTAGAAATTGGCGTGACCGACTGGCAAGAAAACTTGTTCATTGAAATAATAAACAAGAGTCAATCCTGTTACAATGCGTCTTGCATCGATGGTCGCAGCAACCCACATGATGACGGCTGGAGACCTATCGCAGTGGCGCCCACAGTGGGAGAAGGAACATCGGAAGCGGAGGATGATGACGTCACCTGGGCGCTCATCGCAATGTACACCAAACTGCTTGAAGAGAAGCGTCAGCAAACTCAGAGGTTGCAAGCACTGGTGGACCAGATGGGGGAAGGCGGCAAGTGCCCCCCCCCCGAAGAAGAAGCCAAGGAAGACACCGGTGAAGCCGGCGCGGAGACCCTCCACCTGGAAGGAGGAACTGGGCAGGCGGCAGTGGCATCCGCAGACCACCAGGGCGAGCTGTTGCTAAAAGGAGGGAGGACGAGGGCGACCTGCTAGTTGGTGAGAACGGCAGTGCAGAGGAGGCACCCCCTGCTGACAATACAATTACAGCAGAGAAGGTGGAAGAGAAGGAAGATCCAGAAGACAAAAAATACTTGAAGAAAGTCGGGAAAATGATGGAGAGGAATTAAACGATGAAGGAACTCAAGAAATTGAGAAAGGAGAAGAATCACTTGAAGATAAAGAAAATGACGAAGATAAAGAAGAAGCTGAAGAGGAAGAAAAAGGCAAAGAAACTCAAGAAATTGAGAAAGAAAAAAAATACTCAAAAAAATTCTGGAAAATGATGAAGGAAAAGTTAACGGACCTCAAGAAATTGAGAGAGAAGAAGAAATGCCTGAAGGAATTCAAGGAAATGATGAGGACAAGGAAAAAGTCAAAGGGACTCAAGAAATTGAGAAAGAAGAAATAATTGAAGAAATTCGGGAGGATGATGAAGATGGACAAGATGATGAAGACGAAGAAGAAATTGAAGATGAAGACGAAGTCGAAGAAACTCAAGAAAGTGAGAAAGAAGAAGAAATACTTGGAGAAATTCAAGAAAAGGACGAAGAAGAAGTCAAAGAGGACAAATGGAAAGTTAAACAAGAAGTTGAAAGAACTCAAGAAATTGAGAAAGAAGATGACTCTGATGATGAAGAAGAAGAGGAAGAGGATGATGATGAAGAAGAGGAGCATGGTGAGGGTGAGCCGGAGCATGATGATGATGAGGAAGATGAAGAGGACAAGGAAGACAAAGACAAAGAAAGGGATGAAGGAAAAAACAAAGAAAAAGTCAAAGAGGTCGAAGAAGCGGAAGTGCAACCACAAGACGAAGCGGTGTCAGAGGAAGAGGACAAGATCGCCTTGGTGGAGGAAGCGTCAGAAGAGGAGAAGACAGGTGTCCGCAACAGTTTTTTTTCCCCGCTCCCTCAAAAAAATGGGGGTGGGGGGGATACGCCCAACCGGCTTCAGTTTTGCGATAGAGGCCTGTGGAGAGACGGAGCCGACGAGCCGACAGCAGGTTAGGACAAACAGTGGTCCTGCCCAAATGGCGGCCAGGAAGCGAGCATGCAGCGGAGCGGAGAGGCAGAGCACGCCTGGAGCGACACAGCAGCCATCAGAGTCAGGTGTGTGAACGACACACTGGCTCTAAATCCCTGCATCTTCTGCTGCTGCATAAAAGGGGAGAAGGAGGAGCTATTGTGGCAGAAGTAGTATAGGAAACACCCGACAACGCAAACGACGAGATCGACCCAGAGAGAGATGAGTGCCCGTGGAAGACGCAGCCACCGGCCACCGAAAGGCGCGCCACGACGGGCAGGAAGGTAGGTCGCGCGAGAAATTGGCCTGACCGACAGGCAAGAAAACGTGTTCATTGAAATAATAAACAACAGTCAATCCTGTTACAATGCGTCTTGCATCGATGGTCACGGCAACCCACACGATGACGGCTGGAGACCTGTCACACTGGCATACACACACAAATGTTTAAACGTAACACAAAATTTAATCAGTTGTTCCTCAGTCTAGTTCGGATAATTATTGAAAGTTTTAGGAAAATGTCCACATACTGCAACTTTGCACACTTTTGTTTTACTACAGCTTCATCTACTGGATTCAATGGGTCATAACATTTTGTGACCTCACAATACAAAGTAGTCCTGGGTTCAATCCCGGGCTCGGGATCTTTCTGTGTGGAGTTTGCATGTTCTCCCCGTGACTGCGGTGGTTCCCTTCAGGTACTCCGGCTTCCTCCCACTTCCAAAGACATGCACCTGGGGATAGGTTGATTGGCAACACTAAATTGGCCCTAGTGTGTGAGTGTGAGTGTGAATGTCGTCTGTCTATCTGTGTTGGCCCTGCGATTAGGTGGCGACTTGTCCAGGGTGTACACGCCTTCCACTTGATTGTAGCTGAGATAGCCCCCCCCCCCCCCCGCGACCCCAAAGGGAATAAGCGGTAGAAAATGGATGGATAGATGGAACATTTTGTGACAAAAATTTTGCACCTATATTTTGCGGTTGTTTTTTTTGCTCCAAAACCTGTATGTACCTTTCAGCATTAATGGTGCCTTCACAGATGTGTAAGTTACGCATGCCTTGGGCACTAATACACCCCCATACCATCACAGATGCTGGCTTTTCAACTTTGCACCTATAACATTCCGGATGGTTGTTTTCCTCTTTGATCCAGAGGACACGATGTCCACAGTTTCAAGTAGATTGTAGCTTTACTCCAGTCTACTGGATTTAATAGGTCACGACAATGTGTGACAAATTATTCTGCACCAATATTTTGCAGCTGTTATTTTTGTCGTATTTTATGCTTTATAATGTGCCACAGGTCTGGATTACAGGCAGGGCAGTCTCGTAACCACCGCACTCTTTTACTACGAAGCCACGCTGTTGTAACATGTGCAGAATATGGCTCGGCATCGTCCAGCTGAAATAAGCAGGGGCGTCCATGAGAGAGACGTTGCTCCAAAACCTGTATGTACAGTACCTTTCAGCATAAAAGGAGCCTTCATAGGTGTGTAAGTTACCCATGCCTTGGGCACCGATACACCCCCGTACCATCACAGATGCTGGCTTTTGAACTCTGCGCCTATAACAGTCCTGTATAAGAGATGTAGCATCAGTATTTTGTGACTCTTATCTTGACTGATGCAACGCGCCTCAACAAAGTTTTGTGGAATACAGTCGTGTAGTTTTTGCTGACTATTGCCAAAAATACCCAAATAGGCGTATTAAAATAGTTATTTAATGCGATGTCCTCTAACGGCGATGAGCCTGAGAAACGCCGTTTTCCACAGTTTGAAAACAGTCGTGTACTGTTAAGAACAGGCTCATTTGAGCTGCAATATGTTGCACAACACAGGTCCTAGGTGCATCAGGCAGTGGACTTTTGGCAGGTGGAGAGCACCTGTGGTTTAAAGCGACAGACCCTGTTGGCCGTATGAAGTGTTGTCCTTGTGTGCTCCCGGTGGCTCAGCTGTACCCGCCACATGGTTCACGACGAGAGTAAGAGGGCCGTCGCCCACGTGCTGTCTGCTCTCAAATGGGGGATAGGATCCATCTCTGCTCCAGTAACAAACTTGGCTGGAGACGGACTGGCAAGACATCATGTGACTATAATGGCACCATCTTCTTGTTAGCACCTCTGACACCCAAAGGCTGAATCAGCCACAGAGATCAACAAAACGTGTAAATGAAAGAATTTGTCATCGTGTTTTGAATGCGAAATACATAGGATTATCATCAGGCCTAGTAAAAAAAAAAAATATATATATATATATATTTGCATTAAAGGGAATATTTGTTCTACGGAAAACTGACTTTTTAAGTGCTTGTAAAAAAATATTTGAATCTCTGGAGGACCTGCCCAAACATCAAGTGTGAAATTACATAACAATGCAGTTTATGGTTGCTGCAAATCTCAGAAATATTATCTTTCAGCCAGCCATTTAGATTTTGGCCAGACTGTGAATCGTTTTGCAATTATTGTCTAACTGTAGTTTTCTAAGAGAAACTTTTCTTTCAGCACCCTTTAAGGCAGACCTGGTCAAATTAAAGCCCGGAGGCCGCATTCAGCCCGTTGAGCTTTTCAATCTGGCCCGCCGGACATTCCCAAATACTTGTTGTAGATGTTTAAGATTGATAGTGTAGCTGCCACTATGATGTGCAGTGATGTTTTCTAATGACCGTAAGTCTTGAACTATACTAAGTCATTCAGTGCTTGGAATCTGCATGGTATACTAGTTACTATGGTCATCTAATTAATTACTATTGTCATCTAATTAGTTACTATGATCATCTAATTAGTTACTATAGTCACTATGAGATATCTCAGATTGTAGTTTGTTGCATTTTGGTTGTGTTTCGGTTGATTTGTAATATATGGTGTCAATATTCAGTCTTTTATCGTTCATAGTTAATATAGTAAATCCCACATTCTTTATTTTCATATACATTCTGGGTGTCTCATTCAGTAAAAAAAATGTCAAATTCCATTCTGATTTTTAAGGCGCTCTGACATTGCGTTTTTAGCTTTCAATCATTATTGTGAGGTTTTGTATTAGTGTTCTTAAAAATAGATATACCGGCCCCCAGACACACTTTTGCATCTAAATCTGGCCCCCGGAGTAAAATAATTGCCCAGGCCTGCTTTAAGGGGAGTGCAATGCTCTGAATAGGGTTGTTTAGAGGGGTTTTAAAGATGCCACAATTCTGACTCTTTTACTATTTTGAGTGCAGCATGCTAGTTGTTAAGACACCTAGAAACTTTTTAATCTCTTGCTTAGGACATATTATTAAAATGCAGTGGCGGGCCGTGCTTTTCCCACCTAGGCCTTCAGTAATGTCCGACTTCAATGATTACCTCTCAAAATACCAGAATTGATATCAATCATCACATGACCATTGCTGGAGAAATACTATACAAAAACACATTTACGCACTACTGAGAAATGAACCACATCAACAGTGTACAAAACAGATTATTTAAAAATCAATAAACCCGGATCGGCAATTAAAACATGTTATTTAGCACTGTCAAAATAAAAATTGCAAAAAAAAATATTAAACGTAAAAAAAATATATAAATATATATTTGAACTCACAATTTGTAACACCCATTCAATGCTGTCCGCATAAGTCAATGGTACTCCTTGTAGTGGGATGATTCGAGTGGAAATGGCGGGCATTTCACCATTTTTATCACTGAAACAGCTGAGCTAGCTTCCCACGTTGGCCGACATCGTCTCACAAGATGTAGTTTCTCTTTAAATATCCTTCTTGAAATGGTCCCTCGCAAATACTGTATATATCTGCCACCTTATCAACGTTTTGTTCTCCTTCTCTGCTATCCCGGTCTGGCTACGCACAACACTTCCCGCCGCCAGCTAAATTGTAACTTGTGATTGGATATAAGTAAGTATCCAATCACAGTCTCATTAACCTCAGGCTGCCTAGATAGGCAACTGTCAACAACGTGTGATCTGATTGACTATCGCAAACTGTCTAGCAAATGTATGTGTTCTCAAATTCATCGGCTAACGGTCCCGGTGAGTATCCAATCCCAGGACATTCAACATACAACTCGTGATCTGATTGGCTATCCCAATCATTTATCAACTGTATGTGCCCATTCACTTACAGTGCATAGACGCCTGCATTGTTGATTCTGAAGGCCTCGAGCAGATGTCGTAGAGCGTGGCAACATAAGCTAGCTGAATTCTGATTGGATAAAAACTCTAACCTAAAAACAACAGCACTGGAAGGAGCATAATATGACATGAAGATAATATGAATACTTTTAGATATTTAGGGAAAGTATATTAAGAATTACTTTTATCTTTATTAATGATCAGGATTTCTGGTTATGTTAGGCCAGCAGAGAAGGCTTTGCTGGCCCTGACGGCACTCCATTGCTTAAATGTTGTCATTTGGGTTTTCATCAAGTCTGTTATTTGAAATTGTGCTATTTTCTACTAGCTAAAATGTCACAAAAAGTTCCTTAAAAAAAAGCCTGATGTTCTTACATTGTTGTCAATGTTTACAGTGACTGTATATATTGCTGATTTCTCACTGCATTTTAACATTTGACCCTGCCTTTAGTCCGGCCAGCATCCAGGTAAGATGAAGTGAACCAAACCGCACTACAGTTTACTTGCAAAGGTGCCAAACCATTTAGTCTAAAGGCCCAAACATATTCGGAACAGAGTCAGCAGAAGTCCACGCATACTCAAATTTGAACTGTATAAACAAGGCACAAATTGGCAAAAATGTTGTCAGAGGTGAGTCGTGGAAAAAAATTCAAATTAAATTGAATTATTCAACTAAATCTATTTTGTATGGGGAGCAGTGAGTGTGAATGTTGTCTGTCTATCTGTGTAGCCCCTGTGATGAGGTGGCGACTTGTCCAGAGTGTACTGCCTTCCGCCCAAATGCAGGCACCAGCACCCCCGCAACCCTGAGAGGGACAAGCAGTAGAAGATCGATGGATGGAGTTCTGGTAGCGAGTACTACCCATCGAGAATACTCTTCCTCGTCTCTTATGTCTTATGGCATTTAACAGCCATACATAACACTGACTATCTCTTTAGTTCCCTGCTCTGCAAAACAAGCAGGTAAAGCTGCTCCACTTCCTCTGCATCAGTCTAGGGCGCCATGACAGGAAAATGTAAACATTGCACAGGAATTGAGGGAACTGTAGTGTTCCACGGAAATTTCACAGGTAACAATAACCTATGGAACCTCTGATGACATTCTGCCTTGACTCCAATTAAGATGCATGTTAAAATAATTCAGCTGGTGTGTAATAAACACAATACTTACAGTACAAACATTTTTTACAGTGCAACAACATATTAGATTCAGCTTAATGGTAATCAGAACTGGAGCTCAGAAGTGTAAGAAATCAAGATATAATAACTTAACACCACAGTTATCATTATCAGCTCATTGTTAAACCCATCCACCCACCCCTCTTCTTCTGCTTATCCGAGGTCAGGTCTCAAGGGCAGAAGCCTTAGCAGAGAAGCCCAGACTGCCTCTACCCAGCCCCAATGCAGCCGAGAGAGAGAGTAGACACTCAAGAGAGGGTGAGCTGTTTGTGAACGACAGCTATGAACACCAATCATTGTACTCCATTGTCAAAGTCGGGGTCCCTGATTGGGTGGGGCCCTTAGGCTTCAGTCCAGGAATTCCCGTGAATTGACGCGGCTTTGATTCCGGCTCAGCTCCTTCTTCACCACGACAGATCGATACAGGGTCAGCATCACTGCAGATGCTGCACCGATCCGGCTGCCGATCTCACGGTCCACTCTTCCCTCACTCGTGAACATTTCCCTGAGGTACTTATACTCCTTTATTTGGGGCAAGATCTCTTCCCTAACCTGGAAATGGCACTCCACTCTTTTAGGCGCGAGAACAAAGGATAATCTTAATCATAATCTGCAAAATTAGAGACCTAATCCTGCTGTCACCAAACAAGATCCCCACAACGCCCTGCCAAGCCTAGAAATTCTGTCCATAAATGTAATAAACAGAATCAATCACAAAGGACAGCCATGGTGAAGTCCAACCCTCACTTGAAACAGGTCAGATCTTACTGCGGACCAATGCGGATCAAGCTCTGAAACTGATCATAAATTCAGGCAGTCCGGTACTCCATACTCACTGATAGATTTTAATCTTAGACAAAGTAACATTTATTGACACAAAAAACTAAATACAGAAGTAACGAAAATTGGTACCAAATCGATTCAAACGTGAAAGGTACCCAATTCTAAACATGACTGGTGTGAACACATCCTTAACCCTTGAGTCTACTTTATAATTGAGTGTAAAGTAAGGTATATCAATTAGCTACTGCGGTACGGATTAAATAAAACTGTACTAAACCACTTTTGATAACTACTACTACCACCTGCGATGAGGTGGCGACTTGTCCAGGGTGTACGCCGCCTTCCCCCCAAATGCAGCTGAGATAGGCTCCAGCGACTCCCGCGACTCCGAACGGGTCAAGCGGTAGGAAATGGATGGATGGATGGAACTACTACTACTACTTTTTCATTGACATGTTGTGCGCCGCGGTGAAAATACAAGCCGCGGTGCATGTTAATCAACACACGCACTCACAGCACTTGCAAGCAGAAACAGCGTAAAGACAGATGATTGACAATGGACGTATTTTGGCTTTAAACCAAACAATAAAGGTGGAGATATAAACACTGAAGCGCTGCCTTGCAAGTGGTGCTTTACAACATAGCTAGCTCTCGGCTTACATCACTCCGTAGTGTTTTAGCTACATCTAAATCACTAATCCTTGCCTCCAGGGCGACAAATAAAGTACGATTCTTACAAATATCCTCCCTGCAGGACAAGGAATAGTGAACCATGCTTCACTACACACCGTAAGAGGTACAATATCTCACCGCTTACAGCAAGCTGGCACTCTTGAATGTAAAAAAAGGTGGGTCTACACCAGTCCTTCTCAAATACTGGGGCGGGACCCCCTGGGGGGGCACCAAGGGACCTGGCTTAACATGCTTTTTTTTTGCCATACCAGAATATGATTAAGCGTATGTAGCATTTAACTTCACTGTAACCACAGTGAGAGACGAGGAAAGACTGGTGTGTTGTGTCCTTTAGTTTTAATAATCTTATAATGTTATGCAGCGATTTTGTTATTACACTTTTTTATTGACAAATTATATTATTTATAGTCACGGTGGAGAGTGGGCGGGCACAAAATATTTTCTTCTTCTTCGGGGGGCGTAACAGAAATTTTCTTAGAAGCACTGGTCTACACAGATATCAATTGTAACGATATGAAGTAGAAGAGCCATATCTAGTCGATACAACAATAATTACATCGGGATTTTTTTATCGTTACAAACATTTTTTTCCCTTGTTTTATTTTTTTGTTAGGTTTATAAACCCAGGAAATATGTCTCTGGTTATATGAAGACTTTAAATGGGACCAATGTATGACCCTGAAACAAGTGAATGGTTCATTGTTCAGGTCATTGTCATCTCGGGGCATTCAATGGATCGCAAATGGACTGTTTAGTTTATTTTGGAAGACGTTTCGCCTCTCATGCGAGTAGGCTTCCACTCATAGATTTAGATCGATCAGATCTAGTCTTAGATTGGTCCGATTTAGTCTAGCAGCTGGTGCCAAAACCCCAAAACCAGGAGGGTGTGTCTGGGCAAGGATGGTTTTGCCCTATGATAATTAGAAAAAACAACTGTTTTGATGCGAACAAGCAATCCTACTATCAAAGCCACTGACAGTCTTTGAAGTGTAATTTCCCCTCGTTAGCGTTGAGGTATTGTGTGGCAGAATGATCGTTGTAAATCAACTACTCCCAGTCCAAAATAGTCGGAATCCCCCACGTTAGCTTTTCGTTCTGTTGTAAACAAATGGCACAAATCTGTGACCAGAATGTTTCTAACTCCTGTTATTTGTTGGAAGGTAAATTGCACTCTTTTAAGAACGGTTGAAAGGACAGTGTTGTATGTGGGAGACAGGTGGTGTCACAGACCTCCTCCTCTGTTCAGGGATGGTTTTTCAACCTTGACAAAGATGGCTTCCCTTACTCCACTTTTGTACTATACATCTTCCCTGTCTAGAATCTGTAAATTTTTGTTCTCAAAGGAATGCTGTTTCTCCCTGTGGTGCAGATAGACAGCTGAGTCTTGGCCTGAAGAGTTTGCCTGTCTATATTGTGCCATGCGTCGGCTTAGTGCTTGTTTTGTTTCCCCAAAATATGATTCGGTGCATTCATCATTACACTGGATAACTTATACCAGATTGTTTTTGTGGGTTTGGGGTGTCCGGTCTTTAGGATGCACTATTCTATGTCTCAGGGTGTTGCCTGGTTTAAAGTGTACTGGGATGTTGTGTAAGATTGGTACCAATCAAGGTTGAAAATTATTCCGAGTTTCTAAGATAGACCTGATACATATGGAATGACAATATTTTTGTGTTTGTCACCTTTTTCCTCCTCATCCAATCTGTTCTTGTTTTTTCTGGAACCGGATGTACTTTTCACAAACGACCAGCTGGGATTTCCACAGGTTTTGAGGGCTTCCCTCAAATACCTATGCTCTTTCTCTTTAGCCTTTGGGCTGGCAAGAACATTATCAGCTCTGTGTTGTAGGATTCTGATAATGCCCAGTTTGTGTTCCAGTGGGTGATGTGAGTCAAAAAGTAGGTATTGATCGGTATGTGTCGGTTTTTGGTAAAC
Organism: Nerophis ophidion; assembly: GCF_033978795.1. Lineage (NCBI taxonomy): Eukaryota > Metazoa > Chordata > Actinopteri > Syngnathiformes > Syngnathidae > Nerophis > Nerophis ophidion. Next base: position 27,069,238 of record NC_084622.1, read on the forward strand.
CCCAACATGGAGGACCCTGTTTTCTCCAATATGGACATCACAGTCCAAAAAAGGAAACTTACTGTCTTTGACATCCTCGCGTGTGAACTTGATGTTTTTGTCCACTGAGTTCATGTGCTTGTTAGAAGCTTGCACTTCTTGGTGTCTGATTTTCATAAATGTGTGCGTCATCCACGTATCTGTATCAATGACTTGGTGCTGTTCCCCTAAAGTCATTGGTACACATATGTGGATAACACATTGTTGAAAATTAGAAACCAAGAAGTGAAAGCCTTCACCGAGCACATTAATCCACACATTCCAATCAATGCTTACCGACATCATTTGTTTTATAAACAGAATTGTTACAGATTTGTTCATTTAAAATATGAAAACTATGACTACAAATGACTTGATGAAAAGATTGCAGAAAACTGTGTGAAAGTAACGATTGTCTACATCAGTGGTTCTCAACCTTTTTTCAGTGATGTACCCCATGTGAACATTTTTTTAATTCAAGTACCCCCTAATCAGAGCAAAGCATTTTTGGTTGAAAAAAAATAGATAAAGAGGTAAAATACAGCACGATGTCATCAGTTTCTGATATATTAAATTGTAAAACAGTGCAAAATATTGCTCATTTGTTGTGGTCTTTCTTGAACTGTTTGGAAAAATATATATAAAAATGAATAAAAACTTGTTGAAAAATAAACAAGAGATTCAATTATAAATGAAGATTTCTACACATAGAAGTAATCATCAACTTAAATTGTCCTCTTTGGGGATTGTAATAGAGATCCATCTGGATTCATGAACTTAATTCTAAACATTTCTTCACAAAAAAATAAATCTTTAACATCAATATTTATGGAACATGTCCACAAAAAATCTAGCTGTCAACACTGAATATTGAATTTTTGCATTTCTTTTCACAGTTTATGAACTTACCTTCATATTTTGTTGAAGTATTATTCAATAAATATATGTATAAAGGATTTTTGAATTGTTGCTATTTTTAGAATATTTAAAAAAAATCTCACGTACCCCTTGGCATACCTTCAAGTACCCCCAGGGGTACGCGTACCCCCATTTGAGAACCACTGGTCTACATTATATTCAGACTGAGAAGGCAATAGCTGTTTTGTAAGAAGTTTTGTTCACATCCATTTCTCTCTGTGGCTTGTTTCATAAGGACTTTATAAAGTATGCATGGTCTTGATCCATCACATCTTCCATCAATGCCTCAGCCTCAGGGAGTCTAAATGAACAGGTCAGCTTGAAATGGATAACTTTCATATGAAGACCGCTGGATATTTACGAACAAAATGATTTGTTTTCCCTTTGCTACCGGCCTTCATGAAAGTTGCATTAATGAAAGATTACAGTCATATATCCTGCACTGTTATCCATCAGAATGGGAGATTAGATTTAGAATCATGGTCATTGATTAAGCCTTGGGTTCGAAACTTTCCTTGCTGTTCTTCCCACTGAGTCACACCCTAAGGTGGTGGATTTTCCAGAAACCTGATCAACCTGAAGCAGCGTATCCTGTTTAGCGGTCCCAGTGCTTGGGGATGTTGCTGTGGCTTCACACGGTCACAAACAAGCCATTACTCAGTGGGTCTCTCTCATGCCCTTGACTTTATTGACTCAAGTCGGCGAGGTGGCTGTTGGTACTCAGGAGGTAGACGAGTGTCCATCTTGGTAATGAGTCTGTGAGCCGTAAACTAAGTCACCCATGACTAACATTATTCCACAGTCAGAGGCCATTAAATTGCCGATGTAGCCTTATTTATTAGTGATAAACAGTGCAATAAAATGGGACTGTTTAACTATTTGTTGCAGGTTTCTCCCCTTTTTACAGCTTTTTAGTATGATCAGCACAACAACACCTCTAGCTCTCCATGCAGTCACTACTCAAGCTTTATTTTCACAGAGCACTTGTGAAGCTGGGTATTAATGCTGTGCATCAGAGCAGATAGTTCTCCTCGGCCTCTTCCATCTAACGAGTGTACTTTGTGTACCTACTGCGACAGTGCTTGAGGTTTGCCATGGTGCTGTTTGCTCAAAATTATCACAATGAAGTAGACTACTGTAGGTAAGCATTTACAGCTTGGCAGCTTTCACTGCTGCATGCCTTAGAATACTTCATACATAGCTAGTGGCATTGTTCCTATGAAGGTGACCCCAATTGCCTTGGTTTCATCTTGGTGTGTATATTTTCATCAGTGTGAAAGCACTCATACTATCAAGTACAACTCTTTGATGAGACTTTATACACAACAAGTATCAAATGATATCAGCTTATGTCTGAAATGCCCGATGCGTGCAGTCCTGCAATGCGTGTACTTCTGCAAAGCTGCAGCCAGACAACATCTAAATGTCATCCAATGACCACAGAAAGTAGGTATTTTCGTGTATTTTAGTGGTAGACTACACTGTGCGCCAGTGGTTGTCAAACTTTTTTATCCAAATACCACCTCAGAAAAAACTTAGCTATCCAAATACCATCATAATGACCAACATTAAATATAGTTGCATAACAGGCCTAAGTATTCATTAAAAACAACGGAGATGTTTTACTTAACAAATGTATTTGGCTATTGTAACATTGACACCGTTTGAACAGTAACACAGTGTTTGAATTTAGTAAGATAAAAACACTTTATTCAAGTGATTATTTGGCATACCACTAGTTGTACACACGCCACAGTTAGAGAATCACTGCTCTAGGCTACTAAGAACTTGCAGCTACATAACTGCTAAGCACACAGGCTAGACCAGGGGTCGGGAACCTTTTTGGCTGAGAGAGCCCTGAAAGCCAAATATTTTAAAATGTATTTCCATGAGAGCCATATAATTTTTTTTTTAACACTGAATACAACTAAATACGTACATTTGTAAGTAAGACCAACATTTTTAGAGTATATTAAATCTCGCATCTTTTAATAACATTGTTATTTTTAAGCAAACCAATAATTAATAAAATACTTGTTCAACAGGTGCGGAGGAAACGGATGGATGGATTCAAATGCATGGGAATGTTTTGTATTTTGAATGTTATTTTTAACACTGTGATTACCAGCGGAATTATTCATTACTTATCGTGTTAAGTAATGTCAGCTAAGATTTATCTGAGAGCCAGATGCAGTCATCAAAAGCGCTACATCCGGCTCCAGAGCAATAGGTTCCCTACCCCTGAGCTAGACAGACTGTCTGTAACAAGTGTCCTTATTTGAACATTATTGTTACGGCCAGAGCGCATTCCAATGCGCCCTCATCTTTGCGTTCTGCTTGCCGCGCTTCGGGACACGACCACGGCCGCGTCACCCCCACATGCCAGCAAGGCTGTGGGCGATCAGCAATAAGCGCACCTGGGCCTGATTAGAGGGAGCTGTATAAAAGGACCAGTGGACCCAAGGATCCATGCGGGAACTTAGTTCACATTTGGTGTACCTTCCTTCCCGAGTCATACAAGTTGTTTCCCCATGATTTTGGACTGCCTTCCTCGATCCTCGACCCTCGCTCTGGACACGGACTCCAACGCCTCTCTTTGCCCCACGGACCTCACGCAGACCACAGACCCCTTTTGCCTAGTTCACTTTGGATTTGTCTGCTTCATCATCCAACATCACGGTAATACACAACAGCTAACTACACACATAGTCTAACACCACTCACTCTTGGATTTTGTCTCACACTCTAATTCCATAGTTATTATTATTATTATTGTTTGTTTTTTATGTCTCTAATAAACTACATAGAGCTATACCACCCCCTGGTGTCTTTGCCATCATCTCCTCTCTGTAAACCATAACAAGTTTTGCAGTATATAACACTAGCTTTGTCAATGTAAACAATGTGTTACATAATTATAGTTGCATACAATTTACATAATTAAGAAGCTTATTAGAAAGTTACAATAACAAACATGTCTGGATCATTCAACAGCCTCATGAAAGTCACACACATTAACGTAGTGAATTATTGTGACCACTATTAATTACCACGCCACTACAGTTGAAAGACAACATAAATCCAATCCAGACAATTAATAATAAAGGAGTTAGTGTTATACCCACCATGTAGGTAGACCTCTGTTTGAATAATCTCACTTGATCAAACATTCCACAGTACAAAACAATAAAAGCGTGTTGGGTTATTATCATATGGTATTGGCCAATACTCAGTGCCGACCACTTAGGAACCCGTTTTTGCTTGTTTATTCATGGTGTGCACTTCGGCCCCATCGAATTTTACATTTTTTGGACTTATCAAATGTTTCCCTTTTTGTAATTCTACCTTGCCTCCCATCTTAGCATCCTGGGTTCACCTCCTTGATCAGGTCCTAACAGAAAAAGTTGCATCTGGACAGCCCAATTTAAAAATGATGACACAAGGGGGACAAAACAACCCCTAACTACGTTTGCATTTGATTGGACTACTACTCCATAATTGGCCAAGCCTTTTTCATCAAGACCTGTTTATGTACCGTATTTTCCGGACCATAGGGCGCACCGTATTACAAGGCGCTTTGCCGATGAATGGTGTATATTCGATCTTTTTTCATATATAAGGTGCACCGGATTTATAGTGTGCATTAAAGGAGTCACATTATTATTTTTTTTTCCTGAATGGAAAACACTTCCTTGTGGTCTACATGACATGTAATGGTGGTTCTTTGGTCAAAATGTTGCATAGATTATGTTTTACAGATCATCTTCAAGCCGCTTTCTGACAATCGCTTCAGAATGTGCCGTTTTGTGGGCGGTCTTATTTACGTGGCTCACCTTCGGCAGCGTCTTCTCCCCGTCATCTTTGTTGTAGCGTGCAGGGACGGGAGTGGAAGAAGTGTCAAAAGATGGAACTAACTGTTTTATTGACATTCAGACTTAACTTAAATCAATAATGGAGAATCATCTCCTAATCCACCAGAAATGTGTCCTGGGAAAAAACGTCCTACCAGAACTCTCTAATAACTAAAGTTCCTTGTGTGAATAATGTAAACTCACTATACCGGTATTTTTTAGCGCTTTCATGGCAAGTTTACTGCCAGATATAAGTAAGAACTTTACACTACTTTATAATATAAATGTCAACAGCAAAGGACAAATGTCCCATAACAAGAAGATAGAGAAAAGAAGAAGCTAATCGACTACGGTAACCACACAAACTACAAAGGCGGACGCGTGCAATTTTTCTGAATTTACGAAGCTCCCAAATACAGATCAGCAGGTACCAGAAAGTAAGAAAAGTTGTTTTTGCATAATATTGTGAAACAAAATGCCAAATAATATGTCTTACCTTATACACACACACACACCATAATAATACTCCTATGTTGAAGCACAGTACAATATATCAGGTTTGCGCGGCTTCATAGCTTACCAAAGTCGTACTAAAACATTTTGATGGATTTTTGATCGCCGTGTGTAATGTTCTATATTTTCAATGGAACATATAAAATGTTGGTGTTGTTTACTTCAGTCATATTACAGTCTACAGATATCTCTTATGTTTGACTGCCATCTACTTGTCACACTTATCATTAAACCATGCACCAAATAAAATAGCTTTGAGGTCGGTAAGCAAAACCAGAAGTATTACCTATATTAGGCGCACCGGGTTATAAGGCGCTCTGTCGAGTTTGGAGGGGGAAAAAAAGATTTTAAGTGCGCCTTACAGTCCGGAAAATACGGTAGTTCTCTGTTTAGCTAATGTACCTTCTGTCTGTGCTTTAGTCCAGGGCTATTTAACTTGCGGCCCCATGGACCAAATACAGACTTTACAGATGTCTTACAAATCTAACATTTTTTGCAGCAAAATCCTAAAAACACAAAGCTGTTTTTCTGAAATGTGTAATCCCGACTAAATAAGTAGAACAAAAACAGAAAATGCTGGTTCTCAAAATAAGAATACTAGTGAAGGGAGAAGTCTGACTCCCGGTCTTTAGCTTTCTGGAGATGTGCCCCTCGAACAATTCAGTGGAATAGCCCTACTTTAATGCATTCGTTACACTTTTGCTCTTAAATATGTCATTTAAGAAGGGAAAATGGTGTGTTAAATGTCGATATCTCCTTCAGTACAGCCCCGCATGCACATTTAGCAAGGCATATTTGTTACCCTTTTATCCAAACGTCACCCTGACTAAAACCCAATATGCTAATAGTTTCTTCATCCCCTCGCCATCTGGGTTGAGTTGTTTTCCTCGCAAATGATCACAGGCTAATAAGCACATTTTTCTGCTTGACATAGCTTAAGCACGTTGACATGAGACCGTGCCATGTGCTTAGAGACGTTAAGACACCCAAAAAGTGAGCCGAAAAAGTGGGAGTGAAAGGACAATTTGATAGAGGAGTAATTTGTGCAGCTTGTGCATACTGTGTGCCTGCAGGACTGCAGCCCCCATGTGCCCACATCATCGGCTCACTGCTGGTGACATAAAACCAGACAAAGAGGTCTCAAATGTTCCAGATGCATTATGTGGGTGGCATTACAAAATCTAATCCACGTCTATTATATTTGCCTAAGGATACGGAACCCTTGTGTGCTTTAACGGAATGCCTCTTTGTGTCTGTACGTGCTTTTGTGCCGGAGTGTATGTGCGGAATTGAGTTGTTTGATACGTCCAATCTTCCGCCCTCCTCTTCACAGTCAGTTTTCTAGCGCCTTCAAAAGCGGGGGGAAAAAACTATGAGAGTATGAGTGTAATTAAACTATTGGCAGTACAAGAGCAAGTGTAATTGAATGACAGCTAAATGACAGTTAGCCAGGCAGCGTTGTTCAATCAAAAACAGAAGAATCTCATCATGTGTAACCACAGAACGCAGCTGAGCGAGAGAATATTGCAGGAGCACAACAATAGCGAAACACATTTGTTCAAGTGAAAAAGAGCCAGACACACTGCATTTGTTATGAGGAGGTGAAATAATTAGGATTTATATAATTGTATTACTTTTCTGTACCAGGAATATCAATCAATGTTTACTTATATAGCCCTAAATCACTAGTGTCTCAAAGGGCTGCACAAACCACTACGACATCCTCGGTAGGCCCACATAAGGGCAAGGAAAACTCACACCCAGTCGGACGTTGGTGACAATGATGACTATGAGAACCTTGGAGAGGAGGAAAGCAATGGATGTCGAGCGGGTCTAACATGATACTGTGAAAGTTCAATCCATAATGGATCCAACACAGTCGCAAGAGTCCAGTCCAAAGCGGATCCAACACAGCAGCGAGAGTCCCGTTAACAGCGGAGCCGGCAGGAAAATATCCCAAGCGGAGGCGGATCAGCAGTGCAGAGATCTCCCCAGCCGATACACAGGCGAGCAGTACATGGCCACCGGATCGGACCGGACCCCCTCCACAAGGGAGGGTGGGACATAGGAGAAAAAGAAAAGAAGCGGCAGATCAACTGGTCTAAAAAGGGAGTCTATTTAAAGGCTAGAGTATACAAATGAGTTATAAGGTGAGACTTAAATGCTTCTACTGAGGTGGCTTCTCGAACTTTTACCGGGAGGGCATTCCAGAGTACTGGAGCCCGAAATGAAAACGCTCTATAGCCCACAGACTTTTTTTGGGCTTTGGGAATCACTAATAAGCCGGAGTCCTTTCAACGCAGATTTCTTGCCGGACATATGGTACAATACAATCGGCAAGATAGGATGGAGCTAGACCGTGTAGTATTTTATACGTAAGTAGTAAAACCTTAAAGTCACATCTTAAGTGCACAGGGAGCCAGTGCAGGTGAGCCAGTATAGGCGTAATGTGATCAAACTTTCTTGTTTTAGCAGCCGCATTTTGTACCAACTGTAATCTTTTAATGCTAGACATGGGGAGACCCGAAAATAATACGTTACAGTAATCGAGACAAGACGTAACAAACGCATGGATAATGATCTCGGCGTCTTTAGTGGACAGAATGGAGCGAATTTTAGCGATATTACGGAGATGAAAGAAGGCCGTTTTAGTAACGCTTTTAATGTGTGACTCAAAGGAGAGAGTTGGGTCAAAGATAACACCCAGATTCTTTACCGTGTCGCCTTGTTTAATTGTTTGGTTGTCAAATGTTAGAGTTGTATCATTAAATAGAGGTCGGTGTCTAGCAGGACCGATAATCAGCATTTCCGTTTTTTTGGCGTTGAGTTGCAAAAAGTTAGCGGACATCCATTGTTTAATTTCATTAAGACACGCCTCCAGCTGACTACAATCCGGCGTGTTGGTCAGCTTTAGGTGCATGTAGAGTTGGGTGTCATCAGCATAACAGTGAAAGCTAATACCGTATTTGCGTATGATGTCACCTAGCGGCAGCATGTAAATGCTGAAGAGTGCAGGGCCAAGGACCGAACCCTGGGGAACTCCACATGTTACCTTAACGTAGTCCAAAGTCATATTGTTATGGGAGACGCACTGCATCCTATCAATAAAATAAGAGTTAAACCAAGACAGGGCTAAGTCTGACATACCAATTCGTGTTTTGATATTGTATATATTGTATTAGTATTGTATATATGAGCGGGAGTCCTGCTTTGGACAAAACAAACAAACAAGCGTGCCTAACAAAATGGAAGCTAACAGGACAGCTCACAAGGAAAACCAAGCCGGAACTTAGCGCAAGAAACACAAGAAATACACCTAACAGTTGCATGAGAGCAAACAAAAGCACCAGACTGAGTGCAGCGACATCCATCCATTCATCTTCTACCGCTTGTCCCTTTCGGTGACGCACTGGAGCCTATCTCAGTTGCATTGGGCGGAAAGCCTTGTACACCCTGGACAAGTCGCCACCTCATTACAGAGCCAACACAGATAGACAGACAACATTCACATTCAGATTGGCACACTAGGGCCAATTTAGTGTTGCCAATCAACTTATCCCCAAGTGCATGTCTTTGGGGGTGGGAGGAAGCCGCAGTACCCGGAGGGAACCCACGCAGTCACGGGCAGAACATGCAAACTCCACACAGAAAGATCCCGAGCCCAGGATCGAACCCAGGACCTCTGTATTATGAGGCACACGCACTAACACTTGTTCCGCCGGTGCAGCGGGTAAAGCGACAGACAGGACTAAATAGTTCTCTGAATAGTGCCAGGGAACAGCTGAGCATCCCGAACACTAATCAGAGGCAGGTGAAAACAATAAATAACCAGGGAAAACAAGTAGACACAAAACAGGGGTGCTGAAACAGAACTAAGCCAACAAGTGACAGAAAACGTAAACTATGATCCGGGCAACAGTTTAAATTAATAACTTAAAAAATGTGTTTGACAAAAACAGACTATCCTTGTTAGCTATTTTTTTCAAGACAAAGTGAAGTGTGAGGTGAATGGAAATATATATTTATATAGCGCTTTTTCTCTAGTGACTCAAAGCGCTTTACATAGTGAAACCCAATATCTAAGTTACATTTAAACCAATGTGGGTTGCACTGGGAGCAGGTGGGTAAAGTGTCTTGCCCAAGGACACATCAGCAGTGACTAGGATGGCAGAAGCAGGGATCGAACAAAAATCGAAACTTGCAATAAGAAACATATGTTTATTGTACCGTAAGATTTTTTGGTTAAAATAAAGCCAATAATGCAATATTTTGTGGTCCCCTTTATTTAGAAAAGTACCAAAAAGTACCGAAAAGTACCAAAATATTGATATCGGGACAACACTGGTGTAATGTATGTCATTTTAACCGTGACTCATTTGGCCAAAGTCCCTAGGAGAAGTTGTCATTTCTGGTCATACTGTCCTGAGCATCCCCAATCTCGTTAGTTCTTGAAGCTAGGCAGTGTCTGTCCTGGTTAGTACTTGGATGGGAGACTGCCTAGGAATACCAGGTGTTGTTTGACCCTTGGACTTTTTAAGTTCCTGTTTTTTTCACTCCCTTGTTTTGTTTTTGTCACACCTATGGATTATGTTTTGTTTCGGTCATGTTCGGTTTGGTTTTTTGGACATTTGGTTCTGTCTTGGCACTTCCTGGTTTGTTTTCGTCTCCATGCCAACTCATTAGTTTTCACCTGTCATGTCACGTCCCTGTTCTCAGCCTCACACCTGTTTTCACTAATGATCACGGCTACTTAAGTCACTCTTTTTCTTGTCTTCATTCTGAAACCTTCTGTCACAACAGGGCTTGGTTTATAGTTGTTTCTTCGATGCAAAGAATGTTTTACATGGGCGAGAAGTGACTGTGAGTACATTTTCTTTTATTTAATACTATAACTAATGAGACAAACAAAAGGCACGCACGAGGGCGGAAGTACAAAACTAGGCTGTGAATCAAAAGACTAGCATAAATGCTGCAAACTACAAACATGAAACAAAAACACTTGCTCGATTGGCATGAATGATAATGACTATAAACAAAACTAGCACAATAGCATAAATACACAAACTTACAAGGCATGGAACTGAACGAGGGCATGAAGGAGGTGCAGCAAGGGTAGCGTGTGTGCGTGTGAAGATCCCAGAATGAAGACAAGAAAATGAAATTAAGTAGCCGTGATCATTAGTGAAAACAGGTGTGAGGCTGACAACAGGGACGTGACATGACAGGTGAAAACTAATGAGTTGGCATGGAGACGAAAACAAACCAGGAAGTGCCAAGACAGACCCAAATGTCCAAAAAACCAAACCGAACATGACCAAAACAAAACATGATCCATAGGTGTGACAGGAGTTCATTAAAATACGACCTCTGTCTCTAAATATGTCATGTACCAACTAGTGCATGCATGTTCAAAATAAATAAATACCATAATCTAAATGCATATATTTTTTTAAATTTCCAATTAAAAAAAATAAAAACGTTTTTTTGTTGTCATCATAGGGTATTGTGTGTAGAATTTTGAGGACAAAAATGAATGTATTTCATTTTGGAATAAGGCTGCAACATAAAAAAAAATTGAGAACTTTTTAAAGGTTGTTATTACTTTCCAGACGCACTGTACATTTTAACCCCAAAAGCCAAAGTCATGATGGAAGTATTTGGAATTGTACCAGGGTTTTAAGGGGAAATATACCGCTAAAGCCTAGATGTCAAATTCAAGGCCTGCGGACTAGATCCGGAATTATCTGTGGCCCCCGGGATGATATTTGATTGGTATTAGAACCGGCCCGCGGGCAACAGCCTGCTGCTGTTTTGTGCGGACCAATAACACATCAGCATTCAGGGCAGGTGTCAACTTTCAGCAACCCACCTCCTCAATAATGACTAAATGAAAGGTGGACAATGAGAACAAGGGGGTTTCAAAGTGGGAGGCAGAGTACAAGGTAAAAGGCACACCTGTGTGTCTTCTGTGTGGAGAAAGTGTGGCTGTAATGAAAAAATATCGTCTAAGAAGGCATTATGAAGCGTCTAAGAAACACAAAGACAAAGACAAGAAAATGGACAGGGAACAAAGGCTACAGAAAGTGGGAGAATGAAAACAAGGTCTTAAGTCCCGGCAGGCTCTGTTCACAGAAGCCACATCACAAAGCTATGGTGTCGTTTTGATAACTCACACCGTGTTTAATTATAACTGGAATGATGATAAATGAATGTGTTGTGGCAGTATGCAGATTTCACTAATACGGCGGTTTCCAAACATTTTTAATAAACTGCCAATGTTAAAAAAGGAAGTGCTGTAATTTTAACAGCTTTGTAAAAACAGTGAGACAAGGTCTAAGTTCGTTGTGTGTTATGATCCGTTACCCGGATCTTATTTTTTTTTTACGTTTTGTGTCTCTTGTTAGCTGTTTCAGCACCCCTGTTTTTTGTCTCCTTAGTTGCCATGGTTATTTATTGTTTTCACCTGTCTCTGATTAGTGTTCGGCACGCTCACCTGCTGCCGGGCACTAATCAGAGAGCTATTTAGTCATGCCTTTTCGCCTCACTCATTCTGGTGCTTTTGTTTGCTGTATGCAACTGTCACCTTGGTTCCTTGTGGTTTCTCGTCGGCTATGTTGCGTCTTAGTAGTCGGCACACTTCTTTGTGTTTGATTGTTTAGTCCATTTTTGTATTTGATTTATGTGAGAATAAATCATCTCCTACCTGCACGCTGTCTCTGGACTTCCTGCTGTCCAGGTCGGAAGACCAATCCGGTCACCATGCCTCCCCGGCACCGTTACATTGTGTTCTTCATGGTGTTTTAGAAACTGCACCAATTTTTTCCTCAGAGTTCTCAACTTACGTCAAGTGTTTTGCCAAGAGGATTATTTGTAGTGTATACATTTTCAAAATGTACTTGTTCTATTTTCGGCCAAAGTAAGACAAAGTGTCAAGGTGTGGACTTTGGGGTTTGTTTTTCCGGAATGCAAAGGAAAGTTGGCATGAGCAAGACGTGAATGTAAGTACATCCTTTATTTTTAACACTATAACTACTAAAAAAGGCAAACAAAAGGCCTGCACAATGGCGGAGAACAAACTTGACTATGAAAACCAAAACTAGCACTATGGCATGACGATGGACAAAACACAAAACTCAATAACTGTGACATAAAATACGAAAAACTTACGTGGCATGGGCAGGAGGGAAACTGGACAGAATGATTAAACAGGCATGGCATGGCATGAAGGAAGTGTAGGTAAAGTCGCCAGGCTGACCACATGGCAACTACAGGTTTAAATAATATAGGTGATTGAACAGGTGCATGACATGATAGGTGAAACTAATGAGTTGCTATGGTAACAAAACAAACCAGGAAGTGCAAAAATAGGAACTGATTGTCCAAAAAACAAAACCGAACATGACCAAAATAAAACATGATCCCATAGACGTGACACAAAGAAAATAATCTGAAGGTGTCTTTGTTTTTACGTTATTCATTCATTCATATTTTTTTATTTTTTATTTATCTCCTTTATTGACGTGCATCTTTGATCAATAGACAATTATACCTCAATTATAAAATTTTACATTTACACACCAATACCTGAGAAGGAGCATTATGCCATGATTTTACCAGTCCTGCCCACGTGGGAATAGATTTTCCTCCATGCAGCCTCTGAGCTAAAATGATTTTGACACTTGTGTGCTAAAGTCATAAAAACTTAGATTAGATTAGATTAGATAGTACTTTATTTATTCCGTCAGGAGAGTTCCTTCAGGAAAATTACAATTTTCAGCACAATCCCATTCAAGATCAGACAAACATTACAGGGAGACAGAACAGGATCGCTGACGGGTCTGCCGGCTTCCAGCGCCCCTTACCAAAAAAGATGACATACAGGTAAACAGGGGGGGGGGAAGAATAGAAGATTAAAATAAAAGTAAAAAAATCGGTCTTAGCCTGGGCCCTGGAGTGGGGGTGCGGACTGAGGCCAAGGGAACAAAACAACAACTCATAGCCATGGTACACATCCCTCTTACATGTGTGTAAGAGGGAAACATCAAACATCAAAGAACACAGAGGACATTAAAGATATTAAAGCAGCAGATACAAGCAGACACTTCTACATACAGCTATGAATAAAAAGTAAAAGAAACATATACACTGTGGTGGCCTCTGCGGTGTTCCACGCCATCGTCCGCTGTGGTGGAGGGAGCATGGCCAGAGACAGGAGCAGACCCAACAAAGCAACCAAGACAGCCGACTTCAGCGTTAAAAAATAATCAAGCAAATTATTTTAAAAATTACCGTATTTTTCGGAGTGTAAGTCACACCTGCTGAAAATGCACAATAAAGAAGGAAAAAACATATAAGTTGCACTGGAGTATAAGTCTCATTTTTGGGGGAAATTTATTTGATAAAACCCAACACCAAGAATAGACATTTGAAAGGAATTTTCAAATAAATAAAGAATAATGAAGAACAGGCTGAATAAGTGTACATTATATGACGCATAAATGACCAACTGAGAAGATGCCTGGTATGTTAAGTTAACATATTATGGTAAGAGTCATTCAAATAACTATAACATATAAAACATGCTATACATTTACCAAACAATCTGTCACTCCTAATCGCTAAATCCCATGAAATCTTGTACGTCCAGTCTCTTAGGTGAATGAGCTAAATAATCCATCCATCCATTTTCTACCGCTTATTCCCTTTTGGGGTCGCGGGGGGCGCTGGCGCCTATCTCAGTTACAATCGGGCGGAAGGCAGGGTACACCCTGGACAAGTCGCCACCTCATCGCAGGGCCAACACAGATAGACAGACAACATTCACACTCACATTCACACACTAGGGCCAATTTAGTGTTGCCAATCAACCTATCCCCAGGTGCATGTCTTTGGAAGTGGGAGGAAGCCGGAGTACCCGGAGGGAACCCACGCATTCACGGGGAGAACATACAAACTCCACACAGAATATTATTTGATATTTCACGGTAATGTGTTAATAATTTCACACATAAGTCGCTCCTGAGAATAAGTCGCACGCCCGGCCAAACTATGAAAAAAAACTGCGACTTATAGTCCGAAAAATACGGTATATTCTTTACTCAATTGTACACTGAGGGCCTGATTTACTAATATCCAAATAAAGGCTAAACAGCATGTGCAAATTATAAAATTGTGTGTACTAATTAGTGGGCATGTGATTTACCAAGACTGCATGTGTTTACAATTCATGACTGCCCTATTTAAAGGAGTCACTGTAAATTCCCATCCCCAATCATGTTATCATGTTCCAACCTGCGACGTTTTGCTATGTTTTAAAACATGCAGCAGAAAACTATAACATGTTGTACTTTTTCTGGGATTTTCAGAAGTCGCAATCTATCACGGTGGTGGGGCGCGTTGCTCGCAGTGTGACCCCAAAGAAGCAGAGAATGGCAGGCAGCATGCTATTAAAAAACAATTTATTGCTCACAAGGAAGCAGGGAACAAACAAAAACAGCACACTCAGCATTAGTCTCCAAGGAACAATGATCCAGCACTGAAGGAGGGACCCAGGTGGAACTAAATTGAACTAATTAAATGAGGAACAAGACATGGAACAGAAAGTAAAGGTGATGCAAAACACAGAGACCGAAGAGGAAACACCGACAAAACAAGAGCACAAACAAGAGACAGGAAAACCCACGCATAACAAGATTGTCAGTAGCACTTCTGACAAATTTACAACGGAACCCATTTTTTGGCACGCTGAAGGTGCACTTTTGGAGACATTGGAATTTTCAGACGCAAGAAAACGTTTTTTTCATGTGGGAGATATGTCAATAATATATATATCCTATGAAAAAAAATGCCAGCAGACACCAAACCACATTAATTGAATGTGTTTTATTCAGCCTATTAAGTCGTCCAGCAGCTATACAATTAGAAAACGATATGCAACACTAAATTGGCCTAGTGTGTGAATGTGAGTGTGAATGTTGTCTGTCTAGCTGTGTTGGCCCTGCGATGAGGTGGTGACTTGTCCAGGGTGTGTCCCGACTTCCTACAGATTGTAGCTGAGATAGGTTCCAGCGCCCACCGAAGGTAATAAGCGGTAAAAAATGGATGGATGGATGTAATCTGGGCTTCCCTGCTTAGGCTGCTGCCCCCGGGACACAACCTCGGATAAGCGGAAGAAGATGGATGGATGGATGGGTTGATTTACTTACATGGGTGATTTGTTAAGTTAAAGTACCAATGAATGTTACACACACACTAGGTGTGGTGAAATGTGTCCTCTGCATTTGACCCATCCCCTGGGAGGTGAGGGGAGCAGCGGGGGCTGCGCCCGGGAATCATTTTTTGGTGATTTAAACCCCAATTACAACCCTTGATGCTGAGTGCCAAGTTGGGCGGTAATGGGTCCCATTTTTATAGTCTTTGGTAAGACTCGGCCGGGGTTTGAAGTCACGACCTACCGATCTTAGGGCGGACACTCTAACCACTAAACCTTGTTGTTTGGCCACTTACAATGAAAATAACCAAAAAAAATATTGTTTTTCATCAGCTGTGTACTAGTATTGTATATATGAGCGGGAGTCCTGTTTTGGAAAAATGGTGTACCCATTTTAGAGATCACAGTTTAAAACATTCACATGTTGCACAATGAGATGAAAGCATGGGATACACTCCTGTAACTTTCGGTCAGTAAAATATATCTTTTTGTGAGCATTTACATAATCTAGTAACAGTATTTAAAGGCCTACTGAAATGAGATTTTCTTATTTAAACGGGAATAGCAGGTCCATTTTTTGTGTCATACGTGATCATTTTGCGATATTGCCATATTTTTGCTGAAAGGATTTAGTAGAGAACATGCACGATAAAGTTTGCAACTTTTGGTCGCTAAGAGAAAAGCCCTGCCTCTACCGGAAGTCGCAGACGATGACGTCACATGTTTGATGGCTCCTCACATATTCACATTGTTTTTAATGGGAGCCTCCAACAAAAACAGCTATTCGGACCGAGAAAACGACAATTTCCCCATTAATTTGAGCGAGGATGAAAGATTCGTGTTTGAGAATATTGATGAATACGGACTAGAAAGAAAAAAAAAAAGTACAAAAAAAAGTAAAACGCGATTGCATTGGACGGATTCAGATGTTTTTAGAGACATTTACTAGGATAATTCTGGGAAATCCCTTATCTTTCTATTGTGTTGCTAGTGTTTTAGTGAGTTTAATATTACCTGATAGTCGGAGGTGTGTGTCCACGGGTGTCTTGAGGCCAGTGTCTCAGGGGAGTAAGTTCCTATGCTTTGATCTTACGCATTGCTGGGCAATGAATCACCGCCAACAGTGTAGATATCAGGTTATTTTCTGGCACATTTATCAATAAACCCGCATCAGCAATTTAAACATATCATATGTGGTACTGTCAAAATTAAAAATTGCAAAAAACATATTAAACGTGAAAAAATAAAAATAAAATATATCTGAACCCACAATCTGCTTCTGGGGTTGGCTGACATCGACTCACAAGATGTAGTTTCTCTTTAAATATCCTTTTTGAAAATCCATCCATCCATTTCTACCGCTTATTCCCTTTAGAGTCGCGGGGGGCGCTGGTGCCTATCTTAGTTACAATCGGGCGGAAGGCGGAGTACACCCTGGATAAGTCACCACCTCATCGCAGGGCCAACACAGATAGACAGACAACATTCACACTCTCATTCACACACTAGGACCAATTTTAGTGTTGCCAATCAACCTATCCCCAGGTGCATGTCTTTGGAGGTGGGAGGAAGCCGGAGTACCCGGAGAGAACCCACGCATTCACGGGGAGAACATGCAAACTCCACACTGAAAGCCCCCGATCCCAGGATTGAACCCTGACTACTCAGGACCTTCGTATTGTGAGGCAGACAAACTAACCCCTCTTCCACCGTGAAGCCCCCCTCTTGAAAATGACCTTGCAAATATATGTGTTGTCTTGTCTCATCATAAACGATGCGTGTTGGCTGAATTCTTAAAGTTTACTCCACAAGGTGCTCATTAAAAACATCCCACTGCCGGCATGTCTACATTAGACCTAAACGGGGCTACTGCGCATGCTCTTTACTACTGTGACATGTTGGGTAATGGAGTTCTTACGTTACCGAGCTCATAACATCACAATATATATCTGCCTTAGGCCGTCTAGAAGGCCTTACTGACAACAACTCGTGATATCATTGGCTGTAGCAACTGTCTATCAACTGTATGTGTTCGTTCACTTATAGTGCACGAACATTGTTGATTCTGAAGGCTTTGGGCAGATTTGGTACAGCATGGAAACATGAGTGAGCTGAATTCTGATTGGAAACAAACTCTGTGACCTAAAAACAGGGCTGGAAGGAGCATAATATGACATGAAGAGAATAAGAATACTTTTAGATATTTAGGGAAAATAAAACAAAAAACTGTTTTATTTTTAATTATAAGCATAATTTCTGGTTATATTAGGCCAGCAGAGATGGCCTTGCTGGCACTGACAGGACACCACTGGTTCTACCTTAGATGTTTCTATGAGGTCTGGTCTCACACAGTCTGTCTAGTCCTACACTATAAAAACTGAAATGTGAGTAAGATTACGTATTAAAAATAAGGGTGATATTTGCTTATTTTCTGTCTGATAAGATAATTTTTCTCACTAAGCAGATTTAATGTTAGAGTCTTTTACATGTTTTAAGGGATTTGGTCCTAAATGATCTCACTAAGATATTACAGCTTGCTGCTAAGATTTTATGACCTATATTGAGTAAAACATGCTTGAAACTAGAATATCAACTGTTGCAAAGTTGTGTCATCAACACTCAAGTATAAAACTACTTTTTCAAAGTAATAATTTATTATATCAAGCATGAAAAAAAAATCCTGACTTTGACACAATTGTGTCACATATAAAAAACAGATGACAGCCAAATGGACTTTAGGTCTGATTTTCAATAAAACCATAGAAAATACGTACTCATATAGTAGTACACTTGTTATTAGTGAGAATATACTGTATTTTTCGGAGTGTAAGTTGCTCCGGAGTATAAGTCTCACCTGCCAAAAATGCATAATAAAGAAAGAAAACAACATATATAAGTCGCACTGGAGTATAAGTCGCATTTTTGGGGGAAATTTATTAAAAGCCCTGCGATGAGGTGGCGACTTGTCCAGGGTGTACCCTGCCTTCCGCCCGATTGTAGCTGAGATAGGCGCCAGCGTCCCCCGCGACCCCAAAAAGGGAATAAGCGGTAGAAAATGGATGGATATTTCATAAAACCCAACACCAAGAATAGACATTTGAAAGGCAATTTAAAATAAATAAAGAATAGTGAACAACAGGCTGAATAAGTGTACGTTATATGACGCATAAATAACCAACTGATAACGTGCCTGATATGTTAACGTAACATATTATGGTAAGAGTCATTCAAATAACTCAATCAATCAATCAATCAATGGTTATTTATATAGCCCTAAATCACTAGTGTCTCAAAGGGCTGCACAAACCACAACGACATCCTGGGTAGAGCCCACAGAAGGGCAAGAAAAACTCACACCCAGTGGGACGTCGGTGACAATGATGACGATGAGAAACCTTGGAGAGGACTGCATATGTGGGCAACCCTCCCCCCCTCTTGGGGAATCGAAAGCAATGGATGTCGAGCGGGTCTAACATGATACTGTGATACTATAACACAGGGGTCAGGAACCTTTTTGGCTGAGAGAGCCATGAAAGCCAAAGATTTTAAAATGTATTTCCGTGAGAGCCATACAATATTTTTTAACACTGAATACAAATAAATAATAATAATAATAATAATGATGGCCAGTTTGCGCCTACGGCCCCTCCGACCACCACGTATCATTCATTCACCAGTGTGAGTGGCACTGGGGGAAAGGGTGAAGTGTCCTGCCCAAGGACACAACGGCAGCGATTTGGATGTCAATAGGCGGGGAGCGAACCTGCAACCCTCAGGTTTCTGGCACGGCCGCTCTACCCGCTACGCCATGCCGCCCCTGAATGCATGCATTTTTAATTAATAATAACATTTTTAGAGTACATTAAGTCTCCTATCATTTTTAATATGATTGTTATTCTGAAGCTAACCAATAATAAATAAAACACTTCTTACCAATAATGCGACTTCTTGAACAGGTGTGGTAGAAAATGGATGGATGGATTAAAATGTAAGAGAATGTTTTATATTTTGAATGTTATTTTTAACACTGTGATTACCAGCAGAATTATTCATTACTTATTGTGTTAAGCAATGCCAACTAAGATTTATCTGAGAGCCAGATGCAGTCATCAAAAGAGCCACATCTGGCTCTAGAGCCATAGGTTCCCTACCCCTGCTATAACATATAGAACATGCTATACGTTTACCAAACAATCTGTCACTCCTAATCGCTAAATCCGATGAAATCTTGTACGTCTAGTCGCTTACATGAATGAGCTAAATAATATTATTTGATATTTTATGGTAACGTGTTAATAATTTCACACATAAGTCACTCCTGAATATAAGTCGCACCCCCGGCCAAATTGCAACTTATAGTCCGAAAAATACGGTACGTATTTTAAGGTATTTTGGGGTTCATTGAGGTTAGCTAATTTGACTTGTTTTGGAAAGTCCTGACAAGCCAAATGTTCTTGTTCTATTGACAGATCATTTTGCCGAGTTCAAATAAAATACCACTCATTTTTATTTTTGTTTTAGAACACTGACTTTTTGCAGTGTACATGTGACTATGAGGATTTCCTCGTACATTATCGAGGGGGAAAAAAAAAAACCTGTCAAGTCTTCAGACAAGTGTGAACAAAGCGCGAGGATATGAACAAGTGGTAAGGTGAGTAAGGTGAGGAGTAATGGTAGTGATCCTGTCTTTGTATGAGAAACAGGTTCTTCTTTATCACTATAATTTGCAGTGTCAAAAGAGAGCCGAGTAACTCCCCGGTTATATGTGTTCAGAGGCCGCCGCTCACATTAGATGGAACAAAGCATCTCATCTCTCCAGTGGCCACCTTCCTCCCCAGGTGAGCCCTTTCATCAGCGGCCGGGCATTAACGGCAAACCTCCGCAACGGTGCCGCTGATCTTGTCCCTTTAAGCCGAGCGCAGCAAAAAAAAAAAAAAAAAAAGCTCTGGGGAGGAAACGGCATAGGCCGTGTGCAGGAAGAGGTTGAAACGTGCCTCCGCTTTTAGACTCCTGCTGGACACGCGGCACCAAAAATAACCCTTATTAGCATCTGCACATGTCAACGGAATGACGAATCAAAGTCATGAAAAATTTCACATAACATGAAACAGTCTTGGCCCTCGCTCGTATCATTTACACCAGATTATTTTTTTTGGATTGTTTTAGCTGGCAGCCAGTGTTATATCAACATAATTTGCCTTCCCTAAGCGCGCTCAGTAGCTCACCAGTGCTGTCTGTCGCTCCACTGCCCATTGATGTGTTTGCTTGTAGAACTGTCAACAATTTACAGCGGCGTAACACCCAGCAGACTGAGACTTATTGACCACGACACGCAGCTGCTCACTCTCAGCAGGACGGAGACGGTGGCTCATGGGAAATATAGTTTTTTTGGTTTTTTTTGTTTTTGTGGCTGTAATTTTTCCTTGAGCATTAAAGTCAATTAAACAGCACCTGGAGACGTTTTCAGCCCGCCTTAATTCTTACTCACAAGTATATCACTGTTTTTTTCCAACTGCTTACATACTCAGGCTGGGCGATATGGCCTTCTTTTAATATCTCAATTTTTTTAGGACATGTCACGATACACGATATACTGTAAATCTTGATATTTTGCCTTAGCTTTGAATGAACACTTGATGCATATAATGACAGCAGTATGATGATTCTATGTGTCTACATTAAAACTTTCTTCTTCATGCTGCATTAATATATGCTAATTTTTTTTAACTTTCATGCAGAGAGGAAAATCGCAACTAAGTCAATTTATCAAAAGTGTATTTATTAAACAGTTATTAAGCAGTGGCACAAACATTCATGTCATTCCCGAACAGAAAGTGCAAGATTGTCAGAGACATTTTAAAACAAGCTTTAAGGGAATGATGTCACCAAGATGACATATCAAAACAACACAAAATTAAAGTGCACTTTTTGTACAAAACGCCACTACAATAGATAAAAACAAATAAAGTGCACTTTTGTGCATGATGTCACACAATATATTTCAATAACTG
Organism: Nerophis ophidion; assembly: GCF_033978795.1. Taxonomy (NCBI): domain Eukaryota; kingdom Metazoa; phylum Chordata; class Actinopteri; order Syngnathiformes; family Syngnathidae; genus Nerophis; species Nerophis ophidion. The sequence continues at coordinate 27,090,759 of NC_084622.1, forward strand.
TTCAATAAAAATGAGTTGCATAACAGTTTTTTTTTTTGTGGCTGTGTTTTTCGTTGAGCATTAAACTCAATTAAACAGCACCTGGAGACGTTTTCAGCCCGCCTTAATTCTTACTCACAAGTATATTACAGTTTTTTTCCAACTGCTTACATACTCGGGCTGGGCGATATGGCCTTCTTTTAATATCTCGATATTTTTAGGACATGTCACGATACACGATATACTGTATAGCTCGATATTTTGCATTAGCCTTGAATGAACACTTGATGCATATAATCACAGCAGTATGATGATTCTATGTGTCTACATTATAGATTCTTCTTCATGCTGCATTAATAGATGCTCATTTTTTTAACTTTCATGCAGAGAGGAAAATTGCAACTAAGTCAATTTATCAAAAGTGTATTTATTAAACAATTATTAAGCAGTGGCACAAGCATTCATGTCATTCCCGAACAGAAAGTGCAAGATTGTCAGAGACATTTTAAAACAAGCTTTAAGGGAATGATGTCACCAAGATGACATATCAAAACAACACAAAATTAAAGTGCACTTTTTGTAGAGAACGCCACTACAATAGATAAAAACAAATAAAGTGCACTTTGGTGCATGATGTCACAAAATATATTTCAATAACTGTTCAATAAAAAGGAGTTGCATAACAGTTTGTTTTTTTTGTGGCTGTGTTTTTCGTTGAGCATTAAACTCAATTAAACAGCACCTGGAGACGTTTTCAGCCCGCCTTAATTCTTACTCACAAGTATATTACAGTTTTTTTCCAACTGCTTACATACTCAGGCTGGGCGATATGATCTTCTTTTAATATCTCGATATTTTTAGGACATGTCACGATGCACGATATACTGTATATCTCGATATTTTGCCTTAGCTTTGAATGAACACTTGATGCATATAATCACAGCAGTATGATGATTCTATGTGTGTACATTAAAACATTCTTCTTCATGCTGCATTAATATATGCTCATTTTTTTAACTTTCATGCAGAGAGGAAAATCGCAACTAAGTCAATTTATCAAAAGTGTATTTATTAAACAGTTATTAAGCAGTGGCACAAACATTCATGTCATTCCCGAACAGAAAGTGCAAGATTGTAAGAGACATTTTAAAACAAACTATAAGTGCACTTTTGTGCATGATGTCACTAAGATGACGAATCAAAACAACACTAAATTAAAGTGTACTTTTCGTACAGAACACCACTACAATAGTTAAAAACAAATAAAGTGCACTTTTGTGCATGAAGTCACACAAGATATTTCAATAACTGTCAAATAGAAATGAGTTGCATAATAGGTTCCTGCGGATGTTATCTTCTTTTGTTGTTGACTATTTTTTTTCATACAGTGTTGATCTGGAAATAGTTGCTTCCGCATTTTGTGGGTGTGGCACCGGCCGGAGATGTTGACATGCAGAGTTTCAAGCACTCCTTATTCTCTAGTGGGTGACTTTTCAAATGATGCTACTTTAGCAGTGCTGCTACTTTTAGTAGCAACGCTTTTGCCGCTTAAATGTTGAACATATTCCCGCTTGAAGCCAAACCACCGGCAGACGATGAATCCCGTGCTGTTTTTCTTGGGAATTAATTCTTCCTCCATTTGTTACCAGATTCGCACTTTCTCTCTCTCGTATTACCACCCGCACCTCACCGTTAGCATCAGAGCTAACGTTACCATGTCGCTACCTGTTTGCTCCGCGGGAGCGTGTGACGTTGCACACATGACGTGTGTAAGAAGGTGTGCTTGTTTTAAGTCTCTGTGAGAAGGAGGGACAAGAAGGAGTGGGAAACGCATGCAGTGTAATGCCAACAGCTAAAAGCAACTGTTTGAGAATGTGTACTCGAATACCCCGATATAGTCATTTTCTATATCCCACAGAGACAAACCCGCGATATATCAAGTATAGCCATATATCTCCCAGCCCTACTATACAGGTATACTAAATTTAAAATTTTCACACAGTTAAAGTCAACACACAGTAAGCAAAACCACTGTGCAGATGTGTCTAATATTAGGCATAGACTCTACTTCACAGTTTTTGGAAAATATTCCACACAATGCTTAACACACACATTCCCATCTGGTGATGTGGATGAGACACTAAAACCTGATCCAGGTAGACGGGCAGGTGATAATTAGAATCAGCAACTGAGGCTTTTGAGTAGGTTCTTTCATAGAGCTGCTGTTTCCTAATTCTGCACATGTAGTCAATACTCTATGCAATCATTATAATTTATCCCCAGATTTTTTTTAACCTGTTTTATGTCTCAGATTTGAATTTGTACCGCATGTCATTGTTGACAACTGTGGTATGTTACCTTACCTGACTGTGGAGAAAATAAACATTTTTCAGTTTGCATCATCATTGTTGAGCAGTTCTTGAAAAGATTACAGTATATTTGTACTTTCTCTTTAGGTTCGTACGTATAGGTCCACTTCAGAGCACTATGGATTTGCTGATGTATTTTGTCAAGTTACAGTAGTCATTCATCACATCTGCTAAAAAGGTCAAGCAAAATGCCCCAAACATGTGATTTCGTATAGTAAAATAGTCAAATGTGTTTTGTATTCATCACTGTTTTGGGTAACTCACTCCGATAGTGTCTTATCATTTGAAGTCTGTGAGAGTGAGATGAAAATAAAACGGGGCGGCATGGCGTAGTGGGTAGAGCGGCCGGCCAGAAACCTGAGGGTTGCAGGTTCGCTTCCCGCCTATTGACATCCAAAAAAATTGCTGCCGTTGTGTCTTTGGGCAGGACACTTCACCCTTTGCCCCCGGTGCCGCTCACACTGGTGAATGAATGATGAATGAATGATAGGTGGTGGTCGGAAGGGCCGTAGGCCCCAGGGCAGCTGTGGCTACTGATGTAGCTTACCACCACCAGGTGTGAATGAATGTTGAGTCCCGCTTCTCTGTGAGTGTTTAGAAAAGCGCAATTTAAATCTGAGTTATTATTATTATTATTATTATTATTAAAAATGCTTGCTTTATTTTGATGAATGGGCATTTTGTCCACTAGCGACGCTGAGATCGTTATTCATGCGTTCGTTACATCTCAGCTCGATTACTGTAACGTATTATTTTCGGGCCTCCCTATGTCTTGCATTAAAAGATTACAGTTGGTACAAAATGCAGCTGCTAGACTTTTGAAAAGAACAAGAAAGTTTGATCATGTTATGTTCAAATGTAAACTTTAATTATGCCTATACTGGCTCACCTGCACTGGCTTCCTGTGCACTTAAGATGTGACTTTAACGTTTTACTACTTACCGTGTGTATAAAATACTACACGGTCTAGCTCCATCCTATCTTGCTGATTGTATTGTCCGGCAAGAAATCTGCGTTCAAAGAACTCCGGCTTATTGGTGATTCCCAGAACCCAAAAAAAGTGGGCGGGCTATAGAGTGTTTTTTAATTGGGCTAAAGTACTCTGGAATGCCCTCCAGTTCGAGATGCTACCTCAGTAAAAGCATTTAAGTCGCATTTTAAAACTCATTTGTTTACTCTAGCTTTTAAATAGACCCCAATTTTAGACCAGTTGATCTGCCGTTTCTTTTCTGCTATGCCCCCTCACCTGCGTGGAGAGGGGATTGGCACAGATTCGGTGACCACAGATGAGGTGCTAGTTGTCCAAAATTGGGACCCAGGGTGGACCACTCATCTGTGCATCAGTTGGAGACGTCTCTGCAATGCTGACTTGTCTCCACTCAAGATGATCTCTTGCTGGCCCCACTATGGACTGGACTCTCCCACTATTAACTAGATCCTCTATGGACTGGACTCTCACAATATTATGTTAGATCTGTCATTTCTTTGTGATCATGTCTGTTTAGTTATGTTCTGTTTTGTTTTTGACACCATTAGTTCCTGTTCTTGCGGTCTGTGGTTACCTCCAAGGTTTCTCATTCTCATTCCTTTGGGTTGAGTTTTTTCTTGCCCTGATGTGGAACCTGAGCCGAGGATGTCGTTTTGGCTTGTGCAGCCCTTTGAGACACTCGTGATTTAGGGCTATACAAGGAAACTTTGATTGATTGATGTTTTGACCGAAGTGTGTCATTTTGCAAATAATCTAGGAATTAAGAACATTGAATGTGGTGTTTGGAAAAGTGTGTATATCATTTTGAAAAAAAAAAACACACTGTTAGTAAAATTGTGTGTCAAAAAACTGTAATAGCAACTTAAGAACTACGAACTCGACGCTGACTGTCACGCCGCGTACTTGCATTACCTGCATTACCAAGAGGGATGTCACCGTTTGTCATATCAACTAATAAAGCACAACATTCTACCTGACAAGCGGCGAGACGTCAAGCAAATCACAGGTTTGGTGGCTGCCATTAGACACGCACACTTTGCTCTATCACCTACTTCAGACATTGTCGCGGCATAATCATGACAAGGATGTAATTTGGCTAACTACCGCGGGCGTAGCTGAGGCAGGGAAATAACAGCAGTGTGAGGCGACGCTGGCGAGGATTTAACAGTGAGAAAGATATTAGCACCACTGATATCTTTTTCATTGTATGTTAACGACAGGGTGACCATTAAGGATGGGCACTTTATTCTCTTGATTGACCATCGGAATAATGCTGCTAAAAGTATGACATACCCTATTTTCCGGACCTTAGGGCGCACCAGATTATAAGGCGCACTGCCGATGAATGGCCTATTTTTTAAATATTTTTTCATACTTAAGGCGCACCGGATTCTAGGGTGCATTAAACAATCATATTATTTATTTAATTTTCTAAATTAAAAACACTTCTTTGTGGTCTACATTAGTGTTTTTCAATCAATCATCAATCAATGTTTATTTATATAGCCCTAAATCACAAATGTCTCAAAGGATTACACAAACCACTACGGCTATGACATCCTCGAAAGGACCCACATAAGGGCAAGGAAAACTCACACCCAGTGGGACGTCAGTGACAATGAATACGATGAGAACCTTGGAGAGGACCTCAAATGTGGGCAACCCCCCTCCAGGGGACCGAAAGCAGTGGATGTCAAGCGGGTCTACCATGATACTGTGAAAGTTCAATCCATAGTGGATCCAACACAGCCGCGAGAGTTCAGTTCAAAGCGGATCCAAGACAACCGCGAGAGTCCCATCCACAAGAAACCATCCCAAGCGGAGTCGGATCAGCAAAGTAGAGATGTCCCCAACCGATACACAGGCGAGCGGTCCATTCTGGGTCCCGACTCAGGACAGCCAGTACTTCATCCTTGGCCATCGGACCGGACCCCCTCCGCAAGGGAGGGGAGGACAGAGGAGAAAAAGAAAAGAAGCGGCAGATCAACTGGTCTAAATAGGAGGTCTATTTAAAGGCTAGAGTATACAAATGAGTTTTAAGGTGAGACTTAAATGCTTCTACTGAGGTAGGATCTCGAACTGTTACCGGGAGGGCATTCCAGAGTACTGGAGCCCAAATGGAAAACGCTCTATAGCCCGCAGACTTTTTTGGGGGCTTCAGGAATCACTAATAAGCCGGAGTCCTTTGAACGCAGATTTCTTGCCGGGACATATGGTACAATACAATCGGCAAGATAGGATGGAGCTAGACCGTGTAGTATTTTATACGTAAGTAGTAAAACCTTGAAGTCACATCTTAAGTGCACAGGAAGCCAGTGCAGGTGAGCCAGTATAGGTGTAATATGATCAAACTTTCTTGTTCTTGTCAAAAGTCTAGCACCCGCATTTTGTACCAACTGTAATCGTTTAATGCTAGACATGGGGAGACCCGAAAATAATACGTTACAGTAATCGAGACGAGACGTAACAAACGCATGGATAATGATCTCAGCGTCTTTAGTGGACAAAATGGAGCAAATTTTAGCGATATTACGGAGATGAAAGAAGGCCGTTTTAGTAACGCTTTTAATGTGTGACTCAAAGGAGAGAGTTGGGTTCAAGATAATACCCAGATTCTTTACCGAGTCGCCTTGTTTAATTGTTTGGTTGTCAAATGTTAAAGTTGTATTATTAAATAGAGGTCGGTGTCTAGCAGGACTGATAATCTGCATTTCCGTTTTTTTGGCGTTGAGTTGCAAAAAGTTAGCGGACATCCATTGTTTAATTTCATTAAGACGAGCCTCCAGCTGACTACAATCTGGCGTGTTGGTCAGCTTTAGGGGCATGTAGAGTTGGGTGTCATCAGCATAACAGTGAAAGCTAACACCGTATTTGCGTATGATGTCACCTAGCGGCAGCATGTAGATGCTGAAGAGTGCAGGGCCAAGGACCGAACCCTGGGGAACTCCACACATTACCTTAACGTAGTCCGAGGTCAAACTGTTATGGGAGACGCACTGCACCCTGTCAGTAAGATAAGAGTTAAACCAAGACAGGGCTAAGTCTGACATACCAATACCATGTTTTGATTCGCTCAAATAAAATATTATGATCGACGGTATCGAAAGCAGCGCTAAGATCGAGGAGCAGCAATATAGATGATGCATCAGAATCCGTTGTTAGAGTGATTTACCCTGAAACTGGATTGAAAGGTTTCACAGAGATTGTTAGACGCTAAGTGTTGATTTAGCTGCTCTGCAACAATTTTTTCGAGGATTTTCCAAATAAAGGGAAGGTAAGACACCGGTCGGTAGTTTACCATGAGGTCAGGATCGAGGTTAGGTCTTTTAAGGAGAGGATGAATAACCGCTTTTTTGAATGCTAGGGGAACAGTGCCCGAGGAAAGTGATAAGTTTATAATATTTAGCACTGATGGACCTAATAATACAAAGAGCTCCTTGATAAGTTTCCCAGGAAGTGGGTCAAGTAAACATGTTGTTTGTTTTATTCCATTTACACGTTGTAACAATTCTTCTAATGTTATTTCATCAAAACGAGAGAAACGATTTTGGATATTTGCAGTATCCGCCGTATATACAGTCGTATCTGTGTTAATATAACCCAGTTGTAGCTGGGACGCTTGTCTTTAATCTCCCTTCTAATAAGTTCAATTTTCTTATTAAAGAAATTCATAAAGTCATCTGCCGAGTGGGTGGAGCTACTGGAAGGAGTCCCTTGTTGGGTTAGCGATGCTACTGTACTAAACAAAAATTTTGGATCGTATTTATTAAGGCGGATGAGATTTGAGTAATATTTAGCTTTAGATAAGGTAAGCATGCGTTTATAAGTTATTAAACTATCACTCCATGCTTGATGGTGCACCTCAAGTTTAGTCGTGCGCCATTTGCATTCCAGCTTCCACATAATAATTTCTGAGCTTTAGTTTCTTCTGTAAACCATGGCGTACACCTTTTTGGAGCCTTTTTTAACTTCAGTGGTGCTATACTAGCAATGGTTTCGCACAGGGCGTCGTTAAAGTTGTTAGGGAGGTTATCAAAAGAGCCCACATACTTTGGGAATGGTGCCATTACCGAGGGCAGTAGGCCAGGAAGATTCGTCGTTGTGGCAGCATTAATGTTGCGGCTGCTATAGCAGTTATTATTATTATTAGCTTGCCCAACATGAGTCTGAACTTCGAATGTTATAAGGTAATGATTTGACATTACTTTAGTATTACGGGAGTATCATAACTTTGGTAACGGTGATACCTCTGACAAGCACTAGGTCTATCGTATTACCGCTGCGATGCGTCGGTTCATTTATTATTTGTGTAAGGCCACAGCTATCAATTATAGTCTGGAGCACCACGCACGGTGGGTCCATTGGGGTATTCATATGGATATTAAAGTCCCCCATTATAATTTTATTATCGGCGTGCGTCACTGGATCAGCAACAAACTGAGAATTCACCGATAAAGTCCGAATAGGGCTCTGGGGGGTGGTAGATAACAGCCAGGCACAGAGGCAGCGGTGTGACAGAGCTCATAGAAAGCACCTCAAACGATTTATATTTATTATTTAAGTTAGGACTGAGGTTAAAGTTTTCGTTGTATATTAGTGCGACTCCCCACCCTTTTTAAGGGGACGGGCAATATTCGCATTCGTATAGTTAGGAGGAGATGCCTCATTTAGCGCAAAAAAGTCGTCTGGTTTAAGCCAGGTTTCGCTGAGACCGATGACATTAAGATTGTTGTCTCTAATGACCTCATTAGCTAATAATGTCTTGGGAGACGATGATCTTATGTTTAGAAAGCCCATATTATAGGTAGTGGGCTCTTTTAGGGAGTTTTTGATACAATTATCCGTAGTAGCAATATTAATAATGTTGCGTTTATTATGCGCAGTGCACTTAATATAATTACGACCATATCTAGGAATTGATATGACGGGAATTTTCAGATTCAACCACTGTGCCGTGACACACTAGTGTGCCGTTGTCTGGTGTGCCGTGAGAGATTATGTCCTTCCATCCATTTCTACCGCTTGTCCTTTTTGGGGTTGCGGGGGGTTGCTGGAGCCTATCCCAGCTCCGTTAGAGCGGAAGGCCGAGTACTCCCTGGACAAGTCGCCACCTCATCACAGGGCCAACACAGATAGACAGACAACATTCACACTCACATTCACACACTAGGGCCTATTTAGTGTTGCCAATCAACCTAGGAGGAAGCCGGAGTACCCGGAGAGAACCCAAGCAGTCCCGGGAAACCATGCAAGCTCCACACATGAAGATCCCCAGCTCAGGATTGAACCCAGGACATTCGTATTGTGAGGCAGACGCACGAACCCTTCTACCACCGTGCTGCCGGATGTTATGTCATTTCACCTATTTGGGTTAAAAATATTTTTTGCAAACCATTAATTATAATCCGCAAAAAATGTGTCATTGTTGAGTGTCTGTGCTGTCTAGAGCTCGGCAGAGTAACCGTGTAATACTCTTCCAAATCAGTAGGTGGCAGCAGGTAGCTAATTGTTTTGTAGATGTCGGAAACAGCGAGAGGCAACATGCAGATTAAAAGGTATGTAATGTTTTAACAAAAAATAAACAAAAGGTGAGTGCCCCTAAGGTAAGGCATTGAAGCTTAGGGAAGGCTATGCAGAACAAAACTAAAACTTAACTGGCTACAAAGTAAACAAAGACAGAATGCTGGACAACAGAAAAGACTTACTGTGGAGCAAAGATGGTGTCCACAAAGTACATCTGAACATGACTTGACAATCGACAGTGTCCCCACAAAGAAAGATAAAAATAACTGATATATTCTTGGTTGCTAAAAACGAAGTAGATGCTGGACTCCACACAGGAAAACACCAAAAATGTCCAAAAACGTCACGGCGTGATGTGACAGGTGGTGACAGTACACCTACTTTGAGACAAGATCTATAGTGATTCATGGTTTGTTATGGTTTGAAGTTATATCCAACAATCGCGACAACAACTTTTATTGTCTACGGATTTTCGTTTTCTAATGATTTTTGCCGGTGGTGTGCCTCTGGGTTTTTTCAATGCGAAAAATGTGCTCCGTCTCAAAAAAGGTTGAAAAACACTGACCTAACCATTGAAAGTCAAGCTCGACCCCCTACAGGCGGATGTCGGATTTGCAACATGCAGATTCCGTAACTGTCGGGCCATCTTTATTGTAGTCCAGTGGAGTGATGATTTTTCTCCTATGTCACACTCTCCCTTGTGGAGGGGGTCCGGTCCGATGGCCATGGATGAAGTACTGGCTGTCCTGATTCGGGACCCAGGATGGACGGCTCGTCCAGAGTTGGGACCCAGGATGGACCGCTCGCCTGTGCATTGGCTGGGACATCTCTGCGCTCCTGATCCACCTCCGCTTGGGGTGGTTTCCTGCTGGCTCCGCTGTGGACGGGACTCTTGCTGCTATGATGGATCCACTTTGGACTGGACTCTCATGACTGTGTTGGATCCACTATGGATTGAACTTTCACAGTATCATGTTAGACCCGCTCGACATCCATTGTTTTTCGGTCCAAGGTTCTCATAGTCATCATTGTCACCGACGTCCCACTGGTTGTGAGTTTTCCTTGCCCTTATGTGGGCCTACCGAGGATGTTGTAGTGGTTTGTGTTGTGGTTTGTGCAGCCCTTTGAGACACTAGTGATTTAGGGCTATATAAATTAACATTGATTGATTGATTGATTGATTGATTTTTCGACCTCTACAGGTAGAAGTAGGGGGCTTGCAAACTAAAAGTTGCAATACCAGCCTCTGCCTGTAGGAGTCATTACTCATTGTGACTGACGGAGTACAACTAAAATGGTGGTTGTCTTGAGCGAACTACAAAACTACTACTTCTGGTTTTAATTCTGGTGTAGGCCACTCCCACTTTGTGTGACGTCAGCCCCACTGACCCGCCCACAACAATTTATTGACGATGCTATCGGAAAGTAGGCAATGAAATAAATATAATGTTGAAAAGTCATAACCTCCGGAGGCACTTTCTGACGAAACATCCAAACAGCCCTGCCGTAGGAACATATGCTAACCACTAAGCTAGAGTTCTTGAATAAATACAATAGAATAGAATAGAAAGTATTTTATTGATCTTTGGGGGAAATTCAGCACCACAGTTTGCTCACAATAAACTATAACGTAGTTTTTGCAAGTGAATAATAATGTAAACAAAGGTGGGCGGATCAATACAAATATTCCCAATAACGATGCCAAGTATAGTATCAATGTATGGTTGATACTGCTGTGGTTAAATCGATATCTTTATGTTATTTAAAACATGTTGTCGATCTTTGTTATCGTTTAAAAAACTCAAAAATAAAATCCCTGGATTGATTGATTGAAACTTTTAATAGTAGATTGCACAGTACAGTACATATTCCGTACAATTGACCAGTAATTGGTAACACCCGATTAAGTTTTTCAACTTGTTTAAGTCGGTGTCCATGTAAATCAATTCATGGTAGGAAACAGGATGTCAGGTTTCTCCCTGACAGCTTGGTTATTTTTTAGTTTTTCCTCTGTGAATGTCTTTGTTTCCTGTCAGCGCTTTTATTTTGGTTATTTCCTGTTTTTCTCCCTGAGCGCTGTTTCCCCTCATTTGCGGCTGATTGGCACCTGGCCACACCTGGTGTCAATCAGCCGGCTGCTATTTGAACCTGCTTTGTCTCTAGTCAGATGCTGAATTATTGTCGCTCCTACCGGTTGATTGTCGTTACCACTTGTCGTTGTCGATGTCAGTGCGGTAAGGTGTTCCTGTTAGTTGGTATAGCTATTTACAGTTTGCTGTCTCCTAGCTCCTTGTTTTGTATTTTCCTGTTAGCCGTTAGCTATTCCCAGTTTTTCTGTTTTCTGGTTCCTGTTTCCCGGTTTCCAGTTGTTCTGTCTTCGAGTTCCTGGTTGGTTTTTTGCCTTAATTTTTGAACATTAAATTATGTTTTCCTGCTCAATGCCTGCGGTCATCTCTGCATCTTTTCAGGATTCGTCACCAACTCAATGTGACACAGGAGTTTTAAGAGCAAATGTACATTTTTTAAAATCAGAACCAGAAGCATTTACTTTGGACTACTCTATCTCCTCGCGGCTGCTTCTCCATATTTTAATTGATAAATGTCCGTCTTTTATCTACAAACCGTGTTTCCATATTAGTTGGGAAATTGTGTTAGATGTAAATATAAACGGAATACAATGATTTGCAAATCCTTTTCAACCAATATTCAACGGAATGCACTACAAAAACAAGATATTTTCATGTTCAAACTCATAAACTTTTTTTTTTTTTTTTTGCAAATAATAATTAACTTTGAATTTCATGGCTAAAACACGTGCCAAAGTAGTTGGGAAAGGGTATGTTCACCACTGTGTTACATCACCTTTTCTTTTAACAACACTCAATAAACGTTTGGGAACTGAAGAAACTAATTGTTGAAGCTTTGAAAGTGGAATTCTTTACCATTCTTGCTTGATGTAAAGCTTAAGTTGTTCAACAGTCCAGGGTCTTATTTTACGCTTGATAACGTGCCACACATTTTCGATGGGAGACATGTATGGACTGCAAGCGGGCCAGGAAAGTACCCGTATTCTTTTACTACAAAGCCACGCTGTTGTAACATGTGGATTGGCATTGTTTTGCTGAAATAAGCAGGGGTGTCCATGATAACGTTGCTTGGATAACAATATATGTTGCTCCAAAACCTGTATGGACCATTCAGCATTGATGGTGCCTGATGTGTAAGTTGCTCATGCCTTGGGCACTAATACACCCCCATACCATCACAGATACTGGCTTTTGAACTTTGCGCTTATAAAATCCGGATGGTTAATTTCCTATTTGTTCCGGAGGACACCACATCCACAGTTTCCAAATATAATTTGTAATGTGGACGCGTCAGACCACAGAACACTTTTCCACTTTGCATCAGTCCATCTTGGATGACCTCGGGCCAGGCGAAGCTGGCGGCGTTACTGATTGTTGTTGATAAATGACTTTCACTTTGCATAGTAGAGTTTTAACTTGCACTTAGAGATGTAGCGACCAACTGTAGTTACTGACAGTGGTTTTATGAAGTGTTCCTGAGCCCATGTGGTGATATCCTTTACACACTGTCGGTTTTTGATGCAGTACCGCCTGAGGCATCAAAGGTCCGTAATATCATCGCTTACGTGCAGTGATTTCTCCAGATTCTTTGAACCTTTCGATGATTTTACGGACCGTAGATGGTAAAATCCCTAAATTCCTTGCAATAACTCGTTAAGAAATGTTGTTCTAAAATAGTTTGACAATTTGCTTAAAAATTGGTTGTCCCTCGCCCCATCCTTGTTTGTGAATTACTAAGCATTTCATTGAAGCTGCTTTTATACTCAATCATGGCACCCACCTGTTCCCAATTAGCCTGCACACCTGTGGGATGTTACAAACAAGTGTTTGATGAGCGTTCCTCAACTTTATCAGTATTTATTACCACCTTTCCCAACTTCTTTGTCCCGTGTTGCTGGCATCAAATTCTAAAGTTAATGATTATTTTCCAAAAAAAAAAAGTTTATCAGTTTCAACATCAAATATGTTGTCTTTGTAGCATATTAGACTGAATATTGGTTGAAAATGATTTGCAAAACATTGTATTCCGTTCATATTTACATCTAACACAATTTCTCAACTCATATGGAAGCGGGGTTTGTATTATTTTAAAACTTTTTTGGCTCCAGCAGGGTGCAGACTAGCATTGATACGCTCTAACAAGGTCGGTCATGTTTTTGATTTTTGATTTCTTTAATTCAATAATTAATATCTAATTCTTCTTCTCAGTACTGTGTTCATACTTTCCTTGTTGCAATGATTGCAAAACAATGTTTTGTCTTTCCCTATGTATGAGCTACTGCTAGAGTGTAAGATTGGATGTTTTTGGTACATTTTGGCAACACAAAGCATAACATATAGCAAAGAGACAGCTAAGAAAAACTTGTAAAATGAGGCACTAATATCCTCAGACAGGGGTTGGCAACCCAAAATGTTGAAAAAGCCATATTCAACCAAAAATAAACAATAAGTCTTGGCCGCAAAAAAATAAAAGTGTTAACAAGTGTTAAAATGAAGGCAACACATGATGTAAGTCTCTATATTAGCTACATTAGCCTGCTGTCAAAGGCTGACGCAAATCTTCGTTGATAGAAATGTTGTATTTTAACTTTTATTGTACACTTTTTCACAACATTGAAAATCATTAGTAAAACGGAGGCTTCTCAGAGGATGCAATACCTCCTGGAAATTATTGTCTTAGAATGGCCAAAGGTATAGATGTGTGTGTCCAAGTTTAAGGAAACAGCAGGCTGTCTTCTTATAATGGATTTATTACAATCTTTACAAGCTGGGTAACGTTTGCTATGGTCTGGAACAACATGGCCCTGTCAGGTTCAAACACTGATGCCTTCCATTAATCAGACAAGAAGCAGGGAATCATGCAGAGACAGAATTCAATTTAGCTCATGAGGAGACACGTGTGGCTGTATACTAGTTACAGATCCAAACTATGTTGTAAAAGTCAAGCCCGCACACCTAATTTATTTATTTGGAAAGCCGTGTTACATCACTGAAGCTGTTGCTGAGGGAAGGGGGAAATAGTGACAACTCCAGTTAAACACAATATATGATTATAGAATAAACAAAAAGTAGAGGACGCAGGTCATAACGCCTTGTATCTGCTCTGTCTGTGTCACGGCAGTGTTCGGCAGGCCGAGTCTGGACACAACACTTATAAAAACAACTGGCAATCTTTTGGATTTCCGGCTTGCAAAGATACAAAAATACCACTTCAGCACAATTGACAATAATTTATATCAACGGCCCTTAAGCGTAAAGTTTATAATGATAATATGTACATAGTTATTCTGACACACCCATCCTAAGGTATAACTGTTTAAAATGTGAAAATGTAATTGTAACTGGGCATGTTCTTACCTCATTTTTTTTATCTGAGAATAACAAGCACAGTTGTGATGTCATCTATAGGTGACAAACTGCAATATTCCCCATCTTTACGCAAATTGGGTGTTTGAGTTGTGCAAAATCTTCTTTGGAGTGCTTATCCATCCAAAGTTCTGTTTATTCCTGGACAAAACACCCAAACTTAAGAGGGAAAAACTAATTTTTTGTATTCATTATTCACACCTACACAGAAAAACATTCAGTCACCGACTGAATATTAACTGATAGAATCGACCTGTGGTGCTGCTGATGATGATCAGCTTGGCTGAGTAAATTGTCAGCCAACGACGTTTTACTCTGCATTTAGGTAGGATCTAAAGAGAAACACATACCGCATCACAGTAGAGGAAAGATATAAAGAGGAAGTATTCAGGTAAAAGGCTGTATTTGGTTCTCCAAAAAAGATTGAGCACACTCTCATTTCCAACAAATGTATAATAACATGGCGCAGAGTGATGTTTTTCCATTGTTTACACATTTTCCTCCCAAGGTCTCCTGAGAGCTGGCAGCAGTGACCGGAGCAACCCGCATGCTAAATTACCACAAACAATCTCAGTGGTATTACGCACATTATTTATTGAGATTGGATTGGAAAAACAAAGAGGCAGAACTAACCTGATCAAGGTTGATTTATTAACTGGCTTCAAGAGAGCTATAACTCCCGCCACGTGTCACGGCACGGATGGAAGAGGCGAGAATACTGAATGCTAAGAGGCGGCCTTTCAGCCCCCGGCTCTATGAGCTTTGTTAAATTACCTAAAAGACAAATGGGGGGGTTGTACTATTTGTATGAAACCTGACCTTTAAGCCGATAGAGAGCACAAACAGGAGACAAGAAAAGCCAATAAAAGAACAGTTTCATTGTTTTTACCTTTAAAAAGGTTTGCAATTGTTTGCGTAGGAATCTAAAGATACATCATCATTAAAAAAAAGTCAATTATGCATAACAAGACTGATTGCAATCTGCATCAAGGCGATATTTCATGTTCAAATGTTTGTCTCGCATTCTAATTATAGCCAACATAACAGGCTAAATTGGGGCTATTTTCACTGTTAAGATTGCATCCAGGCCGGGGGTCAGCAACCCACGGTTCTTTAGCGCCGCCCAAGTGGCTCCTTGGACTTATTTCAGAGATGTGTGAAAATGGAAAAATATATATTTTTTTGTGTGTTAATGTATTTTCTGTAGGAGGACAAACCTGGCACAGATAATCCTCTTTGTTAGAAATCCCACTGTTTATGTTATCCATGCTTCACTGATGAGAGTATTTGGCAAGCACCATTTTGTCCTACTAATTTCAGCGATCCTTGAACTCATCGTAATGTGTTTACATCAGGGGTGCTCAATACATCGATCGCGATCTACCATTCGATCGCAAAGGTAGTATTGGTAGATCGCGTTACATAAAAAAAATTGACGCCAGCCTATCATCCATCCCGTCTTTTGATTGATAAACAGGGCAGCCAATCAGATGACATCTGCCTTTTTCTGACACTTAGGTCACTGCACATGCGCAAACAACAGCGCACTGTGCAGCAAAACAAACAAGCTTGTCAGCGAGTTACCGCCAATTTTCAGCCCTCGTTTTTTTCTCTTAAACCTAAGAAAGGGTATAAAAATGAATGTGGGAGCTGGACTTAGTAAGAAGACAAAAACTTATCACTTTCATAGGGAATGGGAGGAGGACTTTTTTTTTCCCGATGACATTTTCGAAGTGCGTTTTCCTCATCTGCCGGTCTACCAAAGAAGGGAAATGTAAAGTGGCATTTTCCTACTATTCATGGAAAATACGACATCGACTTCCCGCTAAAAAGCGAGCTGAGAAAGAGAAAAGTGAAGGAACTGAAATCCCAGTTGTCCGAACAGCAGTAATTTTTCACACAACAAACGTCAAAAGCGAAAGCCGCCACCGGAGCATCGTTCCGGGTGAGTCACATCATCGTTAATAACAAGAAGTCCTTCCAAGTCAGAGAGATGGTAAAGGAGGCATTCGTTGAAGCAGACTTTAAAAATAAGGCAGAAATATTATCTTCGATCAAAGCTCTCCAGTTGTCAAGAAGTACAGTTACACGTCGCTGTGAAGCCATGGCTTAGGATTTTACCCAGCAACTTTGGAAGGACATCGTAGACTGCGAGTGTTTCTCACTGCAGTTGGACGAATCTACGGACGTGAGTGACACAGCCCAGATTTGCATTTTCATTCGTATGGTGTTTAGTGATTTCACTACAAAAGAAGAGCTATTAACAGTACAGCCCATGAAATAACAGACGCGAGGAGAGGACATATTTCAGTCGTTCAAAAACTTTATGGAGAAAACTCAGCTCCCAGTGTACAAACTGATGTGTATCACCACGGATGGAGCTCCCGCAATGGTTGGCCGCTTGAATGGATTTATTGCCAGGTGCAGGCAGGACGATGATTTCCCGGACTTCCTATATTGCATAATCCACCAACAAGCGTTGGTGGATGTTTTAACGAAGATCGCCTGTTCTATTCGCGCCAGATCTCTTCAAAGACGGTTATTCTGTGCACATCTAGAGAAGGCTGACTGCGACCACTCTGAGTTGTTGCTGCACACTGACATAAGATGGCTTAGTCGAGGGAAATTCCTGCAAAGATTTCGAGAGCTCTGTCCAGAGATTAAGGAGTTTTTCCGTGTAGCTGGACAAGCAGAATACACGCAACTAAATGACGGTCAGTGGCTGTTAGACTTGGCATTTTTAACCGATCTGACCAACATGTTGAATGAGCTTAATCTAGAGCTGCAAGGAAAAGACAAAACAGTGATCAATATGTTTAGCTCAGTTAATGCTTTCAAACAAAAGATGCAACATCTCTCCTCAAAGCTGGAGCGCCATGATTTGGAAAAAATTCCTGAACCTGGCGTCAGAGCTGGAGATGCTAGGGAAGGCCTGTGTGCAACTTGACAGTGCACGCTACACAGAGCAGATTGACAATTGTCTGTCAGAGTTTGACAAACGCTTCCAAGACTTTTCTTTGTTCGAGCCAGTCGCTACATTCATGTGCTATCCTTTTTGGGAAGATGCTGAGGTTGATTCACTCGCATCAAAAATTGCAACACTGTTTCACCTGAACTCTTCTGGAGTGGAAGATGAGATATTGACACTCCAAGCAAACATTGAGCTGAAGTCCAGAGCCCATGGACAGTTCTGGAACTTACTCACAGAGATAAAGTACCCCAACATCAGGAAATGTGCTACCTCCTTGACTGCATTATTCGGCTCCACTTATTTATGTGAGTCAGCCTTTTCCCACATGAAGATCATTAAATCCAAGTACCGTTCCACCATGACTGATCAAAATTTGGAAGTGTGCTTGAGGCTGGCTGTCAGCAGCTACTGTCCGGACTATGCATCCCTGGCTGATTCAATTCAGTCCAAGTCATCAGAGTAAACTCAGGTAATGACAAAAAAAGTACATAGTTAATTGTGTTGCGTTGTGCAATATTGGCTCATGTGGTTATGCTTGTACAAACCCCGTTTCCATATGAGTTGGGAAATTGTGTTAGATGTAAATATAAACGGAATACAATAATTTGCAAATCCTTTTCAACCCATATTCAGTTGAATATGCTACAAACACAACATGTTTGATGTTCAAACTGATAAACATTTTTTTTTTTGCAAATGATCATTAACTTTAGAATTTGATGCCAGCAACACGTGACAAAGAAGTTGGGAAAGGTGGCAATAAATACTGATAAAGTTGAGGAATGTTCATCAAACACTTTATGGAACATCCCACAGGTGTGCAGGCTAATTGGGAACAGATGGGTGCCATGATTGGGTATAAAAGCATGTTTCATGAAATGCTAAGTAATTCACAAACAAGGATAGGGTGAGGGTCACTACTTTGTGAACAAATTGTTCATTTCGTCCACCAAACGTTTTATGCTGGGCGTGAATGCACAAAAGTGAGCTTTTTTGATTTTATTGATTTGCTGTAGTGCTTATCAGACATATTTGGTCAATCCATGACTGCAAGCTTATGGATGCTAACATGCTATTTGGGCTAACTGCATGTACATATTGCATCATTATGCCTTGTTTGTAGGTATATTTGATCTTATTTAATTTCCTTCACTTATGTCCTCTGTGTATGTCATTTATATTTGCATGTCTCATGACACATTATCTGTATGTAACATTGGCTGCATTTCTCACAGTCATGTGCCATGCTGTTCCAGACCACATCAAACGTTACCCAGCTTGCAAAAATTGTAATAAATCCATTAAAAGAAGACAGCCTGCCGATTCCTTCAACTTGGACACACACATCTATACCTTTGGCCATTCTAAGACAGTCATTTCCAGGAGTTATTGCACCTTCTGAGAAGCCTCCAATTTACTAATGATTTCCAATATTGTAAAAATATGTAAAACTAAAATTAAAATGCAACATTTCTGTCAACAAAGATTTGCGTCAGCCTTTGATAGTAGGCTAATATAGGCACGTATGTCATGTGTTGCCTTCATTATAACTAGAGAGGTCCGATAATATCGGACTGCCGATATTATCGGCCGATAAATGCTTTAAAATGTAATATCGGAACTTATTAGTATCAGATTTATGACTGAAAATGTATGACTTTTTAAAACGCCGCTGTACAGAGCGGTACACGGACGTAGGGAGAAGTACAGAGCGCCAATAAACCTTTAAGACACTGCCTTTGCGTGCCGGCCCAATCACATGATATCCACGGCTTTTCACACACACAAGTGAATGCAAAGCATACTTGGTCAACAGCCCTACAAGTCACACTGAGGGTGGCCGTATAAACAACTTTAACACTGTTACAAATATGCGCTCCACTGTGAACCTACACCAAAAAAGAATGACAAACACATTTCGGGAGGACATGCACACCGTAACACAACATAAACACAAAAGCACAAAAACCAACTCCCTTGCAGCACTAACTCTTCCGGGACGCTACAATATACCCCCTCCCCTCCACCCACCGCAAGAAAACGTTGTCGTACACATGCCCTCTCAGGGAGCGCATGTCCCAAATTCCAAGCTGCTGTTTTGAGGCATGTTTAGAAAAATAATGCACTTTGTGACTTCAAGAATAAATATGGCAGTGCCATGTTGGCATTTTTTTCCATAACTTGAGTTGAGTTATTTTGGAAAACATTGTTACATTGTTTAATGCATCCAGCAGGGCATCACAACAAAATTAGGCATAATAATGTGTTAATTCCAAGACTGTATATATCGGTATCGGTTGGTGTCGGAATCGGTAATTACGAGTTGGACAATATCAGGATATGGGATATCGTCAAAAAAGCCATTATCGGACATCTCTAATAATACACATATATAAGGCTTTTATTTTTTTGCAGCTCCAGACAGATTTTTTTTGTTGTATTTTTTGTCCAATATGCCTCTTTCATCATTTTGCGTTGCCAAACCCTGATCCAGAATGTAATAGTCCAACAATAAACAAGGACTCATATTAATCACAGGATTGAAACAAAACAGGTCCAGTAGTCCATTGTAACAAAAACACACCACTCCACTTTGCTCATCAGCTAATGGCACGGTTCCACGCAAATCCATGGCAGTCATCTAATGGATACGTGTTAAGTGGCTTCCACTCTATTATTTCAAAAGACTAATTGATACCCAAATGAAAGTAAAACAGGAAGCGTTGTGTGAGTTCCACGGCAAGCGTGGACGCCGGCTGTTGCACGAGGCACCTCTGGAGGATTCCTGACAGTCCTGGTGGTTTGGACCTGAGAGTATGATGCAATAGGGTTCACCACAAGGGACCATGGTACACATGTGTTCACGGACTGGTGAAATGACGAGTGTCATTTCCGCAGTGTTTCTGGTTGATGTACTGTACGGTTGAATGGTTGAGTGGTCACAAACAGATGATGTAATATTGTGTTGGGTGGGGGGGTTACGACAACCTTTTCTTAAAACACTGCATTCTAAATAGGTTTAGGCAGGCCAAAATTGCAAAAGAAAAACACAGAGAACTACGTGCATGTCGTATGTTAGCTGGAGGCGGACTGGCTGGATGGCAGGGAGGGGGCGGGGGGCGAGTGCAGATGTGGGGGGGGCTATGCGGGCGACTTGAAGAAGACAGTAGGCGAGAGAGCGAGTGCCGGCAAACAGGCCAGCAGTTGCTCACGGCTCTTCACTGTGCAGCCAGTAAAAAATGACAAGGCAGGACTTTCTCAGTTGCTCACATCACTAATTTCCCCTTTGAAGAACATCCCTGCATGTTGTCAGCCAGGCTTGCCAACTGGGTTACAGCTTGATGAAAGGATGTGTCTTCATCGAGCTGCAACGCCACATGCTTTGACGCCATCCTTTGATACTTGTACCAACATCGCATAATACAGAATACGGAACCTATGGAAAAAAACATTTCCAACTTTATATTGAAACCTTTTTTCTGGAAGCGTATAAAATCTTGTAATATGTATGAAGTGTTACCTAGTAAAGAAATCCAATGCACAAACTGTCTTTTCAATAACCTTTATCAACATACCTCCGTCCAATTAGTTGGAATTGGAATTTGCCATATATATATATATATATATATATATATATATATATATATATATATATATATATATATATATATATATATATATATATGTATATATATATATATATATATATATGTATATATATATATATATATATATATATATGTATATATGTATATATATATAAATATGTATATATATGTGTGTGTGTGTGTGTGTGTGTGTGTATATATATATATACATGTATATATCAGCTAATGGCACATATATATATATATATGTGTGTGTGTGTGTGTGTGTGTGTGCATATATATATATATGTGTGTATATATATATATTTATGTATGTATGTATATATATATATCTATATATATATATATATATATATATGTGTGTGTGTGTGTGCATATATATATATGTGTGTATATATATATATATATATATATATATTTATGTATGTATGTATATATATATATATATATATATATATATGTATGTGTTATGATCAGATGTGATTACACGTATGACCGCTAGGGGGCAGTAGTGGTTAGTATTCAGGTTACCGTGTCATATAATGTGGTAGAGCAAGACTGCAGAGATACACATGTATGTTGTTGAGAACGTGAGTTATTAAAGTAAGTCATTTGCTATCAATCCAGCCTCATCCTTCAAACACAAACATGAAATGGTACCAGGAGTAAACTCGACGTGACGACATGGATTTAAAACCACCGGAAAGTTTGAAACTAACGGGGAATGTCGACGAGAACTGGCGCACCTTCAAACAGCAGTTTCACCTGTTCATCGCGGCTATGGGACATGAGACCAAGCCGGAGGCGAGAAAGGTAGCGCTACTGCTAACGATAGCAGGGCCACAGGTTTTTAACACGTTTGTGTTTGACACTACGGACGATAATGAAAAGTTGGATGTAGTGCTTAGCAAATTTGACACTCACTGTTCACCGAAGAAGAACGAGACGTACGAGAGATACGTGTTTCGGTCTCATACGAAGCGGCAACATGAGCCATTCGATAGCTTCCTGACGGACTTGCGGCTAAAGGCACAGTCCTGCAACTTCGCGACGCTGAAGGACTCTATGATCCGAGACCAGATAGTCTTCGGCGTGGAGGATAAAAAGGTCAGAGAGAGGCTACTACGAGAGATGGAGCTGACGCTGGCGGGAGCCATTAAGATCTGCCAGGCGAGTGAGCTGTCCCAAAAGCACGTGAGGACGTTCAGCGAGATGTCTGCAGTCGCATCGGCGCAGAGCGACAGCGCGGCAGCGGTAGGAGCAGTGTCGTATCAGCACGGCAGTCGGAGGACGTGATGGCAAGCTGCAAGCGTTGCGGCACACAGCACAAGCCTAGACAATGTCCCAGAGGTGGGACCAAGTCATTGTTTTGCAAGTCACAAGTAAGTCTCAAGTCTTTGCCCTCAAGTCTCGAGTCAAGTCCCTAGTGAAGACAGGCAAGTCCGAGTCAAGTCCAAAGTCAATACTGGAAAGTCTCAAGTCAAGTCCCAAGTCCTGCATTCTGGGTTTCGAGTCATTTCAAGTCTTTTTAACCACAGACTAATATATGTACACAGATTGTGTATGTTTTTAAAACGTTGTATGTATTTATTATTAAAAAAAACAGTGCTGACATTGCACTTCATAATAGCACTATTAACCAGTTATTCTAAACTTTTAACTCATTCCTTTACAGTATAAACACATTTGAAAAAACAAGTGCAACTGTACTTATTTGCACAAAAGTGTTCACATTGTATTTCCATGGAATATTGCATTGTAACTAGTTCATCAGCAGTTTGTATCATGTTACCTTATCTCATTGATCTCATCTCACACTATATGTGTTTATGTGTGCGTACACATGAAAAACAACAAATACATGAACATAACAATGAACAGTGCTGTACTTTTTAGATGTCAGGGCTCTATGGAATATGTACACATATTCTTAATATAGTGTACACATATTCTTAATATAGTACACATTTTAACTGACCTTTATTTGACTATGTTTGTCTTTTTGTAGGTGGCTAAAATACGCGGTGCTGCTGACCGCCGTCTAACGTTACGTTACTGTGTGTGAGACATTCACTAACGTAACGTTATGTGTAGGTACCTCATGCAACCCTGCTTAAAAAAAAATCACTTGACAAAAAGTATGAATAAGGTAGCGAACTGTAGTGGACGCAACAGATTGCCGTGTTTGCATTGACGTTATAACCATAGACATCTTTTAAGTAGAGACAGAATTGGCTGCTGTGACGAAAGCAATTTGGCCGCCATCTTGAAGTGGTGATGAGGAGCCGGCAAGCAGCCTAAACTGACAGTTGACAGGTAGAAAACAAAGATGCTGGGCTGGTATTCAGCGTTTTCCTGCTCAATTGAGCGGACTGTTGAAAATAGGAATTGGAGGATTACTTTTCACAAGTAAGAATTTACAATGACATACTATTGGTTGTATTTTGTGAAAAGAATATTACCACAGAGTTAAGCAGGACCAAAGAACTACAATATTTGGATGTGAAAATCACAAAGAAATCTTCTGGGGGAGGATGACCCCCCCCTACAGGTATTTGGTTTACAAACTTTCAGGCCCACCTAAAACAAAATTCACCAGCCGCCATTGATTATGATGCATTCTCATTTTATTGTAAACACAGATAAGTCTTCAAGTAACAATATTCAAATACTAACTTTGTTGAGTAAGACAGAATTTGGTTTTATTCTGAATCCAGTGAAACAGATTGGTGGTTTTAGCTGAAATAAAGACTTTCAGGTGTTTATATATGTTCAAGTATTTGGCGGACACTTTTATCCAAAGCAACATACATGAAAAATACATATAAAACAATCATTGTAAACATGATCATTTAAAGGAAGAATGTAATAGAAAATATCAATACAAAGTGTCAAGACAGAATAAATTCTCTGCTGTTGCAGCAACAGAGATAAAGTCTATAACAGTGGTTCTCAACCTTTTTTCAGTGATGTACCCCCTGTGAACATTTTTTTAATTCAAGTACCCCCTAATCAGAGCAAAGCATCTTTGGTTGAAAAAAGAGATAAAGAAGTAAAATACAGCACTATGTCATCAGTTTTTGATTTATTAAATTGTATAACAGTGCAAAATATTGCACAATTGTAGTGGTCTTTCTTGAACTTTTTTTAAAAAAAAAAGATGTAAATATAACTAAAAACTTGTTGAAAAATAAACAAGTGATATAATTATAAATAAAGATCTCTACACATAGAAGTAATCATCAACTTAAAGTGCCCTCTTTGGGGATTGTGATAGAGATCCATCTGGATTCATCAACTTCATTCTAAACATTTCTTCACAAAAAAAGAAATCTTTAACATCAATATTTATGGAACATGTCCACAAAAAAATCTAGCTGTCAACACTGAATATTGCATTGTTGAATTTCTTTTCAGAGTTTATGAATTTACGTTCATATTTTGTTGAAGTATTTTACAATAAATATATTTATAAAGGATTTTGAATTGTTGCTATTTTTAGAGTATTTAAAAAATATATAATGTACCCCTTGGGATACCTTCAAGTACCCCCATTTGAGAACCTCTGGTCTATAGGTCCGTAAGATATATAGATATCTAACGTATTCATACATTGTTTATGTAGGCTATACGCATGTATATATAACCTAATCATATTGTTTCTTGAACTTCAAAATAGCTGACTGTTTTTTTCCCCTTCTCTGGGATTATATTCCCAGTTTTGATCTCAGACGTCTGGTCACTTATAGCAGTGGTCCCCAACCTTTCTGTATCCGCGGACCGGTCAACACTTAATAATTTGTCCCGCGGCCCGGGGGGGTTTCCTTTTTTTATCTTTTTTTTTTTTTTTCTTCTTTGTCATGAAAAAGGGACGTTTTTGTCATGAAAAGGGAAGTTTTTTGTGGTTGGTGCACTATTTGTAAGTGTATATTGTGATTTTTATGTTGATTTAATAAAAAAAATAGAAAAAATATATATTTTTTTTTATAAAAAATTCTTCTGCAACCCGGTACCAATCGGGCCACGGCCCGGTACCAATCGGGCCACGGCCCGGTACCAATCGGGCCACGGCCCGGTCCCGCAGCCCGGTGGTTGGGAACCACTGACTTATAGCATATAACAGGGGTCGGGAACCTTTTTGGCTGAGAGAGCCATACAAGCCAAAGATTTTTTAAAGTATTTCCGTGAGAGCCATATAATGTTTGTTTTTTTAACACTGAATACAACTATATGCGTGCATTTTTAGGAAAGACCATCATTTTTAGACTATAATAAGTCTCTTCTTCTTTTTAATACTCATTGTTATTCTGAGTACAACCAAAAATAAATAAAATACTTCTTACCATTAATGCGACTTCTTGAACAGGTGTGGTAGAAACGTAGAGTGGATGGATAAAAATGCATGAGAATGTTTTATATTTTGAACGTTATTTTTGACACTGTGATTACCAGCGGAATTATTCATTACTTATCGTGTTAAGCAATGTCAGCTCAGATTTATCTGAGAGCCAGATGCAGTCACCAAAACAGCCACATCGGGCTCTTGAGACATAGGTTCCCTAGCCCTGGCATATAAGAATATTCTATTACTGTTAAGCAAATTATGAACACGCCAAAACATGTGTCCTTTATCATAGCTACACGTTTGACAAAAAAGCGCGTGAATGTAAGTGGTATTCAGTGAGTTAGTATGAATTAAATGTGCTGACAATTCATTGCTCCTGCCAAATGAATTGCACTGAGTGGAGCGTATCACCACTCCAAGATGGCGGCCCCGCGTCTCGGCTGCGGCAATAGGCAGTAGCGCTCGATGCTGCGTACCCTTATAAGATGTCTATGGTTATAACGTTAGCAGTGAGTTTACAGCCTCACTGATTTAACTACACAGCAAATAAAAGTCACGTTACTCAGCCAATAAACGTTATCTTACATTCATAACGTACCCTTCTTTGTGCAAATTCAAATGTCGAACGAAGTTGTAAATTGATGCATCTCTGTCTGCAATCTTCCAACCGCATGTTTTGCATACGGCAATTCCTGTTTTGTTGACAAAGTCGTACTCTTAATACCCGAACGAAACACTTCATGGCATAATTTTCTTCACTTATTCTTCTGTTGTTTGAAAGCTCTTCTTCGTTGGTTTTCCTGCAATTTGATTGGGTGATGCTGCGTGACGAAAATAACGTGGATGTAATTTGATTGGCTGTTGTACTGACAGGTAGCGCACAGGCTGTCATCGCACACATGTTGACAGACACGCGTACACGATGGAAGATACGAAGTCATGTCAAGTCAAAAGGCATCTACATGCTGCCGCTGGGTGACGTCATACGCAAATACGGTATTAGCTTTCACTGTTATGCTGATGACACCCAACTCTACATGCCCCTAAAGCTGACCAACACGCCGGACTGTAGTCAGTTGGAAGCGTGTCTTAATGAAATTAAACAATGGATGTCCGCTAACTTTTTGCAACTTAATGCCAAAAAAACGGAAATGCTGATTATCGGTCCTGCTAGACATCGACCTCTATTTAATAATACAACTTTAACATTTGACAACCAAATAATAAAACAAGGTGACTCTGTAAAAAATCTGGGTAAAATCTTCGACCCAACTCTCTCCTTTGAGTCACACATTAAAAGTGTTACTAAAACGGCCTTCTTTCATCTCCGTAATATCGCTAAAATTCGCTCCATTTTGTCCACTAAAGACGCCGAGATCATTATCCATGCGTTTGTTACGTCTCGTCTCGATTACTGTAACGTATTATTTTCGGGTCTCCCCATGTCTAGCATTAAAAGATTACAGTTGGTACAAAATGCGGCTGCTAGACTTTTGACAGGAAAAAGAAAGTTTGATCATATTACGCCTGTACTGGCTCACCTGCACTAGCTTCCTGTGCACTTAAGATGTGACTTTAAGGTTTTACTACTTACGTATAAAATACTACACGGTCTAGCTCCAGCCTATCTTGCCGATTGTATTGTACCGTATGTCCCGGCAAGAAATCTGCGTTCAAAAGACTCCGGCTTATTAGTGATTCCTAGAGCCCAAAAAAAGTCTGCGGGCTGTAGAGCGTTTTCCGTTCGGGCTCCAGTACTCTGGAATGCCCTTCCGGTAACAGTTTGAGATGCTACCTCAGTAGAAGCATTTAAGTCTCACCTTAAAA
The DNA here is from genome assembly GCF_033978795.1 of Nerophis ophidion. Classification (NCBI taxonomy): domain Eukaryota; kingdom Metazoa; phylum Chordata; class Actinopteri; order Syngnathiformes; family Syngnathidae; genus Nerophis; species Nerophis ophidion. The sequence continues at coordinate 27,117,822 of NC_084622.1, forward strand.
CTCATCTGTATACTCTAGCCTTTAAATAGACCTCCTTTTTAGACCAGTTGATCTGCCGCTTCTTTTCTTTCTCCTATGTCCCCCCCTCCCTCGTGGAGGGGGTCCGGTCCGATGACCATGGATGAAGTACTGGCTGTCCAGAGTCGAGACCCAGGATGGACCGCTCGTCGGGACCCAGGATGGACCGCTCACCTGTATCGGTTGGGGACATCTCTACGCTGCTGATCCGCTTGAGATGGTTTCCTGTGGACGGGACTCTCGCTGCTGTCTTGGATCCGCTTGAACTGAACTCTCGCGGCTGTGTTGGAGCCACTATGGATTGAACTTTCACAGTATCATGTTAGACATCCATTGCTTTCGGTCCCCTAGAGGGGGGTTGCCCACATCTGAGGTCCTCTCGAAGGTTTCTCATAGTCAGCATTGTCACTGGCGTCCCACTGGATGTGAATTCTCCCTGCCCGCTGGGTGTGAGTTTTCCTTGCCCTTTTGTGGGTTCTTCCGAGGATGTTGTAGTCGTAACGATTTGTGCAGTCCTTTGAGACATTTGTGATTTGGGGCTATATAAATAAACATTGATTGATTGATTGAAGTCTAAGTCAAGTCACAAGTCATTGATGTTAAAGTCTAAGTCGAGTTGCAAGTCTTTTTACATTCTTTCAAGTCGAGTCTAAAGTCATCAAATTCATGACTCGAGTCCGACTCAAGTCCAAGTCATGTGACTCGAGTCCACACCTCTGCGATGTCCAGCGTTTGGTAAGCGATGCTCCAGTTGCCAAGGAAAGAATCATTTTGCTAAACAGTGCTTCTCCAAATGGAAAGAGGGGAAGAAAGGAAAAACTGTAAACATAATTGAGGAGTCTGATCTCAGTGACATGTTCTTTGTTGGTATGGTAAATTTTGAAAGTGAATAAGCCAATGTAAATGACGTCACTGGAGGAGATAAATGGATAGCTCCTCTATTGATAAATGGGACTGTAATCTCCATGAGATTGGACACAGGTGCGAAAGCAAATCTCATAAGCATGTGTGATGTAAAGGCAATGAAAAACAAGCCACATATAAAAAGAAAGGAATCTGGACTGAAAGACTACAATGGACAACCAATTAAATGTTTGGGCACATGCAGGTTGAGTGTCACAGTTAAAGGAAAAGTGCACTACCTATGCTTCTTTGTTGTGAATGAGGGACATGAATCACTTCTGGGTGACAGAGCCTGTGAAGAACTGGCACTTGTGAAAAGAGTGTATAGCATTATCCCAACAAATGACTCCATGGAAACAATTGTACAGAACTTTTCCGATGTTTTCAAGGGATTTGGTGTTTTGCCCTTCACATATAAAATACAATTGAAAGAAGATGCCCAACCAGTTGTGCATGCAGCACGCAGAGTTCCAGCCCCACTGAAAGACAGCCTAAAGAAAGAACTCGACAGAATGATCATGCTGGGAGTGATCAAAAAGGTTAATGAGCCTATAGACTGGGTCAACTCAATGGTCATCACGAAGAAAAAGAATGGTGAGTTGAGAATATGTATGGACCCTAAAGATCTAAATGAGAGCATAAAGCGTGAACATTATCAAATACCTACACGTGAAGAGATCATCAGTGAAATGTCAGGTGCCAGCTACTTCACAAAGCTTGACGCCTCACAAGGCTTCTGGCAGCTGAAACTGAGTGAAAGTAGCACAAAGTACTGTACCTTTAATACACCTTTCGGCAGGCACTGCTTTCTCAGACTACCTTTTGGAATAAAATCAGCACCTGAAATATTTCACAGAGCAATGGAGCAGATCATCGAGGGCTTGGATGGAGTTCGAGTCTACATTGATGACATCATCATATGGGGATCCACAGCCCAAGAGCACAATGAGAGACTGAACAGAGTTATGGAACGCATACAAAGGTATGAACTAAAACTCAACAAGAGTAAATGCGAGTTTGGTGTTAAAGAGATCCTTTTCCTTGGAGACAAACTGTCTGCACGCGGAGTCCAACCAGATCAAGAAAAAATACGTGCAATTCAGAACATGCCAAGGCCCACAGACAAAACCGGTGTGTTACGCATCATGGGGATGGTCAATTTTATAGGTAAATTCATTCCTAATCTGACAGCAAAAACATCGTGCATACGAGAGCTTCTGCACAGGGACTGTGAGTTCAAATGGACAGTGAAACATGAGCATGAGTGGCAAAAACTCAAGAACACAATGACTACAGCTCCTGTGTTGTCATTTTATGACCACACAAAGAGGATAAAAGTGTCAACAGATGCTTCCAAAGATGGTATTGGTGCCGTTCTACTCCAAGCTGAGGGTGAGCACTGGAAACCGGTAGCATATGCATCTCGAGCTATGACACAATCAGAATGTCGATACGCTCAGATCGAAAAAGAATGTTTGGGACTGGCATGTGGTTTAGAGCAGTTTCATAGCTACGTGTACGGCCTACCATCCTTCACAGTTGAAACTGATCACAGACCGCTGGTTGCCATCATCAAAAAGAATTTGAATGAAATGTCACCGAGAATTCAACGACTAATGATGAAGATGCAAAGGTATGATTTTGAACTAATATATACTCCAGGTAAACACCTAGTCCTTGCTGATGCCCTATCCAGAGCAACTACAGGCGACAGTGTGAGTGCAACAGATGAGGACATACAGTGCCATGTGAACATGGTGGCTGCTACATCGCCAGTGTCAGACACAAAGTCAAGACAAATAGCTGAGGCTACAGCAACGGATGCTGAGCTACAGCATGTCATGAGAAACATGGATGAGGGATGGCCGGCTGGCTCATGTCCACAATTTTACCACGTCAGAGGTGAGCTCAGTACTGTGGATGGACTGCTGTTGAAAAAGGGCAGGATTGTTATTCCACAGGCTTTGAGAATGGACATTTTGCACAGGATACATGAAGGTCATCTCGGCATTGAAAAATGCAAAAGGAGGCCGAGGGAGTCGATTTTCTGGCCTGGACTTAACAAAGACATTGAAACACTCATAAATAGATGTGAAACATGTCAGAAACACAGGAACAAACAGAGTAAAGAGCCAATGGTGATTGCTGAGGTGCCAACTGCACCATGGCACAAAGTAGGAATGGACCTGTTTCATCTCAGAGGTAAAGACTATTCAGTAATAGTGGATTACTACTCAAACTTCCCTGAGATGGCGCTACTAGCAAGCTTAACGTCAACTTGTGTAATAACACATGCTAAATCTATCTTCGCCAGGCATGGCATCCCACACACTGTAGTGAGCGACAACGGCTTTAGCAGCAAAGAATGGCAGAAGTTTGCAGTGCAATACGATTTCCTGCATGTGACGTCAAGCCCACATTATGCGCAATCAAATGGTCAAGCGGAAAAAGGAGTTCACATTCTCAAACAACTTCTAAAGAAAGCAGCTGACAGTGACTCGGATCCGTATCTAGCTTTATTGAGCTACAGAGCATCACCTCTTCAGTGCGGTATATCACCAGCAGAACTGCTGATGAAGAGGAAGCTACGCACAACCTTGCCAAGTCATTCAAACAGCAAAATACAGCAAAATAATCCCTCAAAGATTGAATATAAACTACGACTACAAAAGATGATGCAAAAGTCATTCTATGACAAAACAACAAAACGTCTTCCTCCACTGACTACCAACAACACAGTCAGGATTGAGGATATTGATGGATGGAGTACAAAAGCAACGGTCCTACAAGAAGTTGCTCCACGATTGTACACAGTGAGAACTGATGATGGACAAATTCTCAGACGCAATCGCCGCAGTCTGTTAAAGACTCCTCAAGGGACTGTTGATGAATCTCAAGAAATACCCACACCTGTTACAGACTATAACTCTGACTGTAGCACACCTACTCCAAACGAACCTGAGTTAAGAAGGTCCACAAGAGAAATCAAAAAGCCTGATAGACTGAACTTGTAAAAAAATATATATATGTATAAAAGTCAACATGCATGTTAAATATGTTCCACAAAATGTATGTTGATTGTTGTAAAAGTGTTATAAATAGTATTGGCTCAGATTTGAGATAGCCTAAGCCAGGGGTGCCCATTACGTCGATCGCGATCGACTGGTCGATCTCGGAGGGTGTGTCAGTCGATCTCAAGCCAGGCATTAAAAAATATACATAAAAATGAGCAATCATCAATCATACCAAGACTTCACTTTCGTCAGTTGTTTGACATTCTCGGCACCCGAGGATCTTGTGAGATGACGCTGGTTGCTGCAAGCTCATATTTAAGAAAAAAATCACTAACAGGGCGGACGCAGAGAAACACATTTTATTTCTAGAGACTCCGTACCTACTGTCAAAACTCTAAAGAGCGACTGCACAGTTCCTGTCTTCACCATAAAAGACCTGTTTCATCCTGCCTGTGCTAACAAAATAAGAGTCTCAGAAAGCTAGCGTGCACAAGCTAGCAAGCTACGGAGTTTGATGCCAATGTATTTCTCCCCCGCCCTCAGCGACCGCTTTCTCACTTGCTTGCCCACCCGCACACTCACTGACGTCACTCACCTGCTGCCAGACATTAAAGGGCCACACACATATGCTACTCTCATAACAAAGTGTTTAAAAACGAGTATGCAAGTTGGACAAATGAGATGCCAAATCCAACCACTTTCATGTGGTATTGGACAGAAAGGAGGACTTTTTTTCCCTCCATTTGAAAATGCGGACGTTATCAGCACCACTGTCTAATTCCAATCAATGCAAGTCATCAGAATCAAATACACCAACTTATATTCTTGTTTTCATGAAAGAAAGGAATCTATGTGTGTTAAACATGCTTGTATTATCATTAAACACCATTAACTTGTTAACAAAAATGTCTCTTTCATGAATAAATAAATATAAATTATAAATAGGAATGAGGTAGATCTCCTCGACTTGGTCAATTGAAAAGTAGCTCGCCTGCAGAAAAAGTGTGAGCGCTCCTGGCCTAAGCAATCTGAAATTGTTCATAGTGCACATATGTGTTAATGTTAGACTGAATGAGAAGTTGTTTAAAATAACTGACGCAGCTAATGTGATAAGTCATGTCAATACATTTTGTCTTCTAAAAAAAAAAAAGGGGGATGTTATGATCAGATGTGATTACACGTATGACCGCTAGGGGGCAGTACTAGTTAGTATTCAGGTTACCGTGTCATATAATGTGGTAGAGCAAGACTGCAGAGATACACATGTATGTTGTTGAGAACGTGAGTTATTAAAGTAAGTCATTTGCTATCAATCCAGCCTCATCCTTCAAACACGAACATGACAGTACGTATGTATGTATGTATGTATGTGTGTGTATGTATATATATATATATATATATATATATATATATATATATATATATATATATGTATATTTATGTATGTATATATATATATATATATATATATATATATATGTATATTTATGTATGTATATATATATATATATATATATGTATGTTATATATATATATATATATATATATATATATATTTATGTATGTATATATATGTATGTATATATATGTTATATATATGTATGTATGTATGTGTATATATATATATATATAAATATATATATATATATATACATATGTATATGTGTGTGTGTGTGTGTATATTACGGGTGTAACGGTACACAAATAATTTCGGTTCGGTACGTACCTCAGCAGTTCAGAGGTCACGGTTCGGTTCATTTTCGGTACAGTAAGAAAAAAATAAAATTTAAATTTTTTTGGTTATATGTTTACCAAATTTGCAAAATCTTCCAACAAAAATATATTTTTCTTAGTGGAATATTTGATGTGAAATAATCAAAAACTTGGATAGTGTCATGATCCGGGCAGCGGATCATGACACTATCTTATTCTGGTTTTGGTTCCGTTTTTGTATCCCATCTTGTTAGTGTTTGTCTTTCTTAGTTCCTGTTGGCACTTCCTGTTTGTTCCGTTGCCATAGTCACGCATTAGTGTCACTTGCCTCTTGTTTTTGACGCGCACCTGCCTCGTGACTACCACCTAAGCTTTTTTTATTTCATTTTTGTTAATGTTTTTGTTTATTTTGATAGTATTTTTAGAATGTGCCGTAGGCCTTTAAAACATTAGCTGTGGGCCGCAAATGGTACACAAATAATTTCGGTTCGGTACGTACCTCAGCAGTTCAGAGGTCACGGTTCGGTTCATTTTCGGTACAGTAAGAAAAAAATAAAATTTACTTTTTTTTGGTTATTTATTTACCAAATTTGCAAAATCTTCCACCAAAAATATATTTTTCTTAGTGGAATATTTGATGTGAAATAATCGGAAACTTGGATAGTGTCATGATCCGGGCAAATATTAACATTGCAACGCATGCCAATACGGCCGGTTTAGTTTACTAAATTGCAATTTTAAATTTCCCGCGGAAGTGTGAATGTTGTCTGTCTATCTGTGTTGGCCCTGCGATGAGGTGGCGACTTGACCAGGGTGTACCTCGCCTTACACCCGTTTGTAGCTGAGATAGGCGCCAGCGCCCCCCACAACCTCGAAAGGGAATAAGTGGTAGAAAATGGATGGATGGAAATTTCCCGCGGAGTTTCTTGTTGAAAACGTCGCGGAATGATGACGCGTGCGCGTGATGTCACGGACCGTCAGGAAATATTAGGTTAGCACTATTTGCGGCTAAAAGTTGTCTCTTTTCATCGTGCAATTAAACAGTATTCTGGACATCTGTGTTGCTGAATCTTTTGCAATTCGTTCAATTAATAATGGAGAAGTCAAAGTAGAAAGATGGAGTTGGGAAGCTTTAGCCTTTAGCCACACAAACACACGGTGATTCCTTGTTTAAAATTCCCAGAGGTGAAGCTTTACTATGGATCAGAGCGGTCAAGCGAACATGGTTCCCGACCGCTTTTCAACCGGCAGGTTTTGGTGAGAAAATTGTGTTAAAAAGTCGCTTCTTACCGGAGATCTGTGCAGTTTGCGCCGTCCTTGTATCTGCCTCAGACACTGGCCTCAAGACACCCGTGGACACACCCCTCAGACTATCAGGTACTATTTAATCTCACTAAAACACTAGCAACACAATAGAAAGATAAGGGATTTCCCAGAATTATCCTAGTAAATGTGTTTAAAAACATCTGAATCCGTCCCAATGCAATCAGATTTTTTTTTTAAACTTTATTTTTCTTTTTTTTTTTTTCTAGTCCTTCGCTATCAATATCATCATCTACAAATCTTTCATCCCCGCTCAAATTAATGGGGAAATTGTCGTTTTCTGGGTCCGAATAGCTTTTGCTGCTGGAGACTCCCATTAAAAACAATGTAAGGACGTGAGGAGCCCTCACCCTTGTGACGTCATCGTCTGTGACTTCCGATAAAGGCAAGGCTTTTTTATCAGCACCAAAAGTTGCAAACTTTATCGTCGATGTTCTCTACTAAATCCTTTCAGCAAAAATATGGCAATATCGTGAAATGATCAAGTATGACACATAGAATGGACCTGCTATCCCCGTTTAAGTAAGAAAATCTCATTTCAGTAGGCCTTTAAGTTGATGATTACTTCTATGTGTAGAAATCTTTATAATTGAATCACTTGTTTATTTTTCAACACATTTTTTTTAATTTTCATATCTATTTTTCCCAAACAGTTCATGAAAGACCATAACAAATGAGCAATATTTTGTACTGTTGCACAGAAAATGATGACATAGTGCTGTATTTTACTTCTTTATCTCTTTTTTTCAACCAAAACTGCTGTGCTCTGATTAGGGGGTACTTGAATTAAAAAAATGTTCACAGGGGGTACATCACTGAAAAAAGGTTGAGAACCACTGTCTTAGACTGATAAGCTAAAGGTACGGAGGTTAAATTCAGCGATGCCTACCCCTTATTACGGCTAAACGAACCGGCAGTGGTGCATCAATAGTAAGTAGATGGCACACACCGCCCTTAAAGCTGTGGCATGGACATGAAGTCACAACAAGACATGTCAAAACAGGAAGTGGAATAAAAATAAATAGGAGTGCTGGACTGGAAGAAACACAATTCCAAAACTGTCATGAGGGATCATGACACACTCATAACACCCTGAGTCAAGTCGGCCCCTTCAGGTGTCTTTTAGACCAAGACGCAGTACAGTCGCATATCCTGCATTATTTTGTTTTCAAAACATCCTGCCCTTCTTTGTTCTTCTTTCAATGAAGAAATGTTGTCAGGTTTAATAGTGGGCATGCTCCTCTCCTCAAAGTTGCATTCACATTGTCAACTGTTGTTCCATGAGACCAAACCAGCGTTATGGATTATTAGGTATTGTTTGAATTCAGGTCGGATGATTTCCCATTATTAAATCACTATCCAACTGCCGAATGGTAAAAAAAAAAAAAAGAACCATAGCTGGGAATCAGCAGGCGTTGTTGGCTGGAGCAGTAAAAGCCCACGCATGCGGTTTGTGCTGTACTGTATAAAAATTGTGCATGATGACATCCTATTATATTGCGTGACAGCAGGAAAGCAGCTCGGGTGGCAAATCACACCTGGCATGAGTATGTGTCTAAATAACTACATGGCTTCATGCCTGGCTTGCATGAGATAAAGTGTGCAAGGAAACGGCAGCTGCTGCTTGTATGCGCGTCATGTTGAGATTCCACAGAAGACCTCCCCTAATTAATACCCTCAACTAGTTTTTGTTTGTCTAACCTGGCTAATAATTGGCAAATATTATTTGGAATCATGTATGTAGATTTCAGAGCAACCAGCCTGAAACAGGGTCAGTCATGGACAGATGTGAAAGCATATTTGTACAACAAAGTTCTGCAAAAAAGTGATATTATATCAAATTGCATGTGGGTTTTTTTACCCTTTGCGTTCATATTTGGCAGTGTTTGTTGCATTATTGTTGTGTTTTGCTTGATTGTGAAATATGTCAATCAAGGAGGTGGTCTGAGAATTAAAAGAAGAGCGACGTTTATATGTTGTTAAAATTCAGTGTTGTATAATCATAGTTATTATTGTACATCCCAAAATCTTTATTTTGGACTCTCACGGTTGTGTTGGATCCACTATGGATTGAACTTTCACAGTATCATATTAGACCCACTCGACAGCCATTGCTTTCAGTCCCCTAGAGGGGGGGGGGGGGGGGGGGGGTGCCCACATATGCGGTCCTCTCCAAGGTTTCTCATAGTCATCATTGTCACTGACGTCCCACTGGGTGTGAGTTTTTCCTTGCCCTTATGTGGGCTCTACCGAGGATGTCGTTGTGGTTTGTGTTGTGGTTTGTGCAGCCCTTTGAGACACTAGTGATTTAGGGCTATATAAATAATCATTGATTGATTGATTGATAAAATTCCATTCCCTTTTGTCGGGTGGTCTGTCATACCGTTTTCAGCAAACTATCCGACATTATTGTGAGTTTTTGTATTAGTGTTCCTTAAAAAAAGGGACACAAGTACATATACTGTACAGCACATGTTTAAAGCATTATGTATATCTAATTATTTTGATACTTGTACGTACTTTTCTAAATAAAGGGGAACACAAAAAATGTTTTTTCCAACAAAAAAATCTCAGTGTACATTAAACATATGTTTCTTATTGCAGGTGTGTCCTTAAATAAAATAGTGAACATACAAGACAACTTGTCTTTTATTAGTTAGTAAGCAAACAAAGGCTCCTAATTTAGCTGCTGACGTATGCAGTAACATATTGTGTCATTTATCATTTTATTGTTTTGTCAAAATATTAAAGACAAGTGGTAGAAAATGACAGACGTGTACTTTTCAGAAACTGTTTTGTACCAAAAATTATTCATTAGTATGGCGGTACTATACTAATACCGGTATACCGTACAACCCTAAAATATATATATATATATATATATATATATATATATATATATATATATATATATATATATATATATATATACACATATATATACCGTATTTCCTTGAATTGCCGCCAGGCATGTAATATGCACCTGCCTTGAACTACTGCCGGGTCAAACTTGCTTCCCAAAAGTATTAGCCCATTCTTTCTATAACCACCGGGTCAAATAAGTGACTTCACGAGCGATGCTTCCGCTGTCGTCATTTTTAAAATGGCAGAGGCAGCAAGGTCGGCAACCCTTACCACTCAAAGAGCCACTTTGACCAATGTCACAATGACAATGTGAGCCACAAAACTCTTATGAAATGTATAATGAAATTACTCAGCATAAAGAGTTTTAGTAGCTTCTACTATTGTGTAAACCAGGGTTCTTGTTCATCAGCCACACCGGTTACACTGAAGGTTGTGATATAAACAGGTTTAACACTCTTACTAATATGTGCCACACTGTGAAGCCACACCATACAAGAATGACAAACACATTTCTGGAGAACATTGGCTCTGTAACACATTATAAACGCAACATAACATCTACCCATAATGCAATGCATCCATGACTCTTACTGCTTATATTATACACCCCGCTTGCACCAACACCCCCCCCCCCACACACACACACACACACACCCCACCCCGTCTCCGTGCGTCGGTTGAGGTGGGCGGGGTTTGGTGCTAGCGGGGTGTATAATATAAGCAGTAAGAGTCATGGATGCATTGCATTCTGGGTAGATGTTATGTTGCGTTTATAATGTGTTACAGAGCCAATGCTCTCCCGAAATGTGTTTGTCATTCTTGTTTGGTGTGGGTTCACAGTGTGGCACATATTAGTAAGAGTGTTAAACCTTTTTATATCACAACCTTCAGTGTAACTTGTATCACCTAGTATGCCTTCCAATCTCGTCCGTGTGACGATAGAAGCAGCGAAATGCATGTGTCAATTGAAGGTTATGCCAAGCCTTCAGTTCTGAAAATGATAACGTTTTCTTTTTATCAAATGTGCTCTCCGTGATGGTATCTTCACATCACACTCGGTTTTTTACTGCATGCCATTGGTAAGCGCAGGGGTGAGAAGAGGTTTTAAAGTTATTAGCGCCTGCTTACTATTACCGCATGCCTTGAATAGGCACAGGAGTGAGAATAGGTTTTAAATTAATTAGCGCCCCGGCGGCTATTCAAGGAAATACGGTTATATATATATATATATGTTTTCTATACACACATAAACACCGACCATTTTTCTCTTAACGGGGCCTCAGAGTTAAAATTATTTCCCAGGTCTGCTTTATAGTATCTCAACTTCCCCAAGCTAATGTAATGTTCTTCTTTACACTAGGGGAGAATGAATTAGCAGGGCCTCTGCTGGTTGCTGCAAAGTAGTACGCTGTTTTTGTTTCACTTGCTTTTAAGAGTACGCAGATGACAAAATTCAATATAATTAAATAATATAATATCTACGTTATTATTTTTTCTTGTCGACTTGTTGAGGGGCTGTACAGTTATCTCTGATTTTGTACGGCATCAACATTTCCAATAAGAGTGACAGATTAAGAAACTCCCGACTCTTAAGGCTCCATTACAGTCAACAAAATCGACAGGTACATGTGTCGCAGACGAATAAATTTGTCGATAATAGTCTGTGACGTCATACTTTGTGTTTTTCCGGACAGAAACGAACAACAACGACCGTTGACCAGCAGCAACAGGAAGACAAACATGGCTGTGGTCACAGGCAGCAAACAACCCAGTGGGTGAAAACATCGCAAATATGGGAACATTTCCCCTTTTACATGTCAAAGCCGACCTTATTTTTCATGACAGTCTGTGATGCGGGAGCATTTAAAGCGGGGGAATGTCAGACATCTAGAGGATGTGGTCTCTGATTCTCCTCGATAAGTAGCTAATGGAGGGATGGAGTTGTGTGAGCCAAATTACAGGCAAATTGCGCCTGTGTGCAGCTTTTTAAACACATTATCTGTCACGGCCAGGGCACATTCCAATGCGGCCTCATCTTTGCGCTCTGCCTGCCGCGCCTCAGGACGCACCTACGGCCGCGTCACGCCCACATGCCGGCAAGGCTGTGGGCGATCAGCGATCAGCGCACCTGGGCCTGATGAGAGAGAGCTGTATAAAGGACCAGTGCACCCAAGGATCCTGGCGGGAACTTAGTTTACCCTTTGTGTACCGTACTCTCTCTCTCTCTCTCTCTCTCTCTCTCTCTGCGTTCTCCCTCCATGATTGACATCCTTGTTTGTTCTCTCGTAGTTCCTTCCCGAGTCTTCTGTTGTTTTCCCCTGTGGACTTTGGACTGCCTTCCTCAATCCTAGACCTTTGCCCGGACACAGACCTTGTCACTCCTCTCCTGGACTGGACCACCTGCCTGCCCCACGGACTGTCTCGTTCCTTCGCTCTCAAGACTTGGCAACTCACACCTCAGGTAACTACAGACATAGCCTCAAACACACACACATTCTTGGGTTTTGACACTCTCCATTTTTTTGTGTAGTTTATTAGTTAGTATTGTTTATTATTATTATTAGTATTATTATTATTATTATATATATTGACTATATATATAAAATAAATTATTGAACATTACTTCCTCCTGGTGTCTTTGCCGTCATCTCCCCTCTGTAAACCATTACATTATCACCATCATCACCATCATCATTATCATCGCAAAAGGCTATTTTCTTTTTAAGGAAGATAGGTAGCTTAAGTGTTGTTTAGTTTGTTTTTACTGCTGCTATTTTGTCGCTTACTCCAGCACAATGTAGCACAATGGAGCTTTAAAATGAAATATTTTTTCTCAAAAAAATTGTCTACGAATGCGTTAGGAGAATACTTTCCACTTTAAAGCAGAGTGAAATGCATAGAATCTCACTCCCTATTCAATTTGTTCTGTTCAAGGACAAAACACAATGAGTACACTTTTTGCAAATACACACACAAAGTATCTTATTTGGTTTCGATGGTGAGAAGAGGTGCCAGAGCGATACAAAGCGAGAGGGGACGAATGTGTGTGTGTCCAAAACACACACTTAGGTGAACTTTTCTTGGACAAAGTCCAAACAACTCCGCCAGGGAGAAACCACAAAGAGGGCAAGAGCACTTGAGCAGAGGGATGATTGCGAAAGAACGTACCAGATTTTTGGAGGGGGGGCAATGCCTACTGTTAGTACTCCATTTGTGGAATAAAATCGTTGATTCTAGTCTCCGTACTTTTTCAGACAAGCCATTACAACAAAGGAAGCTGGGAGATCTTTAACCTTTAAAAGGGGAGATATAAACGTAAAGGTTACTCACTTAAAGACTCAGCGCAAAACAACGCAGTAGCTCCTAAAAGAAGTTCCTGTGTTTCTCAATGTCAACAACCACAAAGTCAAAGTGAGTATGAAAAGAAGAAGAGTTTTTTGATTGTGTGTTGGAGACAAAATGGCAAGTAGAGGCCATGTGTGTGGTGAGTTTGATCCACAAGGAAAGACTTCAATTTGAGGGGCCACTACAACACAAATCGAATAGATACAACATCCTGCCATAATTATTATTTTCACTTCATGTTTTTTGCCTATATAATGATATGAATGATGGATAACATTTCCTTTTTATGAGTATCGTTTTCTTTGCAAATACCAGGGGCAATTCTGGTTCCAAGATAGAATAAAAAGTTTATGACTTGTAAAATATGGTGGCGTAGTAATTGATTTCCATTAGCCACATAACAGTTTTGCGGTAAAGTCTGTAGTAGTAACATGTTTTCTTCTCAGTGATCTTTAAAGGGAATCTATTTGATTTTAATCTACATTCAAAACACTTCCTTGTGGTCAAGATCCCGGGTGTCAAACTCAACTTTGTTGAGGGCCACATCATAGTTATGTTTTCCTTCAGAGGGCCAGTTAATATTTATGAATATAAACCTATGATAGCCTTGTAACACACTTTGCTCAGGCAACTGATTTTGATAATTATATTTTTGCTATCAGATGGATTTGATGGATTACTTATCGTATTTTTCGGACCATATGGCGCGCCAGATTATAAAGCGCACTGCCAATGAGCGGGTCTATTCAGGTCTTTTTTTATACAAAAGGCGCACCAGATTATAGGGTGTATTAAAGGGGTCATATTATGATTTCTTTCAAAATTTAAAACTCTGTCTTGGGGTCTACATAACATGTAGACCGTTAACCCGCCTTTTAGACCAGTTGATCTGCCATTTATTTCCGCCTTTGCCCCTCTATCCTTCGTGGAGAAGGAATGCACAGATTCGGCAACTGCAGATGATGCGCAAGCTGTCCAAAGTCGGGACCCAGGGTGGACCATCAGTTTGGGACATCTCTGTATCCACTCAAGATTATCTCCTGCTGGCCCCACTATGGACTGGACTCCCCGTATTATGTAAGATCCACTATGGACTGGACTCTCAGAATATTATGCTAAATCCACTCGAGGTCCATTGCACCCGTCACCAGTGGGGTGTCCCCACATCTGCGGTCCCCTCCAAGGTTTCTCATTGTCATCCCATTGGGTTCTTGTCCCGATATGGGATCTGACCCGAGGATGTCGTTGTGGCTTGTGCAGCCCATTGAGACACTAGCGATTTACGGCTATACAAGTAAACATTGATTGATGGATTGATGTAATGGGGGTTCTTTGGTGAAAGTGTTGCATAGATTATGTTTTACAGAGCATTTTCAAGTAGCTTTCTGAGCGTCTCTTCAGGATACGCAGTTTTGTGGGCGCTCTTATTTATGTGGCTCACCTTCGGCAGCGTCTCCTACCCGTCATCTTTGTTGTAGCGGTGTAGCGTGCAAGGACAGGAGTAGAAGTAGTGTCAAAAGATGGAGCTAACTGTTTTAATGACATTCAGACTTTACTTAAATCAATAACAGAGCGGCTTCTCATCCGTGGCTCACTAGTGCAACATCAATGCCGGAAATGTGTCCCGTGAAAAACCGTCCGATCGGAACCCTCTAGTAACTAAAGTTCCATTGGTGAATTATGTAAAGCCACTACAGTTTTTAGCGCTTTGATAGCTAGTCTACTAACAGATATAAGTGAGAGCTTTACGCTACTTTATATTACAAATGGCAACATCGGAGGATGAATGCCACATGAGTAGGTCAAGAAAAAGAAGAAGCTTATCGACTACGGTCTCGGCACGGACTACAATTGCGGACATACACACATTTTCAGGACTTATGCAGATCCCAAATACACATCAGCAAGTACCAGAAGGTAAGAAAAGTTGGTTTTGCATAATATTGCGAAACAAAACACCAGATAATATGTCTGCTAATAAGTGCCATTTTGCGGTCCACAATAATACTTGTATATTTAATGCGCCGACAATGCATCAAGTGGTGCGGCTTCATGGCTTACCGAAGTTGTACTAAAAACATTTTGACGGATTTTTAAGTGCTGTGTGTAATGTTCTATATTTTCACTGGAACATTTATGTAACGGCTGGTTGGCATAGCGATGCCGGATTTGTTCCTCCAAGGATGCGTCGGCAAGAACACAGCAAAAAGTAAGATATAATGATTTATTAAAGTAACAAAATAGGCTAGAAACAAAAACACTGGTGCTAATAGAAAAGCAAACAAAAAGCGCTAGCATAGAGGCTAGGAATAATAAACTGAAAACACAAAATACTTGGCACAAAGTATTGGTAGAGCGGCCGTGTCAGCAACTTGAGGGTTGCAGGTTCGATTCCCGCTTGTGCCATCCTAGTTACTGCCGTTGTGTCCTTGGGCAAGACACTTTACCCACCAGCTCCCAGTGCCACCCACACTGGTTTAAATGTAACTTAGATATTGGGTGTCACTATGTAAAGCGCTTTGAGTCACTTGAGAAAAGCGCTATATAAATATAATTCAAAAATTCAATTCAAAAACATCACAATAGCATGAGAGGTAAGAAAAAGCGAAGGCGTAGCGTGTAAGCTAGCGAAAATATATAAATAGAGCAGTTGTCACTGTTGCACGTAGGCAAATTAGGAACCCAGACAGAACTAACAAAAGGGGCGAACTTAAATAAGGAAGGTGATTAGTAAAACAGGTGTGCAGGGTCCGTGAGTAGCAGGTGAAAACAATATGAAACCATGGCGACAGACTAAACAGGAACTAAGGAGTCAAACGACAGAGAGTGATACAAAACAAGTAAACAAAGCAACAATCAGTAAAGATCCGAGCAGTGGATCGCAACAATTTAAAGTCTCAATGTTGTTTATTGGAGTCATACTGCAGTGTACAAGTTTGCAGTTTTGTTCTTAGTGGCTTGGGGATACTGGTGAACCATGAGGTGCAGGCATAGTCAAAATGACACTGTATGAGGGCACCGGCAAGAGTCTTAAGTATATCCCTGTTGATAAACGCAGAAATCCTGTCCAAAAATCTAGTTTTATTATTGATCTTGGTGAATGCTTTTAATGCCATTTTTTCACCAATATTCTCCAATATACAACCTTTATACATTGTAACAATGACCTTGTTTTTGCTGGTGATTATGGTATCACCTGCTTTAATCGTAAAGTCCGGGGATTTACCTAGGTTGTGCTTGGACCCAAATATGATGTCATCACAGAGGTTGCTGTTATAATAACTACATCAGCCTACACAAAACTCGGGTAAAATTATCTTTTTTTCACCACTCTGACCATACTAGATTATAAGGCGCACTGCCAATGAGCGGGTCTATTCAGGTCTTGTGTGTACTTTTTATAACCCAATGTATTGTTCAGAATGGAGTGTTTTCAGCTGATTTAACAACTGTCTGTTTCTTAAAAGCAGGGCCGATCATCTCTCGGAGCGGCCCATTGAAAGAAAAATAGTGCAGCCCTTTCACACAAAGCGACATCTCAGAGCTATCATCAGACAACAATGGCCACATACACTTAAAGACGGTTCCATCCTACAGATGCTCCCCCCGTACAGTAAATATGGGGTTCTCGTATGACTCACATACAGCAGAGAACCACCACCCTTCTATTACCACAACTATTCACATTTTTATTCAACGTGTTATCTCTAATTAAGTGCTATTTCCTGATTATCTCCTGCTCTGTATTTAAAATCAAATCACATTCATGGTGAGAAATGGAGTTCTTTCCTGAAGAAAATGGGATAAACCCCCCAGAGGCAATCATTTTAAAATCAGAGGGAAACCTTCAAACCCTCATTTGCATCTCTGCAGCTTCACCTGGCCCTCGTGTCCTGCGGCTATCTTTCCATTCCATCCTTATTTTCAAAAATCTTTCTTACTCACATTAAACTCTGGACCTCTGAGTACGTGCAGCTTTCATAGTGCTCTAGCAATAGGCATTTTATAGTCCGTGTCCAGGCAGTCAAATGTGTGTAGAGTACATCAGGCAAAGTGCTGCCGCTAACAGTGGCTAGTAAACAGAGGAAGACATATGGGAGGCTTTTATTGGGTTTTACAGGTGGGGTGGGGGAGCAGACATAAGGACGCAAAAAGCTTTTTCTATGAACTGCCTCGAGGGATTCTAAACCCAGGCTCCTTTCCCATGCTATTTTACGGTATTGTTAGCACATCTGCCTCCCGGCCAGGATGTTTCGTGTTCGAATGTCGGCTCTGCACATGCAGAGTTTGCATGTTTTCCCTTTTGGCTTTGCAAGCTTTGTTCGGTCAATTGAGGGACTTCAAACAGGTGTGAATGAGTGAGTGCAGGGCCACTCCACCTGCTCTAAACGCAGGACATGCGCTGTGCGTAGGGCGCGTCTTGCGTAAAGAAACGCATATGAAATAAGAATTTCCAGCAAACGTATTGATATAATAAGAATATAATAGTGATTGTGACATAATTAGGCAGCTCTGCCGCTGGCGGTCTGCTTTGTGTTGCAGTGCCTAGTTTTGGGCGGAGACACCTGATATCCTTTTCGTACCTGACACAATGTTGCCTCACAGTCCCAGAGGCGTAAAGCAATACTGATTGTCTAATAAAAGAGTAATTCAGGAAGTAGTATCCATGTTCTTATGGTTTTATGTATGTTTTTGCACTGAATTAGTTTGCATACAATTTAGTTGTACAAATGTACAATGACAATAAAGATATATTCTATTCTATTCTATTCTAGTGATGCCCCAAACTTGATTTTAGGCTGCCAATTCATATAATCAATGAGTGAGACCGGCCGATACCAATACTGCTACTGTTCTCATGGAATAAGGGTACATTTTTCAGTGTATTTATGGAGAATGCTATTGACAGTTTAAAAATATTAACACAGTATTTTAAATAATTCCTTATGTTCTTGTATTAAATACAATTGTTTGTTCCAAACAAAGTCAATCGTACACAATAACTAAACAAAAGCCCTTAAAGTCCTCCTGTGTCCAGGGAATATGTTTCTGTATCTGTTTATTTCTATCATGTATACAATGTCAGCGTATTACATCACGCAAAGCTTATTTAAATAAATTAATTCTGAGTACCACAATTCACATATGATATATAATGACTCATTTAAATAAGGATCAGGATTTTTATCAAATGTCTTCTTCCTTCTGCTTTGTAAACACTTGGGAGTTTGAATAGCCTCTTAAACTGGATTATATCGGTACAATGTTTGACTTCTTTGCTTAAAGGTGCCATATGTAATAAAATCATTTCAAGTCAGCATTAGATAGCCCTGATATGTCAAAAGGCATCAATAAATCATGTTATTTTCGAATACCTTTATAACTGATAACGGTAGTTCAGCTGGGATATGCTCATTTCAAAATTATATTTACAGCCCCAAAATCTTTTATTGTTTTCATTTCGATGCCCCGCCCTCCACCGTTTGACTAATTAGAAATACAGTGAGTGTGTCACATCCAGGTTGCTAGTTAATCACCGCCATTTTCATTTAGCTACCGCCCCTGGTAAAGTTACTAAACATGTCACACCTTAGTAAATCTAATCTTGTTCATGACAAAGCCAGGAACAAAAGAATGAGTTGTATCGGGGATGCCTCTGAAAATTGGAGACCATTGAAGACGGAGAAGATTTTTTCATCTGACGCCAAAGTTGCTAATTTCTTCCTTGATAGGTAAGTCAGGCATTTATCTTTTCTTATTACTTGTAATACATGGAAATGGACATTTGGTATGTAAACCATATTGTCCAATACAGTCCATGATCTTGCCTAACAAGCTAGTATGTTCCTGCAATGAATGCTTCGGAGCAAAGCACCATCACACTAGTGTAATGCTTACTTAGCATGCTTGACCGGTCATTGACATATAGGCTAACGGGGGAAATATATGCCCGTTAGCCTGTATGTTGATGTGTCATCCAACTGACAGGGCAACATATATTTTCGACAAATAAAACCTATGTGGATATGAGTAGTGTCAGTGCCTATTTCCTTCTCAATATGCTGATACCTTGAAGAAATGCGTTCCAACATTAGCACGGCTAGTTGCGGTTTTTGGTACTGTATGTGCATCAGGCACATATGGGGTGGGATTTGCTTGACACAATATAATGCAATGATTTTCTACTTTGTGTATTGACATGGTAGTAGGATATATAATTTATGCCTATTGTGGTTTTTGCGTAACTTGAGTTGACTCATAGAATCGTACTCTGCACTGAAAGATGGTGATGTGCGTACATGGAAGAGAATGCAGTGCGTCAGGTTGGATGCAACATAGAGTTATGCTGAACCAAATGTGGCGCTAATTTTACTGTTGGCCTTGCCTTGCCATCAATGTAGGCCGATCCGACTAAAATATTGCTGCGTAACTTTACAAATACATTTGGCTAATCCACATCAGTAAAATGTGGCGTAATTACTTAGTTAACCATCTTGCAAGAAGCATAAACAAGAGAACTCGACGATTTCCATTTGAAGTTCCTTGGAGTAGTATTCGGATTCAGTTGTGTATCTGGTAACCTCAGTCAGGGAGAATGGGAGCGGACTACAGAATTTTGATCGTGATTGCAGTACCATTTCTGGCCACATTACTAGATATGGCACATATTTTAATTCCACATTCTGATATATCAAACAAAGTATCAATGTAAGTACCAATGTAAGAGACGGATCAAACTACAAGTGTTCACAAAATACACAGAACAAAAATTATGATGAACATCTTGAACCCCTTTTTTTTTTTTAATTGAGACAAAGATTATTCATGTATTTTACATTTGTTTGCTTGCTATGGTATATTATATTTGTATTATTTATTTGTTCACTGTTCTGTTACAGAGAACACGGAAATTTGATAAAATTGCTATGGTATGAAAAGAAATAGGATTAAATAAGCTCTGTTTCTTCCTATTCCTTTTTGGACGTGCTGTAATGAAACCACTGGAAATATGTGATGCATTACATTGGATCGTATGCATGTTCCAAATAAACTGGAACTGAACTGAACTGAACTGAGTGTGTGTGAATGTTTGCCCTGTGATTGACTGGGATGGACTGCAGCTCATCTGTGACCCTGCAGCTAAGTAAATGAATAATAAACAAATAAATATCGCTGTCAATTGATGTCTGCAGAGCGCAGCATACTTTTTTATGCTTACGATTGATAGTCAACAGTCTCTGCACCACATAGTTACTAATTGGCATGCTGGCTTAAAGCGCTATATGTTTAAGCTGTGCCGTATATCTTGGGGTGATTCATGTTTAATATATAACCCTTCCTCGCGTCAATAGGGCCTTTCAACTGGCTTTAATCAGCTATGTCAGGCGACGCGAGAGGGACCCAAGATTGTGGGGGAAAAGCCGGCAGCCACATGCCTGTCAATGCTCCGTCCCGTCCAATGTGCACTGGGTCTGCCTGGCAGTCAGAGCTCAGTGCTCACCCAGGCTTTAAAAAACGCGTTTAAAAACAACCCTAATTGTGGCTCGTCTCCCTATAGCTCGCGCTTGATTCTCCCGGCCACTGCCACGCGTCCATTTTGCCATACATATTTGCCGTGTCTGCTGCTCCGTAATCAAGCAAGTGTGTTCGGAGAGGGGAGAAGCCTCAAGACGGATACACCCCAGGGATGAATGGTATGAAAATACAATCTAGGCTCGCACTAGGTTGGCTCAATTAACGAGTTAAAAGGCCCGTCCTCTCCTTAAGACTGTGCAGAGCTCCACTGATGGACAAACACTTTCCCGATAACCACGGAGTAGTCTTATTTACTGTAGGAATATCACCGCAGGCAGGATGGTGGCGTGACAATTCTCATATACTGCAGTTCTTGTTTTTATTATGTAATCAACATGCTTTTTTTTGTGTGTGATGGTGACTGAGCCGAGCTGAATCACGGATGCATTCTGGGAGCTCTCTGTTTGACCTGCGTGTTTGTTTTTTGCAGACTGTGCAGCAGGATTGTGCCAGCGACCACACATCCAAGCGCATGGAAGTCACGGCGGGACGGCTGAGTCCAGATTTGACTTGTTTGCCTATGCAAATGCAGTCCGAGGGCTGTTTAACTGCCTGCCAACTCTGTGAGAAAATACACCAGGCACGGCATGGCTCGGTTGGTAAAGCGGCCGTGCTAGCAACTTGAGGGTTTCAGGTTCGATCCACGCTTCCGCCATCCTAGTCACTGCCGTTGTGCCTTTGGGCAAGATACACTATATTGCCAAAAGTATTTGGCCACCTACCTTGACTCACATATGAACTTGAAGTGCCATTCCATTACTAAACCATAGGGTTCAATATGATTTCGGTCCACCTTTTGAGGCTATTACAGCTTCAACTCTTCTGAGAAGGCTGTCCAAACGGTTTTGTAGTTTGTTTATAAGAATTTTTGACTATTCTTTCAAAGGCGTTTTGACGAGGTCACAGTCTCTGTTCTAATTCATCCCAAAGGGTTCAGGTCAGGACTCTATGCAGGCCAGTCAAGTTCATCCACACCAAACTCAGTCATCCATGTCTTCATGGATCTTGTCATGTTAGAAGAGGAAAGGGCCTACTCCAAACGGTTCCCACAAGGTTGGGAGCATGGAATTGTTCAAAATGTTTTGGGATCAGGTCACAGTCTCTGTTCTAATTCATCCCAAAGGGTTCAGGTCAGGACTCTATGCAGGCCAGTCAAGTTCATCCACACCAAACTCAGTCATCCATGTCTTCATGGATCTTGTCATGTTAGAGGAGGAAAGGGCTCGCTCCAAACTGTTCCCACAAGGTTGGGAGCATGGAATTGTTCAAAATGTTTTGGGATCCTAGAGCATTTAAATTTCCTTTCACTGGAACTAAGGGGCCAAGTCCAAGTCTCGTAAAACAACCTCACACAACAATTCCTCCTCCACCAAATTTCACACTCGGCAAAATGCAGTCCAAAATGTACAATTCTCCTGGCAACCTCCAAACCCAGACTCGTCCATCAGATTGCCAGATGGAAAAGTGTGATTCATCACTCCAGAGAACTTGTCTCTACTGCTCTAGAGTCAGTGGCAACGTGCTTTACAGCACTGCATCCCACGCTTTGCATTGGACTTGGTGATTTATGGCTTGGATTCAGATCCACGGCCATGGAAACCCCTTCCATGAAATTCTCTGCATACTGTACATGGGCTAATTGAAGGTCACATGAAGTTTGGAGCTCCGTAACAACTGACGGCGACCTCTTTGCACTATGCGCTTCAGCATCCTCTGACCCCTCTGTCATTGCTGAGTTGCTGTTGTTCCTAAACTCTTCCATTTTCTTGTAATAAAGCCGACAGTTGACTTTGGAATATTTAGGAGCACAGAATACATTTGGCAATATACTGTACTTTACCCACCTGCTCCCAGTTCCATTCACACTGGTTTAACTGTAACTAAGATAATGGATTTCACCATGTAAAGCTCTTTATAAATATAATTCACTTCCCTCGACACTTCACTTGAACAGCAAGTGACCAAATATTGAAACATCAACCAGCGTCGAGACAATTGGGGTATGTCTAATTCGGTGCCTTTTATGAGTCATTCACGGTAGCAGCAGCCCCTCCCAGGCCAGAGAGCCATAATCACCAAGAAGGGTCTCAGGGCACTTGGCATTAATCAATGACTGTAGCATATGTGAAATATGATCTTTAGACAAGGAAAATCACCGTTGCTCATTAGTGGGAGGGTGAATAGAATGAACATTTCGGACCACATAGCTGATCTAGGTTTTTTTTCTGTCACAGTAAGAAAAAATATATATAATAACAAAAACAATTATAAATAAAAAATAAATATATACGTATACAGTACAGTTTATACGCATCTTCTCATTTCAATAAGTTTTCTTTATTTTCATGACTATTTGCATTGTAGATTGCCACTGAAGGCATCAAAATTATGACACCTGTGGAGTGAAAACCATTTAAGGTGACTAGTTCTTGAAGCTCATCAAGAGAATGCCAAGAGTGTGCAAAGCAGGAATTTAGAGCAAAGGGGGGCTATTTAGAAAAAAATATAATATAAAACATGTTTTCAGTTATTTCACCTTTTTTTGTTAAGTACATAACTCCACATAGTTTTGATGTCTTCAGTGACAATCTACAATGTAAATATGTCATGAAGAGGGATTTTTCGCAACTTACTGCTTTGTTCTTACGGGATGCAAACGGACTATTCCGGACAAGGGTAGCAGGTAAGAACATATTTAATTATTCATTAACACTCAACGAAGTACCGTATTTTTCGAACTATAAGTCACAGTTTTTTTCATAGATTGGGGGTGCGACATATACTCCGGAGTGACTTATGTGTGAAATTATTAACACATTACCGTAAAACAGGGGTCTCAAATTCAATTTACCTGGGGGCCACTGGATGCAGAAACTGGGTGAGGCTGGGCCGCAAGAAAAGATTTCTTAAAAAATCTAACGTGCACTTTTTAATGAATTTACCTTCTATGAATGGCTTTCCCGCCCTAGCAACATACTTTCCAACCCTCATGATTTTTCCTGTAGACTCCTGAATTTCAGTGCACCTACCGACAATCTACCGGTGCACCCATTCTCTCAAATTTGTCCCAATTTTCAGCCCGCCGACATTATTAAAGGCGTGCCGTGATTGCACTGCCTTTAACGTCCTCTACAACAGTGGTTCTAAACCACTGTTGTAGGTGTTTTTGAAATGTTTTTTTAATTCAAGTACCCCCTAATCAGAGCAAAGCATTTTTGATTGGATAAAAAGAGATAAAGAAGTAAAATACAGCACTATGTCATCAGTTTATGATTAATTAAATTGTATAACAGTGCAAAATATTGCTCATTTGTAGTGGTCTTTCTTGAACTATTTGGAAAAAAATATAGACAAATAACTAAAAACTTGTTGAAAAATAAACAAGTGATTCTACACAAGATTTCTACACATAGAAGTAATCATCAACATAAAGTGCCCTCTTTGGGGATTGTAATAGAGATCCATCTGGATTCATGAACTTAATTCGAAACATTTCTTCACAATAAATGCATCTTTAACATCAATATTTATGGAACATGTCCACAAAAAGTCTAGCTGTCAACACTGAATATTGGATTGTTGTATAATTTTTTCACAGTTTATGAACTTACATTCATATTTTGTTGAAGTGTTATTCAATAAACATATTTATGAAAGATTTTTGATTTGCTGATATTTTTTATAATATTTAAAAAAAAATCTCACTTACCCCTTGGCATACCTTCAAGTACCCCCAGGGGTAAGCGTACCCCCCATTTGAGAACCACTGCTTTACAACATGTCATCAGTCCACTTTTACATCACACAACCAGCATTCCGGCTCTGTAACATGTTGTATGAGGCTTGTACAGATCTACGCAAGTGAATGCAAGACATACTTATTCAACAGCCATATAGGTCACACTGAGAGTGGCTGTATAAACAACTTTAACAATGTTACAAATAGGCCCACAATGTGAAACCCACACCAAACAAGAATGACAAACACATTTCGGGAGAACATCCCCGCCCTCACACAACTTGAACACAACAGAACAAATACACAGAACACCTTGCAGCCCAAACTCTTCCGGGCTACAATATACACCACCTCAAGACGCAAATGGGGGTAATGTGGGGATTGGGGGTAGCGGGGGGTTTATATTGTAGCTCGGAAGAGTTAGGGCTGCATGGGATTCCTGGTATTTGTTCCGTGGTGTTTATGTTGTGTTAGGGTGAAAATTTTCTCCCGAAATGTGTTTGTCATTGTTGTATGGTGTGGGTTCACAGTGTGGCACATATTTCTAACAATGTTAAAGTTTTTTTTACGGCCACCCTCACTGTGATCAATTATGTCTAGCAAAATCACATGTGCATTTTAAGTAGCCAAAGTTCAAGATATAACTGGGATTGTACGCTGTTTCTTCAGGATGTGGAAGGCGCTAAAGGCAGTGCCATCATGGCACCCCCTGAATATTGTTGATCGGGGAAAAAATCGACAGGAATTCGAGAGAATGGATGCCCTAAAATTCAGGGGTCTCCCGGGAAAATTTGGATAGTTGGCAAGTATGACACTGTCAAGCGCCATTCATATTAAAATTGCGGGCCGAACCAACGTTAAATTGTCATATCAAAGTGTGGCTCCTCTCTGAGCTGCCACCTTATCGTGGTAGAGGAGTTTGCGTGTCCCAATGATCCTAGGAGCTATGTTGTCCGGGGGCTTTATGCCCCCTGGTACGGTCTCCCAAGGCAAACAGGTTCTAGGTGAGGGATCAGACAAAGAACAGCTCGAAGACCTCTATGAAGAAGAAAAAACATGGACCCAGATTTCCCTCGCCCGGACGCGGGTCACCGGGGCCTCCCTCTGGAGCCAGGCCCAGAGGTGGGGCACGATGGCGAGTGCCTGGTGGCCGGGCCTGTTCCCATGGGGCCCGGCTGGGCACAGCCCGAAGAGGCAACATGGGTCACCCCTTCAATGGGCTCACCACCCATAGCAGGGGCCATAGAGGTCGGGTGCAATGTGAGCTGGGCGGCAGCCGAAGGCAGGGCACTTGGCGGTGCGATCCTCGGCTACAGAAGCTAGCTCTTGGGACGTTGAACGTCACCTCACTAGGGGGGAAAGAGCCTGAGCTAGTGCGCGAAGTGGAGAAGTTCCGGCTGGATATAGTCGGACTCACTTCGACGCACAGCAAAGGCTCTGGAACCACTCCTCTCGAGAGGGACTGGGCCCTCTTCCACTCTGGCGTTGCTGGCAGTGAGAGGCGACGGGCTGGGGTGGCAATTCTTGTTGCCCCCCGGCTCAAAGCCTGCACGTTGGAGTTTAACCTGGTGGACGAAAGGGTAGCCCCCCTCCGCCTTCGGGTGGGGGGGACGGGTCCTGACTGTTGTTTGTGCTTATGCACCAAACAGCAGTTCAGAGTACCCACCCTTTTTGGGTACACTCAAGGGAGTACTGGAAAGTGCTCCCCCCGGTGATTCCCTTGTCCTACTGGGGGACTTCAACGCTCACGTTGGCAACGACAGTGAAACCTGGAGAGGCGTGATTGGGAAGAATGGCCGCCCGGATCTGAACCCAAGTGGTGTTTTGTTATTGGACTTTTGTGCTCGTCACAGTTTGTCCATAACAAACACCATGTTCAAACATAAGGGTGTCCATATGTGCACTTGGCACCAGGACACCCTAGGCCGCAGTTCCATGATCGACTTTGTAGTTGTGTCATCGGATTTGCGGCCTTATGTTTTGGACACTCGGGTGAAGAGAGGGGCGGAGCTTTCTACCGATCACCACCTGGTGGTGAGTTGTCTGCGATGGTGGGGGAGGATGCCGGACAGACCTGGGAGGCCCAAACGCATTGTGAGGGTCTGCTGGGAACGTCTGGCAGAGTCTCCTGTCGGACAAAGTTTCAATTCCCACCTCCGGAAGAACTTTGAACATGTCACGAGGGAGGTGCTGGACATTGAGTCCGAGTGGACCATGTTCCGCACTTCTATTGTCGAGGCAGCTGATCGGAGCTGTGGCCGCAAGGTAGTTGGTGGTTGTCGGGGCGGCAATCCTAAAACCCCTTGGTGGACACCAGCGGTGAGGGATGCTGTCAAGCTGAAGAAGGAGTCCTATCGGGTCCTTTTGGCTCATAGGACTCCGGAGGCAGTGGACAGGTACCGACAGGCCAAGCGGTGTGCAGCTTCAGCGGTCGCGGAGGCAAAAACTCGGACATGGAAGGAGTTCGGGGAAGCCATGGAAAACGACTTCCGGACGGCTTCGAAGCGATTCTGTACCACTGTCCGCCGCAGTGCACTATCAACACCGTGTATGGTGCGGATGGTGTTCTGCTGACCTCAACTGCGGATGTTGTGGATAGGTGGAAGGAATACTTCGAAGACCTCCTCAATCCCACCAACACGTCTTCCTATGAGGAAGCAGTGCCTGGGGAATCTGTGGTGGACTCTCCTATTTCTGGGGCTGAGGTCGCTGAGGTAGTTAAAAAGCTCCTCGGTGGCAAGGCCTCTGGATGTTGTGGGGCTGTCTTGGTTGACAAGACTCTGCAGCATCATGTGGACATCGGGGGCGGTACCTCTGGATTGGCAGACCGGGGTGGTGGTTCCTCTCTTTAAGAAGGGGTACTGGAGGGTGTGTTCCAACTATCGTGGGATCACACTCCTCAGCTTTCCCGGTAAGGTTTATTCAGGTGTACTGGAGAGGAGGCTACGCCGGATAGTCGAACCTCGGATTCAGGAGGAACAGTGTGGTTTTCGTCCTGGTCGTGGAACTGTGGACCAGCTCTATACTCTCGGCAGGGTTCTTGAGGGTGCATGGGAGTTTGCCCAACCAGTCTACATGTGCTTTGTGGACTTGGAGAAGGCATTCGACCGTGTCCCTCGGGAAGTCCTGTGGGGAGTGCTCAGAGAGTATGGGGTATCGGACTGTCTGATTGTGGCGGTCCGCTCCCTGTACGATCAGTGCCAGAGCTTGGTCCGCATTGCCGGCAGTAAGTCGAACACATTTCCAGTGAGAGTTGGACTCCGCCAAGGCTGTCCTTTGTCACCGATTCTGTTCATAACTTTTATGGACAGAATTTCTAGGCGCAGTCAAGGCGTTGAGGGGTTCTGGTTTGGTGACCGCAGGATTAGGTCTCTGCTTTTTGCAGATGATGTGGTCCTGATGGCTTCATCTGACCGGGATCTTCAGCTCTCACTGGATCGGTTCGCAGCCGAGTGTGAAGCGACCGGAATGAGAATCAGCACCTCCAAGTCCGAGTCCATGGTTCTCGCCCGGAAAAGGGTGGAATGCCATCTCCGGGTTGGGGCGGAGACCCAGCCCCAAGTGGAGGAGTTCAAGTACCTAGGAGTCTTGTTCACGAGTGAGGGAAGAGTGGATCGTGAGATCGACACGCGGATCGGTGCGCCGTCTTCAGTAATGCGGACGTTGTACCGATCCGTTGTGGTGAAGAAGGAGCTGAGCCGGAAGGCAAAGCTCTCAATTTACCGGTCGATCTACGTTCCCATCCTCACCTATGGTCATGAGCTTTGGGTCATGACCGAAAGGATAAGATCACGGGTACAAGCGGCCGAAACGAGTTTCCTCCGCCGTGTGGCGGGGCTCTCCCTTAGAGATAGGGTGAGAAGCTCTGTCATCCGGGAGGAACTCAAAGTAAAGCCGCTGCTCCTCCACATCGAGAGGAGCCAGATGAGGTGGTTCGGGCATCTGGTCAGGATGCCACCCGAACGCCTCCCTAGGGAGGTGTTTAGGGCACGTCCAACCGGTAGGAGGCCACGGGGAAGACCCAGGACACGTTGGGAAGACTATGTCTCCCGGCTGGCCTGGGAACGCCTCGGGATCCCCCGGGAAGAGCTAGACGAAGTGGCTGGGGAGAGGGAAGTCTGGGTTTCCCTGCTTAGGCAACAGCCTAAGCAGGGATAAGCGGAAGAAGATGGATGGATGGATGGATCAAAGTGTGGGCCGCAAGATAACGGCCCGCGGGCCGCCTGTTTGAGACCCCTGCCGTAAAATATCAAATAATATTATTTTTCTCATTAGCGGAAGAGACGAAAAATATGTCAGCAATCGTCACACACACGTCAAACAATAAGAATTCGGCGGGGGAGGGTCATGGCAGAAGTGCATTGTGGGTCATTGAATGCTTACTGCTATATGCTATATGCTACTGCAGTAGCTATTAAAATGTATCATTTCATCATTGGCAGTAACTTATAAAAACTGAGAAGGGCTGAACAAAAATTGGACCGAAAAGGAAATCATGTACTGCAGATTACAAGCTGGACGTAGTGAAATATGCAGCAGAAAACGACCAGAGGGAACGGCGCATTGTCTACCTTTGGAGTTGGCAGAGTGCTTTAGAAGCGACATCGAGGAAAAAGATTTAATCGGATTTATCGATTAGGAGTGACAGATTGTTTGGTAAACGTATATCATGTTCTATATGTTATTGTTATTTGAATGACTCTTACCATAATATGTTACGTTAACATACCAGGCACCTTCTCAGTTGGTTATTTGTCATATAACGTACACTAATTCAGCCTGTTGTTCACTGTTTTTTATTGATTTTAAATTGCCTTTCAAATGTCTATTCTTGGTGTTGGATTTTATCAAATAAATTTTCCCCAAAAACGGGATTTATACTCCAGTGCGACGTATATGTGTTTTTTTCCTTCTTTATTATGCATTTTCGGCCGGAGCGACTTATTTTTTATATAATCCAAAGAATACGGAACAAAAACAGAAAACAACCATAAGGCAAGCGTGCCTATTGCACACAGAAGCTAAGGCAAAAAACTTAAAACATGAAAGTATAGACATGAAAACAACTTACCAAATTATGGCATAGAACAAACAAAACTTACTGTGGCATGAAATAAATAACTAGCAAAACTTGGAATTGGACATGGAACGAGCAACATGAACTGTGGTATCGCAGGACAACAAGTAATGACACCAGGCCGACTGACTGGCAAAGACAGGCTTAAATAAGGGTCTTGATTAGAAATAGGTGCGCGGTCCGAACACTGGAGGCGGGTGAAAATTATAAGTCGGCATGGTAAACAAACAAAACAAGGGAGCGCAAACAGGAACTAAAAGAGTCCAAAAAGTAACAAAAAAATAACAAAAACATAATCCAGACCACAGATCATGACAAAATAGCCATGAAAATAGGATGTTTGGCCTGTATATATATATATATATATATATATATATATATATATATATATATATATACATATATATATATTATGGCTGTCAATTATAGCGCGTTAACGCATGTGAATCATAAACATTTTTTATGGCGTTATCATAAATGAATTAAAATTATTTGTTATGACCGCACGTAAACCCGGAAATCTGCACATAGTGTTACACAATGCAAAGATGAATGACGACAGCCGGACAATTTCACTTCAGAACCCACTCACAGGGAACGTAAGATAAAAGTGAGGTAATTTGTTGTCATTGCAGCGACAAACTTTCTCACCATCGGCGCACAACAAGTTTAAAATAGCATCTTAAAGCAAAGCACATGCATGGTTTCTACGGGGAATTAATAAGGATTAGATAAATTATACAAAAAATAAGGCCTTAAATGTAATTGAATTTTTATGTCCAGAGACATTAAAGATTTTTATACAATTGTAGGACTGCGCTAATAGTAATAAGACGATCAATCAACCGGTAATTGAAAATAAACACAATAACTTTGCCGCCATCGATAAATTGATTCAACTGCCTGACACCTTATTCATAGCTTGCTATCTACTGTACCCATTTTAATTAACTGAGAGGGTGTAAAATATAATCTATTAAAGATGTTTAATTGACTCAATTAATTTTTAATGCATCTAAGGGATGCAAATATCATTCTATGATGTGTCATGGAGTAAATGAGATGTAAATACTGCATTATGTAAAGTTCTTTATGGGTGTGTTTACTATCTGTACCTTGTTTGCTATATTAGTGCAAGTACTTTAAAGATGTGCTCTTAATTCTTACTATACTTAATGTCACCAGGTTTTAAGCCAATGAATGCCTTGCAATTAAGTAAAATATTTCAACAACGTGCTTTGATTACTGGGGCTGTGAATCTTTGGGTGTCCCACGATTCATTCAATATCGATTCTTGGGGTCACGATTCATTCAGAATCGATTTTTTTTTTCAATTCAACACGATTCTCGATTCAAAAACGATTTTTTTCCCGATTCAAAAGGATTCTCTATTAATTCAATACATATGATTTCAGCAGGATCTACCCCAGTCTGCTGACATGCAAGCAGAGTAGTATATTTTTGTAAAAAGCTTTTATGATTGTAAAGGACAATGTTTTATCAACTGATAATGTAAATTTGTTTTAACTATTAAATGAACCAAAAATATGACTTATTTCATCTTTGTGAAAATATTGGACACAGTGTGTTGTCAAGCTTATGAGATGCGATGCAAGTGTAAGCCACTGTGACACTATTGTTTTTTTTTTTGTTTTTTATAAATGTCTAATGAAAATGTCAATGAGGTATTTTTAATCACTGCTATGTTGAAATCATAATTAATATTGATACTGTTGTTGATAATATTCATTTTTGTTTCACTACTTTTGGTTTTGTTCTGTGTCGTGTTTGTGTCTCCTCTCAATTGCTCTGTTTATTGCAGTTCTGAGTGTTGCTGGGTCAGGTTTGGTTTTGGATATGAATTGCATTGTTATGGTATTGCTGTGCATTCTTTTGTTGGATTGATTAATTAAAAAAAAAAAAAAAGATATCCAAAAAAAAAAGAACATACATTTTTTCTACAATAAGAATGAATTTTGAATCGCACAACGTGAGAATCGCGATTCAAATTCGAATCGATTTTTTCCCACACCCCAATTGATTACATTCTGACAACAAATTAGCATTTGTGTTCAAATATTGGGGTCTTTTTTTTGCAAATTATAAATATGCAAGCAATAATAACCTGTTCAACATTATTCATAGCTCATGAGTGTGATTAATCTGATTAAAGGTTATCTGTTGACAGCTCTTATATATATATATATATATATATATATATATACATATATATATATATATATATATATATATATATATATATATATATATATATATATATATATATATATATATCAGAGATGCGCGGATAGGCAATTATATCATCCGCAACCGCATCAGTAAAGTCGTCATCCACCCGCCACGCACCCGAACCAACATTTCATCAAACCCACACCCGCCACCCACCCGTTGTTATATATCTAATATAGACGATGCAAGGCATTAGTGAGGTTAGAAAGTGTAACTCCCTCCAAATAGCACAGACACAATGGTTTTGTTGAACTGATTTATTTGAAGGCTTTCTTTCCCTTCAAATTCACCGTGAAAACTGTAATAAATTAAGCATGTTACAAACGTAAAAATAATAACATGCACAGCATGTGGAGCAAACATTTTACGAAGTAAAATACCAACAAATGACAAATACCTTGTTGGCCATACCCGGAAGTAGCTTCCTTACATCCGTCGACAGACCAAACGAGACACTTCGAAATAAAAGTATGCACACATACTGTTTCAAAGAGTGCTGCTCGTTTTTCGTATATGGGTAACAACATTTAACTATTTATAAATGGTTGATTTCTATAGGCTAGTAAGGTAAAGTGTTGTATCTGACAAGTTTGGGCTATCTTGCTTCTGCAGCCTTCATCAGAAGTGTCACGTGATGTTAGCGTGACGTTGTCTGTGACGTGATATATGGATTGTACCATCAAGAGTTGTCAGGTACAACTCTTTACCTACTAGCCTATATAAATCAACCATTTATAAATACACGTCAGTAGGCTAAATGAACCTCTTCAACATAACATTTAACTATGTATAATGTAGCGGCTGGCTACGGGGTGTTAGCCAATGACTTTGGCTGGGGGGCGGGATTTCCGGGAAAGATAGGGAAGTGACGTTATTGACAGGAAGTGAGAGTTTGAGTTGTCCCAGGAAAAGCGTTAGAGACATGAGAGCTGTTGTGTGGTTGTATTACATCTTGTGCAATAAAGACAAGACAAAGGAAGAAGTTTTATGAGCCTACATTCCTGGGATTATTACAATATATATTTCCGAATTGGTTCAACCGCCACTTGCCCAAATCTATTTAAAATCCATTTTTTCGTCATGTCACCCGCCCGACCCGCGGTTTATCCGCGGACTCCGCGGTTGTGACCGCAAACCGTGCATCTCTAATATATATATATGTCTTGATTGGATTATCCAGAGAATAGTGCTCGATACCGTGGTAGAGCGCAATATGTAGGTGTGGGAAAAAAATCACAAGACTACTTCATCTCTACAGAACTGTTTCATGAGGGGTTCCCTCAATCATCGGGAGATTTTAATGGAAGCATTCACATACAATGGTTTATATAGGGCACAGAGTGGGTGGGTACAGGCAGGCGTAGGGTGTGGTGATTGGCTCATGTGTTACCTAGGAGGTGTTTCCGTCTGTGGCGGCATGTTGAAATGATTTCACTGCGCTTGTTGAGGGATGATAGATCTGGATGATATATAATAAACAGTTTCTCTTTTAAGCATAGGTTGCATCTTTTATTACCACTGTTGTAAGGTGTGCTGGATGCAAGAATTTGCCATGTTATTGAATATTCAACATTATTGTCTTTGAGGTTCCAAATGTGTTTGCTGAGTTCTGTAGAATTCCGCAAAGGCTGGTTTCTAAAGGAGGCGTTGTGATTATTCCATCTTGTTTTGAACGCTCCTTCGGTTAATCCTACGTATGTGTCGGATGTGTTAATGTCCTTGCGTATTACCTTTGCTTGGTAAACGACTGATGTCTGTAAGCACCCTCCGTTGAGAGGGCAATCAGGTTTCTTGCGACAGTTACAGTCCTTATTGGTTTCAGAGTCGTTTAGTCTGGGGGTAGGCAGTCCTTTTGCAATTGCTTTGTTGTGGTTTGAAATGATTTGTTGTATGTTATTCATACAGCTGTAGCTCAATTTAATGTTGTTCTTGTTGAATATTTTTCTTAGGGTGTTGCCTTTGGGGAAGAGTTTGTCGATCAGAGTGAGGAACTTGCGGCCGATGTTGGTTGAGACATCAACCAATGGCGGATTATACCGCCATTCAGTAAAAATGTCTCAACCAACATCGGCCGCAAGTTCCTCACTCTGATCGACAAACTCTTCCCCAAAGGCAACACCCTAAGAAAACTATTCAACAAGAACAACATTAAATTGAGCTACAGCTGTATGAATAACATACAACAAATCATTTCAAACCACAACAAAGCAATTGCAAAAGGACTGCCTACACCCAGACTAAACGACTCTGAAACCAATAAGGACTGTAACTGTCGCAAGAAACCTGATTGCCCTCTCAACGGAGGGTGCTTACAGACATCAGTCGTTTACCAAGCAAAGGTAATACGCAAGGACATTAACACATCCGACACATACGTAGGATTAACCGAAGGAGCGTTCAAAACAAGATGGAATAATCACAACGCCTCCTTTAGAAACCAGCCTTTGCGGAATTCTACAGAACTCAGCAAACACATTTGGAACCTCAAAGACAATAATGTTGAATATTCAATGACATGGCAAATTCTTGCATCCAGCACACCTTACAACAGTGGTAATAAAAGAAGCAACCTATGCTTGAAAGAGAAACTGTTTATTATATATCATCCAGATCTATCATCCCTCAACAAGCGCAGTGAAATCATTTCAACATGCCGCCACAGACGGAAACACCTCCTAGGTAACACATGAGCCAATCACCACACCCTACGCCTGCCTGTACCCACCCACTCTGTCCCCTATATAAACCATTGTATGTGAATGCTTCCATTAAAATCTCCTGATGATTGAGGGAACCCCTCATGAAACAGTTCTGTAGAGATGAAGTAGTCTTGTGATTTTTTTCCCACACCTACATATATATATATATATATATATATATGAAAACAAGGATGTGATACACAGCCATTTTTTGCAAGTTTTACCACTTACAAAGCCTGTAGAATTCTGTAATGTTTATCATATACAGTAGGTACCCTTCAACAGTGAGTGACAGAATTTAAAACAAAACTCCAGAAAATGACGTTGTATGACTTTTAAATGATGACAGTCTCAAAGAAAACGATTAGTAACACACTATGTTGTCATGGATTCAAATTCTGCAGTGCACACTTAAGCAAGGTTAAGCCAGTGCATGCCAAGGCCTGTTTGAAGTTTGCCAATGACCATCTGGGTGATCCAGAGAAAGAATAGGAGAAGGTCATGTAGTGGGATGAGACAAAAATTGAGCTTTTTGGTCCAAACTCCACCTCCCGTGTTTGGAGGAAGAATAAGAATGGGTACAATTCCAAAAACATCATCCCAACTGTGAAGCACAGACTGGCAACAGAAAACAACCTGAAACACACAACCAGGACAACTAAAGAGTGGCTCTGTAAGAAGCATCTCAATGTCCTGGAGTGACCTTGCCAGTCTCCAAACATTAACCCACTTTAAACTCTTTGGAGAGAGCTGATGTTCCGTATTGCCCCGAGACAGCCCCAAAACCTGAAGGATCTGGAGAAGATCTGGGTGGGTCAAAGTTCCTACTGCAATATGTGCAAAGATGGTCAAGAACTATTGGAAACATATAATTTCTGTAGTCAGAAAAACAAAGGTTTCTGTACCAAATATTAAATTATGTTTTTCTGGTGAATCAAATATTTATGTCATGCAATAAAATACCATTTTGAAGAGTACCTATGATAAAGATTACAGACTTTGACATGCTTTGCAAAATCCACCATGTATCAAAATACTGTATCAAATAATATTCAGTATATATATATATATATATATATATATATATATATATATATATATATATATATATATATATATATATATATATATATATATATGTAGGTGTGGGAAAAAATCACAAGACTACTTCATCTCTACAGATCTGTTTCATGAGGGGTTCCCTCAATCATCAGGAGATTTTAATGGAAGCATTCACATACAATGGTTTATATAGAGCACAGAGTGGGTGGGTGGGTTTATATAGAGCACTCTGTGCTCTATATAAACCATTGTATGTGAATGCTTCCATTAAAATCTCCTGATGATTGAGGGAACCCCTAATGAAACAGATCTGTAGAGATGAAGTAGTCTTGTGATTTTTTCCCACACCTACATATTGCGCTCTACCACGGTATCGAGCACTATTCTCCGGATAATCCAATCAAGACATATATATATATATATATATATATATATATATATATATATATATATGTATGTATGTACTGTATATACTACGATGAGGTGGCGACTTGTCCAGGGTTGAGAGGGACCACCCGAGACCCCGAACGGGATATATATATATATATATATATATATATATATATATGTATGTATGTATATACTACGATGAGGTGGCGACTTGTCCAGGGTTGAGAGGGACCACCCGAGACCCCGAACGGGATATATATATATATATATATATATATATATATATATATATACATATATATATATATATATATATATATATATATATATATATATATATATATATATATATATATATATATATATGAGTTTTCTATAATTTCATGACTATTTACATTGTATATTGTCACTGAAGGCATCCAAACTATGAATGAACACTTGTGGAGTTATGTACTTAACAAAAAAAGGTGAATTACTTAAAAACATGTTTTATATTCTAGTTTTTCAAAGTAGCTACCCTTTGCTCTAAATACTGCTTTGAGCACTCTTGGCATTCTCTCGATGAACTTCAAGAGGTAGTCACCTGAAAAGGTTTTCACTCCACAGGTGTCATAGTTTTGATGCCTTCAGTCACAATCTACAAGGTCAGTCGTCTTGAAAATAAAGAAAACGCATTGAAATGAGATAGTGTGTCCAAACATTTGCCTGTACTGTATATATATATATATATATATATACATATATATATATATATATATATATATATATATATATATATATATATATATATATATATATATAGATAGATATAGATATAAATATACACACACACGTTTATTTATTTATTTTTTCCACTTTAACACAAAGGACCCCATTCAGCTGTGGCCAAACCAGAGCGAGATGCATTGCTTTGCCAATCTGTTGGCTCTCAGCTCTAGTAGGTCCATGCCTGAGCTCAATCCCTCACTCCCATGCCTGCACAATTGCTTGCCTACAACTCATTGTGCTCCTCCAGATGTACAAATTGCCTCTGCTGCCAAGGCAAGCACATGGATGATATGCTTACAAAAGTTAGATTACTGATGGGTAATCAAAATCA
The DNA here is from genome assembly GCF_033978795.1 of Nerophis ophidion. Lineage (NCBI taxonomy): Eukaryota > Metazoa > Chordata > Actinopteri > Syngnathiformes > Syngnathidae > Nerophis > Nerophis ophidion. The sequence continues at coordinate 27,154,894 of NC_084622.1, forward strand.
ATAAAAGTGACCATTGTTTTGAAGTGGGGGAATGAGCGAGAACAATAATAGTGTCTTCCAACCACTGAGGATATGATTTGTTGTTTATTTGTTAGTTTTTTTGGCTCAGTCAGAGCAAGCGCAATCACATTTGTTCCCATGAGTCTGTTTTCCCCCCGCCCCACCACCAACACACACACACCAGATTTAAAATGTCCCAATCAGCCCAGTAAATGTACATTTCAGTTCCGAGACGTGAGTGTGTATTTGTGCTCTCGATGTCCCACTTCATGTGTCCCTCCAGGTTTGGCTCATTACTCCCCTTTTTCCCTGCTCCACCTCTTGATCCTCCTCCTCTCCACCTTGCTCGCTCCATCTCCACATGGTGCTTTCTGCAGTGGCAACAGTCCGAAAGGACAATGACTTAGGTTACCAGAGGCATGTAAATAGCAGTGGTGTGCCGTCAGGGCCAGCAAGGCCTTCTCTGTTGGCCTAACATAACCAGAAATCATTGTCATAATTAAATATAAAAGTATATTTATAAATACTGTCCCTAAATATCTAAAAGTATTCATATTATCTTCATGTCATATTATGCTCTTTGTTTTTAGTGTAGAGTTTTTATCCAAGCTTATGTTGCCATGCTGTACCAAATCTCCCCGAGGGCTTCAGAATCAACAAGGCGGGCGTCTGTGCACTGTAAGTTAATTATCTGAGTCCTTTTGTTGTGTTATTCATAGAGGTCTTCGAGCTGCTCTTTGTCTGATTCCTCACCTATGACCAGTTTGCCTTGGGAGACCGTACCAGAGGGCATAGAAGCCCCCGGACAACATAGCGCCTAGGATCATTGGGACACGCAAACTCCTCTACTGCGTTAAGGTGGCAGCTCTCTAACCGCCGCAGCCGGGTGGTTGGGGACCACTGTGTTAGATGATCTCTGGCCCAGAGAAGCCGCGGCATTTCCGGATGTTGTTGATAAATGGCTTTCGCTTTGCATAGTAGAGATTTAACTTGCACTTACAGATGTAGTGACGAACTGTATTTAGTGACAGTGGTTTTCTGAAGGGTTCCTGAGCCCATGTGGTGATATCCTTTAGACAGTGATGTCAGTTGTTGATACTGTGCCGTCTGCGGGATCGAAGGTCACAGTCATTCAATGTTGGTTTCCGGCCATGCCGCTTACGTGGAGGGATTTCTCCAGATTCTCTGAAAATTTTGATGATATTATGGACCGTAGATGTTGAAATCCCTAAATTTCTTCCAATTGCACTTTGAGAAACAGTGTTCTTAAACTGTTTGACTATTTGCTCACGCAGTTGTGGACAAAGAGGTGTACCTCGCCCCATCCTTTCTTGTGAAAGACTGAGCATTTTTTGGGAAGCTGTTTTTAAACCCAATCATGGCACCCGCCTGTTCCCAATTAGCCTGCACACCTGTGGGATGTTCAGAATAAGTGTTTGATGAGCATTCCTCAACTTTATCAGTATTTATTGCCACCTTTCCCAACTTCTTTGTCACGTGTTGCTGGCATCAAATTCTAAAGTTATTGATTATTTGCAAAAAAAAAAATGTTTATCAGTTTGAACATCAAATATGTTGTCTTTGTAGCATATTCAACTGAATATGGGTTGAAAATGATTTGCAAATCATTGTATTCCGTTTATATTTACATCTAACACAATTTATTTTATTATAAATATATATAAATAAAATAAATAGTTGAATTTCCGACGGCACCTATCAAATACACAGTAATAAAAACACAGTTGTTCTACTAACTGTACTGTGCCTGCTGGTTACTAAAAAAAACAAAAAAACACTTACCTTTCACTATTTGAGTACCTTTGTTTTGCCATTTGCGTACTGGCGAGTGATCTCCGAATCCGGGAACATTTACGTCACGGATTTATTGTAGACATCCGTGAATGAGAACGGGATGTTGTTTCCAGCTATCAGCATAGCCGTCTTTGTCTCAGCATAAGTTACACCACTAGGTCTCCATTTTGCAAGGTGGCCCATAATACTGTGTTGTGAACGATGTTTCGCTGCAGATGCTTTGTGCTTCGCTGACCGTTCATGACTGAGTATATCCGTTCGGCCACCGTGTCCAATGGACAGGTCTGTTCTACAAAATTTACAGGCAACATACCCCTTCCCCTTCGAACTTTCCTGGATGAACTGAAACTCTTGTTCCCATTCGTTTCGGAACTTGCAAGCGTATTTTTTCATTTTGCTCGTCGACGGTGTAATATATTGGGTTGGAGTCAATAACCAGGTGACGTGATGAAGTTACGTCTCTTTACTGTGGGCTTCAGAACAAGACTCCCTAATGCATATGTTCCTTGACTGCACTTAATTGTAGAAAATATGCAGAATATATTTATATTATTCATATATTATATGTATAATATTTTATATATATTATATTTATCTATTATTATCATTGTTTATTGTGAGCGAACTGTGGTGCTGAATTTCCCCCAGGAATCAAGAAAGTGCATTCTATTGTATTCTATGTACAGTAGATGGCAGTATTGTCCTGTTTAAGAGGGTCACAACATTGCTGAGTCAGGTCTGCATAGAGCTGGAGGGGGCGTGGCCTCCAGCTCCGCCTGAATTTCGGGAGATTTTCGGGAGGAAATTTGTCCCGGGAGGTTTTCGGGAGAGGCACTGAATATTGGGAGTATCCCGGAAAATCTGGAAGGGTTGGCAAGTATGCATACCGGCGTAGTGAGTTTACATTATCCACTCAAGGAACTGTAGTGATTAGAGAGTTCCGGTCGGACGTTTTTTCACAGGACACATGTTGTTGTTTCCGAATGAGGAGATGCTGCTCCTTTATTGATTTAAGTAAAGTCTCAATGTCATTAAAACAGTTAGCTTCATCTTTTGGCACTTCTTCCACTCGCGTCCTTGCACGCTACACCTTTACAACAAAGAAGATGGGGAGAAGACGCCGCCAAAGGTAAGCCATGAAAATAAGACTGCCCACAAAATGGCGCATCAGGAAACGACTGTCAGAAAGCGGCTTGAAGATGATCTGCAAAACATAATCTATGTAACATTTTGACCAAAGAACCTCCATTCCATGTTATGTAGACCACATGGAAGTGTTTTCCATTTAGAAAAATAATAATAATAATATGACTTCTTTAATGCGCTCTATAATCTGGTGCGCCTTATATATGAAAAAAGATTAAAAAATGTAACATTTATCGTCAGTGCGCCTTATATCCTATGCACTCTATGGTCCGGAAAATACAGTACAATCAAATTGACTAACAGAAAAGGGAGAAATAACACTACGTGTTGACATGCAATTTTTTTTTTTTCCTTTTGAAAAAGTTCCTCCATGATCAGTTCAGTTTGTTCCCCCTTCAAGCCAAATATCCTTTCATAGTTCATGGATGTGGAAAAAGGAGGAGGAAGGTGGAAAAAAAATTGTCCTATCAGCTCTCCCCTTCTTACGAAGAAATGTGATCGTGTCAAAAAGAAACTTGTACACAAAACCTAAACATTACATTATTTTATCCATTGAGTGGACAATTAAGATGAAAGGAGGTTTTGTGCATCAATACCGAATCAGTCTGCAGCCGTCTGCTGCAAGCCACATCAGGAGCAGCTGATTACTCGCACCGCTGATTTCTTCTTTGTCACGGAGTAGCAGCAGTCAATCAGGAGGGTGCTTGCTGTCAGTTGACATGTCATATTTAAACATTGTCTTGTTTGACGTGGGTTACGAATGGGTGATAACTAACTGTACTTGGAACGCCCCCTTTCCATCGCCAGACTCGATATGTCACCCCTCCTGGATGTGACGTCATCTACAGAACTGGAGCCTTTTTCCCCGCATAGACAGTTTGAATAAAGCCATGTAAAACTACAAACCCCGTTTCCATATGTGTTGGGAAATTGTGTTAGATGTGAATATAAACGGAATAAAATGATTTGCAAATCCTTCTCAACCCATATTCAATTGAATGCACTACAAAGACAAGATATTTGATGTTCAAACTCATAAACTTTTTTTTTTTTGCAAATAATAATTCACTTAGAATTTCATGGCTGCAACTCATGCCAAAGTAGTTGGGGTAGGGCACGTTCACTGTGTTACATCACCTTTTCTTTTAAAAACACTCAATAAACGTTTGGGAACTGAGGAAACTAATTGTTGAAGCTTTGAAAGTGGAATTTTTTAGTTGTTCAACAGTCCGGGGTCTCTGCTGCCGTATTTTACGCTTCATAATGCGCCACACATTTTCGATGAGAGACATGTCTGGACTGCAGGCGGCCCAGGAAAGTACCCGCACTCTTTTACTACGAAGCCACGCTGTTCTAACAAGTGACTTGGCATTGTTTTGCTGAAATAAGCAGGGGTGTCCTTGATAACGTTGCTTGGATGACATCATATGTTACTCCAAAACCTGTATGGACCTTTCAGCATTAATGGTGCCTTCCCAGATGTGTAAGTTACCCATGCCTTGGGCACTAATACACCCCCATACCATCACAGATGCCCGGCTTTTGAACTTTGCGCCTAGAACAATCCGGATGGTTATTTTCCTCTTTGTTCCAGAAGACACCACGTCCACAGTTTCCAAATATAACTTGAAATGTGGACTCGTCAGACCACAGAACACTTTTCCACTTTGCATCAGTCCAACTTAGATGAGCTCGGGCCCAGCCAAGCCGGCGAGGTTCCTGTGTGTTGTTGATAAATGGCTTTCACTTTGCATAGTAGAGTTTTAACTTGCACTTACAGATGTAGCGACCAACTGTAATTACTGACAGTGGTTTTATGAAGTGTTCCTGAGCCCATGTGGTGATATCCTTAACAAACTGATGTCTGTTTTTGATGCAGTACCACCTGAGGCATCAAAGGTCCGTAATATCATCGCTTACTCGCAGTGATTTCTCCCGATTCTCTGAACCTTTTGATGATTTTACAGCCCGTAGATGGTAAAATCCCTAAATTCCTTGCAATAGCTCATTGGGAAATATTTTAAAACTGTTCGACAATTTGCTTACAAAGTGGTGACCCTCGCCCCATCCTTGTTTGTGAATTACTTAGCATTTCATGGAAGATGTTTTTATACCCAATCATGGCACCCACCTGTTCCCAATTAGCCTGCACACCTGTGGGATGTTCCAAATAAGTGTTTGATGAGCATTCCTCAACTTTATCAGTATTTATTGCCACCTTTCCCAACTTCTTTGTCACATGTTGCTGGCATCAAATTCTATAGTTTATGATTGTTTGCAAAATAAAAAATGTTTATCAGTTTGAACATCAAATATGTTGTCTTTGTAGCATATTCAACTGAATATGGGTTGAAAATGATTTGCAAATCATTGTATTCTGTTTATATTTACATCTAACACAATTTCCCAACTCATATGGAAACGGTGTTTGTAATATTTTGATTACTTAATTGCATTTTTTTTGTCACCAAGGTGTATGATTACTTAAAAATTGATGTGACATCACAAGTTTCCTTTTGGGTGTGCAGCAAGCTGTTGGAGATATTTTATCAGTTGTGGCCAGTGCCTTGTACTTTGCAGTGGTTCGTTGAGGCAGCAGCACCAGCAAAAGGGACTCAAACCGGATTGAAAAACTGATATACGTAATATAATGTAAATATTACGTATATAGGTTATATTTTATATCGCTATATTTAGTCTATTTATACCTGCATTGTCCTTTCCATCCTTACACTTTCCATCATTGTAACTGAGCTACTGTGTAGCAATTTGATCCACAATTTCCCTTGTGGATCATTAAAGGGGAAAATTATCACAATTTCAAAAGGGCTAAAAAAAAATAAAAATCAGTTCCCAGTGGCATGTTGTATTTTTTTAAGGTTTTTTCTAAATTTTACCGGTCTCCGAATATCCCTAAAAAAAGCTTTAAAGTGCTTGATTTTCGCTATTTGCAATACGACTATCCATTTCCCTGTGACGTCATAAACAAACAATGGCGAATAGCACAGCAAGACATTAGCTCGGATTCAGACTCGGATTTCAGCGGCTAAAGCGATTCAATAGATTACGCATGTATTGAAATGGATGATTGGAGTATGAAAGTATTGAAGAACAAACTGAAGCTATTGAGCGAATAGCTATTGACGCTATTCATAGCCATAGCATGGCCAAATAGCTGCGTTAGCATCGCCGGTAAAATGTGCGGACCAAACGATCAGGACTTTCGCATCTTGTGACACTGGAGCAACTTAAATCCGTCGATTGGTATGTGTTTTTTTTATATTAAATGTGGGTGGAAGGAAACGTAATATAGTTGCAAATGCATCTGCAGGTTATCCATACATCTCTGTGCCATGTATGCTTTAGCACCGCCGGTAAATAGCATGTTAGCATGGATTAGCGTAGCATGTTAGCATCGATTAGCTGGCAGTCAACATCAACAAAACTCACCTTTGTGATTTCTGTGACTTTATCGTTGCAAATGCATCTGCAGGTTATCCATACATCTCTGTGCCATGTCTGCTTTAGCACCGCCGGTAAATAGCATGTTAGCATCGATTAGCATAGCATGTTAGCATCGATTAGCTGGCAGTCACGCCGCAACCAAATATGTCTGATTAGCACATAAGTCAACATCAACAAAACTCACCTTTGTGATTTAGTTGACTTTATCATCGCAAATGCATCTGCAGGTTATCCATACATCTCTGTGCCATGTCTGTCATCGCCGGTAAATTGTGGAGACACTGGCACATTCAATGGGGGTCTGGCGGCAGACACTTTTGCATCTTCGGGCCAGTGGTGCAACTTGAATCCCTCCCTGTTAGTGTTGTTACACCCTCCGACAACACACCGACGAGGCATGATGTCTCCAAGGTTCCAAAAAATAGTCGAAAAAACGCAAAATAACAGAGCTTAGACCCAATGTTTACAATGTGTTGAAAATGAAAATGGCGGCTGTATTACCTCGGCGACGCCACAATCTGACGTCATCGCTTCCAGAGCGATAAACTGAAAGGCGTTTAATTCGCCAAAATTCACCCATTTAGAGTTCTGAAATCGGTTACAAAAATATACGGTCTTTTTTCTGCACCATCAACGTATATATTGACGCTCACATAGGTCTGGTGATAATGTTCCCCTTTAAAGTTTGTCTAAGTCTAACTTCCCTGCTTTTCCAAAGACACCATATCCTGTTTCCCCATGCTCTTTCAGCACTCCCTTAACGATATTGAGGAAAACATCCGTAGAAGAGGACATAAAAATAAAATAATCACATCTTAATTTTTTCACCTTAAGGGAGCTCCTGGTTTTCATGAACATATTTAGCTTGAATATTTTAATTATTTTTCATCCCGACTCCAAATAAATCCTTATTCTTCCAAGTCAGAATCATTCCAATGATCGCTGCAAATTATACTCCTCTCGCTTGGTCCGTCCCATTTTGCATGAGTCAGTTTGACTGGCGAGGTCCGTACTTCAATCATATTCCCATCATTTGGAAATTGCTATAACCTGCAACAATGCATCTAGCAGACATATTTGATAATACAGAGGAATACAGGGCACTGGTGAAGGTCTTTGTCACATGGTGTGGAAAGAACCACCTCCAGCTCAATGTGAGGAAGACCAAGGAGCTGGTTGTGAACCTGGGAAGGAGGAGGAGTACTTCGGCAATATTGCAGTCTACATGTATCTCTTATGTTTGACTGCCATCTACTGGTCACACTTACATTTCACCATTAACCAAATAAAATAGCTTCGAGGTCGGTAACCAAAACTAGAATTATTCCGTACATTAGGCGCACCGGGTTATAAGGCGCACTGTCGAGTTTTGAGGGGGGAACAAAGATTTTAAGTGCACCTTATCGTCCGGAAAATACGGAACTGTAAGCATTTTTTGTTTTCTATTATCAAAAGTCGTAAAGGACGGCAGGATGACTGTTCGGTACCGTACAATGTTTACCACCCTTAAGGGTACCACCTAAACATTTGAGCTTCTGTAGATACAATATTTATTTGCAGACTGGTCTACAATACAGTTACCCAATGGTTCCAAATTTAAGGTGCAAATCCAACAGGACAGGATAATAGTTTCTTCTGCAGGGATTATGGAGTAACCCATAAACTGGGTAAACACCCTTACTTTAAATGTTGTTAAACTCCAACTAACACCCGGAGGGGCTAAATAGGCTCGGGCATATAGGAAGGGATACTTTTTGGACATTCCCTGTTAAGCATTCTGCCGATGTTAACCCAAAGAAAGTCTTAGATATTTTTGGTATCGTTTAAAAATGGAAATCAATACATACCACCTGACAAAAGCTGGATTAATGAATGGATGTCCTCCATTGTTTAGTGGATAACATTCGTCTTTATATGTGTATGGAGAGTTATCACTAGCCATATATACACGACCGTGATTGGGAATGCATGTCAAATCAAGGTTTACAATCCTATCCCTTTGTAGCTCTAGATCAGGGGTGTCAAACTCATTTTAGCTCAGGGGCCGCATGGAGGAAAATCTATTCCAAAGTGGGCCGGAATGGTAAAATCATGGCATGATAACTTAAAAATAAAGACAACTCCAGGTTGTTTACTTTGTTTTACTTTGGCCAAATGGAGAACAATGCCATTCGGAAAACGTACAAATCACAAATAATCCTCTGGACAAAACAGTTCAAGTTTGTTGAAAATTCTGAGAAAATTGTTGCAGTTTCAAAAACACAATGAGCATAGAATTTGTCTTAGTGTATCTACAAAGCCTGCGATGAGGTGGCGACATGTCCAGGGTGTAACCCGCCTTCCGCCTGAATGCAGCTGAGATAGGCTGCAGCACCCCCCGGCAAAACCCCAAAACGGACAAGTGGTAGAAAATGGATGGATGGATGGTATCAACAAAGCCAGGATTAAACTTTAAGTCGCAGTCATTCTGCAATTGAACAAATAACACAACATGTAAACTCTTCTAGGTATCAAATACCTCCTTTGTCATGTCCATGTATCAATCCAGTGCTAGAACCGTAGAAATGGAGGTAAACATTTTTGGAAAAGGGCTAAGTTTCTCGTTTTTGACAGAGAAATTATTGGGGAGTGAGCGTGCCAAATAACAATATGTTTGAAGCAGAAGACATAGGTTTTAAGTTTCATTTGGGTCAAGGGAGAGGAGTAGGGCTGACACTAACGATTAATTTGATAATCGATTAATCTGTCGATTATCACTTTGATTAATCAATTAATAATCGGATAAAAGAGACAAACTACATTTCTATTCTTTACAATACTTTTTTTTTTTAAAACAGCATACTGGCACCATGTCCTTTCGACTTGCCCAAAAAAACAAGGCAAGTGTTAGAAAAATGTTTTTTTTTTTTTTTTTTATAAAGTGCTCCATTGTCCTGCACAATAGCAATAATTTTGCTTAGGGGAATTTCAAACCTGTCTACTACCTATACCATTCTGCAATGTAGGATGCTGAATGTCTTTCCTCTAGTGGCGTGGTCATAAGGCAGATTGACTTCATGTTCCATTTGTCTCCAATGTAGTGGCATGTTTTGCCAAGGTAGGCTTCACTTGTCCACACATCAGTAGTGAGAGCAATTTGCTCTGTGTGGCTTTTATGTCAGTCTGCACTGCTTGGAATGTTTGCTCGTACTTCCTCTCCATCAGTTTGGTGTAATGGGTCCTCGAGGTAGGAGTGTAACCAGGGTTGAGGACGTGAATCCTTTGTCTAAAACCTTCATCCTCCACCATTTATGGTGACCTCATGTCAGTTAGCAACATATTCAGGTAGCGTCATTTAATGCAGCCGCTTGCCGTGGTGTGCACACCTTCCTTTGTACCAAGTCGCTAATACTGCCTTGTTTCTTTCTGAAATGAGAGAAACCATATTGTGAACGTACATAGTAGCATCATTTACATGTGACTCAATACACAAACAGTTGATTTTATTAATCGTTTCTGACGTAAAAGGCAAGTACGCCTATACGTTAAAAAAAAAAAACAGCTACCGGTAAATTAAATAAATGGACTTTAGAGTTGCAGAAAACACCAATAACAACACAGAAATGTAACTCATCAGATCAGAATTGGGTCAAATAATGTACACGTTTCTGTTGTGAATAATAAAGGATTCCTTTTAGGCTGCCTCTATATAATAGCATGAAATATTCCAGCACCTTCATAACGTTTCGTTATACTAAAGCATCTCCCAAATCTAAATAGATGTATATGGCTTTTTGGGGCCCTGCTACATTGATCCATTTTGAAATGAACCTGAGATATTTCTGTCCTTTATGTTTATTTCTAAATTCTTAACCGTGCGTTTTCGCTCTCAAAATGGAGTCAAATGTGTCGGAGACACATTATCAGCCCCGCGTTGCAAGAAAGGGATAACATTAACGTTACTCAGAAAAAAGAGCTTCCGTGCTTAACTCATGAAGGCCTGTTGCGACTCATAACAACTCAGAAAATGTAGTCGTCCACTCTCCAACACTTTCCTAACACTCTGAAAGTTAATACACAACAGTTGCTGCAGCGCTGCCTTAAAAAAAATCTCAGACTCAACGCAATCCGGACTATGGACTTAAAGTTACCTACCGTGAGTTCTTCCCTTCATCCATAGCTTCTTCCACTCCCGTCGTTGCACGCTACAGCTTTTTTCAGGTGCTCCCGAAGAAATGTTGTCCTTCCGTGCCACGCGAGGTCCATGCTGCACATTTTGCAGGAAATGTCTTCTTTGAAGTCTTTAAAGTAAAGTATTCCGACACTTCGGACTAATTAGTTCGTACACTTATCTCCTTTGAAGCATTAACCTCAAGATGTTTCTCCGTTGAACTATCGCTCCTGTTTTCCTCCGCCATTTTTCGAATGCTTTTCCACAAAGGAGACGGCGTAGTCACGTGAGCTGCACATGACACATCATTGGCTGGCTCACTGCCACCACATGAAATGTACCCTCAGCGCCGCCCTGGCGCTGTTTTGTACCGTTTTTGTACTTATTTTGATTATTGTTTCTCAGTTATTTGTAAATGTTGCAGTTTATAAATAAAAGTTTAAAAAAAAATAAGCCTCCGCGCATGCGCATTGCATACATCCAACAAATCGATGACTTAATTAATCGCCAACTATTTTTAGAATCGATTTTAATCGATGTAATCGATTAGTTGTTGCAGCCCTAGAGAGGAGCCACAGCAACACTTTACTCTGTACCTCTTGCTAGTACTCACAGAATTGCTGTTGTGACATCCAGTGGACACATTTATAACAGCAGTTTATTTGATTAAAAAAAAAAAAAAGGCAGCTCATTTTAATACTTGACAAACTCATCACGCTGGGCAAGATAAAACCTGTTTGTGGGCCTGATCCGGCCCACGGGTTGTATATTTGACACACCTGCTACAGATAGAGCTTGATGTGCTAAAAAAAAACGTATAATATGGTCATGGGCGATATGGCCTTTTATTAATATCTCAATATTTTTAGGCCATATCGCGATACACGATATATATCTTGATACTTTGCCTTAACCTTGACTGCACACTTGATGCATATAATCACAGCAGTATGATGATTCTATGTGTGTACATTCAAACATTCTTCTTCATACTGCATTAATATATGCTGCTTTTAAACTTTCATGCAGAGAAGGAAATCACAACTAAGTCAGTTTACCAAAACTGTATTTATTAAATAGTTATAAAATAGTGGCACGAACATTCATGTCATTTCAAAACAGAAAGTGCAAGATTGTCAGAGACATTTTAAAACAAGCTAAAAGTGCACTTTTGTTCATGATGTCACTAAGATGACATATCAAAACAACACTAAACTAAAGTGCACTTTTTGTACAGAACGCCACTACAGTATTTTAACACAAATAAAGTGCACTTTTGTGCATAACGTCACACAAGATGAAAACTGTACAATAAAAATTAGCTGAATAATAGGAAATCAAATAGTGTATGTCCTTCGCTATGAGGTAGGTTCGTGCGGGTGTTATGTCCTTCTGTTGTTGACTATTTTTTGTTGATGTGGAAAATGGAAGATGCCAGGCTCAATTGGGTCAGTGCTGGTTGATTCAGCATTTTGTGGGTGTGGCACCGGCTGGAGATGTTGACATGTGGAGTTTCAAGCACTCTTCGCTCTTTAGCCGGTGACTTTTCAAATAATGCTACAAATTAGTAGTGCTGCAACTTTTTGTAGCAACGCTTTTCCCGCATACTAGACATATTACGTTTGTCTGTTCAACATCTTCCCGCTTGAAGCCAAACCACCGTCAGACGATGGACGTCTTGCTGTTTTTCTTGGGAATTAATTCTTCCTCCATTTAAGTTAAAGTTAACGTACCAATGATTGTCACACACATACTAGATGTGGCGAAATTATTCCCTGCATTTGACCCATCGCCCTTGATCACCCCCTGGGAGGTGAGGGGAGCAGTGGGCAGCAGCTGTGCCACGCCCGGCAATCATTTTTGGTGATTTAACCCCCAATTCCAACCCTTAATGCTGAGTGGCAAGCAGGGAGGTAATGGGTCCCATTTTTATAGTCTTTGGTACTCACAACCTACCGATCTCAGGGCGGACACTCTAACCACTGGGCCACTGAGTAGGTCATTACCAGATTCGCATCTTTCTCTCTCTCGTATTACCACTCACAACGCTCCGCTTGCACCACAGCTAACTTTACCCATCCCGCCAACTCTCTGCTTCGTGAGGATGTGTGACGTTGCGTGCTCGACAGTATGTGACGTATGTGACAAGGTACACTTGTTTTATGTCTCTGTGAGAAGGAGAGACAATAAAGAGTGAGAAAAGCCTGCAGTGTAATCCCCGCAGCTAAAAGCAACTGCGTGAGAACATATACTCGAATACTCTCGATACAGTCATTTTTTTATATCAGCATAGAGACAAACCCACGATATATCGAGTATATTCCATATATCGCCCAGCCCTAGTCATGACGATTTTTATAACACGCCCAGGGGTAAAACAGCATCTCTACAAGCTGATGCACGTTCATACTGAGCATGCAACATTGGAACACGGTGTCAGGTGGTGTAAGCACATGGCACAGGGGGGGCGGCGGATGCTACCGCTGACCCATCAGGTATTGTCACCACGGTCATGGAACACTGAGTGAGTGGACTTAATCCTGGGAGAGGGGTCTCGCTCGCTAACGTGAGCAAAATGTCCCCCGCCCTGCTGGCTAGCACTGAAGCAGGCTAATAGCGAGATGAGATGGAGCAAGTAGAGAAGAACGAGGAAGAAACGCTCAGGCAGCCAAGCTGAGGAGATGACACTCACGCAGCCCAATCTGTCAGTCGCACTACCTTGCCAGATACTGTAGGGTGTATGTGTGTGTGTGTGTGTGTGTGGGGGGGGATATACAAAACCACACACTCTTTACTAAACATCAAGTGACAGTGCTGCTACACACACACACACACACACAAAACCACAAATTAGAGTTGTAGCATCTAGACTAAGTTGGGGAACATTCTGTACTGAAACGCCACCAAACATGATGTTGTGCTTGATAGGAATTGCTAAGTTCAATGACATCCGTTTGACTGCGATTCACAGAAGAACAATTCTCTGTCTCTTTGTTTCTCTTCATTTGTTGTTTTTATCAAACCGCAAGAATGTCCTTTAAAGACTGCAACCATTCACTTCCTGTCAAGTTCTCCTCTTTTATGTCACATCTCGGTCTCTCACTCTTCTGGTCCATCGGCAACTTCCATCACGGCCCTTTAAGAACAGTCCGAATATGCATACTTTACATATATATTAACTGTACAAACATACATATACACATACACGTACATATACATTCACTGTACAAACATACATACATGTACATAATAAAAGTACATACATATACACATACATGTAGAGCTGGGTGATATGGCCTTTTTTAATATCTCAATATTTTTAGGCTATATCGCGATACACGATATACATTTCGATATTTTGCCTTAGCCTTGAATGAACACTTGATGCATATAATCACAGCAGTATGATGGTTCTATGTGTCTAAATTAAAACATTCTTCTTCATACGGCAATAAGATATGCTCATTTTAAACTTTCTTTCAGAGAAGGAAATCACAACTAAGTCAATTTACCAAAACTGTATTTATTAAACAGTTATTAAGCAGTGGCACAAACATTCATGTCATTTCCAAAACAGAAAGTGCAAAATTGTCAGAGACATTTTAAAACAAGCTATTAGTGCACTTTTGTGAATGATGTCACTAAGATGACATATCAAAACAACACTAAATTAAAATGCGCTTTTTGTATAGAACGCCACTAAAATAGTTTAAAACAAATAAAATGCACTTTTGTGCATGATGTCACACAAGATATTTCAACAATTGTCAAATAAAAATGAGCTGCATAATAGGAAATCAAATAGTGTTTGTCCTTCACTATGTGGTAGGTTCCTGCGGACATTGTCTTCTTTTGTTGTTGACTATTTTTTTCATTCGATGTTGATTTGGAAATGTTTGCCTCGGCATGTTGATGGTGTGGGCGTGTGGCACCGAATGGAGATGTTGACTTGCGGAGTATGCACTCTTCATTCTCTAATGAAATTAAATGGTAAATGGTTGTACTTGTATAGCACTTTTCTACCCCTTTTTAAGGAACCTAAAGCGCTTTGACAGTATTTCCACATTCACCCATTCACACACACATTCACACACTGATGGCGGGAGCTGCCATGCAAGGCGCTAACCAGGGCCCATCAGGAGCAAGGGTGAAGTGTCTTGCTCAAGGACACAATGGACGTGACTAGGATGGTAGAAGGTGGGGATTGAACCAGTAACCCTCAGATTGCTGGCACGGCCACTCTTCCAACTTCGCCACGCCGTCCCCTCTAGCAGTTGACTATTCAAATGATGCTACAGATTAGCAGTGATGCTACTTTTTGTAGCAACGCTTTTGCCGTATACTTGACAAATTGCGGTTGTCTGTTCGACATATTCCCACTTGAAGCTAAACCACGACCAGATGATGGACCCTGTTGTTTTTCTAGGGATTTAATTCTTCCTTCATTTGTTACCAGATTCGCACCTTCTTTCTCTCGTATTACCACTCGCACGGCTCCGCTAGCATCACAGCTAATGTTACCCATGCTGCTACTTCTCTGCTCCGTGAAGACGTATATGTATGTGACGTATGACGTGACAGTATGTGACGTATGTAAGAAGGTGCGCTTGCTGTCTGTAAGAAGGAGAGACAACAAAGAGTGGGAAGAGCCTGTAGTGTAATGCCAGCAGCTAAAAGCAAATGCGTGAGAATGTATACTCGAATATCACAATACAGTCATGTTGTATATTGCACAGAGACAAACCCGGGATAGATCGAGTATATATATCGTTGTATCGCCCAGCCCTACATACATGTACGTATACATTTCACTGTACAAACATACATATACATATACACATACATGTACATATATATATATTCTTTGTACAAACATACATATACACATACATGTACATATATATTCATGAAAGCAAAATATTATAAAATGTATTTCCGAGAGAGACATATAATAATTTTTAACACTGAATACAAATAAATGTGTGCATTTTTAAGTAAGACAAACATTTTAAGAATATAATAAGTATCTTCTTCTTTTTAATAACATTGTTATTCTGAAGCTAATGAATAAAATTGTTCTTACCATTAATGCAACTTCTTGAACAGGAACGGTAGAAAACGGATGGACGGAATAAAATGCATGAGAATGTTTTATATTTTGAACGTTATTTTTAACACTGTGATTACCAGCGGAATTGTTCATTACTTATCGCTGTTTTTCAACCACTGTGCCGCGGCACATAGTGTGCCGTGAGATACAGTCTGATGTGTCGTGGGAGACATTATGTAGTATAACCAAATTGGGTTGATATTATTTTTTGCAAACCTGAAACTATAATTCAAAAATGTGCTGTTATTGAGTGTCTGTGCTGTCTAGAGCTCGGCAGAGTAAGTGTGTAATACTATTCCATATCAGTAGGTGGCAGCAGTTAGCTAATTGCTTTTGTAGATGTCAGGAACATGGTATGCCGTGATCACAATATGCGGGAGGCAGCATGTAGGTAAAAAGGTATCCAACACTTAAACTAAAAATAAACAAAAGGCATGTGCCGCTAAGAAAAGGCATTGAAGCAAAACAAAACTAAAACTGAACTGGCTGCAAAGTAAACAAAAACAGAATGCTGGACGACAGCAAAGACTTACAGTGTGCGGAGCAGACGGCGTCCACAACAATGTCCACACAAAGAAGGAGTGCGTCCGCACAACTTAAATAGTCTTGATTGTAAAAACAAAGCAGGTGTGATGAATAGCATTCAAGGAGGACATGAAACTGCTACAGGAAAATACCAACAAAAGAAGAAAAGCCAACAAAATAGGAGCGCAAGTCACACAGGAAAACACCGAAAAAACTCAAAATAAGTTACGGCTTGACAGTACACCTACATAGAGACAAGAGCTATTGCGAGAACAATTTTTTTTTTTGTCAATATCGGCTACTGAGTTTAATTTTTTTTATGTTTTCTGCTGGTGGTGCGCCTCAGAATTTTTTAAATGAAAAAAATGTGTTTTGGCTCAAAAAAGGTTGAAAAACACTGACTCATCGTGTTAAGCAATGCCAGCTAAGATTTATCTGAGAGCCAGATGCAGTCATCAAAAGAGCCACATCTGGCTCTTGAGCCATAGGTTCCCTACCCCTGCCCTAGGGGAAACTGGTTAACACATGGGAAACTGACAAAGCCTAACCTATTGTTACTATAACAATCTACAAGGTTAATATAGCCGGCTTGTCTTTTTTCCCCTCCATTTATCTGCTTTCTTTTTTATTTGAAGTTATCATTACATATATGTATTTTTGCATTTAAACAACTGGATGGTTGATAATAGAGGTAATTATTGGTATTGTTCATTATCATTAGCGCTATTTCTATTGGTATTTGTATTGTTCCATTTGTAGTGTAATAATGCTCATTGTAGGGGCGGTATAGCTCGGTTGGTAGAGTGAGTGGACCTGCCAGCAACTTGAGGGTTCCAGGTTTGATCCCTGCTTCCACCGTCCTAGTCACTGCCTTTGTGTCCTTGGGCAAGGCACTTTACCCTCCTGCTCCCAGTGTCTCCCACACTGGTTTAAATGTAACTTTGATATTGGGTTTCACAATGTAAAAGCGCTTTAAGTCACTAGGGAAAAGCACTATATAAATATAATTCACTTCACATTGTCATTTCTGTATTATTATTTATTTCAATAACTGCTTCTTTGCTATCACTTTTACCATCATATTTGTACATATCTTATTTGCTGATGTTGCGCTATTGTTGTGTTTACTGTTGTTGTTTTTGTCTCTCTGTCTTATCCCCCTCTTGTCCCCACAATTTCCCCCTCTGTCGTCCTTTCTGTTTTTCTCTTTCCATCCCCTCCTGCTCCGGCTCAGCTGCACCAAATGATAGTATAAATACATTTAATAAAGTCAAATACAAATACGGCAACAGGAGAAGTATCCCGCACTTATCTTTTGTAAAGTAAATTTGTACAGCAGATATGGGCATCTACCGCAACAATATAAGTCGCCTGAGAAGCTGGACAGGACAAAAAAAAAAAAATTAAGAATAGTCCAAATTACAGCTTTGAACTTGCAGCTGTATGAAATTATAGCATGGGAAATCACTAATTACTCCTCAGAATGGTAATGATGTCTGTCAACAGGATAATTTGCTGGGAGTCTTAAACTGAGAGTGATTGTGTGACCATAAGAGGTTTCACATGGATTAGTGATGGTGATTGCCTTTTAAAGGATAACAGAGCGCCAAAAGGAAGAATTCTCTGACATAGAGCAGACATAAGCAACAAAGGAAGGAGCTGCTAGTCCCCCGTAGGGTGGGTGAGGAACGTGGAAAGTTGACCTCTTGACCTCCTGCAAATGAAGTCGCCATACGATATCACAGCTCCTCACACCATGGCTCTGCAGAGCTAGCGTGGCATCAGCGACTGCTGAGCCACATCCCATCTTTCACATCAGCCCCCTTGGTGTCACAAAGCGCTCACGCTGTCTCTCCGGGTGTGACATGCAAACAAGCCTAATGTGTTGGTGGAGGCAGCATTAGTGAATCTCGGAATCGAGCCCATCTAGAATTAAAAAAACGTCTACAAAATGCAATCGCTTATCCCGTCAGCGTTACGTAGCAGCTGGAGCCTATCCCAGCAAAGACAAAGATCAACGAGCTACTTGTTGGATCTTGAATCAACACTATTTACGAAGATAATCTGTTCAAACTACTACCAAATAAAAGTTATTCGTCAGACTTTGCGCCGATAACAATCTGCGTGTTTTTTTTCCTCTTTGTTCCAGAGGACACAACATCCAGAGTTTCCCATCACAATTTAAAATGTAGACTCGTCCAACCACAGAACACTTTTCCACTTTGCCTCAGTCCGAAGCCGGCAAAGTTTTTTTTTAATGAATGAATGAATGGTTTATTTTGAGCCATGCAAACAAAACAAGAGAATGACATAAAATACAAAAGAAATATATATATACATTATTTTTACACCTACATTGAAAACATTACATGTGACTAATCTTTTGTAGATGTCAAGATTGGCTCAAAAGGGAGTGGGAAGAAGCAAACGTATTAGGTCCCACCCCTATACATATACAATATATATATACAATATATAATACAATAATATATATAATATAATTCAATTCAGTGGTTGCTGCGTAGATCCTATATATTGTCTATATATAATACATTTAAATTCACACACACTTACATATATACATATGTACACACACATATATACACAACACACACATTTATACACACACATATATACAATGTATATATATATATGTATATATACATATATTTATACACATACATACATATACACACATAATCACATACATGCACACATGCATATACCCAAAATACACACATATCCATCATATATACACACACACACCTATATAAATACTATATATATAATAGTATATATAATATACACTTTTGTCTAAACATTATTAACAGTTTTTGGTGCCTATGGGAACAAGGTTTCATTTTGACTGTGATATTAGTGGTTAATAGTGGATCTGTGGCTGTGGAGCTACTGCCCCTGATCAACAGGACCTGAGGACCACTCTTGCTATGTTTCCTATGCTGTGCATTAAAAGAAACGAGTTTCTGGATGTTGTTGATAAATGGCTTTCGCTTTGCATAGTAGAGTTTTAACTTGCACTTACAGATGTAGCGACAAACTGTAGTTACTGTCAGTGGTTTTCTGAAGTGTTCCTGAGCCCATGTGTTGATATCCTTTACAGACTGATGTCGTTTTTTTGATGCAGTACCACCTGAGGGATCGAATGTCCGTAATGTAATCGTTTACGTGCAGTGGTTTCTCCAGATTCTCTGAAACTTTTGATTATATTACGGACCACAGAGGGTGAAATCCCTAAATTCCTTAAAATTGCTTATTAAGAAATGTTGTTCTTAAACTGTTTCACAATTTGCTCACGCATTTGTTCACAAAGTGGTGACTCTCACCCCATCCTTGTTTGTGAATGACTGAGCATTTCACGGAAGCTGCTTTTATACCCAATCATGGCACCCACCTGTTCCCAATTCGCCTGTTCACCTGTGGGATTTTCCAAATGTTTGATGAGCATTGCCCAACTTTCTCAGTCTTTTATGCCACTTGTGCCAGGTTTTTTGAAACATGTTGCAGGCATCAAATTCCAAATGAGCTAATATTTGCAAAAAATAATGTTTTCCAGTTCCATCGTTAAGTATCTTGTCTTTGCAGTCTATTCAATTGAATATAAGTTGAAAAGAATTTGCAAATCATTGTATTTTGTTTTTATTTACGATTAACACAACATGCCAACTTCACTGGTATTGGGTTTTGCAGGTAAAACAACACAAAACCGACTCTCAATCCGTTAACAAAAATTGCCGTTAAACAAATATTGAACACTTTGAATTCAAGTTTTTTTTCTGCAGTTGAAAAAAATGTGTCCAATGGGTTTGCTGTCACGTTCCAACAAATTCGGAATACTCATTCATCCATGTTAATGGGCTCATATTACTCACTCGGTTTAAAGCCAAGATATTCCCACACCGGACCTTCGGCTTTGCAGTCATCTTTTTTTCTTCTAATATTTTATTACCCTAAATAATATTGGTTCTTAAATAATGCTGCATTGGAAAAAAAATCAAAACTAAACATACATCCTACTAACAGTCTAACCTGTCCACAAAGCATAATGGTCGAAGGTAAACCAAAAACATGGTTGACCACATTATTTGTAGTGTTTGTATCCACTACTTTGCTGTAGATGTCTGCCTTCTGTCCTTTGGCAGTCCTGGGCGGAGCCTCTCTTTCACACCTGCAGGTGGTTAGCAGTTAGGCATTTTAAGCCCTTTTTCACCACCCACAGCGCGGGTGCCTATCTCAGCTACAATCAGGCGGAAGGCGGCTTTACGCCCTGGACAAGTCGCCACCTCATCACAGGGCCAACACAGATAGACAGACAACATTCACACTCACATTCACACACTAGGGACCATTTAGTGTTGCCAATCAACCTATCCCTAAGTGCATGTCTTTGGAGGTGGAAGGAAGCCGGAGTACCTGGAGGGAACCCACGCATTCACGGGGAGAACATGCAAACTCCACACAGAATGATCCCCAGCCTGCGATTGAACCCAGGACTACTCAGTACCTTCGTATTGTGAGGCAGACACACTAACCCCTCTACCACCGTGCTGCCCACTTAAGCATACCAGTATGTGGAATAAAATTATGGAAGGGATTAACCAAATAAATTAAACAAAGCACCAATATGATTAAATTTAAGGGACTGTTCAAACTACAAGTAAATGGGTAAATGGGTTATACTTGTATAGCGCTTTTCTACGATATTGCCTTTTTTTAATATCTCAATATTTACTAACTAACATAAATAATAAATATAAATCGTTTGAGGTGCTTACTATGAGGTCTGTCACACCGCTGCCTCTACACCTGGCTGTTATCTACCGCCCCCCAGGGCCCTATTCGGACTTTATCAATGAATTCTCAGAGTTCGTTGCTGATCTAGTGACACACGCCGATAATATAATCATAATGGGGGACTTTAATATCCATATGAATACCCCATCGGACCCACCGTGCGTAGCGCTCCAGACTATAATTGATAGCTGTGGTCTCACACAAATAATAAATGAACCCACGCATCGCAACGGTAATACGATAGACCTAGTGCTTGTCAGGGGTATCACCGCTTCCAAAGTTACGATACTCCCGTATACTAAAGTATTGTCCGATCATTACCTTATAAAATTCGAGGTTCAGACGCATGTTCGTCAAACTAATAATAATAATAACTGCTATAGCAGCCGCTACATTAATACGGCCACAACGACAACTCTTGCTGACCTACTGCCCTCGGTAATGGCACCATTCCCAAAATATGTGGGCTCTATTGATAACCTCACTAACAACTTTAACGACGCCCTGCGCGAAACCATTGATAACATAGCACCGCTAAAGTTAAAAAAGGCTCCAAAAAAGCGCACCCCGTGGTTTACAGAAGAAACTAGAGCTCAGAAATTATTATGCAGAAAGCTGGAACGCAAATGGCGCACGACTAAACTTGAGGTGCACCATCAAGCATGGAGTGATGGTTTAATAACTTATAAACGCATGCTTACCTTAGCTAAAGCTAATTATTACTCAAATCTCATCCACCGTAATAAAAACGATCCAAAATTTTTGTTTAGTACGGTAGCATCGCTAACCCAACAAGGGACTCCTTCCAGTAGCTCCACCCACTCAGCAATTCTTTAGTAAGAAGATTGAAGTCATTAGAAAGGAGATTAAAGACAATGCGTCCCAGCTACAACGGGGTTCTATTAACACTGACACGATTGTATATACGGCGGATACTGCCCTCCAAAATAGTTTCTCTCGTTTTGAGGAAATAACATTAGAGGAATTGTTACAACGTGTAAATGGAATAAAACAAACAACATGTTTACTTGACCCTCTTCCTGGGAAACTGATCAAGGAGCTCTTTGTATTATTAGGTCCATCAGTGCTAAATATTATAAACTTATCACTTTCCTCGGGCACTGTTCCCCTAGCATTCAAAAAAGCGGTTATTCATCCTCTTCTTAAAAGACCTAACCTCGATCCTGACCTCATGGTAAACTACCGACCGGTGTCTCACCTTCCCTTTATTTCAAAAATCCTCGAAAAAATTGTTGCGGAGCAGTTAAATGAACACTTAGCGTCTAACAATCTGTGTGAAACCTTTCAATCCGGTTTCAGGGCAAATCACTCGACGGAGACAGCCCTCGCAAAAATGACTAATGATCTATTGCTAACGATGGATTCTGATGCGTCATCTATGTTGCTGCTCCTCGATCTTAGCGCTGCTTTCGATACTGTCGATCATAATATTTTATTAGAACGTATCAAAACACGAATTGGTATGTCAGACTTAGCCCTGTCTTGGTTCAACTCTTATCTTACTGATAGGATGCAGTGTGTCTCCCATAACAATGTGACCTCGGACTACGTTAAGGTAACGTGTGGAGTTCCCCAGGGTTCGGTCCTTGGCCCTGCACTCTTCAGCATCTACATGCTGCCGCTAGGTGACATCATACGCAAATACGGTGTTAGCTTTCACTGTTATGCTGATGACACCCAACTCTACATGCCCCTAAAGCTGACCAACATGCCGGATTGTAGTCAGCTGGAGGCGTGTCTTTATGAAATTAAACAATGGATGTCCGCTAACTTTTTGCAACTCAACGCCAAAAAAACGGAAATGCTGATTATCGGTCCTGCTAGACACCGAACTCTATTTAATAATACAACTCTAACATTTGACAACCAAACAATTAAACAAGGCGACACGGTAAAGAATCTGGGTATTATCTTCGACCCAACTCTCTCCTTTGAGGCACACATTAAAAGCGTTACTAAAACGGCCTTCTTTCATCTCCGCAATATCGCTAAAATTCGCTCCATTCTGTCCACTAAAGACGCTGAGATCATTATCCATGCGTCTGTTACGTCTCGCCTCGACTACTGTAACGTATTATTTTCGGGTCTCCCCATGTCTAGCATTAAAAGATTACAGTTGGTACAAAATGCGGCTGCTAGACTTTTGACAAGAACAAGAAAGTTTGATCACATTACGCCTGTACTGGCTCACCTGCACTGGCTTCCTGTGCACTTAAGATGTGACTTTAAGGTTTTACTACTTACGTATAAAATACTACACGGTCTAGCTCCATCCTATCTTGCCGATTGTATTGTACCATATGTCCCGGCAAGAAATCTGCGTTCAAAGGACTCCGGCTTATTAGTGATTCCCAAAGCCCAAAAAAAGTCTGCGGGCTGTAGATCTTTTTCATTTCGGGCTCCAGTACTCTGGAATGCCCTCCCGGTAACAGTTCGAGATGCTACCTCAGTAGAAGCATTTAAGTCTCACCTTAAAACTCATTTGTATACTCTAGCCTTTAAATAGACTCCCTTTTTAGACCAGTTGATCTGCCGTTTCTTTTCTTTTTCTTCTATGTCCCACTCTCCTTTGTGGAGGGAGTCCGGTCCGATCCGGTGGCCATGTACTGCTCGCCTGTGTATCGGCTGGGGACATCTCTGCGCTGCTGATCAGCCTCCGCTTGGGATGGTTTCCTGCTGGCTCCGCTGTGAACGGGACTCTCGCTGCTGTGTTGGATCCGCTTTGGACTGGACTCTCGCGACTGTGTTGGATCCATTATGGATTGATCTTTCACAGTATCATGTTCTCATATGTTCTCATAGTCATCAGTATCATCAGTATCATAGTATCATGTTCTCATAGTCATCATTGTCACCGACGTCCCACTGGGTCATTATTGTCACCGATGTCCCACTGGGTGTGAGTTTTCCTTGCCCTTATGTGGGCCTACCGAGGATGTCGTAGTGGTTTGTGCAGCCCTTTGAGACACTAGTGATTTAGGGCTATATAAGTAAACATTGATTGATCGATTGATATTTTTAGGCCGTATCGCAATATACGATATATATTACGATATTTTGCCTTGGCCTTGAATGAACACTAGATGCATATAATCACAGCAGTATGATGATTCTATGTGTCTACATTAAAACATTCTTCTTCATACTGCATTCATATATGCTACTTTTAAACTTTCATGCAGAGAGGGAAACCTCAACTAAGTCAATTGACCAGAAGTATATTTATTAAAGTCATTAAGCAAAGGCACAAACATTCAAGTAATTTCCAAAACTTAAAGTGCAAGATTGTCAGAGACATTTTAAGTGTCAAATAAAAATGAGCTGCATGATAGGAAATCAAATAGTATTCGTCCTTCACTATGTGGTAGGTTACTAAGGTTATGAAATTCTCTTAATTCTCTAGCGAGTGACTTGACAAACGATGCTACATATTAGCGGTAATGCTACTTTTTATAGCAACGCGTTTCTCCACACTTGAAAAATTACGGTTGTCTTTTCGACATACTCCCACTTGAAGGCGAACCACTGCCAGACGATGGAAACCCTGCTGTTTTTCTTGGGCAATAAG
Organism: Nerophis ophidion; assembly: GCF_033978795.1. NCBI lineage: Eukaryota > Metazoa > Chordata > Actinopteri > Syngnathiformes > Syngnathidae > Nerophis > Nerophis ophidion. The sequence continues at coordinate 27,179,506 of NC_084622.1, forward strand.
TCTTCCTTCATTTGTTACCAGGTCCGCACCATCTTTCTCTCGTACGGCTACGTTAGCAGCTAACGTTAGCCACGCCGCTAGCTCTCTGCCCTGCAAGGGCGTGTATGTGACTTGTGACGTGACAGTTTGTGACGAATGTGCGCCTGCTTGTCTGAAGGAGACACAGGAAAAAGCGAAGAGAGCCTGAAGTGTACGCCCGCAGCTAAAAGTCCTGCATGAGAACGTATACTCGAATATTACGATATAGTCATTTTCTATATTGCACAGAGACAAATCCGCGATCTATCGTATATATCGATATATTGCCCAGTCCTACTTCAAGGTACTCAAAGCGCTTTGACACTATTTCCACATTCACCCATTCACACACACATTCACACACTGATGGCGGGAGCTGCCATGCAAGGCCCTAACCACGACCCATCAGGAGCAAGGGTGAAGTGTCTTGCTAAAGGACACAATGGACATGATGAGGTTGGTCGAAGGGGGGGGTCGAACTACGAACCCTCAGGTTCCTGGCACAGCCACTCTCCCAACTTCGCCAGGCCGTAAGTGTTCACAAAGTACACAGAACAAGAATTATGAAGAACCTCTAGAACCTTTTTTTTTTTTTTGATTGAGACAAAGATTTTTTTTGTATTTATTATCTGTATGCTTACTGTGGTATATTATTCATTTAGTATTTATTTGTTCACTGTTCTGTTACAAACAGAGAACAAGGAAATGGGATAAAATTGCTATGGTATTAAAAGGGGTAGGATTAATTAAGCTCTGCTCCTTCCTTCTCCTTTTTGGACGTGCATGTTCCAAATGAAATGAAACTGAACTGAACTCAGGGACAAATCTGATTGGCATATTTATATGTCATTTATATGTCAGTCATAACAAATATTAGGACACCCAATTGATGTATGCATAGCGGCTGGTGATAAATGGCGATATCAACACCTCCAGGGCAATCTAGAGTTTAAATTGATGATGAAGAATCTGATAACGGCATGAAACGTGATGGCAGAGGTCAGCCGTGGGGGATAGAATGCAGCACCCTGAACGGGACTACTTAAGTCCCAGTGCAGGACGCTTCTTACACGACAGCTATACTCGCTCACTACATACATTTGCTCTCCTGGCGATAGTCATGGCGAAAAAAGCCATCCCTATAAATAACAGGGTTGTTAAAGGCCTACCGAAATGAGATTTTCTTATTTAAACGGGGATAGCAGGTCCATTCTATGTGTCATACTTGATCATTTTGCGATATTGCCATATTTTTGCTGAAAGGATTTAGTAGAGAACATCCACGATAAAGTTTGCAACTGGAGAAAAGCTCTGCCTCTACCGGAAGTCGCAGACGATGACGTCACCCGTGTGAGGGCTCCTCACATATTCACATTGATTTTAATGGGAGCCTCCAACAAAAACAGCTATTCCGACCGAGAAAACAACAATTTCCCCATTAATTTGAGCGAGGATTAAAGATTCGTGTTTGAGGATATTGATAGCGACGGACTAGAAAAAAGAAGAAAAAAAACGCGATTGCAATCGTGTTGCATCTAGATGGATTCATATGTTTTTAGAGACATTTACTAGGATAATTCTGGGAAATCCATTATCTTTCTATTGTGTTGCTAGTGTTTTATTTAGTTTAACAGTACCTGATAGTCGGAAGTGTACATCCACAGCCGGGTGTTGACGCGCAGTGTCTCGGGGAAGACGACGGCAGCTGTACGGGAGGCACAAGCTCAGCTGATATCCGGTAAGTGGCGACTTTTTAACCACAATTTTCTCACCGAAACCTGCTGGTTGACATGTAGTTGGGATCCATGTCCGCTCTGATCCATAGGAAAGTTTCACCTCCGTGAATTTTAAACAAGGAATCACCGTGTGTTTAAAAGGCTAAAGCTTCCCAACTCCGTCTTTCTACTGTGACTTCTCCAATATTAATTGAACAAATTGCAAAAGATTCAGCAACACAGATCTCCAAAATACTGTGTAATTATGCCGTTAAAGCAGACGACTTTTAGCTGTGTGTGTGTGCAGCGCTCATATTCCTAACAGCCCGTGACGTCACGCGTACATGTCATCCTTACGCAAAGTTTTCACGAAAAAATTCCCGGGAAATTTAAAATTGCAGTTTAGTAAACTAAAATGTCCGTATTGGCATGTGTTGCAATGTTAATATTTCATCATTGATATATAAACTATCAGACTGCGTGGTGGGTAGTAGTGGGTTTCAGTAGGCCTTTAAATATGACTGCAGCGTTTTGGATCCACATTTAACGCTCTTTTCCTCTTTTTACTCTTGCTTTCTTTTCTGAATCCACCCCCTTCATGACTATATAGGTCTCCTCTTTTTTTACACACACACATATAGACATGAACACACGAGGCCCTCTTCCCTCCTTCTCTCCTCTGTGTGACCTTGACTGGCTAGCACTCCAGGGCTTGTTCTTTGCGTCCCTCTCCCTCTCCCTCGATCGCCCTCCATCGTCTGCGCCTCTCGTCCGCTTGCTTCCTGTCACTCTCACCCCGGTCAGCTGATGTCAGGCAGCGCACTTATTACACCGCCCGTCCCCTCTTTTCCCATTCCCCAGGCACGCAGGAGAAAAGGGACAGAATATGGCAGAAAAGAGAGAGAGAGAGAGAGAGAAAGAGAGAGAGAGAGAGAGACCTCCTCCTCCCTTACTTCTTCTCTGCAATCAAGTCAGCAGAGAGTCAGCTGTAAAAATAACTCCCGCGCTCCGAAACCCTTTATCAACAAGTCTCTTCTGAAGCCACTTCCTGCACGAATTAATACGAGGGCAAATAAGTAATGATTTTCATTATCTATTAAAAAAATGTGCTGCTTCTGCATGGATTTCCTATGCTCGTGCAACACTTAAAACCTTTAGTATATCAGTATGTGGAATTAAATTATGGAACGGATAAAGCAAAGATATCAAACAAAGCAGCAATATGATTCAGTTTAAGAGACTGTTCAAGTCTTTTCTGAAGCCACTTCCTGCACGAATTAATACGAGGGCAAATAAGTAATGATTTTCAATACCTATTTAAAAAATGGGCTGCTTCTGCATGGATTTCCTATGCAGTCCCATACATTTTTTACCTTTTTCCAAGCACATTTTATACCAAATCAATGCAACTTCCTGTTCCAACGGAGGATGACGAGCCCAAGCGACAGCAGCTTTTGCTCTAACAAAGGCGTTGAATTGGCTCGGTGGTTCGATTGTAGCCTTTCAGGATCCACTCCGTCTATTTGTATTCGTGTATGATGCTCTTTTCTACTGTTACCAAATACCAATAAATAAATGATACTTATATTGTACTTATATAGCGCTTTTCTACCTTCGAGGTACTCAAAGCGCTTTGACACTACTTCCACATTCACCCATTCACACACTGATGGCGGGAGCTGCCATGCAAGGCGCTAACCACCACCCATCAGGAGCAAGGGTGAAGTGTCTTGCTCATGACAAAACGGACATGAAGAGGTTGGTAGAAGGTGGGAATTGAACCAGGGACCCTCGGGTTGCGCACGGCCACTCTTCCACTGCGCCACGCCATCCCTGTACTGCAGCATTTTGCTTTGCTTTGCACCTTAAAGGGGAACATTATCACAATTTCAGAAGGGTTAAAACCAATAAAAATCAGTTCCCAGTGGCTTATTTTATTTTTCGAAGTTTTTTTCAAAATTTTACCCATCATGGAATATCCCAAAAATAAGGCTTTAAAGTGCCTGATTTTCGCTATCTGTGAAGCCACCGTCCATTTTCCTGTGACGTCATCCAGTGATGCCAACATCAATCAATCAATCAATCAATGTTTATTTATATAGCCCCAAATCACAAATGTCTCAAAGGACTGCACAAATCATTACGACTACAACATCCTCGGAAGCATTGCGGATACCACAGCAAGATATAGCGACATTAGCTCGGATTCAGACTCGGATTTCAGCGGCTTAAGCGATTCAACACATTACGCATGTATTGAAACGGATGGTTGGAGTATGGAGGCAGATAGCGAAAAACGAAATTGAAGAAGAAACTGAAGCTATTGAACGAACAGCTATTGACGCTATTCGGCGATCGCCTTCTAACCAACGATTAAGTGTTGCAGGATATCCATACATCTCTGTGCCATGTCTGCCTTAGCATCGCCAGTAAAATGTGCAGACCAAACGATCGGGACTTTCGCATCTTGTAACACTGGAGCAACTTAAATCTGTCGATTGGTAAGTGTTTGTTTGGTATTAAATGTGGGTGCAGGGAAAGGCTGGATGCAAATATAGCTACAAATGTACATACAGCTAGCCTAATAGCATGTTAGCATCGATTAGCTGGCAGTCATGCCATGACCAAATACGTCTGATTAGCACATAAGTCAATAACATCAACAAAACTCACCTTTGTGATTTTGTTGACTTTATCATTGGAAATGCATCTGCAGGATATCCATACATATCTGTGCCATGTCTGCCTTAGCATCGCCAGTAAAATGTGCAGACCAAACGATCGGGACTTTCGCATCTTGTGACACCGGAGCAACTTAAATCTGTCGATTGGTAAGTGTTTGTTTGCCATTAAATGTGGGTGTACATTAAATTTGTGGCATTAAATTTGTATGTACAAATGTACATACAACTAGCCCAAATAGCATGTTAGCATCGATTAGCATGCCGTGCTAATCGATGCACCCTCCAGGTAAGTCAACTTGAATCCGTCCCTAATCGTGTTGTTACCCTCCCACAACACACCGACGAGGCATGATGTCTCCAAGATACGGAAAACAGTCAAAAAAAACGGAAAATAACAGAGCTGATTTGACTTGTGTGTGTAATGTGTTTGAGAAAATGGCGGATTGACTACCTATGTGACGTCACGTTGTGACGTCATCGCTCCGAGTGGGAATAATAGAAAGGCGTTTAATTCGCCAAAATTCACCCATTTAGAGTTCGGAAATCGGTCAAAAAAATATTGTGTCTTTTTTCTGCAACATCAAGGTATATATTGACGCTTACATAGGTCTGGTGATAACGTGCGTAGCTGGGCTTCTTGCGCACTTCCCTGCGGCACTATTTCCTTGTTTTTATTTGTGAACACATTTTTTCATGCACTTTGCCTGCTGTCCCTGCGTCCTGTGGTCCAGACCAGTTAGAACAAGAAAATACCGGTTGGATGCTGGGTCACATTTGCTGTGTGCATTTCAGCGCTGCTCAGCTAAAATGAGGTACAAAGCAAACTATAGCCTGCTACCCAAGAATGTACAACAATTCTTCTCAACAAAAGAGGAGAAATATAAACTTAGAGGAAAATGTAATTTAAAACATTTGTATGCTCGTACAAGACTTAAAACCTTTAGTATATCAGTATGTGGAATTAAATTATGGAAGGGATCAAGCAAAGAAATCAAACAAAGCAGCAATTTGATTCACTTTAAGAGACTGTTCAAGTCTTTTCTGAACCCACTTCCTGCACGAATTAATACGAGGGCAAATAAGTAATGGATTTCCTATGCCTTCCCGTTTCTATGAATACATTTTTTTACCTCTTTTCAAGCACCTTTTACACCAAATCAATGCAACTTCCTGTTCCAACGGAGGATGACGAGACCGAGCGACAGCAGGTTCCAAAACAGCCTTATTTCGCAGGTGCTCTAACAAAGGCATCTAATTGGCTCGGCGGTGCAATTGTAGCCCGTTCCTCCGGCTCCAAAACGCCTCTCGAGGTTCTCTCAATGGCGCACACATCCATCTGCGTAATAAATTGGAGCCGTTTAACCGTTTTGACGACGCGTTCAAAGCCAAATAAACTTAAGCGCTGAAGTGACAGAGGGGATCTATTAAATGTCACGCTGATTGGCTGATAAGGCACTCCCCGCAATTACGCTGTTCGTGTGCCAAATTCCTTGCACATGTGACGGCCTCTGGCGCAATCTTGTTTGCAAATGTGAGGCACCAACAAAATCTAATAAATTTCCCTCAGCCTGCTGTTTTGCGAGATGACATTTTCTTGTGCGCAGCTGATGTCAATACATGAAATTAGACACAACCAGGAGAGGCAGCGAAAATAAAAATGTCTTCAGTAATGTTTATACTTTCTACGACTGCAGATTCAATGAATCCAGGGGGAATATATTTAAATCATGTTTCTTCAGACATTTGTTAATGGGTTGTACTTGTATAGCGCTTTTCTACCTTCAAGGTACTCGAAGCGCTTTGACACTATTTCCACATTCACCCATTCACACACTGATGGCGGGAACTGCCATGCAAGGCCCTATCCACGACCCATAAGGAGCAAGGGTGAAGTGCCTTGCTCAAGGACACAATGGACGTAAAGAGGTTGGTAGTAGGTGGGGATCGAACCAGGAACCCTGGGGTTGCTGGCATGGCCACTCTTCCAACCGTGCCACGCCAGTACTGCATATTTAGAGAGGTCACCTTATACTCCAGGCATTTATTTATTGTAAACAAGTATTTAGCCTGCACATCTTCATTCTCACTGCAAAAGCTGAAATCTAAGTAAGATGAAATATCTCAAATAAGAGTGATATTTGCTTATTTTCTGTCTGATGGGATATGTTTTATCACAAAGCAGAGTGATATTTGCTTATTTTCTGTCCGATGGGATATTTTTTCTCACAAAGCAGATTTTATGTTAGAGTGTTTTACTTATTTGGGGGTTCATTGAGGTTAGCTAATTTTACTTGTTTTGGGAAGTCTAATTTTCTTGTTCTATTGGCAGATAATTTTGCTTAGTTCAAGTAAAATACCTCTAATTTTTGTTTTGTTTTTTAACACTGACTTTATGCAGTGCTGTATGATCAACTTTTATGATAGAGCCCATTATGTCATGATCCGTTACCCGGGTCATGACATAATTTATGTTTGATAGTTTCCTATGGCCCTGCGATGAGGTGGCGACTCGTCCAGGGTGTACTCTGGCATCTGAGGATCTTGTGAGATGACACTGGCTGCTGCGAGCGCATTATTAAGAAAAAAATCACTGACAGGAAGGACGGAGAGAAACACTTTATATTTCAACAGACTCTTGGGCCGTACCTGCTGTCAAAACTCTAAAGACAGACTGCACAGTTCCTGTCTTCACCATAAAAGACCTGCTTCATCCTGCCTGTGCTAACAAAATAAGAGTCTCAGAAAGCTAGCGTACACAAGCTAGCATGCTACGGAGTTTGATGCCAATGTATTTCTCCCCCGCCCTCAGCGACCGCTCCCTCTCCTCTCTCGCCCACACACTCACTGACATCACTCACCTGCTGTCAACACATTAAAGGGCCACACACACAAATGCTACTCTCATAACAAAGTGTTTGAAAACGATTATGCAAGTTGGACAAATGAGATGCCAAATCTAACCACTCTCATGTGGTTGGATTTGAAAATGCGGAGGTTATCAGCACCCCTGTCTGATTCCAATCAATGCAAGTCATCAGAATCAAACTCACCAACTTATATTCTTGTCTTCATGAAAGAAAGGAATCTATATGTGTTAAACATGCTTGTATTAACATTAAACACCATTAACTTGTTAACAAAAATGTCTCTTTCATAAATAAATAAATATAAATTAAAAATATGAATGAAGTAGATCTCCTCGACTTGGTCAATTGAAATAGATAGATGGATAGATAGATAGATAGATAGATAGATAGATAGATAGATAGATAGATAGATAGATAGATAGATAGATAGATAGATAGATAGATGGATAGATAGATAGATAGATAGATAGATAGATAGATGGATAGATGGATAGATAGATAAATAGATAGATAGATAGATAGATATATAGATAGATAGATAGATAGATAGATAGATAGATAGATAGATAGATAGATAGATAGATAGATGGATAGATAGATAGATAGATAGATAGATAGATAGATGGATAGATGGATAGATAGATAAATAGATAGATAGTACTTTATTGATTCCTTCAGGAGAGTTCACTCAGGAAAAGTAAAATTCCAGCAGCAGTGTACAGAATTGATATTGAATTTAAAAAGTACATAATGGGGGTGTAAATGCAAACAAAATAGAAACATATTACAATAAGAATAAAAATAAAAACCAACAATTAGAATAAAAATATAACAGTAAAATAAGACTATAACAAGAGAAACTAGGCAGTAGTGACCATGTTATGAAAAAGTATTGCACTGTTATTGTTTTGCGTCCCCTGTCTTCCTTGTACCCTCCTTCCCCCAGAGAGGAGTTGTACAGTCTAATTGGCGTGTGGGACCAAGGAGTTTTTGAGTCTATTAGTCCTGCACTTGGACACTTCACCTGTAGCTTAGCGACATTTAATCAAAAGCAACTTGTAGCTTAGCTGACTCAATTTTCCAAGTAGCTTGCCCATGACTGAATATAAATGAATGCAGGTCGTCCTTTCAAAAGCAACACACTTTTATTTCTCATTAGTATTTGTTACCTTTTTGTAGTTGGAAGGTCAAGAACGTTTAATTATCCTAAATGAGTAAACAAACACAACAATAAAATTGACTTGAATAAATATTGAACATATTCATGTGAAGTTTTTTTTCCCCCTAGTTGTTTTGGGGATCACTTTCCAACAAATTCGGAATACTAGGTCGTTCATTTGTGTTGATGAGATCATCTTGCCTTTGCTGCAAAAACTGAAATCTAAGTAAGATTAAAATATCTCAGATAAGGGTGATATTTGATTATTTTCTGTCTGATAGGATAATTCTTCTCACTAAGCAGATTTAATGTTAGAGTGTTTGACTTGTTTTAAGGGTTTTGGTCCTAAATGATGTCAGTAAGATATTACAGCTTGTTGCTGAGATTTTATGACCTATATTGAGTAAAACATGCTTGAAACTATAACATCAACTGTTGCAAAGCTGTGTCATCAACACTCACAAGTATAAAACTACTTTTTTAAAGTAATCATTTCTTATTTCAAGCATGAAAAAAAAAGATTTTGACAAAATTGTGTGTCATAATTAAAACAGATGACAGCCAAATGGACTTTGCTGTTTTATTTTCAATGATACAATAGAAAATACTTACTCGTAGGGTAGTGAAGTTAAAGTTAAAGTGCCAATGATTGTCACACACACACTAGATGTGGCGAAATTATTTTCTGCATTTGACCCATCACCCTCGATCACCCCCTGGAAGATGAGGGGAGCAGTGTGCAGCAGCGGTGCCGCGCCCGGGAATCATTTATGGGGATTTAACCCCCAATTCCAACTCTTATTGCTGAGTGCCAAGCAGGGAGGTAATGGGTCCCAATTTTATAGTCTTTGGTATGAATCGGCTGGGATTTGAACTCACGACCTCAGAGTACAGTTAGCACAGTACAGCAAAATGACAGGTAATATTTAAACATTTAACATTTCTAACAATTTTGAACAAAAATGGTTAATGAGGATTCAGATAAATTCTTCAAAATTACAATTAAAAACATTTTGGCCGGGGACCGGGCTGTATATATGAGCACTAATTGACTGAAAGAGCACGCACTCGGCGTGATGATGTCATGTTGTCGATGGAAAAATGCATTTTTAGACCATATGATTTTCCTGAGCGACTAGGAGACCCCGAGAATAACAAGCGGTTGCCTTGTTGCATTTCCATTAAGAAAAATTAATTACTTTTTAGTATAAGTTTGCTGGTTTCAAGAAATGTAATGCCGAGCGCATATCATTATGTCAAGATAATGGCACTAGCATTTACTTACTGTATTGTTTTGGATTATAAGTCGCTCCGGAGTATACGTCGCACTTGCCGAAAATGCATAATACAAAAGGAAAAAAACATATATACGTCGTACTGGAGTATACAGTAATTCGCATTTTTGGGGGAAATTTATTTGATAAAATCCAACACTGAGAATAGACATTTGAAAGGCAATTTAAAATAAATAAAGAATAGTGAACAACAGGCTGAAAGAGTGTACGTTATATGAGGCATAAATAACCAACAGCGAAGGTGCCTGGTATGTTAACGTAACATATTATGGTAAGAGTCATTCAAATAACTATAACATATAGAACATGCTGTACGTTTACCAAACAATCTGTCACTCCTAATCGATAAATCCGAGCAAATCTTCTTCCTCGATGTCGCCTCTAAACAACTGTGCCGACTCCAAAGGTATGCGCCGCTTCCTCTTGTCGTTTTCTGCTGCATATTTCACTACGTCCAGCTTGTAATCCGCAGTACATGATTTCCTTTTCGGTGCCATTTTTGTTCAGCCCTTCTCAGTTTTTATAAGTTACCGCCAACGTTGAAATGACCCATTCTAATAGCTACGGCAGCATATAGCATCCCATGACCCATAATGCACTTCTGCCATGACCCTCCCCCGCCGAATTCTTATTGGTTGACGTTTGTGTGACGATTGCTGACATTTTCTTTGTCTGTTCCGCGAATGAGATAAATAATATTATTTTATATTTTACGGTAATGTGTTAATAATTTCACACATAAGAGTATATGCCGCACCCCCGGCCAAACTATGAAAAAAAATGCGATTTATAATCCTAAAAATACGGTAATTGATGAATATTTTTCAACATATTGAGCAAAAATTTCTTCTTTTTTTTCTACCAAATGTCATGACGAGGGGATTTTTGCAGCTTACCGCGAGGATTGTTCTCCCAGGACGCAAATAGACTTTTTCCGGACAGGGGTAGCAGGTAAGAAAATTATTTAATTACCTAGACTCAAAAAGTGGAAACAAAAGGGCGCACAAGGCGAAGGCCCTACTTAGCGTAGGATACAAAAACTAACACTAAGACAGGACTATAGACAAGAAACAAAACCTGCTAACTGTGACATGAATAAACAAAACTTACGTGGGCATGGCATGAATCGAACAATACAGAGCATGAATCTATGGCATGAAAACGAGCAATGTCGCCAGCACGACTGACTGATTGGAAAAACAGGGTTGAATAAAAGTCTCTTGATTAGAGCAGGTGTGTTTTTTACATGAGGCAGGTGAAACTAATGGATCGTCATGGTAACTGAACAAGGGACCGTAAAAAGGAACTAAAATAGTCCAAAACTACAGAAAAAAATAACAAAAACATAATCCAGACCACCGAACAAGACAAAAAGTGCAATTGTTATTAGTGAGAATATACTTATTTTAAGGTAGTTTTGGGTCCATTGAGGTTAGCTAATTTTACTTGTTTTGGAAAGTCTTGACAAGCCAAATGTTCTTGTTCTTTTGGCAGATAATTTTGCTTAGTTCAAATAAAATACTCCTCATTTTTGTATTTTTCGTCCTGTTTTTGGACATTAACATTTTGCAGTGTGAACCCGAAATATTCTCACACCGGATGTTTTGAATTTGAAATAATCTATATTCCACCAAATATTTGTTACCGAGCAGTGATTGTGACTAGAGCAGGGTTTTTCAAACTACGGCCCCCGGCGTGATTTTGCCTAAATGTATTTAATCGTGTGGACTGTAAGTGAAACAGCCATCCTTGCTTGTGCACAGACTTAATTCATGTACAGTGGGGCAAAAAAGTATTTAGTCAGCCACCGATTGTGCAAGTTCTCCCACTTAAAATGACGACAGAGGTCTGTAATTTTCATCATAGGTACACCTGTACAACTGTGAGAGACAGAATGTGAAAAAAAATCCAAGAATTCACATTGTAGGAATTTAAAATAATTGATTTGTAATTTATGGTGGAAAATAAGTATTTGGTCAAACATTCAAAGCGCTCACTGATGGAAGGAGGTTTCGGCTCAAAATCTCACGATACATGGCCCCATTCATTCTTTCCTTAACATGGATCAATCGTCCTGTCCCCTTAGCAGAAAAACAGCCCCAAAGCATGATGTTTTCACCCCCATGCTTCACAGTAGGTGTGGTGTTCTTGGGATGCAACTCAGTATTCTTCTTCCTCCAAACACGATGGGTTGAGTTTATACCAAAATGGATACATGGATGATACAGCAGATGATATGGAGAATGTCATGTGGTCAGATGAAACCAAAATAGAACTTTTTGGTATAAACTCAACTCGTCGTGTTTGAAGGAAGAAGAATACTGAGTTGCATCCCAAGAACACCATACCTACTGTGAAGCATGGCGGTGGAAACATCATGGTTTGGGGCTGTTTTTCTGCTAAGGGGACAGGACGATTGCTCCGTGTTAAGGAAAGAATAAATGGGGCCATGTATCGTGAGATTTTGAGCCAAAACCTCCTTCCATCAGTGAGAGCTTTGAATGGTAGACCAAATACTTATCCTCCACCATAATTTACAAATAAATTCTTTAAAATTCCGACAATGTGAATTCCTGGATTTTTTTTTTCACATTCTGTCTTTCACAGTTGAAGGGTACCTATAATTAAAATTACAAACCTCTGTCATCATTTTAAGTTGGAGAACTTGCACAACTGGTGGCTGACTAAATACTTTTTTGCCCGACTGTATACGACCCATTTTAAACAAATTTTCCCATTCATGGCACAAATTTGACCATCACATAAAGTCAACACACAGTCACATGTGACACACCTCCTGCACATTGAACTTTGTGGACATTTTAAAACATGTGTATGTAATTTCAAATTACACATATATAAATCCATAACAGTGCATGATCATATGCGAAACACTCTCTCCACACGTATCCATGTTTGGCGCATTTTAGCAGTTTGATATTTCTGATTGATTACAAAACTTGAAGTCGTAAAGGAAGTGGGAATGAAGAAAACTAATGTTAGCAACTCTATCAGATATCTAGGGACCTGGAGGTGCTATCCGTACAGTCACATTTAATTAACACAAAATGCTTTCCAAACAATTTGTGCAACTAGTGAAGTGAAGTGAGTTAAATTTATTTAGCGCTTTTTTCTCCAGTGACTCAAAGCGCTTTACATAGTGAAACCCAATATCTAATTTTTACATTTAAAGCAGTGTGGGTTGCACTGGGAGCAGGTGGGTGAAGTGTCTTGCCCAAGGACACAACCGCAGTGACTAGGATGGCGGAAGCGGGGATCGAACCTACAACCCTCAAGTTGCTGGCACGGCCACTCTACCAACCGAGCTATACCGCCCCTAATTTACTACTAGTTACTGAAATAACAAATAACATGCACTGAACAACTGAAAGTTAATTTTCCCCAGACATCAAGTCTCTTTTATTAGTCCACTTGTTAAATCATCAGACCTGGATATAATCAAAAAAAAATTATTCCCAGAGTGTTAAACTCTCTTGGGAGATTAGGAATAATTAATAGAAGATTTTAATCAGGTAACAATGCTTATTATTTGTGGTCGACGGACTCAAGGCTTTAATGCTTGCATTGTGTTAGACTGGAATAAAGCTCACAAAAAAAAGAAAGTGAGACGTCACGAACACGCAAAAGCAGGAGACAGGTGGCGGCGTGCAGGTGAGAGTCTTTAATTATAGCACAAGGAAGTGCAGCAGGGCAAGCTGTGCATGCTCAGCCAACCAAGCAGCAGTAACCAATGTAGTACCTGCAGTAGCAAACATAAACAAGCAGCAATAACCAATGCAGTACTTGCAGTAGCACACAAACACGCCGCAGTAACCAATGCAGTACTTGCAGTAGCAAACATAAACAAGCAGAAGTAACCAATGTATTACTTGCAGTAGCAAACATAAACAGGCAGCAGTAACCAATGCAGTACTTGCAGTAGCAAACATAAACAAGCAGAAGTAATCAATGTAGTACTTGCAGTAGCAAACATAAACAAGCAGAAGTAACCAATGTAGTACTTGCAGTAGCAAACATAAACAAGCAGAAGTAACCAATGTATTACTTGCAGTAGCAAACATAACCAAGCATAATTAACCAATGCAGTACTTGCAGTAGCAAACATAAACAAGCAGAAGTAACCAATGTAGTACTTGCTGTAGCAAACGTAAACAGGCAGCATGCAACACGGACAGTTTCCAGGAACAATTCAACAGTCAACAACCTGAACAATCCTGGCAGGTGTGCTCGGGTTGCCAGTCAGAAAAGAGTGAAGGAAGCAGCGGTGCAGCCAAAACAGGAAGGTTGACAAAAATAGAGCGCTGACAAGAAAGTGAATAAGGAAAATAAGGAAACACACAAAGTATTTTGTATGACGGGGCACGAAATATTACGGACTGGCCAATCAGAGGCAATATAAGGCGAGCCAGGCAGCAAAATCATAACAGGCAAGTACTCAATGCACATGACGATGAGGGAGTCGGAGACAGAGGGACGCTCCAAGCTGACGACTCAAAAAAGCCCAAAAAGAAACATACTTGAAAATGGCAGAGGGATTCTCTAATGCAGATTAGGTTTTTTCTTTAGTGATGAAGACAATGTCCAGGAAACTTGCAATAATGCGTGTCCTTGGCCATTTTTAGACAAATGTATGCGTTTAGATAAAACAATGCCAAAAACTTTAGTTTTTAGTTGTTTACTCCGTGAACCAAAATCGTGCTTCATCTAAGACGTTCCACACAAATTTAGGAACACACATTAAGGTGAGTTGAGTTCATGAAAAGTCTGTAATCAGACGAGACGTCACATAGAACGAAGGTATCGAAGTATGGCAGCGTTTGATTTTACGTAAAGCAGTACCTGGTCGTACCAATAGACTTCAGTCTGTACCTACAAAAGTATAGACTCCTGTACCCATCCATACAGTAGTTAAATCCCAAACTAGTTCTAAACTACTGACTATATTGTTCCTTTCTTGGGGCCACACTCCTCCCTCCCGTTAGCAGTAGCTGTGGCCATGAAATTGTATTTTGTGTATAACGGATCATTCTATGATTTTTTTTTCTACATTTAAAACACTTCCTTGTGGTCTACATAACATGCAATGGTGGTGATTTGTTCAAAATTTTGCAGAGTTTGTTTTAGAGGCCATCTTCAAACAGATTTCTGACCATCTCTTTTGGATACACCGTTTTGTGGGCGGTCTTAGTTACATGCCGAAGCCCTCATCCAGGCCAAGCCCCTTTCAACTGTGTCTTCTCCATATTAGCCATGTTGTAGTTTACATAAAATCGCCCGGGACTACTGATAATGCTATGTGTGATCAAGTGTTTACCGTATTTTACGGACTAAAAAGTGCACTTAAAATCCTTTTTTTTTTCTCAAAACTTAACAGTGCGCCTTATAACCCGGTGCGCCTAATGTAAGGAATAAGTTTGGTTGAGCTTACCCACCTTCAAGCTATTTTATTTGGTACATGGTGTATTGATACGTGTGACCAGTAGATGACAGTTAAACATAAGAGATAAGTATATGATGGCAATGTGATTCAAGCAAACAACACCAACATTTTATATTGTCCATTGAAAATATAGAACATTACTCACAGCGCTCAAAAATCTATCAAAATGTTTTAATACAACTTCCCGGTTACACCGTCTGGACCAGTCGCCTTCCTGGGGTTCACTGCCTTGAGCACCCGCCAGACCTCGTCTCCTCAAGAGTGAGTGTGGGGGGGGCCGGGAACTGACAATATAACCTGGTGCCTACACACCGGAGCTCTTGTAAAAAGAACTCAGCTGCGCATGCACTTTTTGCGTCGGATGAAAAGAGCACAGCTTCCTCCCCCCATTCTCACCACATTCTACAGAGGCACTATAGAGAGCCTGCTCACCAACAGCATCTCTGTCTGGAGAGGAGCCTGCAATGCCTCAGACTGGAAGTCCCTCCAGAGAGTGGAGAAAAGATCATCAGGACTCCTCTTCCTCCTATCCAGGAGATCGCAAAAAGCCGCTGCCTGACCAGGGCTCAGAAAATCTGCAAAGACTCCTCCCACCCCCACCAAGGACTGTTTTCACTGCTGGACTCTAGAAAGATGTTCCGCAGCCTCCGAAGCAGAACCTCCAGGTTCTGTAACAGCTTCTTCCCTCAGGCCGTAAGACTCTTGAACGCATCATAATAAAATTATCCCCTCAACTCTCCCCAAAATGGATTAACTCGCTGGAATAAAAAAGACAATATAACATACATCCATAACGTGGACGCATGTGAAAAAGTGCAATATATTTATCCGTACAGTAATCTATTTATTTATTTATATATATTTATTAATTATATAAATATATTTATATATATATATATATATAGTTTTCCTTGCCCTTTTGTGGGTTCTTCCGAGGATGTTGTAGTCGTAATGATTTGTGCAGTCCTTTGAGACATTTGTGATTTGGGGCTATATAAATAAACGTTGATTGATTGATTGATTGATATTATTTATATATATTAACTTAATTATATATGCACCTTATTGCTTTTTTTATCCTGCACTACCATGAGCTCATGTAACGAAATTGAGTTATCTATGCTGTTAAATTCAAATTTGAATGACAATAAAAAAAAAAAATGAAAAAAAAAAAAAAAAGGAAGTCTAGTCTAGTCTAAATTATGGTGTATGTATGAGGTAAAACATATAATCTGGTGTTTTGTTTCGCAATATTATTCAAAAGCAACTTTTCTTACCTTCTGGTAACTGCTAATCTGTGTTTGGGATCTGCATTAGTCCTGAAAGATTGTGCGTGTCCGCCGTGGTAGTCCGTGGCTACAACATAGTCAATAAGTTTTTCTTTATTTTCTTGTTATGGGAAATTCATCCTCCGCTGTTGCCATTTTCTAATATAAAGTAGTGTAAAGTTCTTACTTATATCTGTCAGTAAACTCGCCATGAAAGTGCTAAAACATACCGGTATAGTGAGTGTACATTATTCACCCAAGGAACTTTAGTTATTAGTGAGTTGAATGGCCTTGAAGCAACAACAAGAGCAGGCTGTTTTGTAAAGATCCCTGAGGACTGCTCAAAGATGTATTTTTTTGACCTCCCTCCCTCCTCAACAACACCTGGAAGTCGAACTTTGCTTGCATTGTGTGCAGAATGGCTCCGGGCCTATGGACACAACACCACTACACCCAAAGACAATGGGCATATTCACAAACACACTCCCCACCCCCGCCCCACACCTTCACCACCGCTTGATTCCCCTTCCGGGTGATGGATTGCTGTAACATGTTTATGTGTGCTATGGCAAATGAGTTTTTTTCCCTTAGACTCAGTCTGAAACCCCCCCTTTTTCCCACCTTTTTTAAGGAGCGCCGTAAGTGGCTGATCCATTGGCGGTCCTGTCTTGTCTCCCTGTAGCGTATGTCTGCTTCATGCCGAAAATGTAATTTCAGTTCTTATGTGTCTTATACATGTTACGAATGGACAATTATAAAGCATCCTGAATCCTGTTCCGGTCTGCGTTTTTTTCACGGGACACATTCACGGTGTTGTTGTTTCCGGATGAGAAGCTGCTCCGTTATTGATTAAAGTAAAGTCCGAATGTCATTAAAACAGTTAGCTCCATCTTTTGACACTTCTTGCACTCCAGTACTTGCACGCTACACTGCTACAACAAAGATGACGGGGAGAAGACGCTACCAAAGGTGAGCCACGTAAATAAAAACCCTCATAAAACGGCGCATCCTGAAGCGACTGTCAGAAAGCGGCTTGAAGATGATCTGTAAAACATAATCAATGCAACATTTTGACCGAAGAACCATCATTACATGTTATGTAGACTACAAGGATGTGTTTTACATTTAGGAAAAAAATAAAAATAATAGGCCCTGCGATGAGGTGGCGACTTGTCCACCGGTTGAATGCAGCTGGGATAGGCTTTATGCGCAAGATCAAAAATAGACCATTCATCGGCAGTGGGCCTTATAATCCCGGTGCGCCCTATGGTCCAAAAAATACGGTACATTAGTCAACATTCTTGGTTTTACTCTAAAACTTGAAAAATTGATTTAACGAAGTAAGGAAGTGGATTTGCCAAAAGCCCAGAATAATACACTCTACCTGTGGAGCTGTCTTAGTGCAGGTACCGCGTGCCAAAAATAAGACATTTAGATCAGTACCTCTTGCTGGAAGCTTGGACATCAGCCCATATCTGTGGCTCGCGTCAATTTGAATCAACAGGAACCACGACAGAACTAAATATAAATCATATTCAAGAGTAAGATAGTGCAGGGTGCCATAGCACTCATCTAATAAATCTGAGGTAATTTGTTCCCAATGTGCCAACCCTGTCTGAGATAACAAAATGAAAGCAACAAAACACAGTGGTGGTCCGGCTTCAGCTGGAAAAAAAACAAGTGGTAATAAGACTCCTGCAGACTTTTCACAAGTGGGGAGGATTTTATGATTGTGCTCGTGCTGGTGATGAGTTCTCACACTTGCTGTTTGGTGAAGAAATGGAGACTGTATAAAAGTGACAAATAAAACCAGAAAAAAAATCAATGTAATAATTCCTAGGCTGTATCTAACTCGGGCTACAGCTATCAAATAATTTAGTAATCGAGTAAGTTTGTTCGATTAATCGAGTAATCGGATATAACACTTTATAGCCTCAATACGTAGTTTAGGGAAAACAGCTGAAACAAACAAAGCTTCTTCTGCTTGCCATAACCTTTATTCTTTTTCTAATAAATAAACATCATTAATATTGACATTGCACTTTTAACATGTGCATTAATTAAAAAAAAAAAAAAATGGTTTAAACTGTTATCCTGCACACAGCTTACCACCGTCATGTGCGCTCTATTACAACAGCAATATTTAAAGTTCTGGCCCCTCCATGCGGTTCAGATTATATACATTTGTATTAATTACACTCATTAATTAAATAATTAATCAAAGCTACAGAATACAAATCAGAGCTTTTGTTTTAACCAATTTCATTGATTTAACCCAGGAGTCGGCAACCCAAAATGTTAAAAGAGCCATAATGGACCTAAAATACAAAAAAGTAATCTGTCTGGAGCCGCAAAAAATTAAAAGACTTATATTAGAGTTAGAATGATGGCAACACATGATGTAAGTGTTTATATTAGCTATATTAGCCTACTATCAAAATTACTATGTGACGCAGGCTGACGCGAATCTTCATTGACAGAAATGTTGAAATGTAATATTTATTCTACACATTTTTACGACATTGGAAAACATTAGTATAACTTCTCAGAGGGTGATATAACTGCGGGAAAAGATTGTCTTAGAATGGCCGAAAGTATAAATGTATGTGTCCAAGTTAAAGGAAACGGCAGGCTGTCTTCTTCTAATGGATTTATTACAATCTTTGCAAGCTGGCTAAGGTTGCTGTGGTCTGGAACAACATGGCACGCTAAAAACTATGAGAAATGCAGCCAATATTACATACAGATAATGTGTCATGAGACATGCACAGATAAATTAACATAAGTAAAGGGAATTAAATGAGCTCAAATATATCTACGAACGAGGCATAACGATGCAATATGTACATACAGCTAGCCTAAATAGCATGTCAGCATCGATTTACTTGCAGTCATGCAGTGACCAAATATGCCTGATTAGCACTCCATAACAAGTCAATAATATCAACAAAGCTCCCCTTTGTGTATTCACGCACAGTATAAAAAGTTTGGTGGACAAAATGAGACAGAGAAGGAGTGGCTTTAAACAAGTCTCTCTTTGGCAGCATCAGAGAACATTATAAACAAACTGTTGAGTCACAGTCCACACAACCGTGAGTTCAAGGGCCGCTGAAATTAGTAGGACAAAACGGCACTCACCAAATACTCTCAAACATATTAAACAGTGGGCTTTTTATCAATTTGGAAGGTTTTTGTCGTGTTTGTCCTCCTACTGAAACCATATAAAAAAAATTAAAAAAAATCACCCCATTTTATTTCCATTTCCATACATTTTTGAAAAGGCTTCATGGAGCCACAAGGGTGCCGCTAGAGAGCCCCATGTGGCTGTAGAGCCGCGGGTTGCTGACCCCGGATTTAACCGAATAATTGTTGCAGCCCGACTTCCGACAGTATCAACGTTGCATTTGATGACTTTGATTGATTGACTCACGACTTCATGACGCCTCATTCTTACATCTCCCTGTCAGTCCAAACACACACATTCTAAACAGATATAGCAGCACAGATGGGATTTTACTCATGATATCTAATGTTATTTTATCGTAAATATTGGCTTTGCCCAAATGAGTCACCATGTGAATCATCCAATTAAAGGGCTCTATTATACGCCATTTCATTTTACAAACCCCGTTTACATATGAGCTGAGAAATTGTGTTGGATGTAAATATAAACGGAATACAATGATTTGCAAATCATTTTCAACTCATATTCAGTTGAATATGCTACAAAGACAACATATTTGATGTTCAAACTGATAAACATTTTTTTTTTTTTTTTTGCAAATAATCTCTAACTTTAGAATTTGATGCCAGCAACACGTGACAAAGAAGTTGGGAAAGGTGGCAATAAATACTGATTAAGTTGAGAAATGCTCATCAAACACTTATATGGAACAACCCACAGGTGTGGAGGCTAATTGAGAACAGTTGGGTGCCATGATTGGGTATAAAAGCAGCTTCCATGAAATGCTAAGTAATTCACAAACAAGGA
Source organism: Nerophis ophidion (assembly GCF_033978795.1). Taxonomy (NCBI): domain Eukaryota; kingdom Metazoa; phylum Chordata; class Actinopteri; order Syngnathiformes; family Syngnathidae; genus Nerophis; species Nerophis ophidion. The sequence continues at coordinate 27,199,964 of NC_084622.1, forward strand.
TGGGGTGAGGGTCACCACTTTGTAAGCAAATTGTCAAACAGTTTTAGAACAACATTTCTCAACGAGCTATTGCAAGGAATTTAGGGATTTTACCATCTACGGTCCGTAAAATCATCAAAAAGTTCAGAGAATCTGGAAAAATCACTGCACGTAAGCGATGATATTATGGACTTTTGATCCCTCAGGCAATACTGCATCAAAAACAGACATCAGTGTGTAAAGGATATCACCACATGGGCTCAGGAACACTTCATAAAACCACTGTCAGTAACTACAGTTGGTCGCTGAATCTGTAAGTGCAAGTTAAAACTCTACTATGCAAAACTAAAACCATTTATCAACAATATCCTGAAACGCCGCTGGCTTGGCTGGGCCTGAGCTCACCTAAGATAGACTGATGCAAAGTGGAAAGGTGTTCTGTGGTCTGACGAGCCCACATTACAAATTATATTTAGAAACATAGGACGTGGTGTCCTCCATAACAAAGAGGAAAATAACTATTCTGATTGATAGAGGCGCAAAGTTCAAAAGCCAGCATCTGTGATGGTATGGGGGTGTATTAGTGTCCAAGGCATGGGTAACTTACACATCTGTGAAGGCACCATTAATGCTGAAAGGTCCATACGGATTTTGGAACAACATATGTTGTCATCCAAGCAACGTTATCATGGACGCCCCTGTTTATTTCAACAAGACAATGACAAGCCACGTGTTACAACAGCGTGGCTATGTAGTAAAAGAGTGTGGGTACTTTCCTGGCCCGCCTGCAGTCCAGGCATGTCTCCCATCGAAAATGTGTGGCGCATTATGAAGCGTAAACGACTGAAGCTCTACATAAAAAAAAAAAAGGGAAAGAATTGCACTTTCAAAGCTTCAACAATTAGTTTCCTCAGTTCCCAAACGTTTATTGAGTGTTGTTAAAAGAAAAGGTGATGTAACACAGTGGTGAACATTTCCTTTCCCAACTACTTTGGCACGTGTTGCAGCAATGAAATTCTAAGTTAATTATTATTTGCAAAAAAAAATAAAGTTTTTGAGTTTGAACATCAAATATCTTGTCTTTGTAGTGCATTCAATTGAATATGGGTTGAAAAGGATTTGCAAATCATTGCATTCCGTTTATATTTACATCCAACACAATTTCGCAACTCATATGGAAACGGGGTTTGTAATAATATTTAAAAGTAATATACAGTACAGGCCTAACGTTTGGACAAACCTTCTCATTTCAGTGCGTTTTCTTTAATTTTCATGACTATTTACATTGTAGATTGTCACTGAAGGCATCAAAACTGTGACACCTGTGAAGTGAAAACCCTTTCTGGTAACTACATCTTGAAGCTCATCGAGAGAATGCCAAAAGTGTGCAAAGCCGTAATCAGAGCAAAGGGTGGCTATTTTGAAGAAACTAGAATATAAAACATGTTTTCAGTTAATTCAGCTGTTTTTGGTCAAGTACAAACCCTGTTTCCATATGAGTTGGTAAATTGTGTTAGATGTAAATATAAACGGAATACAATAATTTGCAAATCTTTTTCAACCCATATTCAGTTGAATATGCTACAAAGACAACCTATTTGATGTTCAAACTCATAAACTTTTTTTTTTTTGCAAATAATCATTAACTTTAGAATTTGATGCCAGCAACCCGTGACAAAGAAGTTGGGAAAGGTGGCAATAAATACTGATAAAGTTGAGAAATGCTCATCAAACACTTATTTGGAACATCCCACAGGTGTGCAGGCTAATTGGGAACAGGTGGGTGGCATGATTGGTATAAAAACAGCTTCCCAAAAAATGCTCAGTCTTTCACAAGAAAGGATGGGGCGAGGTAGACCCCTTTGTCCACAACTGTGTGAGCAAATAGTCAGTTTAAGAACAACGTTTCTCAAAGTGCAATTGCAAGACATTTAGGCATTTCAATATCCACGGTCCATAATATCATCAAAAGGTTCAGAGAATCTGGAGAAATCACTCCACGTAAGCGACATGACTGGAAACCAACATTGAATGACCGTGACCTTCGATCCCTCAGACGGCACTGTATCAAAAACCGACAACAATCTCTAAAGGATATCTCCACATGGGCTAAGGAACAATTCAGAAAACCACTGTCACTAAATACAGGTTGTTGCTACATTCTGTAAGTGCAAGTAAAACTCTACTATGCAAAGCGAAAACCATCTGAACCGAGGATGTCGTTGTGGCCTGTGCAGCCCTTTGACACACTTGTGATTTAGAGCTGTATAAATAAACATTGATTGATTGACATATTTATGCTTCTGTTGCTTAAGTTTGTGGCCTCCCCCACTGCTTACTGTTATGTTGTTGTATTTGATATGTGGCATCTATTATTTTGGACAAGTGCAGGGTTGCAGAGAGCGTATACAGCATGTAAAAAAGTAGATAAAGTGCACAACAGCGCTTCTGGGTACCAGAGACTAACAATGCTCATTACCATTAAAGGTACAGACACATGAAACAGCATGACTTATCTAAAGTTGTTGGAAAATAAAAAATAAAAAAAAGTTGTTGGCGCCTTCAAGACAAATGCATCCCTAAATAAAGATGTCTCTACTTTCCCAGAAGGGAAGATAATGAGAGGCAACATTAATCACGTCTTTTAACACAATAACAATAGAAGTTCACTCTGTTGACATACTACAGCATGTAAACAGTCTCTCAAATGGATTCACGCTACTTCTCTTTGTTTATAATGTCTATTTTCTGCTGGATCTACTCCCTATTTTATGCTGCAGCTGTTTCATATACTGTAATTATGTACATGGTAATTGTTATATATTGCATATATGATATAAACATATAATATAATGTATCAGTATATGTCATATACTGTACATATATTATGTAAATATTACATATACACTATATTGTCAAAAGTATTTGGCCACCTGCCTTTACTCACAAACAAACTTGAAGTGCCATCCCATGGAATTGTCCAAAATATTTTGATATCCTGGAACTTTCAAAGTTCCTTTCACTGGAACTAAGGGGCCAAGCCCAATTCCTGGAAAAACAACCATACCTCATAATTCCTCCTCCACCAAATTTCACACTTAGCACAATGCAGTCCGAAATGTACAGCTCTCCTGGCAACCTCCAAACCCAGACTCGTCCATTGATTGATTGATTGATTGATACTTTTATTAGTAGATTGCACAGTTCAGTACATATTCCATACAATTGACCACTAAATGGTAACACGCGAATAAGTTTTTCAACTTGTTTAAGTCGGGGTCCACGTTAATCAATTCATGGATTAGATTGCCAGATGGAAAAGAGTGATTCATCACTCCAGAGAAGGCGTCTCCACCGCTCTAGAGTCAAGCGGCGACGTGCTTTACACCACTCCATCTGACGCTTTGCATTGGACTTGGTGATGTATGCTCGGCCATTCAAACCCATTCCATGAAGCTCTCTGCGTACTGTATGTGGGCTAATTGGAAGGTCACATGAAGTTTGTAGATTTGTAGCAACTGACTGTGCAGAAAGTATTTGCACTAAGCACTTCAGAATCCTCTGAGCCCTCTCTGTCAATTTACGTGGCCAACCACTATGGTGGCTGAGTTGCTGCTGTTCCCAAACTCTTCACTTTTTTTATAATAAAGTTGACTTAGAATATTTAGGAGCGAGGACATTTCAAGACTGGATTTGTTGCACAGGTGGCATCCTATGACAGTTCCACGCTGGAAATCACTGAGAGAAGCCCATTCTTTCACAAATGTTTGTAGAAACAGTCTCCATGCCTCTGTGCTTGATTAGGACACCTGATTGTCATCATTTGGATGGGTGGCCAAATACTTTTGGCAATATAGTGTGTGTTATATTTTATATTGCTACACCGGTACATTTTTTGTGTATTTTATACCTGCATTGTCCTTTTCTATCCTTACACTTTCCATCATAGTAACTGAGCTGCTGTGTGGAACAATTTCCCTTGTGGATCATTAAAGTTTGTCTAAGTCTGAGGAGTCCTATTGCATTTCATAAATGAGATTCCTGCATAGTATTAAAGATTAGACAGCGTCTTTGAAAGTGATTTGCGCTCCATTGGACTGACAGGTGATTGCGCCACATTTGTATGGTGCACAATTGATACTTATTATGACATTTATAATAACCCTGCCGTGTCAAATAACAATCCAAATTCTATATTATTATGTTATCCTTTTTCCCACAGTGTTTACATATATCATATAACAACATTTAAGACCAGCTACTAATAGCCCCGTCTTAAATTCTGTAGTAAGATTTGTTGTCAGGCGCCAATCTGTAGCAAGTATTCTCAGAACATGATCACAAATAGTTGCTTTAAAGCACGGGTGTAAAACGTACGGCCCGAGGGCCGGATCAGGCCCGCTATCAGGTTTTATCTGGCCCACGGTATGAGTTTTTAAGTATAAAAATGAACCTGAAATTTTTGAATGATATAAACAATAGCAATTATTTGTAGATGATGCTATATATGTACAAAATAAACCACATGATGTTAGTGCATCAGTTGAGGAAAATGACCAAAGTACATCCATCCATCCATCCATGGATGGATGTACTTTGGTCATTTTCCTCAAAGTACATAAATAACATAATGTAATTTGATTTTGATACAATTTTTTTATCTCGATAGATTGAAAATTAACACCAATGAGTTGACTGATGAACATTATCAAATAATTTATTCAGAAAATATAAATAACGACAAATAAAGATAGTATACTATTAACAGCAACAGGTACAATAAGTGTAAAAAAAAAAAAAGAAAAACATTATGATTTGTACATTTTCAGAATGTTCTCTATTTTTAAATAAAGAAAACAACCTGAAGTTGTCTTTAATTTTAAGTTATCGTGCTGTGATTTTACTAGTCCGGCCCACTTGACAGTAGATTTTTCTGCATGTGGTCCCCGATCTAAAATGAGTTTGACACCCCTGCTTTAAAGCAAACTGACGTGAACATGTGAATGTTATATTCATCTTGGAGAAAGCAAACCATCAGTTTAAGTAAAAAGTAATATTTTAGTTTGAGCACATATTTAAATAGAGTCCCTTAGTTGGACATTAACATGTGGACTGGATTAGTTCTCATAGGAGAAGAGGCAATAAAATTGGAGCTCAGTATGCAAAGGTGATGGCCCTAGCCATGAGAAGAGACTACATGTTTAGCTTAACACCAACATTTAACTTACTACCTATAGTACATCTGTAGTTTTTCCAGACACTTGCACACAAGCATCTCCTTTAATAGTCAGGGTGTCCTTTCCTGACTTAGCACACACCCAGAGACAGGAAGGTGGAATATAAAACTGATAGTTTGTCTTCTCCAAGTTAGGAGTGCCTCTTTTTTTTTTTTACTCGACCTCCTCCAGGAACTGCAGTCCTATATAATGACACTTGCTTATAATAAAGCATTTTTTAGCTCAGTAAAGCGACTCCGACGTCTCTTCTGATCCAGCCACACTGCCGTGTCACCCTTATGTCTGGACGAGGATGACAAGACCAGAAATACACATCACATACTAACCCTGAGTTTTGAACATCAGTCTGTAATCTGAATGTTGAATGATTCCCAGTGGGTGTAAATAAGAAACCATTAAGCTGTAAAATTGTAGAGACGATAAAAAAGTACTACAAAATCTTCAGAACACCCTTTTGCTACTGCCTGCATTTCACCCTCATAATATTTCACTTTTTATTTGACCCTGTGCGGTCGTCAGGCTCACATATGATCAACGCCGTTGTCCTCAGTGCCCCTTTAATCCTCTGAAGGCCATAATCAATACGAATCTAGCGGACCTTTCTCCGTCTCCATGCCACTCCACCTTGAGATGCAGGGCCATTTCAAAGGAGCCGAAGGAAGGGAAAGACTCCCCACATAAGAAGGCCCTCTTAACTCCGTCAAATAGCCAAATGTCAATCATGCATTGAAAGAGGAGCCCCAACCTTGTCATAACCTTATTTCTTTAATTGCTAGCTATTTGGGTTGTACTCTCCTAGAAAAGAAAACAATCGCCGATGGCAGGTTAACAAAATCAACTATAAACACTCCTAATTATTAGCCATGCAACAGGAAGTGGGGCTTTACCTTAAGTTTGCAAGCTAAACCGGAATAGTCACAAAATTGTCCTGCTTATTCTACCCTGTCATATTTGCACTGGGACCAGCTGAAGGTGTACCAGGACATTGGCATTCATTCTTTAAACTAGACCAAATTTCACACCAATTGGTTTCACATTTGTGTGGGGAGGTCAGCAAGAGACTAATGTTGTTTTTGTTAAAGCAACAAAAAGCGCGGTTATTGCATCCAGCAAAAGGAAATACATTTGGGTAGTGGTCAGTTCCCAAGTGAAAATATAAAGCTCATCCTTTCCAGTAAGAAGAAAGAAAATATCAAAAGAGTGAATAAATGTACAAACCCCAGAACCAGTGAAGTTGGCACCTGGTGTAAATCGTAAGTAAAATATGAATACAATGATTTGCAAATCCTTTTCAACCTATTTTCAATTGAATGGACTGGAATGACACGATACTAAACGGAAGGTATACTAATCAGACACTTATTTGGAACACCCCACATGGGGAGTGCCATGATTGGGTATGAAAGCAGCTTCCATGAAATGTTCAGTCATTCACAAACAAGGATGGGGCGAGAGCACCACTTTGTGAACCAATGCGTGAGCAAATTGTCCAACAGTTTAAGGGCAACATTTCTCAATGAGCTATTGCAAGGAATTTTGGGATTTCACCATCAAAGGTGCGTAATATCATCAAAAGATTCAGAGAATTTGGAGAAATCACTACACGTAAGTGAGGATATTACAGACGTTGGACCTCTCAGGCGGTACTGCATCAAAAAACGACATCAATGTGTAAAGGATATTATCACATGGGCTGAGCAACACTTCAGAAAACCACTGTCAGTAACTACAGTTTGTTGCGACATCTGTAAGTGCAAGTTAAAACTCTACTATGCAAAGCGAAAGCCATTTATCAACAACACCCAGAAACGCCACCGGCTTTGCTGGGACCGAGCTAATCTAAGATGGAGTGATGCAAAGTAGAAAAGTGTTCTGTGGTCTGACGAGTCCACATTTCAAATTGTTTTTGGAAATATTTGACATCGTGTCATCCGGACCAAAGGGGAAGCGAACCATTCAGACTGTTTTAGACGCAAAGTTCAAAAGCCAGCATCTGTGATGGTATGGGGGTGAATTAGTGCCCAAGGCATGGGTAACTTACACATTTGTGAAGGCACCATTAATGCTGAAAGGTAAATACAGGTTTTGGAACAACATATGCTGCCATCTAAGTGCCGTCTTTTTCATGGACACCCCTGCTTATTTCAGCAAAACAATGCCAAGCCACATTCAGCTTCGTAAAAAAAAGAGTGCAGGTACTTTCCTGGCCCGCCTGCAGTCAAGACCTGTCTCCCATCGAAAATATGGGTGGCGCATTATGAAGCATAAATACGACAGCGGAGATCCCGGACTGTTGAACGACTGAAACTCTACATAAAACAAGAATGGGAAAGAATTCCATTTTCAAAACTTCAACAATTAGTTTCCTCAGTTCCCAAACATTTATTGAGTGTTGTTAAAAGAAAAGGTGATGTAACACAGTGGTGAACATGCCCTTTCCCAACTACTTTGGCACATGTTGCAGCCATGAAATCCTAAGTTAATTGTTATTTGCAAAAATAAATAAATACAGTTTATGAGTTTGAACATCAAATACCTTGTCTTACTAGTGCATTCAATTGAATATGGGTGAAAAATGATTTGCAAATCATTGTATTCCGTTTATATTTACATTTAACACAATTTCCAACTCATATGGAAACGGGGTTGGTAAAAAAAATATTTGGAAATGTCCAACGGTCCAGATTGAAAAGCTTAACGGTCCGCAAGTGGCCCCCGGGCCTTGATTTGCCCAGGTCTGTTCTGGACCAATGCCAAAACTAGGTCCCTAAAGCAGCGTTTTTCAACCTTTTTTGAGCCAACGCACATTTTTTGCATTGAAAAAATGCAGAGAAACACCACCAGCAGAAATCATTAAAAAAAGAAACTCAGTTGACAGTAAAAAGTCGCAATTTTTGGATATGACTTTTAATCATAATCAAGCATGAATGACTATAGCTCTTGTCTCAAAGTAGGTGTACTGTCACCACCTGTCATACCACACCGTGATTTATTTTGACTTTTTTGCTGTTTTCCTGTGTGTAGTGTTTTAGTTCTTGTCTTGTGCTCCTATTTTGGTATTTTTTTTCTCATTTTTTTTGTATTTTCCTGTAGCAGTTTCATGTCTTCCTTTGAGCGATATTTCCCACATATACTTTGTTTTAGCAATCAAGAATATTTCAATAGTTTTTAATCCTTCTTTGTGGGGACATTTTTGATTGTCATGTCATGTTCGGAGGTACATTGTCTTTGCTACACAGTAAGTCTTTGCTGTCGTCCAGCATTCTGTTTTTGTTTACATTGTAGCCAGTTCAGTTTTAGTTTCGTTCTGCATAGCCTTCCCTAAGCTTTAATGACTTTTTTTAGGGGCACTTACCTTCTGTTTATTTTTAGCTTAAGCATTAGACACCTTTTTACCTGCACATTGCCTCCCGCTTTAGACAGCACCGACACTCAAAATCAAAACATCATTTGCAGACTATAATTACTGCTTTGCAAACAATATTTTCAACCCAAATAGGTGAAACTAGATAATCTCCCACGGCACACCAGACTGCATCTCACAGCACACTAGTGTGCTGCGGCGCAGTGGTTAAAAAACACTGCCCTAAGGACATGCTTGGATGCTTCAGTGGAAGAACCACATGGAACACAAGGTCCTACCACAGGTGTGGCATCAGTGACCTCCCACCCTTACAAATTCGCCCTCCAACATTTTGCAGAAAGCAATCCCAGTGCAAGCTGTTACAACTGCAAACGAAATGAAATACTCAAAACATCAGATGTGATGGTGACCTTTTCCTGTGGTTTCTTATGTAAAAATGCAACATATGTGCATCTCCAGTCCACTAAAATAGACCTCCTGGTACATCAACCCCATAACTCCTGCTCATGATGCCCGCACCTCCATGAACAGCAGGCTGCTGTGGTCCAGTGAAATGGACAAAAACAGCTCCTCCCACTCTGCCTTTTTGCTCTTTTTGCAGCCTCCTCATCTTCCTTTTTTCCTCTCGGCAGTAGAGCAGCATCAGCAGCAGCAGAGCAGCAGGTGTTATTGTTACCTGAGGATTTTTTGGGGGCTGCAATCAGCATGATGCGCAGTATTCTAACAGCTGGGGCCACTAGTGTGATGAAGTGGAGAAATCACGCCTCAAAAACACGTGGGAGAGGTTACTCAAATATGCCCCCAATCCTTCTAATCACACACACACACACACTTACACACACACACATTTTACACTCCAGGTCTGCTGCACCATCTCTCCCAGAAGGGACAAGATGCATTTGCAAGAATTCACAACCTGCAAAACTCAGTAGCAAAAATGAACGTGGATGTGTGTGTGGGAGTGGGAGTGGGAGTGGGGGGGTGACCTTGTGCAGTGTAGTGGCCAACACACACACACACACACACACACACACACACACACACACAACAGGTTCACACACGCACGCCGGAGCACTGCCGCGTTACATAATAAGAGCCCACACTTTGGCGCCAACGTGACGTGAAAAGGACGGCGAGGATTGATCCACGCGTGTTGTTTGCATTCTGCCGGTCACCTCCAACAGGCGCGCCGAAAACCTTGAAAGTGTCCGCTAAAGCCCCCACCACAAGCCCGGTGCCACGGCTTACCTTTGCTGGTGTTCTCCTCCCGGTTGAGATACATGGCGCGGAGAGTTTGGCGGCGGCGAGCAGGAAGGTGGTGTCGCTGGTCTTGTGTGGTGTGAGGCTGCTAGTGGTGATGTCAGGCTGGCGGTGGCAGTGGTGGTGGTGGTGGTGTACTCCCCAACTCCTCCTCCCCTGCACTTCTACCTCTTTTATTGTTGTCTTGCTACTGCACTGCCTCTCTCTCTCTCTTTCTCTCTCTCTCTCTCTCTCTCTCTCTCTCTCTCTCTCTCTCTCTCTCTGACTCTCTCTCTCTGCCTCTCTCTGTCTCTCTCTGTCTCTCTCTCCCTCCACAGTCAGTAGGTAGAAGATGGAGAAGCTCCTTATATCTCTCTTTCACTCTACCTTTCTCCACCCTACTTTCCTTGCCACTAATAAGCGGTATCTCTTTCTCTCTCTCTCTCTCTCTCTCTCTCTCTGTCTCCATTTCTTTCTGTCTCTCTCTCTCTCTCTTCAGTCAGTAGGTAGAAGATGGAGATGCTCCTTATATCTCTCACTCACTCTCTCACTTTCTCCACCCTACTTTTTTTACCACTAATAAGCAGTGTATCTCTCGCTCTCTTTTTCTCCATCGCTCTCTCTCTCTCTCTCCCTCTTCAGTCAGTACGTAGAAGATGGAGATGCTCTTTATATCTCTCACTCACTTTCTCACTTTCTCCACTCTACTTTTTTTTACCACTAATAAGCAGTGTATCTCTTGCTCTCTTTTTCTCCATCTCTCTCTCTCTCTCTCTCTCCCTCTTCAGTCAGTAGGTAGAAGATGGAGAAGCTCTTTATATCGCTCATTCGCTCTCTCCCTCTCTCCACTCTATTTCCCTAACAGACAATAAGTAGTATCTCTCTCGCTCTCTCTCTTTTTCTCTCTCTTTTTGTCTCTCTCTCTCCTCCCCCTCCTCAGTCAGTAGGTAGAAGATGGAGATGCTCCTTATATCTCTCATTCACTTTCTCACTTTCTCAACCCATCTTTCCTTACCACTAATAAGCAGTATCTCTCTCTCTTTTTTTCTCCATTGCTCTCTCTGTCTCTCCCTCCTCAGTCAGTAGGTAGAAGATGGAGAAGCTCCTTATATCTCTCATTCACTCTCTGTCTCTCTCCACTCTATCTCCCTTACAGCTAATAAGCAGTATTTCTCTCTCTCTCTCTTTTGCTCTCTCGCTCTCTCTCTCTCTTTGTCTCTCTCTCTTCCTCCCTCCACAGTTAGTAGGTAGAAAATGGAGATGCTCCTTATATCTCTTTCACTCTGTCCCTCTCTCCACCCTACTTTCCTTACCACTAAAAAGCAGTATCTCTCTTTCTCTCTCGCTCTCTCTCTCCCTCTCTCTCCCTCTATGTGTCCCTCTCTCTCCCTCCTCAGTCAGTAGGTAGAAGATGGAGAATCTCCTTATATCTCTCATTCACTCTCAACCATTCTCCAGCCTACTTTCCTTACCACTGATAAGCAGTATCTCGATCTCTCGCCCTCTCTCTCCCTCTCTCTCTCTCTCTCTCTCTCTCTTTCTCTCTTTTTCGCCATCTCTCCATCCCTCCTCAGTCAGTAGGTAGAAAATGGAGATGCTCCTTATATCTCTCATTCACACTGTCCCTCTCTCCACCCTACTCTCCTTACCACTAATAAGCAGTAACTCTCTCTCTGTCCCTCTCTCTCTCCCTCTCTCTTTTTCTCTCTGTCTCTCTCTCTCTCTCTCACTCTGATTTTTTTTAAAGATGCTGTATATTTAGTGACATTCATAGTTGGCTGTCTCGCACTTCTAGGAAGTGAATGTAAGAACTTCAAAACAAGTGTTTGTTTTTTATTGTCAAATATATTCCAACGACATATGCTTTTTCCTGTTTTTTTTTTTTTTTTTTTTAAACCCAAAAACCAGTGAAGTTGGCACATTGTGTAAATCGTAAATAAAAACAGAATACAATGATTTGCAAACTTTTTTCAACTGATATTCAATTGAATATACTGCTAAGACAAGATACTTAAAGTTCGAACTGGAAAACGTTGTTATTTTTTGCAAATATTAGCTAATTTGGAATTTGACGCCTGCAACATGTTATAAAAAAGCTGGTACAAATTGCAAAAAAGACTGAGAAAGTTGAGAAATGCTCATCAATCACTTATTTGGATTATCCCACAGGTGAACAGGTTAATTGGGAACAGGTGGGTGACATGAATGGGTATAAAAGCAGCTTCCATGAAATGCTCAGTCATTCACAAACAAGGATGGGGCGAGGGTCACCACTTTGTGAACAAATGCGTGAGCAAATTGTGCAACAGTTTAAGAACATCTTATCTCAACGAGCTATTGCAAGGAATTGTAAGGATTTCACCATCTACGGTCCGTAATATATCAAAAGGTTCAGAGAATTTGGAGAAATCACTGCATATAAGCGGCAATACCTGTGACTTTTGATCCCTCAGGCGGTACTGCATCAAAAAGTGACATCGGTGTGTAAAGGATATCACAACATGTGCTCAGGAACACTTCAGAAAACCACTGTCAGTAACTACAGTTTGTCGCTACATCTTTTAGTGCAAGTTAAAACTCTACTATCTATGCAAAGCGAAACCCACTTATCAACAACACCCAGAAACGTTGCCGGCTTCACTGGGCCCAAGCTAATTTAGGTGTTTTGGGATTTGACAAGTCCACATTTGTAATTGTTTTTAGAAACTGTGGACGTTGTGTCCTCTGGAACAAAGAGGAAAAGAACCATCCGGATTGTTATAGACGCAAAGTTCAAAAGCCAGCATCTGTGATGGTATGGGGGTGTATTAGTGCCCAAGGCATGGGTAACTCACACATATGTGACGACACCATTAATGCTGAAAAGTACATACAGGTTTTGAAATAACATATGTTGCCATCCAAGCAACGTTGTCATGGACGCCCCTGCTTATTTCAGCAAAACACTACCAAGCCACGTGTTACAACAGTGTGGCTTCATAGTAAAAGAGTGCCGGTACTAAACTTGCCTGCCTGGAGTCCAGACATGTCTCCCATTGTAAATGTGTGGCGCAATTTGAAGCCTAAAATACCACAATGGAGACCCCGGACTGTTGAACAACTTAAGCTGTACAACAAGCAAAAATGTGAAAGAATTCCACCTGAAAAGCTTCAAAAGATGGTCTCCTCAGTTCCCAAACATTTACTGAGTGTTGTTAAAAGGAAAGGTCATGTAACACAGTGGTAAAAATGCCCCTGTGCCAACGTTTTTGCAATGTGTTGCTGCTATTAAATTCTAAGTTAAGAATTGTTTAAGAAAACAATTAAGTTTCTAAGGGACTTGAACTCCTCCAATTGGGGCAAGATCTCCTCCCAAACCCGGAGAGTAATGCGGACGCTGTATTCATCCGTTGTGGTGAAGAAAGAGCTGAGCTGGAAGGCAAAGCTCTCAATTTACAGGTCGATCTATGATCCCATCCTCAACTATGGTCATGAGCTTTGGGTTATGACCAAAAGGACAAGATCACGGGTACAAGCTGCCGAAATGAGCTTCCTCCGCCGGGTGGTGGGGCTCTCCATTAGAAATAGGGTGAGAAGCTCTGTCATTCGGGAGGAGCTCAAAGTAAAGCCGCTACTCCTCCCCATCGAGAGGAGCCAGATGAGGTGGTTCGGGCATCTGGTAAGGATGCCACCCGAGCGCCTCCCTAGGGAGGTGTTTAGGGCACGTCCAACCGGTAGGAGGCCACGGGGAAGACCCAGGACACGTTGGGAAGACTATGTCTCCAGGCTGGCCTGGGAATGCCTTAGGATCCCCCGGGAGGAGCTGGATAAAGTGGCTGGGGAGAGGAAAGTTTGGGCTTCCCTGCTTAGGCTGTTGCCCCCGCGACCCGACCTCGGATAAGCGGAGGAAAATGGATGGATGGATATTAAGTTTCTCAGTTGGAACATCAAATATCTTGTCTTTGCAATCTATTTAATTGAATATCAGTTGAAAAGGATTTGCAAATCATTGTATTCTGTTTTTATTTACAAATTACACAACATGCCAACTTCACTGGTTTTGGGTTTCGTAACTTTTTCCCATTTTATTTATATTATTGTACTTATCTATTTTGATATACATTTTTTTCCATCAATTACTGTTGATGCAAACTATTTTCTGAGCTTTTGTTGTTCTTTATTTTTTTTGCCGACTTGCTCAAGGGCACATTGACAGTGCACTGAAAGCAGATTATGTCTATGTTTTCATTGTCATTGTAATCTCAGGGCATTCAATCAATCAAATCTGGACTGTTTGGTTTTTCTTAAAAAAAGTTTCGCCTCTCATTCAAGTAGTCTTCATCAGTTCATGCTGATTGACTTCAATGACACTTAGCCAGGTGACCCACCACAGTCCTCCCTCCACTCTTTATGGATTTCTGGATTATCTGGAATCTGTCCGTTAAAGGAGGGGTACTGTTATGACCTGTTACACCATTCATTCCTTGTTTTGTTTTGTGGGTATTTTCTAAGTTTTGTGGTTCACTTCCATGTCTGACGCTCTTATTTGGACTGCAGTAGCTTCACCTCTGCTTCTGAGCACTGTCGTCCTCACCTGTGGGTGATTAGTAATCATGTTTTTTACCTGCTGCTAATGAGCACCTGACGACTAGTTCCTGTCTCTCGGCTCAGTTTTTTTGTTTTTTTCAATTTGTCGCTCTTTTATTATTATTAGTTTTATTTTGCAATCATTATTTTTTTAACTTTTTATTCGACTCCTTTTAGGGTATTGCTTTTGCACTATCTTCTTGTTTAGCTCATTCATTATTTATGTTCTTTGTTTGTTTTTGTTTTTGTTTTATTTGTTTTCTTGCTCTATGCAAAGCACTTGGGTTCAATTTAAAAATTGTCGTAAATGTGCTAAATGAATAAAGTTGCCTTGCCTTGCCTTGTCGGATCATTGTAGGGGTTACAAAGTGGAGTTACACGGTCAGTAGTATTTGTTGGTCTAGTTTTGTATTTATTTTTCTGTTAGCTCTCAGTTAAGCTTAGTTTTTCTTGCACAGCTTCCCCTGTGATGTTCTGTGATTTTTTTCCTGCTGCACACTATTTTTGTTCTTGCACTTTTTGTACTTGAAATACTCATTTACCTGCACGCCGCCTGCCGTGTCCTGCCTTTTTGAGGTCAGGGCCTCCACTACTATGAGCGAACGCAACATATAAAGTGCTCTAAAAAAAACTTCTAAAAAAACATCAAACAACATTTTACATACCCACTGTAAGTATATATGTAATGTAGTAACAGGCACATTAATGCAATATTTATGTATTTTGCTAATTTTAAGCATATGGTGACGCATTAATTTCACCAACGCATTACAGATTTCCTTCAACAGCTACAACAAGACTATTAATGGCAAACTTTGGAAAGGCAACAACTATTTTGGAACAAATAATCCGGTAAACAGGTTATACTTGTATAGTGCTTTTCTACCTTCAAGGTGCTCCAAACGCTTTGACACTATTTCCACATTCACCCATTCACACACACATTCACACACTGATGGTGGGAGCTGCTATGCAAGACCCTAACCACGAACCATCAGAACACAACGAACGGGACAAGGATGGCGGAAGCCGGGGATTGAACCAGGAACCCTAAGGTTGCCGGCACGGCCGCTCTACCAACCGAGCCACGTTTTTTTGAGCCTGAATATAATGAGGATGAGATACAAGTTTTAAAAGCTGAGTGATAAGTAGTTACATAAATAGAATAGAAGAGAATAGAATACAAACCCCATTTCCATATGAGTTGGGAAATTGTGTTAAATGTAAATATAAACGGAATACAATGATTTGCAAACCCATATCCAATTGAATGCACTACAAAGACAAGATATTTGATGTTCAAACTCATAAACTTTATTTTATTTTTTTTGCAAATAATAACTAACTTAAAATTTCATGGCTGCAACATGTGCCAAAGTAGTTGGGAAAGGGCATGTTCACCACTGTGTTACATCACCTTTTCTTTTAACAACACTCAATAAACGTTTGGGAACTGAAGAAACTAATTGTTAAAGCTTTGAAAGTGGAATTCTTTCCCATTCTTGTTTTATGTAGAGCATCAGTCGTTCAACAGTCCGGGGTTTCCGCTGTCGTATTTTACGCCTTATAATGCGCCACACATTTTCGATGGGAGACAAGTCTGGACTGCAGGCAGGCCAGGAAAGTACCTACACTCTTTTTTTATGAAGCCACGCTATTGTAACACATGCTGAATGTGGCTTGGCATTGTCTTGCTGAAATAAGCAGGGGTGTCAATGATAACTTTGCTTGGATGACAATATATGTTGCTCCAAAACCTGTATGGACCATTCAGCATTAATGGTGCCTTCACAGATGTGTGTGTTACCCATGCCTTGGGCACTAATCCACCCCCATACCATCACAGATGCTGGCTTTTGAACTTTGCTCCTATAACAATCCGGATGGTTATTTTCCTCTTTGTTCCAGAGGACACCTTGTTCACAGTTTCCAAATATAATTTGAAATGTGGACTCGTCAGACCACAGAACACTTTTCCACTTTGCATCAGTCTCTCTCAGATGAGCTCGGGCCCAGCAAAGCCGGCGGCGTTCCTGGGTGTTGTTGTTAATAAATGGCTTTCGCTTTGCATAGTAGAGTTTTAACTTGCACTTACAGATGTAGCGACCAACTGTAGTTACAGACAGTGGTTTTCTGAAGTGTTCCTGAGCCCATGTACTGATATCCTTTACACACTGATGTCGGTTTTTGATGCAGTACCGCCTGAGAGATCAAAGGTCCATAATGTCATGGCTTACGTGCAGTGATTTCTCCAGATTCTCTGAACCTTTTGATAATTTTACGGACCGTAGATGGTAAAATCCCAAAAATTTCTTGCAATAGCTCGTTGAGAAATGTTGTTCTCAAACTGTTTGACAATTTGCTTACAAATTGGTGACCCTCAACCCATCCTTCTTTGTGAATTACTTAGCATTTCATGGAAGCTGCTTTTATACCCAATCATGGCACCCACTGTTCCCAATTAGCCTGCACACCTGTGGGATGTTCCAAATAAGTGTTTGATGAGCATTCCTTAACTTTATCAGTATTTATTGCCACCTTTCCCAACTTCCTTGTCACTTGTTGCTGGCATTTAATTCTAAAGTTAATGACTGTTTGCAAAAAAAAAAATGTTTATCAGTTTGAACATCAAATATGTTGTCTTTGTAGCATTTTCAATTGAATATGGGTTGAAAATGATTTGCAAATCATTGTATTCCATTTATATTTACATCTAAAACAATTTCCCAACTCATATGGAAACGGGGTTTGTATATTATATATTATATACATAATATATTATTGTGACAGGTCTCCAGCCGTCATCGTGTGGGTTGCAAGGACCATCGATGCAAGACCTATGGTAGCAGATTCGACTCTTGTTTATTATTTCAACAACCAAGTTTTCGTTCCAGTCGGTCGCGCCAATTTCTAGCGCGCCCTCCCTTCATGCTCGTCTCAGCGCGCCTTTCGGTGGCCGGTGGCTGTGTCCTCAGCGGGGGCTCATCTTTCTCCTGGTCGCTCTCGTCGTATTTGTCGTCGGGTGTTTCCTCTCTTACTTCTGCCACGATTGCTCCTCCTTCTCCCCTTTTATGCTGCAGCAGAAAATGCAGGGATTGAGAGCAGGTGTGTCGTTTACGCACCTGAATAGGATTGCTGCAAGCGTCGCTCCAAGTTCCATAAATATTGATGTTAAAAATGTGTTTTTTGTGAAGAAATTTTTTTACAATTGAGTTCATGAATCCAGATGGATCTCTATTACAATCCTCAAAGAGGGCACTTTATGTTGATGATTACTTCTATGTGTAGAAATCTTTATTTATAACTGAATCACTTGTTTATTTTTCAACAAGTTTTCAACAAGGACAGCGTGGCGAAGTTGGTTGAGTGGCTGTGCCAGCAATCTGAGGGTTGCTGGTTCAATCCCCACCTTCTACCATCCTAGTCACGTCTGTTGTGTCCTTGGGCAAGACACTTCACCCTTGCTCCTGATGTGTCCGTGTGCGCGCCTTGCATGGCAGCTCCCACCATCAGTGTGTGAATGTGTGTGTGAATGGGTGAATGTGGAAATACTGTCAAAGCGCTTTGGGCTCCTTAAAAAGGGGTAGAAAAGCGCTATACAAGTACAACCCATTTACCATTTAGTTGTTTTTTTTTTCAAATAGTTCAAGAAAGACCACTACAAATGAGCAATATTTTGCACTGTTATACAATTTAAGAAATCAGAAACTGATGACATAGTGCTGTATTTTACTTCTTTATCTCTTTTTCTTCCAACCAAAAAGGCTTTGCTCTGACTAGGGGGTACTTGAATTAAAAAAAATGTTCACATGCGGTACATTACTGAAAAAAGGTTGAGAACCACTGCTGTGGACCACCAAACTCTGACATAAGAGCCCGGTTCAAGTTCACAATACAGTTTTATTTTTCCAATGAAATCTCTAAGTTGCTTTTCAGCAATTGTCTTTTTGTGGCTGTCGATCTTGCTCTCGCTCTCCTCCAGCTCCAACACTGTCTCTTCCCCCGGTTGTTGCTTATACTGAGCGACAGGTGATTAGATAACAAGACCCACCTGGGCCATCCACGCACCTGTCGCTGACTTCCAGGCCGGTCCTGGTCCACCCTGTTCCACACGCTACCCCACCACCCCCACACACAATCACTTTCTGTACAATGTCTGCACTCACTGGGATGCCAACTGATGGGATGGTTATATTGTCCCATTGGATGAAGACTTAATCATAATCCTCAAAAAAAAAAAAAAAAAAAAAACGGTGGTAGCAAACAACCTTATTTTCATGACTTTCTCGCCATCTGCGGGTTTACGTTGAACGGCAAAGTTGACCAACGTCTCAGTTTATGGCCACAACCTTCTACTATACAGGTGAGAGGCATGATTTATAATTTGCACAAACTTTAAACAACTCTGAAGAGATGCAGCAGCTCACCGGCTCAGTACGTCAGAGCTGCAGCCAGTTACCTCTCTGTGATCACGGCGCCGCTGAAAGAAGCTTTTATGCAAGTCGCAGCATGTAAATGGAGCTTTGTTGGCAGTTTTTGAATGCTTTTAAAGGGCTTTATTAGTGCAATAGACGAATCCCATTAGCTCCACTGTTCGCCACCTTGTACTTGTCGTATATTACAAATGAGACTGCACAAAAAATAAATACATATGCGGTCTTGTCTTACCTGATTTGATGATTATTACTATTCCAAAAACAGTGTAGTTCTCCTTTAAGATAACTTAAGAAAGAATGGTTAGAAAACATGTCCGTCCTGTTTGCAGGGGAATTTAGCAACCATAAGTCATTTATGGTTAAAGGGGGGGTACTGTTATGACCTATTACACCATTACATGGTTAACTTTGTAGATAGTATGACATTAATATTCTGCAATAGTTGTGCAGAGCGCTACATTTCCATTCATCAACGTACCACAATGACTGTTTCATTTGGTCCTGTTATGAAAAACCTGCCGTACAGGACAATGACACTAATGAGGAAAAGAAAGGCTGAACCCATCTGCCCCACCTGCTGGATATCAATATATCAATATCTTATCTTTACACAGATGGCGCTCAGATGGCCTCAAGTTCTAAGACAGGCCGCCGTCGACCACTTTATTAGGCTGGACCACAAACGAAAAACATATCTAGGTGTAATCAGCTGCGTAATCTGCTACTTCTTTGCTGCGGTGTGACATGACTGTGAATATTTTAGCAGCAAGTGAGTGGCATTGATTAGTATCACCGCAAAATACCCATCAAAACAAAACTGTTCAATTATATTTCGAACCAATATCTTCTGGAAAATTACAGATGGAATATAAACCAATCCTCACACAGCAGAATCTCCATATTGACTTGTTGCCTCGTTTAAAAATAGTAATTAATTTTTGATAAATCCATGATATTATAAAACCCAAGTTTTGAAGTTGGCACGTGGTGTAAATCGTAAATAAAAACAGAACACAATGATTTGCAAATCCTTTTCCACCTATATTCAATTGAACAGACTGCAAAAACAAGATACTTAACGTTCAAACTGGTAAACTATGTTATTTTTTGCAAATATTAGCTCATTTGGAATTTGATGCATGCAACATGTCGCAAAAAAGCTGACACAAGTGGCAAAAAATACTGAGAAAGTTGAGAAATACTCATCAAACACTTATTTGGAAAATCACACAAGTGAACAGCCTTATTGGGAACAGGTGGGTGCCATGATTGGGTATAAAAGCAGCTTCCATGAAATGCTCAGTCATTCACAAACAAGGATGGGGCGAGGGTCACCACTTTGTTAACAAATGTGTGCGCAAATTGTCAAACAGTTTAAGAACAACATTTCTCAACGAGCTATTGCAAGGAATCTAGGAATTTCACCATCTACGGTTTGTAATATAATCAAAAGGTTCAGAGAAACTGGAGAAATCACTGCACGTAAGCGACAAGGCCCAAAACCCACATTTAATGCCCGTGACTTTCTATCCCTCGGGTGGTACTGCATTAAAACGCGACATCAGTATGTAAAGGATATCACCACGTGGCCTCAGGAACACTTCAGAAAACCACTCTCAGTAGCTACAGTTACAGTTGGTCTGTAAGTGCAAGTTACAACTCAACTATGCAAAGCGAAAGCCATTTATCAACAACACCCAGAAAAACTGGGAGAAACCATAAACCAGCTCATCTAAGATGGACTGGTGCAAAGTGTAGAAGTGTTCTGTGGTCGGACATGCAAGTTGTTTTTGGAAACTTTAGACGTTATAGGCGTAACGTTCAAAAGCCAGCTGTGATGGTATAGAGGTGTATCAGTGCCCAAGAGCATGGGTAACTTACACACCTGTGAAGGCACCATTGATGCTGAAAGGTACATACATATGTTGCCAACCAAGCAACGTCTTTTTCATGGACGCCCCTGCTTATTTCAGCAGACAATGCCAAGCCACATTCTGCACGTGTTACGACAGCGTGGCTCTGTACTAAAAGAGTGCAGATACTAGACTGGCCTGCCTGCAGTCCAGACCTGTCTCCCATTGAAAATGTATGGTCCAAATTGAAGCGTAAAATACGACAATGGAAATGCCGGACTTAACTTCAGCTGTACATCAAGCAAGAATGCGAAACAATTCCACCTGAAAAGCTTCAAAAATTGGTCTCCTCAGTTCCCAAACATTTACTGAGTGTTGTTAAAAGGAAAGGCCATGTGACACAGTGGTAAAAATGCCCCTGCGCCAACTTTTTTGCAATATGTTGCTGCCATTAAATTCGAAGTTAATGATTATTTGCAACAACAACAAAAAAAGTTTCTCAGTTTGAACATTAAATATCTTGTCCTTGCAGTCCATTCAATTGAATATAGGTTGAAAAGGTTTTGAAAATCATTGTATTCTGTTTTTTAATTACGAATTACAAAAGGTGCCAGCTTTACTGGTTTTGGGTTCCGTCCAATGTGCGTCTATTTTGTGCAAATATCGCAGCGTCTTCCTTGCAAAGCTAATGTTGCATTCAATCGCTTTGCTACTTTCCCTCTGATATCACAGATTATAATTCAATAGCGTACGAACAGAGCCGCATTGTATGGATGCAAATGCGTTTGATGATTCCAAAATAGCACAGCTAACGGTGAGCTGGCGCTCTGTCAATAGAGACGAGAAGGCCGTTTGCGGCGAGCATCCCGCAGTGATTTCCATTTGATAATACTCTGTTTTGCGGGCGCTTGCTGTGCCATTAGAGGGAGAATCCTCGGCCATTTGTTATGTGAAATCTCTGCAGACTAATTTGAGCACGTGCACATCGCACATTTCCCCCCAGCATGATGGTGCCTGTCACTACTGCAGTCATTTCCACTGCCTTCTATAAATACCCACTTCTCCTTCCTCCCTAAAAACTGGATTCTCATTGATTTAGTGTCCTATATAGCCATCAACAACCGTTGAAGTGAAGTGAATTATATTTATATAGCGCTTTTCTCTAGTGACTCAAAGCGCTTTACATAGTGAAACCCAATATCTAAGTTACATTTAAACCAGTGTGGGTGGCACTGGGAGCAGGTGGGTAAAGTGTCTTGCCCAAGGACACAACGGCAGTGACTAGGATGGCACAAGCGGGAATCGAACCTGCAACCCTCAAGTTGCTGGCACGGCCACTCTACCAACCGAGCTGTGCCGCCCGTTCCTCTTGTTATCCTTTTTCTGTCTGCACCTCTTGATTTTCCTTCATTTTCTCCTTTAAAGCTCACTGACCATACTGCAACCCCTCATACAGTGGCCTCCATTCCAATTGACTCTCCCGGCCACTTCCTTACTTTTTACGTTAGGAGGTTCTTGTGCTTCATCAATAAGAACAGTAACAATTAAGTAGATTTCGACTAGGCTGACCATATTCTGAAATCCCAAAAAGAGGACACACATACCCGTGCCAAAGCTGGCAGCACGCCAAGGCCGGGACTAAGTGAACATTTGCCAATGGAACTTGCTTTATAAATAATATATTTATTTAAATAAAGCATTTTTTCTCCTCCGTTGACAGCAATGTTAGCGCTACGAAATTTCAAAATGGGGGCCCATGGACCCCATCAAGTTAAAAAAATGGGGTCCCGCAGTAAATTTTTGGGGTCCCTCTTTTTTGTAAGCATTTTTAAAACAATTAATAGACGTATTTATTGTCCTGTTATATCTCTAATTCTATATTGTATTTTGGAAGAATGTTGTCATAAACATTACTTACAAACCCCGTTTCCATACGAGTTGGGAAATTGTAATAGATGTAAATATAAACGGAATACAATGATTTGCAAATCCTTTTCAACCCATATTCAATTGAATGCACTACAAAAACAAAGATATTTGATGTTCAAAGTCATAAAAGTTTGGTTTTTTTTGCAAATAATAATTAACTTTGAATTTCATGGCTGCAACACGTGCCAAAGTAGCATGTTCACCACTGTGTAACATCACATTTTCTTTTAACAACACTCAATAAACGTTTGGGAACTGAGGAAACTAATTGTGGAAGCTTTGAAAGTGGAATTGTTTCCCATTCTTTTTTTATGTAAAGCTTCGGTCTTTCCACAGTCCGGGGTCTCCGCTGTCGTATTTTACGCTTCATAATGCGCCACACATTTTCCATGGGAGACAGGTGTGGACTGCAGGCGGGCCAGGAAAGTACATGCACTCTTTTACTACAAAGCCACGGTGTTGTAACGCGTGCCTTGGCATTGTCTTGCTGAAATAAGCAGGGGCGTCTATGATAACGTTGCTTGGATGACAACATATGTCGCTCCAAAACCTGTATGGACCTTTCAGCATTAATGGTGCCTTCACAAATGTGTAAGTTACCCATGCCTTGGGCACTAATACACCCCCATACCATCACAGATGCTGGCTTTTGAATTTGCGCCTATAACAATCCGAATGGTTATTTTCCTCTTTGTTCTGGAGGACACCACGTCCTCTGTTTCCAAATATAATTTGAAATGTGGCCCCATCAGACCACAAACCACCTTTCCACTTTGCATCAGTCCATCTTAGGTGAGCTTGTGCCCAGCCAAGTCGGCGGCGTTTCAGGGTGTTGTTGATAAATGGGTTTGACTTTGCATAGTAGAGTTTTAACTTGCACTTACAGATGTAGCTACCAACTGTAGTTACTGACAGTGGTTTTATGAAGTGTTTCTGAGCCCATGTGGTGATATCCTTTACACAATGTCGGTTTTTGATGCACTACCACCTGAGGTATCAAATGTCCGTAATATCATCGCTTACGTGCAGTGATTTCTCCAGATTCTCTTGACTTTTCGATGATTTTACGGACCATAGATGGTAAAATCCCTCAAATTCCTTGCAATAGCTCGTTGAGAAAAGTTGTTCTAAAACTGTTCGACACTTTTTATTTACAAAGTGGTGAACATCACCCCATCCTAGTTTGTGAATTACTGAATCATGGCACCCAACTGTTCCCAATTAGCCTGCACACCTGTGGGATGTTCCATATAAGCGTTTAATGAGCATTCCTTAACTTTATCAGTATTTATTTCCACCTTTCCCAACTTCTTTGTCATGTGTTGCTGGCATCAAATTCTGAAGTCAATGGTTATGTGCACACAAAAAAAATGTTTATTAGTTTGAACATCAAATATGTTGTCTTTGTAGCATATTCAACTGAATATGGGTTGAAAATTATTTGCAAATCATTGTGTGGTTTACGGGGGGTGTATATTGTAGCATCCCGGAAGAGTCAGTGTTGCAAGGAGTTGTGGGTATTTCTTCTGTTGTGTTTATGTTCTTCCGAAATGTGTTTGTTATTCTTCTTAGGTGTGGGTTCACAGTGTGGCGCATATTTGTAAAATTGTTAAAGTTGCTTATACGGCCACCCTCAGTGTGACCTGTATGGCTGTTGACCAAGTATGCATTGATTCAATCAATCAATCAATCAATGTGATTTATATAGCCCTAAATCACAAGAGTTTTGAAGGGCTGCACAAACCACAACGACATCTTCGGTAGATTGAAAATCAATCCACTACCTCGCTCTCTCGCTTTTTATGTCACTGCCCCTCCTTCACGAATGTTGTTGCGTGCGCACACCTTCACAATTGGTTTTGTTTTTAACCCTTCTTAACCCTGTACGTGCATCAAAAATACACGCACACTTGACACAAAACGCCGGACATTTGAGGCATTAAAAAACCCCGCCCGGACACCCCAGACAGTCCCGCAAAAGAGGACATGTCCGGGGAAGAGAGGACGTATGGTCAGTCTATTTCTACAGTATTTAATGTATATGAGATCTGAGCCGAGGATATTGTTGTGGCTTGTGCAGCCCTTTGAGTCACTTGTGATCAAGGGCTGTATAAATACACTTTAATTGATTGACGAATGCAGCTGAGATAGGCTCCAGCACCACCCGCGATCCCAAAAAAGGGACAAGCGGTAGAAAATGGATGGATGATTGATGGTATATAACATTTTTTTTAATCGGATTTGTTGCTACACTTCAGGTAGAGTTGAATACCTTTCAGACCATCTTATCTTACTAATTGTATTGTGCAATATGTTCCGTCCCCAAATCTGCGTTCCAAGAACCCAAGCTTAGTAGTGATCCCCAGAACCCCCCAAAAACAGTCTTCAGGCTCTAGAACATTTTCTCTTTGAGCTTCAGTACACTACAATGCCCTACTGACCGTGACATGCTACCTCAGTAGAAGCATTTAAAGGGTAACTACACTTTTTCCGATTTCACAATCACAAGAAGAAACTGTCTTTTTGATAAGAATTCTAAAGATGATAAAAAAAACCTTGAAAGATACGGCGTTGTAGCCTTCAAAGCCGTCTAAAACATTTTCAAAACTCTCCATCAACATTTTGTAAACACACTGCAAGAATATATATATATATATATATATATATATATATATATATATATATATATATATATATATATATATATATATATATATATATATATATATATATATATATATATATATATATATATATTAGGGGTGGGCAAATTAATGTGTTAATTATGAGTTAACTCATCAATCTATTAACGCCGACGATTATTTTATCGCACATTTGCGTATGTTGTTTACATGCTTTTATTTTGATAACGCCTTTTCTTAACAAGATGGAGTCGCCCGGCGTTGAGGGGCTCTTGGTAAAGATGGAACATTTGGCAAAAATACCGGACAATTCTGCAAATTTCATGGCTGGCTTACAGCGGGGTCACTCCGGGATCACTTACGACCGCCAGACAATTCTGAATGTGGATAGATCGGGACGTTTTGGACTGAATGACGCGTGCTTGCTAGACCGGCTAGCTAGCATGGGAATACTTTGC
The DNA here is from genome assembly GCF_033978795.1 of Nerophis ophidion. NCBI lineage: Eukaryota > Metazoa > Chordata > Actinopteri > Syngnathiformes > Syngnathidae > Nerophis > Nerophis ophidion. The sequence goes on from NC_084622.1 coordinate 27,225,667, forward strand.
CGGCTACATCCAGCAGCCTGTGAAGCAGCAGAGTATATGTGTTGTCTGTCTATTTATGAATAATGCAGACGAGGAGTGTTGGCTGAGTTCTTAACGTTTGCTTTCAGAGCGTGCATATCACAACATACAAGATGCCGTCATGGCGACACAACCTATACCGGGCTATCGTGCATGCTCGTCACTCCTGTTGCATGCTGGGTAGGGTAGTTCTTTTATTCCCTGGCTCATAACATCACAATATAGTACCATGTATATGCGTTCAGTTTATCAAAGCACCAAGCAAACAATCGAAAAAATTCCCATCATATCAATTCCTAGATATGGTCATAATTATTTTAAGTGCACTACACAGAATAAACACAACATTATTAATATTGCTACTACGGATAATTTGATAAAAAATTCCCTAAAACAGCCCACTACCTATAATATAGGTTTTTTAAACATAAGATCCCTGATAAAAAAAATGTTTCTGCTGTTACCTCAGAAATTGCCTGTTCAGATGTTATGATTGTGGCTCAGAGATTTGTATGTAGATTATATTTATTTTCCATAACAAACAGGATCACTTAAATACCCTGGCAGCGGCAATAAGCTTAAATGTTTGTATTTACATTTTTTGAGTTGATTTTCATAAAATATGCTATTTAACTGCTACTGTTTAACAAGGACTGATTTAAATTGTGTTTGCACAACAAATGTTTCTGCGCTTTTGTTCATGTGGGAGAATATTCCAACAAAGGTGCACTACACACTACTTTTGAATTCATTATTGGGCTTTGCGTATACAATGCAGTTAATCGCGATTAATCAGAGAAATAGTGCGATTAACTTCGATCAAAATATTTAATCGTTGCCCAGCCCTAACATATATATATATATATATATATGTATGAATGTATTAACAGACATGTTTATGACAACATGTAATATGCACAACATTTACCGTATTTTGGTATTTTATGCATTACTGGAAGTTATTTCTTCGGCGCATTTATTTCCGTTCCCAGAGCAAAGCACTTCCGACTTTCAGCAACAAACGTGTGTTCTTAATTCCAGAAACAAAGTTAAGTTCAGTTAAGTTCAGTTAAGTTTCAGTTTATTTGGAACATGCATAAAATACAATGTAATGCATCACACAATTCATGTTGTTTCATTACAGCACATCCAAAAAGGAGTAGGAAGAAGGAGAGCTTATATAATCCTACCCCTTTTCATACTATAGCAATTTTATCCAATTTCCTTGTTCTCTGTAAAAGAAGAAGTGTTGTACATTCTTGGGTAGAAGGTTATTGTTTGCTTTCTACAACCTTTTAGCTGTTTGCGAATACACCAAATCGTTGAATTTCAATATTTGTGATTTAGTAAATAAAGGATTTGTATGTACTATGTTCTCTATATCCGACATTATGTATTATTGTTATTTGTCTTTTTTGTAACACAGTTAGTGAATGAAGCGCACATTTGTAGTTGTTTCCCCATATTTCTGCACAATAACTTAAGATATGGTAACACTATCGAGCAGTTGAGAATATGAAGTGGTTTTTGGTCTAGAACATCTATTACTTTATTCATTATTGATGTGTTTCTTGCTACTTTATGTTGTACAATTTTTTACATGAGATTTCCAATTCATTTTATCATTTATTATTACACCTAATCATGGCAGACTTGGTAATTGATGACAAAAGATGAGGACACAACCTTATCTTTTTAAAGCTGAATATACAGAGGTTGAACTGCTGGTTATAGAAGCGGTAGCAGAGGGTGAAACGTTGAGCAGAACGAAGCCAAGAGAGTCAGGACCGGCGTGACTTAACTTGGAGTCAAGCTATGCCAAAATAAATGTAGTGCATCCCCAAAGTCAACTTGAAAGTAAAATTTTCGATGGACTAAGTCACTATAGTATATTGTTCATGAGACATACACTGTCGAGCTAACAGTGTACAAACAAAACATGCATTGTGGGTTAATATTTCACATATACTTTAATATGATTGTTCAAGTTTTTCAATCAGTGTACATTAGGGTTGTACGGCATACCGGTACTAATAAAGTACCGCGGTACTAATGAATTAAAAACGGTACTATACTGCCTTTGAAAAATACCGGTACTTTTTTATTTATTTTTTACGGACATTACGGCACCACTTTGTGACAAATGTGCATGTTCGGCAACGCGCACGTACGGACTACTTACAAGCAGACACGGCCTGGAGACACAAGAGGCAGAAAGGACGCACTTCGGCTTAAAAACAATAAATGTAAATCCATAAACACTGAAGCGCCGCTCTACAAGAGGTGCTTTAAAACAAATAAATGAATAAATAAAAAATAAAACATAGGAATTAAAAGCTAACATCCATCCGCAGTTGGCAGTGTTTTAGCTACTTCAAAATCACTAAACCTCGCCTCCACGATGACTATGCTCAGGATGTCAAATTAGCATGATGGAACTTTTTATTAAAATTTTATTTTTGTAATTGACAAAAACAAACAAAAATGCAAGCATAAAAACTACATGCATAAGACATTGGGAATTTTGTCTATTTCTGTTTTGTAAATACAAATGAGCTTTAGCTTCTGCCTATTCCATTTCAGACTATATTTATATTTACAAAAAATGTCTTCTCTTTATCCGTCAAATGTTTAAATGTCTCAATAAGTGAAGTGAATTATATTTAAATAGCGCTTTTCTCTAGTGACTCAAAGCGTTTTACATAGTGAAACCCAATATCTAAATTACAATTAAACCAGTGTGTGTGGCACTCGGAGCAGGTGGACAACGTGTCTTGCCCAAGGACAAACGGCAGTGACCAGGATGGCGAAAGCGAGAATCAAACCTGGAACTCTCAAGTTGCTGGCACGGCCACTCTACCAACCGAGCTATGCCGCCCCGAATGAAACTTTACATTTTAAACAAAGTAAGTTTCTTACAAGTATCATCCCTGCGGGACGAAGAATACCTAAACATGCTTCAGTCCACACCTTAGGAGGAGACAAAAGGTAAAAATAGAGATTATCTTCAAACAATTAACTATTATTAACACGCAAAATAGTACCAAAAATTGGTACTGTTGGGTAACTGTCTCGAGTCCCAAGTACCGGCAGTCTGTTTCGTTCTTGCATTGTTGCAGAAGTTGTGACCCCAAGATGCGGACACAGGAGACAACATGCAGGTAAGAAAAGTTTTTAATGTTCAAAAAAAGAGTGCAGCAAGGAGGTGCAGAGAAAACACAGGGAAGCTATGCACGCAAAGCAAAGGGAGCTATAACAAATACTCATAAATGAAAGCATACCAACGAGAAACACACATGAAACCTGCTCAGTGGCCTCGTGGTTAGAGTGTCCGCCCTGAGATCGGTAGGTTGTGAGTCACACCAAAGACTATAAAAATGGGACCCATTACCTCCCTGCTTGGCACTCAGCATCAAGGGTTGGAATAGGGGGTTAAATCACCAAAAAGGATTCCAGGGCGCGGACATCGCTGCTGCTCTCTGCTCCCCTCACCTCCCAGGGGCTGAACAAGGGTTGTGGGTCAAATGCAGAGAATATTTTCGCCAGGCCTAGAGTGTGTGTGACAATCATTGGTACTTTAACTTAAAGGCCTACTGAAATTAGATTTTTTTATTTAAACAGGGATAGCAGGTCCATTCTATGTGTCATACTTGATCATTTTGCGATATTGCCATATTTTTGCTGAAAGGATTTAGTAGAGAACATGCACGATAAATTTCGCAACTTTTGGTCGCTAATAAAAAAGCCTTGCCTGTACCGGAAGTAGCAGACGATGTGCGCGTGACGTCACGGGTTGTAGGGTTCCTCACATCCTCACATTGTTTATACCAGCAGCAAAAGAGATTCGGACCGAGAAAGCGACGATTTCCCCATTAATTTGAGCGAGAATGAAAGATTTGTGGATGAGGATAGTGAGAGTGAAGGGGGAAAAAAAAAAGGCGAGGGCAGTGGGAGCGATTCAGATGTTACTAGACACATTTACTAGGATAATTCTGGAAAATCCCTTATCTGCTTATTGTGTTACTAGTGTTTTAGTGAGATTATAAAGTCATACCTGAAAGTCGGAGGGGTGTGGTGACCGCCAGTGTCTCTGATGGAAGCCATGGAGGAGCAAAGAAAGTCGCTGCTGCCTCTTTGACAGCTGCTGCAGGAGGACACAAGCTCCGCTCATGTCTTATTACCACAATTTTCTCACCGAAACCTGCCGGTTGACATGTGGTAGAGAAACATGTTCGCTTGACCGCTCTGTTCCATATTAAAGCTTCACAACAAACAAAGAAACACCGGCTGTGTTTGTGTTGCTAAAGGCAGCTGCAATCCACCGCTTTCCACCAACAGCATTCTTTTTTATAGTCTCCATTATTAATTGAACAAATTGCAAAAGATTCAGTAACACAGATGTCCAGAATTCTGTGTGATTATGCGATTAAATCGGACGACTTTTAGCCGTGAGTGGTGCTGGGCTAAGATGTCCTCTCCAACCCGAGACGTCACAAACACGCGGGAAATTTAAAATTGCAATTTAGTAAACTAAACCGGCCGTATTGGCATGTGTTGCAATGTTAATATCTCATCATTGATATATAAACTATCAGACTGCGTGGTCGGTAGTAGTGGGTTTCAGTAGGCCTTTAACTTAACTTAATGTTCCAGCAGTGAGAGGCAGTTGAAGCTGGCATATAAACCCTCTAGATTAGCGATCAGGGACAGGTGAGTCCACTAATCGCCAATCAAAAGCAGAGACCTTGCGTATTAAGATGTGATTGGACATCCTGAAATAGACGTTCAAATTCAGAAAACGACGTACGCAAAAAAAACCTAAATCAGATTTATTAAAGTGAGCCTACGCACAAATCCAAGCATGATTTTTTTTGTTACATCGCATTCAACCTGGAATTGATCCCAGATGTCTACATGGGTGGGGAGCAGGGGCGTCACTAGACCTAATACTGTACTGGGGCACACCTGGGGCTCTAAGGATTCACAAGAGCGCACAAAGTGTGTGAGAAAAAAGACATTCAGCACTTATTTATCATAAAAAAACTAATAGTTCTTTAAAATATTCAATCATACCCAGTGTTAATTTTGTTGATGAAAAATTTCCGTCATAGTTATCGTGAACAATCTTTTTTTTCTGACTAAAAAGAGACAATAACTAAATAAAAAATAATTTACGTGGACTAAGACGATGACGAGGTGTATTGACATATTCGTCAACGAAGAAAAACGAGACGAAAATGTCTGCCAGAGACGAGATCCAATCGGAACTTATTTTGTTAGAGGCGCGAGGAGTTGGAAAGAGAACCTATCAGAGCGACGTGGTAAGGAAGTTACGTAAACGCTGCAGAAGACAACATGTCAACGCCGGGGAGGAAGAGGAGAGAGGACATATGGGGAAATGTTATATTTGACGTCAAAGATGACAAGACGCAGTGTAAGAAATGCAGTGAGAGGATTACGGGGAAAAACTCAACAAACTTGAAGCGACATTTACAGTCGAATCACCCCGAAATCCACACACAGGTAAGCATTTTCCACAACATACAACTCACTCGACGTTATCCCGTTTATTACACGGCTTACTTGTGAGATACTAAATTTGAGACATGATTTTCATCAAAATACGACTTGTATCGGTGATTTTTCCGCTCTTTTGCTTTGACTTTCAGAAATTGAAGGGAAAGTTTACATACTACCCTTTAGTCGACTAAATCTACTGTAGTTTTCGTCGACTATAATCGTATGATATTTCGTCAACTAAAACTAGACTAAAACTAAAACAATTTAAATAACTAAATTATGACTAAAACTAAATTACATTTCAGTCAAAAGACTATGACTAAAACTTAATCAAATTTTGCTGTCAAAATTAACACTGATCATATCAGACTATGTTGTTGTCTAGATCTTTGATTAACCACCTGAAATGTACTGCGGTAATGCAGTTGGCACTTTACACTTCTAAGCGATTACTGATAAAAGCAAAAAGGAAGAGCAGTGAATCTTTTTTAAGTTTTTATTTCAGTAAACCTCTGCAAATTGAACATATACATGAGTTTAAAAAATCAAATAAAGCACCTCTACATCTCTGGGTTCTTTTATTTCCATCTCTCCCTCACGCTTTTCTTCCACTTTGTCAGGACATGGAAATATATTTTGAAAAATCTCAACGGGGCAACAAAACCCGATATTTTTAGCCATCTTTCTGGTGACATGCAGAAATGTTACTATTTTTTTCTGGCAACAAAACCAGATGCTTTAGCTGTAGCCATTTTTCTGGTGACAAGATAGGATTATTTTAGTCAAAAAGAAACCGGCTATCAAGACTAAATAAGAATAAACTTGAATGATTTAAAATCTTAGCTCACGACTTGATGATAGGGAAAAATGTTTTTTCATTATGTGTCATACTCACAGGAAATTCCCAGACAGCTCGTATAGCAAATTAATATGGTTGTCTTGATACAGAGAATAAGGTTAGTTAACATGTCATTAACTTAAAGGCCTACTGAAATGAGATTTTTTTATTTAAACGGGGATAGCAGGTCCATTGTATGTGTCATACTTGATCATTTTGCGATATTGCCATATTTTTTCAGAAATTATTTAGTAGAGAACATCCACGATAAAGTTCGCAACTGGAGAAAAGCCCTGCCTCTACCGGAAGTCGCAGACAATGACGTCCCACGTGTGGGGGCTCCTCACATATTCACATTGATTTTAACGGGAGCCTCCAACAAAAAGTGCTATTTGGACCGAGAAAACGACAATTTCCCCATTAATATGAGCGAGGATGAAAGATTCGTGTTTGAGGATATTGATAGCGACGGACTAGGAAAAAAAAAATGCTATTGCAATCGCAGAGCTTTGAGACAGATTCATATGTTTTTAGAGACATTTACTAGGATAATTCTGGAAAATCCCTTATATTTCTATTGTGTTGCTAGTGTTTTAGTGAGTTTAACAGTACCTGATAGTCGGAAGTGTACGTCCACGGCCGGGTGTTGACGCGCAGTGTCTCGGGGAAGTCGACGGCAGCTGTACGGGAGGCAGAAGCTCAGCTGATATCCGGCAAGTGGCGACTTTTTAACCACAATTTTCTCACCGAAACCTGCTGGTTGACATTCGGTCGGGATCCATGTCCGCTGTGATTCATACTAAAACTTCACCTCCGTGAATTTTAAACAAGGAATCACCGTGTGTTTGTGTGGCTAAAGGCTAAAGCTTCCCAACTCCATCTTTCTACTGTGACTTCTCCAATATTAATTGAACAAATTGCAAAAGATTCAGCAACACAGATGTCCAAAATACTGTATAATTATGCCGTTAAAGCAGACGACATTTAGCTGTGTGTGTGTACGCAGCGCTCATACTTCCTAAAAACCTGTGACGTCTTGCGTACACGTCATCATTACACGACGCTTCGAAGACGAAACTCCCGGGAAATTTAAAATTGTAATTTAGTAAACTAAAAAGGCCGTATTGGCATGTGTTGCAATGTTAATATTTCATCATTGATATATAAACTATCAGACTGCGTGGTGGGTAGTAGTGGGTTTCAGTAGGCCTTTAAGACAGGACTACTAACGACGCTCAGATCATTATCGATGCGTTTGTTACATCTCGTCTCGATTAATGTAACGCATTATTTTCAGGTCTCCCAAGTCTAGCATTAAACAATTACAGTTGGAACAAAATGCGGCTGCTAGAATTTTGACAAGAACAAGAAAGTTTGATCACATTACGCCTATACTGGCTCACCTGCACTGGCTTCCTGTGCACTTAAGATGTGACTTTAAGGTTTTACTACTTACGTATAAAATACTACACGGTCTAGCTCCATCCTATCTTGCCGATTGTATTGTACCATATGTCCCGGCAAGAAATCTGTTTTCAAAGGGCTCCGGCTTATTAGTGAATCCTAAAGCTCATAAAAAAGTCTGCGGGCTATAGAGCGTTTTCCGTTCGGGCTCCAGTACTCTGGAATGCCCTCCCGGTAACAGTTAGAGATGCTACCTCAGTAGAAACATTTAAGTCTCACCTTAAAACTCATTTGTATACTCTAGCTGTCATGCTTGGACATGAATGGTGTGTGCTCCTTCGACGCAGCGGGATTACAGGACGAGCCAGGCGTGAATTCAGGTCCATGATTTATTAAATAAAAAAACACACTACAAAAAGGCAAACCAAGGACGCGCTCTGTGGCGGATAATAATCTATACTATACTTAAAACAAAACAGCACAATGGTATGACTATTCAAACAAAACAAAACTAGCACTGTGGCATAAATACATAAACTTACACGGCATTGAACTGTGGACGAGGACGTGAAGGTTTGAACAGCATGGGTAGGGTGCGTGCGAATGTGTGAGAAGATCCCAGAATGATGAACAGAAAAAGAGTGACTTAAGTAGCTGTGATGATTAGTGAAAACAGGTGAGGCTGAGAACAGGGGCATGACATGACAGGTGAAAAGTAATGAGTTGGCATGGAAACAAACAAAAACAGGAAATGCAAACCGTGACTGAATGTCCAAAATCAAAACATAACATGATAAAACAAAACATGGTCCATAGGTGTGACACTAGCCTTTAAATAGACCTCCTTTTTGGACCAGTTGATCTGCCGCTTCTTTTCTTTTTCTCCTCTGTCCCCCCCTCCCTTGTGGAGGGGGTCCGGTCCGATGACCATGGATGAAGTACTGGCTGTCCAGAGTCGGGATCCAGGATGGACCGCTGGTCGGGACCAAGGATGGACCGCTCGCCTGTGTATCGGTTGGAGACATCTCTACACTGCTGATCCGACTCCGCTTGGGATGGTTTCCTGTGGACGGGACTCTCGCTGCTGTCTTGGATCCGCTTTGAACTGAACTCTCGCGGCTGTGTTGGAGCCACTATGGATTGAACTTTCACAGTATCATGTTAGACCCGCTCGACATCCATTGCTTTCAGTCCCCTAGAGGGGGCGTGGGGGGGTTGCCCACATATGAGGTCCTCTCCAAAGTTCTCATAGTCAGCATTGTCACTGGCGTCCCACTGGGTGTGAGTTTTCCTTGCCCTTATGTGGGTTCTTCAGAGGATGTCGTAGTCGTAGTGGTTTTTGCAGTCCTTCGAGACATTTGTGATTTAGGGCTATATAAATAAACATTGATTGATTGATTGATTGATTGATTGATTGATTGATTGATTGATTGATTGATACATTCACTTACCTCTCTCATTCTTCGCTGCAGGTGAATAATTTTCTGATATCCATCCAGGAGTTACAATTCGGGTCAAATCAAAATCAAAATAATATAATAAACAAGTTGTTTTCGGCTAATGTTACGTACCTTACGCAGTGATTCTCATCGCCGGCCTCTCTCTCGATTTCAGTCGACAAGGAAGTAAGCTGAAGTCCCTACACGTGAATAAATTACCATATTAATTATTGTTTATGTGGAGTGAATACAGTAATCAATTACCATACTAAGTAGTATATGTGCTGTAGTCTATGTCATGTAAACCTAAAACTCTGAAGTGATTTTTTTTTTTTTTTATTATTGGTGAATTTTTACTGGGGCACTGCAGACCAATACTGGGGCATGTCGGTCAAATCTGTCCGGCGACGCGACTGGTTGGGAGGCACAGGCCACGCCCCCTTATAAATCTGCACCTCATAATAAAAGTAGCCATGCACCTGAGCGCCGCCCGATCACAATTCAGCAGGAAGTGCGTCTTTCTCCTCAATCCAGCGGACGACATGTGAGGAGATAGTTGCTGCAACGTACAACTTTAGAAGATGTGAATATAATGTGTGTCATGTACAACAGGATGTGTTCCTGCTGTAGTCTGCACTCAGCCATTGTAGGATTGCATGTGACATTTATGTAATAGCTTTTACATTTAAAACATGTCAGCGCTATTAAGGAGGATACGGAAGACTGACTTTTTTTTGATTACTCAATTTATTATTACAACCCAGGAGAGCTTCGACCTGTAACATCCTCTGCAGTTGTGCTGCAACCACCGACTGCTGCTGTGAGCCCGACTGGCAAAGCTGCTGTTGGAGTGACAGGAACACATGGTGACAGCAATTAGTGGCAACATGAGCACCTAATAAACTGTGGTAGCCATCTTTGTGTTATTTATATCTCTGTGGTCCTACATACACTATTAAGTTAATTTAATGATTTATTTGTTGTTTGATGAATACTTGGGCCTACTGGGGCGGTATAGCTCAATTGGTAGAGCGGCCGTGCCAGGAACTTGATAGTTGCAGGTTCGATCCCCGCTTACGCCATCCTAGTCACTGCCGTTGTGTCCTTGGGCAAGACACTTTACCCACCTGCTCCCAGTGCCACCCAAATGTAAAAATGTAAAAATTAGATATTGGGTTTCACAATGTAAAGCGCTTTGGGTCACTAGAGAAAAAGCGCTTTATAAGTATAATTCACGTCACTTCACTTCACTACTCCACTTTGGTGTTGGTCATTGTGGTGGTGTTTGATGAATACTTAGGCCTGCTGCGCTACTGCCCTTTGTTGTTGGTCATTGTGGTGGTTTTTTGATGAATACTAGGGCCTACTGCGCTACTGCACTTTGGTGATGGTCATTTTAGTGGTGTTTGATGAATACTTGGGCCTACTTCACCACTGCACTTTGGTGATGGTCATTTTAGTGGTGTTTGATGAATACTTGGGCCTACTTCGCTACTGCCCTTTGTTGTTGGTCATTGTGGCAGTTTTTGATGAATACTTGGGCCTACTGCGCTACTGTACTTTGGTGACGGTCATTTTAGTGGTGTTTGATGAATACTTGGGCCTACTTCGCTACTGCCCTTTGTTGTTGGTCATTGTGGCGCTTTTTGGATGAATACTTGGGCCTACTGCACTACTGCACTTTGGTGACGGTCATTTTAGTGGTGTTTGATGAATACTTGGGCCTACTGCGCTACTGCACTTTGTTGTTGGTCATTGTGGTGGTGTTTGATGAATACTTGGGCTTACTGCAATACTGCACTTTGGTGTTGGTCATTGTGGCGGTTTTTGATGAATACTTGGACCTATTGCGCTACTGCACTTTGTTGTTGGTCATTGTGGCGGTTTTTGATGACTACTTAGGCCTACTGTGCTACTGCACTTTGTCGTTGGTAATTTTAGTGGTGTTTGATGAATACTTGCGCTTACTGTGCTACTGCATTTCAATTTTTCTCATTATGGTTGTGGTAGGAATTTTTGTGTTATTTATATTTCTCTATTACTGCATATATTATTCAGTTAACTACATTATTTATGTTTTGAATTGAGATGAAAATATGTTTTGATACATTGCAAGTTAATTTATTGAATTAGAAAGCGTTATTCATATTCTGTGTCATTTACAGCAGTGGTCCCCAACCACTCGATTGGTACCGGGCCGCAGAATAATTTTTTATAAAAAAAAAAAATGTGAATTTTTTTTTTTTTTTTTTTTTTTTTTTTTTTTTTTTTATCAAATCAACATAAAAAACACAATATACACTTACAATTAGTGAACCAACCCAAAAAAAACCTCTCCTTTTCCATGACAAAGAAAAAAATGAAAAATAAATAAATCGCCCCCACCCCCTGCGGGCCGCGGGACAAATTATCAAGCGTTGACCGGTCCGCAGCTACAAAAAGGTTGGGGACCACTGATTTACAGCACCTGTGACAAGAGCATATAGGGGCGCACAGGGGAAATTGATTGAGAGACTGGCGGTGAAAACAGTATTTGACCACTTATAACGCAACACTTTTAGTTTTTTGTTTATAGCATTGTATGCAGTGCAACTAGTTTGGTTCACCTTGTTCTGTTGGAAAGAAGACCTTTTGGCAATTAAAGCTATTTTTTGAAAAACTTATGTTGGAGTCAAGAGTGCGTTTGAAAGTGCACCACATGTCCTGACTCAGCTCATGGCCTTTGGTTTAGAACCTGGGAAGTCTTGGAAAGCCTGACACATAAATGAATAGACATCCTCATAAATAATAATGAATACGAATGATTGCATTGGTGAAAAAGTGAATTTTATGTCCTTGCCTCGACCTCTTGATACAACTCATCTTTGCCGTGAAATAAAGTGTAGCCCAGGTTTTTGTGTGTAAGCCAGCTTAAAACATGAAGCCCCAGGTGAGGGGAAACGACGCTTAAAGGCCAGGAAATAAAGTCACTGGAGGCAACACACACAAAACAGTAGAGATCAATCAAAATGTTTTTTTCAACACCAATACCGATTATTATCAGTCAGGGAAGCCGGTAACCGATATTTGGAGCCAATATTCATTTGCAGTAGAAGTCATTTAAACATGAATAGTGTCACATGTCGTTGTTGACGAAGTCCAAGATGCAGAGAAGGAGGCAGGCATTGCGTAAGAAAACATGATTTAATTAAACACTAAAACAAGAACAAACCAAAAGGGTACCGACAAAAGGCGCGCATGGTTAAGAACAAAAACACTTACTGTGACACGACGGAACTATGGCATGAGCGGAGTGAACAGAAGTAGACAAAGCTACAAGCGACAAGACAGGTAGTGGTGACATCGACACGACACGGCACGACAATAATCCAGCACTGACTGGAGGAGAAAACAGGTCTAGATAGTGGCTGGCTGATTGAAACCAGGTGTGGCCAGGAGCCAATCAGCCACAGCTGAGGGGACACAGCACTCAGGGAGACAAACAGGAAACAGAACCAAAATAAGAGTGCTGACATGAACTAAAGACAAACAGAGGAAAAACTAAAACATGTCCAAACTGTCAGGGACAAGCCTGACAGTAGTCCCCCTTCTCACAACGGATACCAGATGTTCTAGAACCCCCCCCCCACCCCCCCCAAAAAAAACTGTCCAAGGTCAAGGGAGGGTGGAGGGAGGACAAGGCGGTGGGCCGCCAGGCCAAGTGTCCCCACAATCAGCGGGGAACAGACAGGTGGCGATGGCGAGTTGAACGCCGCTGCAATTTGCGAGGCGGTCGCCCATGAAATGACCACATTTGTGGCTGATGAGAGGTTGGTGGCGCCCTCTGCTGGCCCACTGGAGACGATGGTGGCGCAATCTGCTGGCCCACTGGAGACAATGGTGGCGCCCTCTGCTGGCCCACCGGAGACGATGGTGGCGCCCTTGCTGCTGGCCCACCGGACAAGATGGTGGTGGCGCCCCTTGCTGCTGGTCCACCGGGCAGGATGGTTGTGGCGACCCCTGCTGGGTCACCAGACAGGATGGTGGTGGCGGCCCATTGCGGGCCAACCAGACAGGATGATGGCGCCCCCTGCTGCTGGCCCACCGGAGAGGATGGTGGCGCCCCCTGCTGCTGGCTCACCGGAGAGGATGGTGGCGCCCCCTGCTGCTGCCCAACTGGAGAGGATGGTGGCGCCCCTGCTGCTGGCCAACTGGAGAAGATGGTGATGCTCCCTGCTGTTGGCCCACCGGAGAAGATGGTGGCGCCCCCTGCTACTGGCCCACCGGAGAAGATGGTGGTGCCCCCTGCTGCTGGCCTACCGGAATGCATGGTGGTGTCTGCTGGCCCACCGGAGTGCGTGGTGGCTTCTGCTGGCCCACCGGAGAGCGTGGTGGCGTTTGCTAGGCCACCGGAGATGATGGCGCCGGGGGTTGCAGACCCACCGGAGGTGATGGTGCCGTATGTTGCAGACCCACTGGAGGTGATGGCGCCGTAAGTTGCAGACCCACCGCAGGTGATGGTGGCGTCTGCTGGCCCACAGGAGATGATGGCGCCGACCCACTAGGACGAGAAGTAGCTGTGCCTCCCCAGCTGCACAGCTACTCCTAGCCCAACCCCTCAAGGGACGGATCCCTGACGTCCCCTGTGAAGCCAACATAGGACAGGGATGGGTGGGAGGGATCACAAAACTAGGCAAAGTCTTTCCTCGATTTGGCCATCAATTTTAAAGCTAAATTAAGCCTCTCCTCCATAGACATCTCTGCGGGGTTCGAATTTGGCTGGATTATTCTGTCACATGTTGTTGTTGGCGAAGTCCAAGATGCAGAGAAGGAGGCAGGCATTGCGTAACAAAACACGATTTAATTAAACACTAAAACAAGAACAAACCAAAAGGGTACCAACAAAAGGCGCGCACGAGGCGAATAGCAAACTCCGCTAAGAACAAAAACATTTACTGTGACACAACGGAACTATGGCATGAGCAGAGTGAACAGAAGTAGACAAAGCTACAAAAAACAAGGCAGGTAGTGCTGTCCTCGACACGACACGGCAGAACAATAATCCAGCACTGACTGGAGGAGAAAACAGGTCTAGATAGTAGCTGGCTCATTGACACCAGGTGTGGCCAGGTGCCAATCAACCACAGCTGAGGAGACACAGCACTCAGGGAGACAAACAGGAAACAGAACCAAAATAAGAGTGCTGACAGGAACTAAAGACAAACAGAGGAAAAACTAAAACATGTCCAAACTGTCAGGGACAAGCGTGACAGAATAGTATATGTCAATAAACAGCTGAAAAAGGCTTTATTTAACGTATGGTATGGTAGGTATGTTGTATCTGGCTATTTGAGACGCACGTGTGTTTTTGCAAGACATATTTGATCAACAGCTACACAGGTCACACTGAGGGTGGCCATAAAAAAAACTTTAAAATTGTTACAAATATGTGCCACACTGTGAACCCACACCAAACAAGAATTACAAACACATTTTGAGAGAACATCTGCACCGTAACACAACTTAAACACAACAGAACAAATACCCAGAATCCCATGCAGCCCTAACTCTTCCGGGCTACAATATACACCCCCACTACCACCAAACCCCCTACCCCCCCACCCCCCACCCAAATGTTGAAAGAGTGTTAAGTGTCTATATTAACTATAAAAGCCTACCATCAAAATGACTGTCATAGGCTGAAGCAAATCTTCATTCACAGAAATGTTGAAATGTAAAATTTATTCTACACATTTTACAACATTAGACACCTTAGTAAAACAGAGGCTACTCAGAAGGTGAGATAACTCTTGGAAATGACTGGCTTTTTAATGGCCAAAGGTATAGATGTGTGTGTCCAAGTTAAAGGAAATGGCAGGCTGTCTTCTTGTAATAGATTTATTACAATCTTTGGCAAGCTAGGTATCATTTTCTGTGGTCTGGAAAAATGCAGCCAATTATACATACAGATAATGTGTCATGAGACATGCAAAACTAAATTATATACACAGAGGATAAAACTGAAGGATTAATTGATCTCAAATATACCTACCAATGAGGCATAATGATGCATTATGTACATACAACTAGCCTACATAGCATGTTAGCATTGATTAGCTTGCAATCATGTCCTGACCAAAATATGACTGATTAGCACTCCAACAAGTCAATAGCATCAACAAAGCACACTTTTGTGCATTCATTCAATCAATCAATCAATCAATGTTTACTTATATAGCCCTAAATCACTAGTGTCTCAAAGGGCTGCACAAACCACCACGACATCCTCGGTAGGCCCACATAAGGGCAAGGAAAACTCACACCCAGTGGGACGTCGGTGACAATGATGACTATGAGAACCTTAGAGAGGAGGAAAGCAATGGATGTCGAGCGGGTCTAACATGATACTGTGAAAGTTCAATCCACAATGGATCCAACACAGTCGCGAGAGTCCAGTCCAAAGCGGTCCAACACAGCAGCGAGAGTCCCGTTCACAGCGGAGCCAGCAGGAAACCATCCCAAGCGGAGGCGGATCAGCAGCGCAGAGATGTCCCCAGCCGATACACAGGCAAGCAGTACATGGCCACCGGATCGGACCGGACCCCCTCCACAAGGGAGAGTGGGACATAGAAGAAAAAGAAAAGAAACGGCAGATCAACTGGTCTAAAAAGGGAGTCTATTTAAAGGCTAGAGTATACAAATGAGTTTTAAGGTGAGACTTAAATGCTTCTACTGAGGTGGCATCTCGAACTGTTACCGGGAGGGCATTCCAGAGTACTGGAGCCTGAACGGAAAACGCTCTATAGCCCGCAGACTTTTTTTGGGCTTTGGGAATCACTAACAAGCCGGAGTCCTTTGAACGCAGATTTCTTGCCGGGACATATGGTACAATACCATCGGCAAGATAGGATGGAGATAGACCGTGTAGTATTTTATACGTAAGTAGTAAAACCTTAAAGTCACATCTTAAGTGCACAGGAAGCCAGTGCAGGTGAGCCAGTACAGGCGTAATGTGATCAAACTTTCTTGTTCTTGTCAAAAGTCTAGCAGCCGCATTTTGTACCAACTGTAATCTTTTAATGCTAGACATGGGGAGACCCGAAAATAATACGTTACAGTAGTCGAGGCGAGACGTAACAAACGCATGGATAATAATCTCAGCGTCTTTAGTCGACAGAATGGAGCGAATTTTAGCGATATTACGGAGATGAAAGAAGGCCGTTTTAGTAACGCTTTTAATGTGTGCCTCAAAGGAGAGAGTTGGGTCGAAGATAATACCCAGATTCTTTACCGTGTCGCCTTGTTTAATTGTTTGGTTGTCAAATGTTAGAGTTGTATTATTAAATAGAGTTCGGTGTCTAGCAGGACCGATAATCAGCATTTCCGTTTTTTTGGCGTTGAGTTGCAAAAAGTTAGCGGACATCCATTGTTTAATTTCATTAAGACACGCCTCCAGCTGACTACAATCCGGCGTGTTGGTCAGCTTTAGGGGCATGTAGAGTTGGGTGTCATCAGCATAACAGTGAAAGCTAACACCGTATTTGCGTATGATGTCACCTAGAGGCAGCATGTAGATGTTGAAGAGTGCAGGGCCAAGGACCGAACCTTGGGGAACTCCACACGTTACCTTAACGTAGTCCGAGGTCACATTGTTATGGGAGACACACTGCATCCTATCAGTAAGATAAGAGTTAAACCAAGACAGGGCTAAGTCTGACATACCAATTCGTGTTTTGATATGTTCTAATAAAATATTATGATCGACGGTATCGAAAGCAGCGCTAAGATCGAGGAGCAGCAACATAGATGACGCATCAGAATCCATCGTTAGCAATAGATCATTAGTCATTTTTGCGAGGGCTGTCTCCGTGGAGTGATTTGCCCTGAAACCGGATTGAAAGGTTTCCCATAGATTGTTAGACGCTAAGTGTTCATTTAACTGCTCCGCAACAATTTTTTCAAGGATTTTTGAAATAAAGGGAAGGTAGTTTACCATGAGGTCAGGATCGAGGTTAGGTCTTTTAAGAAGAGGATGAATAACCGCTTTTTTGAATGCTAGGGGAACAGTGCCCGAGGAGAGTGATAAGTTTATAATATTTAGCACTGATGGACCTAATAATACAAAGAGCTCCTTGATCAGTTTCCCAGGAAGAGGGTCAAGTAAACATGTTGTCTGTTTTATTCCATTTACACGTTGTAACAATTCCTCTAATATTATTTCCTCAAAACGAGAGAAACTATTTTGGAGGGCAGTATCCGCCGTATATACCATCGTGTCAGTGTTAATAGAACCCCGTTGTAGCTGGGACGCATTGTCTTTAATCTCCTTTCTAATGACTTCAATTTTCTTACTAAAGAATTGCATAAAGTCATCAGCTGAGTGGGTGGAGCTACTGGAAGGAGTCCCTTGTTGGGTTAGCGATGCTACCGTACTAAACAAAAATTTAGGATCGTTTTTATTACGGTGGATGAGATTTGAGTAATATTTAGCTTTAGCTAAGGTAAGCATGCGTTTATAAGTTATTAAACCATCACTCCATGCTTGATGGTGCACCTCAAGTTTAGTCGTGCGCCATTTGCGTTCCAGCTTTCTACATAATAATTTCTGAGCTCTAGTTTCTTCTGTAAACCACGGGGTGCGCTTTTTTGGAGCCTTTTTTAACTTTAGTGGTGCTATGTTATCAATGGTTTCGCGCAGGGTGTCGTTAAAGTTGTTAGTGAGGTTATCAATACAGCCCACATATTTTGGGAATGGTGCCATTACCGAGGGCAGTAGGTCAGCAAGAGTTGTCGTTGTGGCAGCATTAATGTTGCGGCTGCTATAGCAGTTATTATTATTATTAGTTTGACGAACATGCGTCCGAACCTCGAATTTTATAAGGTAATGATCGGACAATACTTTAGTATACGGGAGTATCGTAACTTTGGAGACGGTGATACCCCTGACAAGCACTAGGTCTATCGTATTACCGTTGCGATGCGTGGGTTCATTTATTATTTGTGTGAGACCACAGCTATCAATTACAGTCTGGAGCGCTACGCACGGTGGGTCCGATGGGGTATTCATATGGATATTAAAGTCCCCCATTATGATTATATTATCGGCGTGTGTCACTAGATCAGCAACGAACTCTGAGAATTCATTGATGAAGTCCGAATAGGGCCCTCGGGGGCGGTAGATAACAGCCAGGTGTAGAGGCAGCGGTGTGGCAGACTTCATAGTAAGCACCTCAAACGATTTATATTTATTATTTATGTTAGGACTAAGGTTAAAGTTTTCGTTGTATATTAGTGCGACCCCCCCACCCCTTTTAAGCGGACGGGCAATATGCGCATGTGTAAAGTTAGGAGGACATGCCTCATTTAGCGCAAAAAAGTTGTTTGGTTTAAGCCAGGTTTCGCTGAGACCGATGACGTTAAGATTGTTGTCTCTGATAATATCATTAACTAATAACGTTTTGGGAGACAATGATCTTATGTTTAAAAAACCTATATTATAGGTAGTGGGCTGTTTTAGGGAGTTTTTGATCAAATTATCCGTAGTAGCAATATTAATAATGTTGTGTTTATTATTCCCAGTGCATTTAGTATAGTTACGACCATATCTAGGAATTGATACGACAGGAATTTTCCGATTGTTTGATTGTTGCTTTGATAAACTCGTCCCGGGCGTCCCACCACCCCGCGCTTGTACTCCGCTGGAGGCACTAAGCATCCACGGCCTCACAGTGCAGCAACACCAGCGGTTATATTATACATTCCAAGATGGCGGCGCCCGGACGGGCTGCGCTCTCGAGGGGCTCTTGCTAAAGATGGAACATTTGGCAGAAATACCGGACAATTCTACAAACTTTATGGCTGGCTCACATCGTGGTCACTCCGTGATCACGTACGACCGCCAGACACTTCTGGATGTGGACATATCGGGCCGTTTTGGACTGATAGACGCGTGCGTGCTAAACATGCTAACTAGCATGGGAATACGTCGGCGGCTACATCCAGCGGCCTGTGAAGCAGCGGAGTCTAGTAGCAGCGGGGGCCGTCTACGGAGCAGACGCCAGCGGTGTGATCGGAAACGCGGATGTCGAGCGGGGCTAAAAACAAAGCAGAAGGCTAATCCCCACAGAACACCACTTCCCTCCATCCTGAAGACGGATTTAAATGGAAAATGCGAGACTACTGGTCTGGGTAAGGAGTCAGTTAAATTAGAACAAGTTTTTTCTGCTTTGAGTGTTTCAGAGTTGGACATGTGTTTTACCGAGGTGGCTAACTATGATGCGTGCAGTTTATCAAAGCAACAAACAAACAATCGGAAAATCCCCGATACTGAGGTGGCTAACCATGACAGCATAAACCCTTTGGTGGACAAAATGAGACAAAGAAGCAGTGGAAGATTTTACATGTAAACAAACTGTTGCATCACAGTCCGCACGATGGTGAGTTCAAGAACCGCCTAAATTAGTAGGATGAAACGATGTTCACCAAATGCTTTCATCAGTGAAACATACACACAAACATATTAAACAGTGGGCTTTCTAACAATTGGGAAGGTTTGAGTCATGTTTGTCCTCAAATAAAAAACAAACTAAAACAAAAAGATAATTTTTGCTCCATCTTTTTCCATTTTCGATTCTTTTTTAAAAATGCTCCAGGGAGCCACTTGGGCGGCACTAAAGAGCCGCATGCGGCTCGAGAGCCGCGGGTTGCTGACCCCCAAACTAGACATTTTATCAGGCTAATGCCAACAATCTGTCCCGTCTACCGACTAAAATATTGCTGCTTAACTTTACAAATACATTTGGCTACTCGACATCAGGAAAATGTGGCATAATTACGTAGTAAACCATCTTGCAAGAAGCACAAACAAGAGAAACCTACAGCGTAGGACTTGTCGATTGCAAGTTTGAAGTTCTTTGGTGTAGGATTCAGATTGAGCTGCCTATCTGGCAACCTCAGTCATGGAAAGTGGGAGGAGACTACATCTTTTTGACCTTCAATGAAGTACCATTTCTGGCCACATTTCTACATATGGCACCTTTAAAGACCTACTGAAACCCACTACTACCCACCACGCAGTCTGATGGTTTATATATCAATGATGAAATATTAACATTGCAACACATGCCAATACGGCCTTTTTAGTTTACTAAATTGCAATTTTAAATTTCCCGGGAGTTTTTTCTTGAAAATGTCGCGTAATGATGACGCATGCGAGTGACGTCACAGGCTGTTAGGAAATATGAGCGCTGCACACACACACAGCTAAAAGTCGTCTGCTTTAACCGCATAATTACACAGTATTTTGGACATCTGTGTTGCTGAATCTTTTGCAATTTCTCCAATTTATAATGGAGAAGTCAAAGTAGAAAGATGGACTTGGGAAGCTTTAGCCTTTAGCCACACAAATACACAGTTATTCCTTGTTTAAAATTCCCGGAGGTGAAACTTTACTATGGATCAGAGCGCCGTCAAGCGAACATGGATCCTACCGAATGTCAACCAGCAGGTTTCGGTGAGAAAATTGTGGTAAAAAGTCGCTTCTTACCGGAGAAAAGCTGAGCTTGCCCCATCCATACAGCTGCCGTCCCTAAGACATTGGCGTCAAGACACCCGTGGAGACACCCTTCCGACTATCAGGTACTGTTAAACTGACTAAAACACTAGCAACATAATAGAAAGATAAGGGATTAAATGTGTCTAAAAACATCTGAATCCGTCCCAATGCAATCGCGTTTTTTTTTCTAGTCCGCCCCAAATAATATCCTCAAACACGAATCTTTCATTCTCGCTCAAATTAATGGGGAAATTGTCGTTTTCTCGGTCCGAATAGCACTTTTTGTTGGAGGCTCCCATTAAAAACAATGTGAATATGTGAGGAGCCATCAACATGTGACGTCATCGTCTGCGACTTCCGGTAGAGGCAGGGCTTTTCTGTTAGCACCAAAAGTTGCGAACTTTATACATGGATGTTCTCTACTAAATCCTTTCAGCAAAAATATGGCAATATCGCGAAATGATCAAGTATGACACATAGAATGGACCTGCTATCCCCATTTAAATAAGAAAATCTCATTTCAGTAGGCCATTAATTTTCATGCATGCATGCATGCAACTTCTTCAGGGGAGGCTCAGGCAGGCTACTTCACGTAGCTGCTGCCTCTGTACTGCACGTTACTCATGTGACGTTTTTTTTTTCCATCCCACAAACGTAAAATTCAGATCCGGGGCTTTTCAGAAAACATCATGGTCTTGAACCCAAATAGCTAGCCCCTAACGCCGCCCCTGCCTCTGACTGCACTGAATTATTGATAGGAACCAAGAACAAAAGCACGCACACAAATAAACTAACTCAACACTTGGGCAGTCCCATCCCCATTGCGCGTGGATCTTCTTAGAAAGCCCGTATTATAAAAAGGCCCCGCTTTAGCTGAGATTATTCAATGAAGATGCAGGTTTGTAATTGTATTCATTCAGCAAGTCACTCGTAGAAACTAATGCTCAGAAGCATAATATGATGCAAACAGCAGGAGATTAATAATACATCACCCTCCACCATAATATCACTTCAGATGACTGTTGGATGGATTTACTGAACCCTAAAAAAAAAAGAAAATTCTTAGCATTAAACTGTGTTATCTGGTGCAACCTGCAGGGATGGTGAACATAAACACCGCTGTGTGGCAATGATAGCAGGACGAAAAGTGGGATGGGTGCAAAGGAAGCTCAGCATAGAGCTCTGTGCACTCTTCTGTCTTCACACTCAGCTCCTCTTTCAGGTGGGACTGAAGCTCTCATGCAACGCTACACTGACACCTGGTGGCTCTGCGGGGTACTTACACTATACTCATCTCCAGCGATACACAGTACTCTAAGTTGTTTTGCAAACACTATTGATCTATTTATGTAATAGTTTTATCTTGTGGTTCATGATACATTTGTTCACGCCCAACACGTTTAACATTGTAGTTTGCACATTTTTACTATGTGCAAACTGGTAAACTAGTAAAAACAAGTAAAACTAGTAAAAATAAAACACCATCCATCTTCTTCCGCTTATTCGAGGTCGGGTCGCGGGGGCAGCAACCTAAGCAGGGATACTCTTTATAGTACACATTGATATTGTTACCGCATTTTTTCTGCCTTGTATGAAATATATTTTGTTTAAGTGCTGTGCTTTTCAGTGTGGCCCAGAGGGTCATTTGCGGCCCACAGAATATTGTCGCGATATTTTGTAAAAATGCAATAATGTTGTTTTTTTGGTTTGAAAAAAACAACTGTAAAAATGTAAGAAAATGCTATGTAATGAAAAAAGCTAAAAATTAATCACACTATCTTAATGAATAGGTCGCCAAATCTTTTGACTCGGGGGGCCGCATTGGGTTAAAACTATTTTGCCAGGGGTTGGGCTATATATATATATATATATATATATATATATATATATATATATATATATATATATATATATATATATATATATATATATATATATATAAATATGTATTTATATATATGTATGTATATATACATATATATATATATATATATATATATATATATATATATATATATATATATATATATATATATATATACAAATATGTATTTATATATATGTATGTATACATACATATATATATATATATATATATGTATATATATATGTGTGTGTGGTATACTGTATATATATATACAGTATATACAAACCTCGTTTCCATATGAGTTGGGAAATTGTGTTAGATGTAAATATAAACGGAATAGAATGATTTGCAAACCCGTTCCAACCCATATTTAATTGAATGCACTACAAAGACAAAATATTTGATGTTCAAACTCATAAACGTTTTTTTGTTTTTTTTTGCAAATAATAATTAACTAAGAATTTCATGGCTGCAACACGTGCCAAAGTAGTTGGGAAAGGGCAAGTTCACCACTGTGTTACATCACCTTTTCTTTTAACAACACTCAATAAACGTTTGGGAACTGAGGAAACTAATTGTTGAAGCTTTGAAAGTGGAATTCTCCCATTCTTTTTTTACGTAGCTCTTTAGTCGTTCAACAGTCCAAGGTCTCCGCTGTCGTATTTTACGCTTCATAATGCACCACAAATTTTCGATAGGGGACATGTCTGGACTGCAGGTGGGCCAGGAAAGTACTCACACTCTTTTACTACGAAATCACGCTGTTATGACACGTGGCTTGGCATTGTTTTGCTGAAATAAGTAGGGACGTCCATGATAACGTTGCTTGGATGACAACATATGTTGATCCAAAACCTGCATGTACCTTTCAGCATTAATGGTGCCTTCACAGATGTGTAAGTTACCCATGCCTTGGACACTAATACACCCCCATACCATCACAGATACTGGCTTTTGAACTTTGCGCCTATAACAATCCGGATGGTGATTTTCCTCTTTGTTCCGGAGGACACCACGTCCTCTGTTTCCAAATATGATTTGAAATGTGGACTCGTCAGACCACAGAACACTTTACCACTTCGCATCAGTCCATCTTAGATGAGCCTTGGTGTTGGTGTTGTTGATTTCGCTTTGCATAGAACATTTTTAACTTGCACTTACAGATGTAGCGACCATCTGTAGTTACTGACAGGGGTTTTATGAAGTGTTCCTGAGCCCATGGGGTGATATCCTTTACACACTGATGTCGTTTTTTGATGCACTACCGCCTTAGGGATCAAAGGTCCGTAATATCATTGCTTACGTGCAGTGATTTCTCCAGATTCTCTGAACCTTTTGATGATTCTACGGACCGTAGATGGTAAAATCCCTAAATTCCTTGCAATAGCTCTTTGAGAAATGTTGTTCTAAAACTGTTCGACAATTTGCTTACAAATTGGTGACCTTCGCCCTATCCTGGTTTGTGAATTACTTAGCATTTCATGGAAGCTGCTTTTATACCCAATCGAGGCACCCACCTGTTCCCAATTAGTCTGCACACCTGTGGGATGTTCCAAATAAGTGTTTGATGAGCATTCCTCAACTTTATCAGTATTTATTGCCACCTTTTCCAACTTCTTTGTCACGTGTTGCTAGCATCAAATTCTAAAATTAATGATTATTAGCACACAAAAAAAAAATGTTTATCAGTTTTAACTTCAAATATATTCAATTGAATATGGGTTGAAAATGATTTGCAAAACATTGTACCTCTAACACAATTTCCCAACTCATACGGAAACAGGGTTTGTGTGTATATATATATATATATATATATATATATATATATATATACACACAAGTGCTAGAAAATGGATTAGAAAGGAAAGATTTTTTTTAAATAATAATTTTTAACTTGGCACTTTTGTAGGGCCACATTTTGGACGGTGGCGGGCCTCAATTTGGGGACCACTGTCTTAATGTCACAAATTAGCATGGTATGGCATCATAGGGTTGGTTCTTGAAATGAGTAAGAAGCTAGTTAACTAACCGGGAAGCAATACGAGAATCTAGGAGAAAACGCATCTGTCTATCCATTTTCTTACGCTTATCCGAAGTTTGGTCGCGGGGGCTGCAGCCTAAGCAGAGAAGCCCAGACTTCCTTCTCCCCAGCCACTTCAAACATGAACAGCGCTAACTGTACTGTATATTGTGGGGTACCCCAGGGATCAAGACTGGTACCAAAGTTGCTCAATCGCTATATAAACGATATTTATAAAGTTACAAAGGACTTAAAGTTAATATTATTTGCAGACGCCACAAGTGTGTTTTGTTCAGGAGAGAAGTTAGTACAAATATAAAGAATAACCTAATAAATAAATGTCTTCCTATTACGAAGCAGTGTCTGGGAAATTTGTGGTGGACTCTCTTGTTTCTGGGGCTGAGGTTGCCAAGTTGGTTAAAAAGATCCTCAGTGACAGGGCTTCGGGGATGGATGAGATCCGCCCAGAGTCCCTTAAGGCTCTTGATCCTGTGGGGCTGTCTTGCAACATTGTGTGGAGTTTTTGGGGTGGTGCCTCCTCTCTTTAAGAAGAGTTCGGATGTAGTGGGATCATACTCCTTAACCTTTCCGGTAATGTCTTTTCAGGTGTACTTGAGAGGAGGCTACGTCGGTTCATCGAACCTCGCATTCAGGCGGAGTAGTATGGTTTTCATGCTGGTCGTGGAACTGTAGACCAGCTCTATACTCTTGGCAGGATTCTCTAAGGTGCATGGCAGTTCGACCAATCAGTCTACACGTGTTTTGTGGACTTGGGAGAAGCATTGTGTCCCTTGGGAAGACCTGTGGGGAGTGCTCAGAGAGTATGGGGCTTTGGTCCTGATTGAGGCGGTCTGTTTTGGGTATGATCAGTGCCAGAGCTTGGTCCGCATTGCCGGCAGTAGTCGGACCCGTTTCCAGAGAATGTTGGACTCCGGCAGGGCTGCTCTTTGTCACTGATTCCGTTCACAACTTTTATGGACAGAAGTTCTAGGAGCAGTAGAGGCGTTGAGGGGACCCGGTTTGGTGGCTGCGGGATTAGGTCTCTGCTTTTTGCAGATTATGTGGTCCTGCTGGCTTCATCTGCCCTGGATCTTCAGCTCTCACGGGATTGGTTCGCAGCAGAGTGTGACGCGACTGGCATGAGAAGTAGCACCTCCAAGTCCGGGTCTATGGTTCTTGCCTGGAAAAGAGTGAAGTGCCATCTTTGGGTTGGGGAGGAGATTTTGTCCCAAGTGGGGGAGTTCAGGTACCTAAAAGTCTCGTTCATAAACAAGGGAAGAGTGCATTGTGAGATCGACAGGTGGATTGGAGCAGCATCTGCAGTAATGTATCGATCAGTCATTGTTAAGGGGGAACATTATCACAATTTCAGAAGGGTTAAAACCAATAAATATCAGTTCCCAGTGGCTTATTTTATTTTTCGAAGTTTTTTTCAAAATTTTACCCATCATGGTATATCCCGTAAAAAAGCTTTAAAGTGCCTGATTTTCGCTATCTTTAAATCCATCGTCCATTTTCCTGTGACGTCATTTAGTGATGCCAACATGGCGGATAGCACAGCAAGATATAGCGGCATTAGCTCCGATTCAGACTCGGATTTCAGCGGCTTAAGCGATTCAACAGATAACGCATGAATTGAAACGGATGGTTGGAGTATGGAGGCAGACAGAGAAAACGAAATTGAAGAAGAATCGCTATTGAAGCTATTCGGCGATCGCCTTCTAACCAACGATTGAGTGACGCAGGGTATCCATACATCTCTGTGCCATGTCTGTCGTAGCATCGCCGGTAAAATCTGCAGGAACAACTTAAATCCGTCGATTGGTAAGTGTTTGTTTGCCATTAAATGTGGGTGGAGTGAAAGGCTGGATGCAAATATAGCTACAAATGTACATACAACTAGCCTAAATAGCATGTTAGCATTGATAAGCTGGCAGCCATGCCGCGACCAAATATGTCTGATTAGCACATAAGTCAATAACATCAACAAAACTTACTTTAGTGATTTCGTTGACTTTATCGTTGGAAATGCATCTGCTTTGAGTGTCGCAGGGTATACATACATCTCTGTGCCATGTCTGTCGTAGCATCGCCGGTAAAATGTGCAGACGAGGGACTTTCGGATCTTTTGACACTGGTGCAACTTGAATCCGTCGATTGGTAAGTGTTTGTTTGGCATTAAATGTGGGTGGAGGGAAAGGCTGGATGCAAATATAGCTACAAATGAGACATAACGATGCAATATGTATATACAGCTAGCCTAAATAGCATGTTAGCATCGATTAGCACACTCCACGTAAGTCAACTTGAATCCTTCCCTGATCGTGTTGTTACACCCTCCGACAACACACCGACGAGGCATGATGTCCCAAAGGTACGGAAAACAGTCGAAAAAACGGAAAATAACAGAGCTGATTTGACTCGATGTTTGTAATGTGTTTGAGAAAATGGCGGATTGACTACCTAGGTGACGTCAATGCATCGCCCCGAGGGCGAATAATAGAAAGGCGTTTAATTCGCCAAAATTCACCCATTTAGAGTTGGGAAATCGGTTAAAAAAATATATGGTCCTTTTTCTGCAACATCAAGGTATATATTGACCCTTACATAGGTCTGGTGATGTTCCCCTTTAAGGAGCTAAACCGGAAGGTAAAGCTCTCAATTTACCGGTGAATCTATGTTCCTATCCTCACTTATGGTCATGAACTTTGGGTTGTGATCAAAAAGACAAGATCACGAGTACAAGAGGCCGAAATTAGTTTCTACTGTCAGGTGGCGGGGCTCTCCCTTATAGATAGGGTGAGAAGCTGTGTCATCCGGGATGAGTTCAAAGTAAAGCCACTGCTCCTCCACTTCGAAATGAGCCAGATGAGGTGATTTTGGCATCTGATCAGTTTGACCGCAAAAGGCCTCCCTGTGGTGAGGTGTTTAGGGCACGTCCGACCGGTAGGAGGCCAAAGGGAAGACTCAGGACATGTTGAAGGGAGGATGCTTCCCAGCTGGCCCGGAAACTTAGGATCCCCAGAATGGAACTGGACGGAGTGGCCAGGGAGAGGGCAAAGGGGCTACCAGAGGGTGGGGGGACTCCTGGCAAAAATTGTAGCAGCATCACTAGCATTTCATTTCAAATGCACAGCGAGTCAAGCAGGCAAGCCTCAGCTCTGTCCCTTCGCTGAGTCTAGCTTCGCTAGTTTGCGCACAGACTCACAGAAACCCTGCCCTCAGCCCTCAATGTGTCGATGAATAAAAACAATACAACAAATAGAAGAACAAAAAATATTCAAGATTTACCTACAGTCGTCCTTCTTTTATCGCTTTGGATTGTTCCAAAACATGACTGCAAAAAAGGAATTTCCGCAAAGTATGAATTATTCATTACAAATCAAATATTTCCATAGTGAGAGCATAAAAAACTTGTTTATGACCTTCTGAATACATTGTTCCTCATTTTGAAAGCACTAGACATGAAATACCAATCTTTAGTCACCTTTACACTCTGAATAAAAACAAGCATGACCTTCAAAGGTTTAGGGACAGTCAGTTTATTGAACAGCAAATTGTGACATGAAACACTTTATTTCTTTCACCATGGCATCGTAAACAATGCATAGGACGTATGTGTGTGTGTTTGTGTGTGTGTCATTCAATGCACAGAATTCTAAACACCCTGTATGGTTAGAGTCGTATTGGGGGTTGTGGTTGATATAAAGTGCTGTGTGTTGCGCAATTCCTCTTGGAGGAAGCAAGCAAAGGTCGTGAAGAGGACTCAGACCCCCCAAAAAAGGCTCTGAAGGTCCCCGGTCACATTGTGTATACAGTATTGTGATGCTGACATTGACATGTTTTGTTGTTTGTGTGTGCGGTTTCTACTTATTGCATATCAGTGAGCTGGTTGGTGTGTGCGTGTGTGTGTAAAGCATAAATGTTTTGATCATAATGTAATAAATTATTCACTAAATAATACATCTTATAATATCTATTTTACATTCATATATCTGATTCATTTAGAATATGTAGGCAATATATATTTTGTGGGTAACTGCTCAGCGCACACCACCACTACATGGGTCTTTGCATGTTATAGGGACATACATTAAATACATTTCACATTGGATTTTATTATCACTATGATCCCATGTGTGATCTCATGTGCCTTAACCATCCTTTGTGCTCTTCTTTAAAAAAAATTAAAAAACATTTAAAAATTCGAAAGAGGGATGTCACAGGAGTGTGACAGACAGAAAGAACTACACATCAGCTACAGCACTATAATATGCGGACACACACAAAGTCAGCGATAATTCATAGTGGGCTTAAAGCTAAAAGAAATTGCACAATATTGTCAAAAGCTTTAAATAAAGCAGGGAAATGATTTAAAACGATCATCAATAACACAATCAAAATAGACCGCAGGAACAGCAGATGAAAACGGCATTTGGAATGTTGAGAGATTCTTGGTGAAGAGCTTAAATGGCTCAGCTGTTCAAGTCATTACAGTCGGAAACTTTATGGCTTTCACTTTAGGACTGCTTGTGATTCAGCCGCCATCATGATGTCTACCTAATGGAAGCAGCATCACTGATGGTAGTTACATTTACAGTCTCAAGTCAGCAGGTCCTCATTAGCCTTGTCTGGGGTACACTTCATTTCAGTATTATTGGCTCGGAGCTTATTATGTTTATATCGCCATCATTATAAGATGCTTTATTTGGTCCACAAGTGACAACAGGAGCGCTGGCCGACCCGCAGACTTGAGCACTGGCCAAGAGGTAATGGCACCTTCGAGCATGTCCCCTTTTTCACATGAGCAAGCTCCAATTACGCTTGTTGCATCCCTTCATCTGCTGTATCCGCATCATCACGTAAAATCACCACACTGAATAACAGGGGATGGGGGAGGTAGGTGTGCAAATAAGCCATCATGTACAAAACAAACAATAAAGCATAGACGTTATACCATTTGCATGTGTACAACAGATTCAAGAGACACAAATATACAATATCATACCACCCATAGATTAATAAACACTTCTCACTCCCACACATGAGTACACGTTAAAAAGTTGCATTAAACGCCAACAGTGCCACAAGTGGGAGCTACAAAGTGGAATGTGATTTGATAAAAAAGACGTCAAAGTCACCTTGATCTCCGGTTAGATAAACCAATGGCAGGGCTTTGGAAGTGTGATGCGTACGTGAGATATGATGTATAAACGCTGCTGCTTTCCCTGCAGCTTCAAGCAAACAAGTGAACTGAACAAATAAGTGGTTTGATTTGGGGTTTTATGATGACAGTTTTCCCGTTAGCTCTTTGGGCCCTGCCAGTGAATTCAAGTTGCAACGGATATGTTTGATAATTGACTGATCCGTACTGTAAACAATAGTGTAAAAACTGCTATCCACCATAAAAGCAACTGCAGTGGACCATCTACTAGCATGATTATTTTAAAACTACAGTATCTCTCAATAGCTATGTTTATGATGATATATTTACTCAAAGGACATCACTAAATGAAAATAATTCATAGATTTACTTTGGAGTAGTCAGTGTAGAGCAAGGCTTTTCAACTGTTGGCCCTCTGGCCAAATCGGTAATGAAACCATGTTGGCCCCCAAGTTCAGTTTAAAACTTTGGAAAAAAACATTTTTCAGCTAATTCCTAAAAACACCAGAGTGCTCCGGTTTTATTGAGGAACTTGGTCCACTCCAAGCACATTGTGTGTCGCTTATGTGCTTAGCTATTGTGTAGCTGCTAGCGCCGAGTAGCCTGCAGGCTACCATGTTTACCTTTTGTAAAGACCTTCACTAAAATACAAGACAAGACCAACCTATGAATTGATTAACGTGGACCCCGACTTAAACAAGTTGAAAAACTTATTCGGGTGTTACCATTTAGTGGTCAATTGTACGGAATATGTACTGAACTGTGCAATCTACTAATAAAAGTTTCAATCAATCAATCAAAAAACTCAATGAAACATGTTGCAGGACTGCTGGTATTGGAGCGCTTATGCCTAAAATTTTAGACGCAAGCCGATACAATCTGAGTTTTTGCTGATAATGGACCGATATCCAATATCAATATCTGATTTGGACACCCCTAGTTCATACAGGCACACACGTGTGTGTGAATGGGTGAATGTGGAAATAGTGTCAAAGCACTTTGAGTACCTTAAAAAGGTAGAAAAGCGCTATACAAGTATAATCCATTTACCAATTACCATTTGCCCAGGCCACACACACTAGTATGAACTGTCTTAAGGAAATGTAATGTTATATTTTACCACTTTATGGAAAGTGGTCCCTCGACTTTTGGAGCAGTGTATAAGACATGAAGTTTGGGCAATATCCTAAATAGCTTTTTGATAAGAATCTATAAAATATTTAAGTAAGTTATGTGTGCTTTTAATTTAGATATTTCCACTATTCAATGTGTTTTTGTCAGTTTCCCATTTTCATTTTCAGTTTCCAATCTCGTTCATAATGAGCTTTATAAATGGGAAAAAAAAGTGTTTTGTTGTACTGTGCAGGTTTGAAATAAATATTTCAATCAATCAATTTATGTAACGAGGCTAGTAGTGTTACTCAAGGTTTCCATTTTGGGTGCTCTCGTTTTCATCTTTTCAACTATTCAACTGGTGGCCCTAGAGTTAAGTTAACAATAAAAAAACTTGTGAAAGACTCACATTTTAGGACAAGGTTCTTAAAAGCAGCAGAGCGCTCCTGTGACTCTGACAAATTAAATAGACAAAAATCAATTGTCTATTGTAGAGGACGTTGGTTCACCAGAATATACAAAATAAGACTAATAGCCCTCCAGTCCTTATCTTTCTGGAAATGTGGCTTATTTATTTGAATATTCCTGGTGTAGGGCTTACATAGCAGTATGGGCTTACTATCCACTGAAAATTAGTCAACACACAGCCATTATTTTTCTAAATATCTTGCAACACAAACTAGTTCCAAATTTATTGTATTTTATTATACTGTATTATAATCTATTCCTATTAATCTGTGTTATTTATAACCTACTCCAATCATATCAATCCATCCATCCATTTCTACCACTTGTCCCTCTTGAGGTGGCGGGGGGGCTGGAGCCTATCCCGGGAGGGGTACACTCTGGACAAGTCGCCACCTCATCGCAGCTAATTTTATCCTATTACATCATAATGTACGTCATATACTATTATGTACTCATTGGGCTACATCTAGAACCTCAGGTACACACCTCCAAGATGAAAGGTGAAGGTGATGTATGTCTCCACACCTGTACCCAAATGAGCACACATGGCGCTTCCTAAAGCGGGATCTGGAGGAGCGCAAAGTTACTAACAAGGCTGCTAAACATCCACCAGTGATGTCCTCATCATGGAGGAGAATTGCTGGATAATTCTATGCCCAATAGGATTAAGGCAGTGCTAGATAACAATGGTGCTCATGCTAAATATTGACACTAGGAGTTGGAACCCAATTTGGACATATTCACTACAAACAATATCTGCTATAAATGGTATACATATTGTCCAACGATCGTTATAGCGTGATAAAACATGTTGTTGACACATTTTATGTCTGTCTGCAAATTTGACAGCAACAAGGAGATAAAGGCATCCTCAATGCAATGTAGCATCAAAGCTAATGGCTAATGTCCTTCATAGTCCGAAGCCGCTTCTAAACAGCAATCCTCACCTCTATGGCGGCAAACTGTTTCTTACAAGTATCATTATCACTGGATAACAAGGAACAGCTAAACATGCTACAGTACATGCCGTGGGCACATATGCTTACCGCTAACTGCAAGCTAGAGCTCTTGAATGTAAAATACCGACCGTAATGGCACCAAGTAAAGTATCAGTATATGGGCGACACTACAGGGGTAAGATCGATATTTTTTTCTCATCAAAAAATATTTTCTTGTTTTTGGTATTATATCAGGAAGTATGTCTTTGAAAACAGAAGGGCTTTAAGGGCAAAAAGCTTAGGATTTAAATTAGAGCCAACGTTAATAAATAATCGAAATATTTACTTGTTATTGTTACATTGCCATCCTGTGTTTTTGTGTGACTATAATTGTGATCAAAAGTTTAATCATTCAAAGATTTAAACATTTTTATTATTCAATGATCTTGAAAATGTAATATTTCAATTGAAAATGTGAAGTTTCATTATCAGCATTGGTATAACCAATACAGCCCCTGTAACTATTTGGTATTGGATGGATTGCCAAATGTGTGGCATTGCCCAAATCAAATTAATGTAAAGTATCAAAACAACAGAACAAAAGGAGCTTATTACATTTTAACAAAGCTAGAACCATTTTCCAACAGAAAGTAACCCGCTATTACATTAACAAGTAGATAAAAAATTGTTTTGAAAAAATAATAATAACCGAAAAAACAATACGTCACTGTATACGTCAGCAGCCAAATTAGCAGCCCTTGTAACCCATTTTGAAATGGTTCTAAATGATAAATGATAAATGGGTTGTACTTGTATAGTGCTTTTCTACCTTCAAGGTACTCAAAGCGCTTTGACACTACTTCCACATTTACCCATTCACACACACATTCACACACTGATGGAGGGAGCTGCCATGCAAGGCGCTAACCAGCACCCATCAGGAACAAGGGTGAAGTGTCTTGCTCAGGACACAACGGACATGACGAGGTTGGTACTAAGTGGAGATTGAACCAGGGACCCTCGGGTTGCGCACGGCCACTCTCCCACTGCGCCACGCCGTTCCTATATTCTATTATCATTTATATTCCAAAAAGGTTTTCTTTATACAAATTGTTATCCCAGGAAGCTGCAATAGATTTTAGGCCGGATCGCCCATCACATCCTGCTGAAAACCTAGTTTTGTTGTACTTGAGCAATGACAATAAAGTCCTATCCTAGCCTAGAGTTGACTTATTTTCCAATAGTAGTAAATCTACAATGAATTTTAAGCTGCACACTGACTACTCAAAGTTATTTCTAATCTTGCATATAGTCCAAAGATATTTCATTGCTCTGTGAACCACCAACATTTTAAAGCATTGATCATTTGATTGACTCGGTGTAATTGTGAGTCAAATAAAAATCAATTTCATCACCAATTTGGTACTGGCCATAAATATGCCTGATTGTTAAAGCAGTGTTTCATGGTATGTCTAATGTTTGAATGCACACCAGAACAGAGAGATCTTTGAGAGAAGGTGAACAATAGAGTCACTGTGGAAGCTGATCTACTTATAAAAAAGCTGAGGCAATGCAAGTTATCTTGTGGCTGAAGGGGTGTGGCTTCTTAGGTCGAAGCAGGTGTGCTGGTATCAAATAAACACTTTCTCTGGGTTTGCTCCGACATAGATTTTTCCTGTTTCTAACTACACTGCTCAAAACGTAAAAGGAACATACGGGTAGTGCAGATCCTTCATATACACTGTGGCTAAAAGATTTAGGAGGGTCTCCCAGCACAGTGTTTCAAGAGTGTTCTATACTGTAGATAGTATGTCAAGAGGGCTTATAGGAGGGGAGCAGGACGGCCGCTACATGCTCATTCATGCAAGAAGGAACAAGAGAAGCACTCACTACTAAAGCACTATAAACTGACCTCGAACAGACTTTGTGTGTGC
The DNA here is from genome assembly GCF_033978795.1 of Nerophis ophidion. NCBI lineage: Eukaryota > Metazoa > Chordata > Actinopteri > Syngnathiformes > Syngnathidae > Nerophis > Nerophis ophidion. The sequence goes on from NC_084622.1 coordinate 27,259,923, forward strand.
GTGCGTGTTAATACTAGGGGTGTCTCGATACAATTTTTTCACTGACGGTTACCATACTGCAGATGTTGCAGCCTTAAGTATTGCCCAATACCGATATTGATCCAAAACAAGAGCATGACTCACATACAGTAATTTAATTATTCTATAGTGTGGAATGTTAGAAAAGGCTTGATCAAGTACAATTTGACAAACAGAAAACAATAGTAGGTATGAAAAACACAAACCTATGTATTATTAATTGTCTGGAATGGACTTATGCGTCTTTAGGTTGAAGTGGAGTCGTAATTATTTTTTGGGACACATAGTGGCCACGATAATTCATTTAGTTAAGCTCAAGAGTCATGACACAGTAAATTGAATGATGCGGACACTTTTTTTTTACTGAATACTTCCTAATATTCTCTGCTTTGTATGTGTAAGTAATATATAACTATAATTATTTATACTTGTTTGAATTTAAATGTGTTTTAGACTGCAATATTTTTCAATTAAGGACATTTATTACATATGTCTAGCTTGTGAGCAATTGTTTGGTACGTTGTTGTGTAGCTTCTAGCTCCAGGTAGCCTTAAGCCTACCATGTTTACCTTTAGTATATAACTTCACTAGAATACAAGAAAAGACTGACCTAACGCAAGGAAACACATAGCTGGACTGCTGGTATCAAAGTACAAAGATCTTAGATGCAAACTGATATAATACGACACTTGGGTTTTTTTTGCTGATATCGGATGATATCTGATATCAATATCGGATCGGGACACCCCTTGTTCATACAGGCCCACAGAAGCCATACACACTAGTATGAAATGCAATGTCATGTTTTACCACTTTATGGCAAGTGTTCCCTGTACTTTTGGAGCAGTGAAGTTTGGGCAATAAACTAAATATAATTTTAAGTAAGAATCTATCAAATATCTAAGTAAGTTATGTGTGCTTTTAATTTAGATATTTTCATAATCCTATTTTGAATGCATCACTAGTCTGTGTGTGTTTGGAAATGGAGCACGTAAGACTGCAGCAACCAAGGGCCATTCGTCGACCTTGAAATTTTGACAATCGTTATATAAAATATCATATGTTGTAATTATAAAGCCATACTTCTTCAAAACCTAACCTGACATTTGCGGCTTCATATCGAATCGACATGCGCCGACACAGGCAGCTTGGCAGCAAAACGAAGGCTCCCTCCTGCATGATTCAGACATTCAAGACAACAAATTTGAAACAAAATGTAGCATGTGAGCATTAAAAATACGAACGTAAAGTTCTGTAAGAATGAGATGAATCCTCACGTAAGTGGGGGTGTGTGATGCGATCTGGGCGGGAGGCTTTAGAGAGAATGCGGTTCCTTAGTTGTCTTTTTTAGGCAAGAAGCTGAGGAGAAACTCGCCCACGCCGAGAAAGTAGACCACCTGGGCGATGCCAAAGAGAGGTGCAATGACCAACGCTCGACAGTATGCCCCCTTCAGGAAAGCGGTTGGACCCTCGTTACGCATGATTTTCCTGCAGAGTACATAATGACATGCATTACATACACTGAAGATGCGCTGAGCCAACATAACAAAGACACAATGAGGTAACCTGATACAGTCGGTCACGCCACTGTACGTGTCCTCGGTGCTACCCCGGGTCAGAGACTGAAGTCTTGTCTTTATCACTGCAGCACACCGAGTTCATATCAGCGTTTGAAATCAGCACACATTGCATCGACATCGCACACAGGCTGGCCTCACCACTTACCATCAACTGGATTGACTGCGACTGCTGCCGTGCTGCCCGCTAAGCAGCCTGATAGGAAGGACACGTAGAAAGGAGCGGGTCCTTCTGCGCCTCGCTTCCCCATGTTATTCAGGTTAGCAAAAAGAGGGAAGTATATGATAGAGAATGGAACATCCCTATAAAACAAGGAAAGACGACAAAAATACATTTACAGTCTTACTAAAGATACCAGCTGTTCATCACCATTGTTTTACCTGAGCAATGTGGCACCTAGGCCCTTATATAATCCAGCGATTCCCTTTTCACTCAGTAATTGTCTGGTGAGCTGTATGGCTGTTGGCGACTTGGTTTCCACTGTGCTTGCAGCCACCGTCTCTGGCATCAGCTTCCTCTGAGCCGCTAAGGAGTACAGAACAATTCCTCCATTATGCTATATTAAATTAAACACACTGTCCCCTATAGGTTTATGGTCCATAACAGGTAATAAAAATAAATAACCCTAATTAGAACCGGGTCAAAAACATTGGCATTAACAGCTGTGGCTGTAGGCAACCCCCTGATGTAATTGGTATACACTCCACTAGATGGCAGTAGCTTCATCTCGAACATCCAGCAGCTTTTCTACTTTAAAAAATTGTTTAAGCTACTTAGTTGTTGGTGTTACACTTGCCATTCTGTTGTTTGTAATGCACTGATCAGTTGTATTGCTGTGTGAGCAATGTTCTCCGTACCAGTACTACTACAATGACGTGTTGCTGCTGTGTTGTGCAATATACTTGACAATAAATGGCCAAGTGGTGAAAAAGTTTTTTTTTTTCCCTTTTTCATGCACTCCAAATCATTGTATCTTGAAAGTAAAAAAAATATATATGTATATATATATATATATATATATATATATATCCATTCATCCATCCATCCATTTTCTACTGCTTATTCCCTTTTGGGGTCGCAGGGGGCGCTGGTGCCTATCTCAGCTACAATCAGGCGGAAGGCGGTGTACACCCTGGACAAGTCGCCACCTCATCGCAGTATATATATCTATATTTGTATGTGTGTGTATATATATATATATATAAACTAGTATTATTAAATTATCACATGTTTTTATTCATATTAATCACACGTATAAATGTTGACTAAAAACCTCTAAACCCCTTAGTGGCCACATGCGTGGACAGCACCTTTTAGCTCTTATTTCCAAAATTGTGTACACTACTAAATTGGGGTCTTATGCCGACACATGGACACTTATAATGCTATCTGGTGGTGTCAGAAGAGTATAACATACAATGGAATTTGGAAACAAAAAAAGGTTAAAAATATAAAATTTGCATAAGTACACATATGTGTACTTATGGACTAAGTACATCATATCAAAATAATATGTTTAGTTTTTAATCTAATTAGGGTCCAATAAGCCCAAATAGCAAAGAGAAATAAAAATAGCATGTAAACAAACAGCTTGGGCCTTTCACGATTAATTGCAGTTCTCAGAAAAAATGTTGCCTAACTTAACTATGCTATTTCTGTTGACAACATCAGCATGGGTAAACTGCACCAAACTATGTTCAATGTAATAGTAGCATTCCTGTTAGTGGCTGCCTAATAACATGTTTTTCTTTTAGATACTATTTTAAGAAAACTCATCTCTGCAATTTATGCAAATTAGTTCTGCCAGGGTGTATTTTGAAACCATCTGCCTCACTCATCTTTGCACTGGCGTATGCATTGAACGTACAACCACCCACGCAGCTGAGACCATTCGCTGTTAAAGTAAAGTGCAGTCACATTAAATTGCATGATTAATCTGTGTTTAAAGATGATTGATGCAATATTTTGTGTTATTAATTGCATGCGTTAACGCATTAAATCTGACATCCCTAATATAAACAGTTATCATCTGCTCCAAAATAGCATCCCATCCACTTTGCAGTTGCGCTGAATAAACACCTGAAGGTGTAATAAAGAGCTTTTACGGAATGAATTAAATCCCTCAGTGCTACAGTATAGTGGTCTACTCTAATTTTAAAATGTTTAGTTGTTACTCATTTTTTAAAAACATTTAAACTTAAGATTAATAATTACCATAAACAATAGAAAGTGAGCTCAAATATACCTGGATAAGTACAGACTAAAAGGTAATACACGTTAGACAGCAAAAAAAACATATTTGATGATTTAAAAAGTCAAAATTTGTACCACACGCAGCCAAATACCAGAAAAATATACATCCATCCATCCATTTTCTACCGCTTATTCCATTTGGGGTCGCGGGGGGCGCTGGTGCCTATCTCAGCTACAATCGGGCGGAAAGCGGGGTACAATACAATGAAAATGTATGTTTAACTACTATACAATATTATAATGCATTAAAAGAAAACAAACAAATTGGGGTTAAAAGTGTACATTCCCAAGTCTTTCTTACTGTAAAAAACGAGGATAAAGTTTTTGCAATCCCAAAGAAGACCACAAAAGGCCACTGTTTCTCCAATTTAACACACAAATACTGAGGCATCATGATGAGGAATTGCTTACCAATACGTCCAGCGTCTTGGAGCTGAATTTTCAACATCTCCATAGGCGTGGTGACAATAACCTACAAGAGAACAACGTTTGCCGTTAAAAACTGCAAATTTATTGGCATTTTTCATACACTAAGGGTATGAGTATGTATTGCATTATAATGTGCTTTAATGTGCTTTGTCCTGTTTTAATATACTGGCTGCCATTGCCGGTAGTTAAATGTCAGTCCTTGTTTGCCTGTATAATCCAAGGAGCAGTAACTGGTTAACTGGATTAAGGGTGAGATGGTCATGTTCTCAAGAGCAATCTTAATACAATGTCTGCTACATTTAATCTAATTATGTTCTTTGGACTCCAAGCCTTTGAGTCACTCACTCACTGCACATGCCCAAGCTTTGCGTGTTTCACCTGAATATGGTTCTTTTGGGTCACAAACAATCTTATTATTCATTTACATATGGCGTTGTCTAATTCTTCCTACAGGCCGGGACAAATGAGGCTGAGGTTCGGTGGTTAGCATGCCGACAGACACTGGAAGTGCTAAAGGCAGCAGCAGCTCCAGATGGAGAACAGAATGCTATGAATGATTGAATGCTATTATTTCACTTTTTCTCCCATTAAAGTGTTATTTTATGTGCTTGAAGTTATGCATGTTCCTCTGATTTGTATACTCCCATCCAGCCTGCAGACATACCCACCCTGTGTAAGTGCGGCCTGTGGAGAGTGCCGTTTTACTAACACCTGTGATTGTCATTGAAATCAAAGTAAAAGACAACACTTCAAGTTTGAAAAGACCATATCAATCTCAGTGAATGTTATGTGAACATGTCATGTGTATGCACGCTACAACAGCTTCTTCTTCATGACCGTATATAAATCATAGTATATAGATTAAATTTGTCTCACTTGTTATTATAACCTCCCTGACGTAATTTGTGATATTAACAGTTCTGTTTAGTGCAAATGTTTGTGAAGCCATGACGTGACAGAGGAAGTGTGTGTGTGTGTGTGTGTGTGTGTGTGTGTGCGTGTGTGTGTGTGTGTGTGTGTGTGTGTGTGTGTGTGTGTGTGTGTGTGTGTGTGTGTGTGTGTGTGTGTGTGTGCGTGCGCGCGTGTGTGTGTGTGTACATGTGTGTGAGTGTATGTGCGTGTGACACTTTGATGTTAACTTTCAAATAATCAATAGAATCAATTGAAAGTTGCTACATTATATATGTATTTTCTATTAAATAGTCAAGAATCACGGTCCAAATGAAATATTTATATATATATATATATATGTACAAACCCCGTTTCCATATGAGTTGGGAAATTGTGTCAGATGTAAATATAAACGGAATACAATGATTTGCAAATCCTTTACAACCCATACTCAGTTGAATGCACTACAAAGACAACATATTTGATGTTCAAACTCATAAACTTTATTTTTTTTTTTTTTGCACATAATAATTAACTTAGAACGTCGTGGCTGCAACATGTGCCAAAGTATTTGGGAAAGGGCATGTTCACCACTGTGTTACATCACCTTTTCTTTTAACAACACAATAAACGTTTGGGAACTGAGGAAACTAATTGTTGAAGCTTTGAAAGTGGAACTTTTTACCATTCTTGTTTTATGTAGAGCTTCAGTCGTTCAACAGTCTGGGGTCTCCGCTGTCGTATTTTACGCTTCATAATGCGACAGACATTTTCCATGAGGGACAGGTCTGGACTGCAGGCGGGCCAGGAAAGTACCTGCACTCTTTTACTACGAAACCACGCTGTTGTAACACGTGGCTTGGCATTGTCTTGCTGAAATAAACGTTGTTTGGATGACATCATATGTTGCTCCAAAACCTGTATGGACCATTCAGCATTAATGGTGCCTTCACAGATGTGTAAGTTACCCATGCCTTGGGCACTAATGCACCCCCATACCATCACAGATGCTGGTTTTTGAACTTTGCGCCCATAACAATCCGGATGGTTATTTTCCTCTTTTTTCCGGAGGACACCACGTCCACAGTTTCCAAATATAATTTGAAATGTGGACTCGTCAGACCACAGAACAATTTTCCACTTTGCATCAGTCCATCTTAGATGAGCTCGGCCCAGCGAAGCCAGCGGCGTTCCTTGGTGTTGTTGATAAATAGGTTTTGCTTTGCATAGCAGAGATTTAACTTGCACTTATAGATGTAGCAACCAACTGCAGTTACTGACATTGGTTTTATGAAGTGTTCCTGAGCCCATGTGGTGATATCCTTTACACACTGATGTCGGTTTTTGATGCACTACCGCCTGAGGGATCAAAGGTCCGTAATATCATCACTTACGTGCAGTGATTTCTCGAGATTCTGTGAACCTTTTGATGATGGTAAAATCCCTAAATTCCTTGCAATAGCTCGTTGAGAAATATTGTTCTAAAACTGTTTGACAATTTGCTTAAAAATTGGTGACCCTCGCCCCATCCTTGTTTGTGAATTACTTAGCATTTCATGGAAGCTGCTTTTATATCCAATCATGGAACCCACCTGTTCCCAATTAGCCTGCACACCTGTGGGATGTTCCAAATAAGTGTTTGATGAGCATTTTTCAACTTTATCAGTATTTATTGCCACCTTTCCCAACTTCTTTGTCACGTGTTGCTGGCATCAAATTCTAAAGTTAATGATTATTTGCAAAAAAAAATGTTTATCAGTTTTAACATCAAATATGTTGTCTTTGTAGCAAATTCAACTGAGTATGGGTTGAAAATGATTTGCAAATCATTGTATTCCGTTTATATTTACATCTAACACAATTTCCCAACTCATATGGAAACGGGGTTTGTATATATATATGTGTATATATATATATATATATAAATATATATATATACAGGCGCACAAGAGAGAAACATGTCTATGGATGTTCTCAATCATTCCAGAGAGGAAGTACTTAAGACGATGGGAGAATATGCGGAAGGTCAGATTTAACAAGGAACGCCCACATTCAAGGCTTGCTCCACCCATCTTGTGCACATCTCGAATAAAGGCACGCAATAACAGACTAAAAGAGGCCTTATTATGCAAAACCAACTTTTTTTGTTGTTACCTGTTTTTGTAAAAAAAAAAAAAGATAACATACCATGCCAGAAATATTTATAAAACTCGCCTTCAAGCAAACTTGTTCAAAACAAGCCGTTTGGAATTTGCGATGACTGTGACATGCAGTAATTTGCCTTAGTTACATTAGCATATATCTCTACATATAGTAGAGCTTTGTGTGAGTCCCCCATTTTTATCTAGTTGTAGTCCAAAGTTGTAGTCAATAAGTTTTTTTATTTTTCTCTATCCTCTTGTTGTGAGTCAGAATGGCTCATACGTGCATGAAAAAAAACTCAGCTGTAGCGTAAAGTTATTGTAATGTATATCATATATATTATATAACTTATATCTGACGTAGACTCAAGATGGAAGTACAAACACCTACAACATGGCTGACAGGGTGGAGACGGGGTGGAGACACAGTCGAGGGGGATTGGCCTGGAGGAGAATTTCTCCGTGTAATTTAAGACTACCCACAAAACAGAGCATTCTCAATAGACCGTCAAAAGGCAGCTTGAAGATGATCTGTAAAACATAATCTATGCAAAATGTTGACCAAAGACCCACCATTACATGCTACAAACCACAAGGTAGTGTCTTAAATGTAGAACAAAAATCATATTATGACCCCTTTAAAAAAGGAACTGCACTGTTTTTGGAATTTTGCCTATCGTTCACAATTATTATGAGAGATAAGAACACACGTTTTGTTTAACGATTTTAAAGATGAGAAAAAAAACGCTTGAAAGAAGGGGCTAATGGAGTCACCATTGTAACCTTTAAAGCCTTCTTAAACAAATTCCAAACCCTCCAGCAACGTTTTATATACACAGAGCAGGTCTATATATAATGTAACAGACACGTTCATAACATTATGTAAAATGTTCAATGTTTAACGTATTTTGATAATTTTACACATATCCGGGACTTATGTCTTTTGCACATTGATTTGTGTTTCCATAGCTGCGCACGTCTGACTTCTGGCAACATGTGTGAATCAAACAGGAAGGAGTGTGTGTTCTAATCATGGCAGACTTGGTTACAGACAACGAAAACCACAGTTTTTTTGACACAAAGGAAGATTTACAATGAAAGCGATTTTGACACTGTAAATATGGAACTTGGAGCCAAGCTATCTTTACATAAATGGATTGCTTATCCAATATCAACAGGAAACAGCCGTCTGGACCAGACAAACAAATGTCCATTGAGTGAGTCACTTTAATGTCGACCATGATACACGCAGCACGCCATGCGTGTTAGTACAACTACAGTACATACACTGCTTGACTAGCTGTGTATAAACAAAACATGAAATGTGGGCTAATACTTTACAGATGCTGTCATATGACATGTTTTTCAGTCAGTACGGATTGGTGTCATATCGCAGTGTTAAACATTACAAACCCAAACGGGTTTCGTGTTGTTCTAGAAGCTAACTTATCTTTTGCCGATGTTAGCTTTTTACAGCTAGTACCGTAGCACGCTGATGTCTTGCTACGATAGTAAAAGAGTTCCTCATTGTTCGCTCTTAAAATAATAACATTGCTACAGCATGTTTATCATACGGGTTATGGAATGTAAATGAAGTATTGTGGACGTTTTTTTAATGCATTTTTAAAGTAATTCAGAGGTAGAATTGATTGCTCCCAGTAGCTGTATTGGTAGCCACCTAGAACGAGCCAATTTTTATGTTACAATGCAAAAAAACAACCAAAAAAAACAACTTTTGTCTTTTTGTTTCTTATAATGATTGTGAAAGATAAGCAACATTCCCCAAAATTTGTGTGGGCGAATGCTGCCAGAATTTGCTCAGTTGCGCACTTTTTTTCACATAAGCACATGGGGAAACAGAGCCTTTACTTACCTGGCATGTACCCGCACCGCACCCAGCCAGCATCTCTTTCAACAAAGTGAGTTTTCTGCAAATAAAACAAACACATTTTAAAAAAGTAATCGGATTGAAGCACTGAAGTTACAAGAGAGTCAGATGTATTGAAAACAGACTTGGCAATGACTATGAATGTTTTCATTCATCCAGGTTATAGTAATCTCAGGGAATTTAATCGATTGCGACCCGGGCTTTTTGGTTTCTCTTCGAAGATGTTTCGCCGTTCTTCTAAGTAGACTTCATCAGTTCATGCTCATTGACTTAAACTGGTCAGATCTAGTCTTGAGGCTAGTACTGACCAATTTAAGTCTATGAGCATGAACTGATGTCCAGTTGCGATTGATTGAATGCCCCGAGAGTCTTGATTATCTGTGTCTGCCACACCAACTGTTCAGACACCAGGGAAGATAAATAATTGACGAGTTGCTGGGCCAGACAAGTCAATCATTCATCAGCCTGAATGTTTGTCACCACAGAGATGGAGACAGAGCCCCGGCAACATTTATCTCCTGGGGCCCAGTGCACGTACTAGCTGGTGAATATAGCATACAAAACAGATGTGATCATTTTACACTGTAAGTAGGATTATAGAGAGGATCACGCGTGTCTTGCATACACGTAACTCGATAACCACAAACTGTTGCAATGTAATGTTTGGCACTTGGGTGATGATAAAAGAAGGGTGGGGACCAACTGTATGAATACAGACAGCTAATGTGTCAGGTTACATGTTAGTTAACCACTGTGTGAATAAAAAGTGGATAGTGTGTGTGTGTGTGTGTGTGTGTGTGTGTGTGTGTGTGTGTGTGTGTGTGTGTGTGTGCGCGTGTGTATGCGCGTGTGCGTGCGTGCGTGCGTGCGTGCGTGCGTGCGTGCGTGCGTGCGTGCGTGCGTGCGTTCGTGCGTGCGTGCGTGCGTGCGTGCGTTCGTGTGTGTGTGTGTGTGTGTCTGCACGTACATATGTGTGTCTGTGCGCGTAAATCACTCACCCATCCTTGGAGAGGCGATGCCTGAAGAAGTCATTGGCTGCCAATTTGATGGCTTTCTCTGGCGTCACTAGTGTGAGGTTAACCGCCGCTCCTGGAGAAAAAACCGGGCAAAGCAAAGGAAGAGAGGAGTAGAAACAATGAAAAACATGTATTTTTGTTTACATTTTAGGAAGTGAATATAGTGTAACTTGTCATTTTTAATGCTAATAATGTTGTACAATTTGGACAGCTGTACAAGACTTTAGTTAGCATTAAAAGGCTAACTGTACATGTGTTTTACTTTTACTGTAACATTTTTGGCTTAATTTTATAACACAAGAAGGGGAAAACATGATATAAAAAAAACATTTTATATGCTCCAATTAACACTATTCGTCCAAAATCACCAAAAGACTCCATACTTTACTAAAGCAAATATCTGCAGCTGTTTCTAATTAGCACCAGGTCAAACATTTTTTTGCAATTACAGATGCGGCTGTAGGAAACATCCCAATGTAGCTTTTAGTAACTCCACAGGATGGCAGTAGTTGTATTTGCAGTATCATAAGTGATCAGCATCTAGCAGCTGTATCTATTGTCAGCAAAGTTAAGGAAATGTTTTATTGCTCTGACATTTTACTATGCACAGTATGTCACTGGATAGTGTCCTGGAACACACAGATGAGTTTCATACAGTGAGCATGGGCTTGAGTCTCTCTCAGTCTCTGTGAGTGTGAATAATTGTTTGTCAGTATGTGCCCTGTGATTAATTCAAAATGTAGTCTGACTTTTACCCACAGGGAGACCTATGTTACATTCACAGTGTGGAGCACTATCGCACGTCCTTTCTACCCACAGCCAAGGGACTTTACAATGCACTTATGTGATTACTATGATGGTATTTTTCGTGGCGTGCAATACCAATTTTAGTGAGTTTTTATATTAATTACATCCATCTAATAGCAATTATATCTATCCAATATTATATTAATATTATTGCCCTGGGAATCGACAAATTAGAAGATGCTGGCAGCCGTTCAAAGTACTCTAAACCTGCCACAAATGATTGGAGGATGCGAGCAGAACTGTGGGCACTAAGACATTTGTGATTTTGGAGTATATTGCAAACTTGGCAACATCTGGAGATGCTGGTGAGGCATGATGAATTTGAGGACCAGAAAGGACCAGAAAAGACCAGAAAGAGACAATTAGATTGAAATCGCAGGGCATTAAATCGATCGCAACTGGACTGCTTGGTTTGTCTTGGAAGACGTTTCGCCTCTCATCCAAGTAGGCTTCATCAGTTTGTGCTCATAGACTTAGATTGGTCAGATCTAGTCTAGCGGCTGGTGCCAAAACCCAAATGTTTATATTCCAAAACAAGAAGGGTGTGCCTAGGCAAAGACGCTTTCTCCCTATCATAGTGAGAAAAAACAAATGTTGTGATGGAAGACAACTGAATCTTGGCCTGAAGAGTTTGCCCGTCTATGCTGTGTGATGCGTCGGCTCGAACGTTGTTTTGTTTCCCCAATATATGAATCAGTGCATTCATCATTACACTGGATAGCATACACCAGATGGTTTTTGTGGGTGTCACTATGTTATTTAGTCACTACAGAAATTACAACTTGTGTTCACATTCACAGAAACCACATGGGTTAGCCTACTCTATACAGTGTTTACAACCTTACTAGTGTTCACTTCACAGCCACAGATGGTTCATCAAGTTATTTACATTATTTACACATTACTTTGGCATTTTTGCTTTGATGGCTCTGAAATGAGCCTTCCTGACAAATTTCTGAGCAGCTTGCATTTTCCTTTTTGTTTCTGCTTTATTAGATAATGCCTTGGATTTTATGGTCAATTACTGTCTCTTCGACTCCCTCTCCACTTATAACTGCTCCCAATGCAAAAATCATAAAGACTACAAACTATTTTTATTCTATTAGTTAACTTCCTTTATCTAAATAACCATTTGTGATTTATAGCATGAACTAAATATATTGCAGTCATGTTGTTAATGTTTCAAAATGATTCAACTATTCAATATCAAAATACAAACAGTAGAAATAATCAACAAAATGTCAGCTACTGTCTTGTCTAAAAAAACAATGAAAACAAAATTTAGCATTTAGACAGGCTATACTGTAGCATAAGCTATCCCATGTCTGGTACAATCATGTGTGTTCTTAAATGTGAATTCCACATCTTCCATGCTGAGAGAAGTTTTGATTTGGGGTTACAAGGTAAACGAGTAAAATAAATGGGTTGGGCATTGGTTTATACAGACGCATACATTTGTCCACATGGGGCCAAGAATACACATTATGGGTTTTCTGGACGTTGTGTACATCGCTAAAAGAAAAATCTAAGGAAGAGAATCCATCTGCCATCTTCCACTTTTTTTTTTAATACATAAATCGCTTGAGTACACTCTCTTCTGTTCCCCGACTCTCTCGTCGTAATTTGGGATGTGCGCGCCTGTTGTGATTTCCCTCCCTGGTTGATGACCCGCCCTATCTTGCCTCTGATTGGCTTGTCCGTAATGTTTTTCCCTAATCTCAACCAATCGTGACTCACCATAGTAAACCAACCAACCAATCATGGATTTTCTTAAACGTAAACCAAAAATTATTTTCCCGTATATTTTGTCCCATGCCTTTAGAGTTGCTTCGCTACGTAGCTTTGATTTTTAAGTTAATAATTTCTAATGGAAAAACCATAGTTTTTATCACTGCAGCCTTAAACCGTAATGGATTATCAAAATTCATACTCGATATGAGAAAACCGCAGTTGTTGGCAGGTATGACAAAGAGACAGATGAAGATTTCAACACACATTGTAGGTCGGAAAAAACGAAGAAAAACGGAAAATTATTTTTTATTTTTACAGAGATAAAAAAGTCGGATTTTCAACTATAGACGGAAAAATCCCATGCCTGTGGTTTTGAAGTATAAACATTTAGGTTTTGTCACCCGCCGCTAGGCTAGATCTGACCAATCTAAGTCTATGAGCACTAACTGGTGAAGCCTACTCGGATGAGAGGCGAAACGGCTTACAAGACAAACAACCAAGCAGTCGATTGCGATCAATTGAATGCCCTGAGATGACAACGAACTGGATGAATGAGAACATTCAGACAATTAGATTGAAAAGTTTAAATTGGTTATCGCTCGCCCAATAATAAACATTCTAATCTGGATTGTTTACCCTGGCTGCAAGATCTTTCTTCGCTTTTTCTTCCTGTTCTAACCCTTATCAAGTTTTTTCTCAAAATTAAACCTTACCTCTGTACATCCCAAAATACCCTTCTGACCGGATGGTCTTAATAAGGCAGTCTGACCTATATAATAAAAAAACAACAGATGTCACACAGAAAAAAAACAAAAAAACAAGACTATTGTCATAGTAAACAGATTAGACATACATGCTAGTGTAAAGGCGAGTTCCATTTTGCTGGTTTTGCAGGCGAGTCTTGGCCAGGTCAATAGGAAACACACAAGTGACTCCAATTAGGCCGGCGATCCCCCCATTGATCAATTTGGCAGGCAAACTTGATGAAGAGGGTAGGAAAAAACCTAAACATGATATTGCAGCATAAATGCGGCTGTATTTATTGTAGTCTTTAGCTTACCTGATTTGCTTGTCAGCCATTTATGTAAAGCCCTGATTCCTCACTGCCGTCAATGTATTTGTGTACTGCGGATGGTGAGAGCAGCTGTTATATATATTTTGTTGATTGTTAAAAAGTGCCTTGCATGGGAATATGGGTTTTAAGAGGTGATTTAGTCTGGTCAGTCTTCTTCAAATGGGGGGTAGTTGTACCTGTAATGACATGCAGACATACTACAGTAAGATAAAATGTATGTAAAGTACAACATTGCAATTCAACACTACAAATCAACATGTCGGAAAAAAAGTAGGAAGAAGAAGATCTTAATTAACCCTAGTTCCAGCAATTACTGATCGTTTGTTAATTTTCGTTGTTAAACATGTTACTATTTTTTCATAGTGAAGGAAAATGATAATGATTTTTTTAAAATGCGTAATAGTCACTTTAATAGCTTGTGATAGTGTGTGTAGATACATGAATTAAAAATAAATACAAATGATGAGTAAAAACTGAAAAACACTAAACAATAATTAATAAATAATGGATTTATTATAGAGGAAACAAACAGGAACATTGTAATACGTAGATAAAAACCTAAATCCTCAATCAATCAATCAATTAATAAATAAATCAATCAATCAATCAATTCCTTTATTGTCATTGTCATAATAACACTTAAGTCATGCATGTCAACGAGAGTTTGAGCTTTGTCTAGCGGCATAGAAACTGCATTAAATGTGCAGGTTAACCATTGTTTACATTTAGCATTGTCAAGAAGATTTGTGATGTATAACACTTTATTAAAAACTAATGATGAAGGAATACAGGATAAATTACACAAGACGCAATTTTCCATATAAAGTACTGTGTAAACAACATATGCTTATGGTGGGTCTTAAACGGTCTCATACTGGTACACAGAGGTCATTGCTTAATGTATTCCATGTTTTATTAGCACATACAGTACAACTGTAATACATACATTTAACTATCACTGAAGTTGTATACATTTTTATATAATTTCATTTAAAACTGTTTTTCCGTGGTGAAACACTCACTGTGTGGCTTGTTTCTAAACCTCAGGGTAGACACGCCATCACTATGAAAGTCATCTTAAACAGAGAAAGCCATAACGTCTGTGGTACTTGCTTAAACAAATCATTTTAGCCAACACATGTAATAGGCCTGATTACCAAGATATTTCCTATTTTTGACACACTACACTATGCCTCAGTGTGTAAAGATGCTTGCTCTTCCCTCTTTTCATCTCTCCACCCACTGCTTCCACCAATCACCTGTCACCTCCCTCTGCAGCAGCTGAAGCCCGCCTCCTACTAGTCATGTCTCAAAGTCACGAGTCACGACGCACAAGCACGACACACAATCATGCTGAGTGGTGGGTTTCTCTGTGTACCCATCCGCCCCTCGAAAGCAAATATCATTAGGTCTTGGACAGATTGCGCAGCATGTGAGCATGTTTCCATAGGGTGATGCGGTTTGGGGTGTTTAGCTTGGGACAGCTTAAAGCCCCCATTCAACCCCTCTGGCCTCCAGTTCCTCCAGAGGTGGAAAAAGGCGGAAAAAAGTGAGCGAGTGAGGGAGAGGTCAGATGAGAACATACTGTAATGTCCAAATGTAAGACAAAGCAGGTGTTACGTTTAAAGTGACGTAACAAACACTATTAGCTTTGCCAATACAAACATCAACACAATCATGTGGCCTTGGCAATTTGTTCTATGCTGTGGTGTATTTGTACAAGAACATTCTGTAGCTCTTATTTGTTTTGATGAAGAGGTTGACAACAAGACTTTTGCTTTTTTATCGATAGGCAATGACTTGCTTTCTTTCAAATCTTGCATAAGAGCTGTATTTCAAAAACCTCAAGATATCCAATGCCGGTTGCTGTTGTTGTTTGCAGTGGTGTAGAAGTAAACTGAGTGTAGGACTACAAGAAACAGCTCTCAGGACGATGATGCACAATGCAAACTACAACCACTATAACTGTGCTTCTTAACCTTGTTGGAGGTACCGAACACCACCGGTTTCATATGCGCATTCACCGAACCCTTCTTTAGTGAAAAATACAATTTAATAGTTTTTTTCAAATTCAAGACAGAGTTACCGTATTTCTTGGACTATAAGTCGAGGTTTTTTTTCATAGTTTGGCCAAGGGTGCGACTTATACTCCGGAGCGATTTATAGTCCGAAAAATACGGTCTATGTTTTTGGTAACACTTTAGTATGGGGAACATATTCTAAGTAACAAAGACTTAATTTAGAGTTTTTTGGACACCAGGGGAACATATTCTAAGTAGGGCTGCAACTAACAACTAATTTGATAACCGATTAATCTGTCGATTATTGCTTCGATTAATCGATTAATAATCGGATAAAAGAGACAAACTACATCTCTATCCTTATTGAAAAACAGCATACTGGCACCATGCTGGCACCATACTGGCACCATACTTATTTTGATTATTGTTTCTCAGCTGTTTGTAAATGTTGCAGTTTATAAGTAAAGGTTTATTTTTATTTTTTAAATGTATTTATTTATTATTAATAAATAAATAAAGTAGCCTCAGCGCATGCGCATAGCATAGATCCAACGAATCCATGACTAAATTAATCGCCAAATATTTTTTTAATCGATTTTTATCGATGAGTTGTTGCAGCCCTAATTCTAAGTAACAAAGACTTAATTTAGAGTTATTTGGTTAGGGTTAGGGTTAGGGTTAGGGTTAGAGAGTTGGGGTTATAATAAGGCCATGCCGAATAAGGCATTAATACGTACTTAATAATGACTAGTTAAGAGACAATATGTTACTAATTTGTACGTTAATAAGCAAGTAATAATGGTGAATATGTTCCGCATACTAAAGTGTTACCATGTATTTTTACTGGTGCACAAAATTAACCGTGCATGAACATGACCTTGTTCAAAGAACAAAACTAACACAGTGCATAAACTCACAACAAATTACTTCTGCTGTTGCCGTATCCGTAATACGCCGATAGGGAATAGTTTTTATTCACACGATGAGTCGGGTGTGTCTTGACCTCCGCCGAACCCCTGAGGCCGACTCACCGAACCCTAGGGTTCGATCGAACCCTAGGGTTCGATCGAACCCAGGTTAAGAACCCCTGCACTATAATATACCTATCGTGCTTTCACTTTATTCGCCCTGTGCAACAATTTAGAGAAGTCTAATATAATTTAGCTGTACACACTTCCATGAGTCACCCGACAAGCTGGCATCTACAATCTTTTAAGTCATGCTCTCAGCTTCCAGTTGTCCAATTTAGTTCGTCTACACACACTTCTCCGTCTGCATCAGGACATTTATTTGACCTACAGTCTTTTCACATGCTTGTGCTTTCACGAAAATCACGACAGTCTGTGTGGAAACAAGTGGCCCTCAATGTCCGTATCACAGTGCCATCATTCGCCGACCAAATCCCAAAGGAACTACTTTTTGGAAGTAAATGGTGCAGGTCACGGCAGCTATGCTACAATAACCTCCCGTCAAATAATTGGATCATTCGATATGTAACCTTACCGTATAGAGACCATTGGATTAAGAAGACTTGGACGATTAAATTTGAGTTGTATATTGTTTACAAATGTAATCTTTCTCAGTTTTGATTGAGGTACACTGGCTCCTCAACTTAAAAGTGGCCCAATTTAACAGTGTTTTGAGAGTAGAGCTGTCTCTCGGCTCATTGTTATGCTTTAAATTGCAAGCCAAAATTTTTGTTTGACGATTAGTGGATGTAACAAATGTCACAGTGAAAGATGTGCCCAAAACATTTGATCCAACTTATTGGAATTAGCTTATAGCTATAGATCAACATAACTTTGTTTTCCAAACATGCGAAGGAAGAAAGTGAGTGTGAAGGACACTGCTGAGAAGAAGAAGCAAATGATCCAAGGATGTTATTGTGGTTTGTAAAGCCCTTAGAGGCACTTGTGATTAAGCGCTACATAAATACATTTGGATTGAATGATTGAATAATTGATAATTGAATTAAAGAAAGAAATCTTTGAAAAATGGTTGAGCGTGTCGCCAACATAGCGAAACAATTGGCGCGTTCTTACTGCTAATCTGGACCATACTGAAGCAAACTGCTGATTGTGTTTTTGACGGAGAAGCAGTTGGAAGGAGATACTGTACAATATTATTTCATTTCTTCATAAAACCACTGTATTTGTCAGTAGTTGTAGCGTGATGGTCAAGCCAGCTCTGATTTCAATGGGTACTAGGTGCCATTTAGCCTTTCTTGAAGAAAACATGCATGTGTTGTTTTCGCCTTTACGAATAGTTAAAATTGCAAAAATGATAAACGGGAGGAAAAGTGCAAGATTTTACTATTAAAGCATGCAACTCACACTCCAATTTAAGGGAGCAGCTATATAGCTATAGTTATATTTTGATAAACAAACTTATAAACGGTGTGTGCAACAGCAACAAACATAATAGACGCAAAGTTAAATCATGAAATGCAGTTGAACAAAAACAAGGCATGATTTATACGGGAGTCTTGATACACATTTCCCTGACTCAGCCACACACAAAGAAGTTGTTGACCGCCATGCTTTTTCAAGTTTCTATCTGATTTGTCGTGTATAATGGCATCTGGAGTACAATAGAATGCGACCGGCGTATATTCCTTGATATCACTCAACAAATCTTTTTTAAGTATAGGGATCTATTCCATTGCACAGTTAGATTTTTTGCTCGTATCTGCTTTTTGCAGGAAGATCTAAGCCTCTAATGTACTCAGTTTGCACGCTGCTTGCTGTGCAAAAGCCACCTTTGCTTAGTTGACCACCACTGGTTTTCACTTCCGAAAATAAATCACAAACAATTGTGATGTTTTTAATAATAAACCCAAAACTAGTTAAGTTGGCACATTGTGTAAATGGTAAATTAAAACAGAATACAATGATTTGCAAATCCTTTTCAACTTATATTCAATTGAATAGACTGCAAAGACAAGATACTTAACGTTCGAATTGGAAATCTTTATTTTTTGCAAATATTAGCACGGTTGGAGAGGGGTTAGTGCATGTGCCTCACAATACAAAGGTCCTGAGTAGTCCTCAGTTCAAACTCGGGATCTTTCTGTGTGGAATTTGCGTGTTCCCTCCGTGACTGCATTGGTTACCTCCGGGTACTCCGGCTTCCTCCCACCTCCAAAAATATGCACCTGGGAATAGGTTGATTGGCAAAACTAAATTGACCCTTGTGTGTGAATGTTGTCTGTCTATCTGTGTTGGCCTTGTGATGAGGTGACAACTTGTCCAGGGTGTACCCCGCCTTCCGCTCAAATGCAGCTGAGATGGGCCGCAGCACCTCCCGCGATCCCGAAAGGGACAAGGGGTGGAAAATGTATGGACGGATGAATTTGATGCCTGCAACATGTTTCAAAAAAGCTGGCGCAAGTGGCAAAAAAGACTAAGAAAGTTGAGGAATGCTCATCTAACACTTATTTGGAAAATCCCACAAGTGAACAGGCTAATTGGGAACAGGTGGGTGCCATGATTGGGTATAAAATCAGCTTCCATGAAATGCTCAGTCATTCACAAACAAGGATGGGGTGAGGGTCACCACTTTGTGAACAAATGCGTGAGCAAATTGTAAAACATTTTAAGAACAACATTTCTTAACGAGCTATTGCAAGAAATTTAGGGATTTCACCATCTAAGGTCTGTAATATCTTCAAAAGGTTCAGAGAATCTGGAGAAATCACTGCACGTAACATTGAATGCCCATGACCTTGGATCCCTCAGGCGGTGCTGCATCAAAAACTGACATCATTGTGTAAAGGATATCATCACATGGACTAAGGAACACTTCAGAAAACCACTGTCAGTAACTACAGTTTGTCGCTACATCTGTAAGTGCAAGTTAAAACTCTGCTATGCTAAGCAAAAGCTATTTATCAACAACACCCAGAAACGCCGCCGGCTTCGCTGGGCCTGAGCTCATATAAGATGAACTGATGCAAAGTGGAACAGTGTTCTTTTGTCAAAGGAGTCCACATTTCAAATTGTTTTTGGAAACTGTGGACGTTGTGTCCTCCGGAACAAAGAGAAAAGTACCATCCGCATTGTTCTATGCGCAAAGTTGAAAAGCCGGCATCTGTGATAGTATGGGTGTGTATTAGTGCCAAAGGCATGGGTAACTTACACATCTGTGAAGGCACCATTAATTCTGAAAGGTACATACAGGTTTTGGAGAAACATATGTTGCCATCCAAGCAACGTAATCATGGACGTCCCTGCTTATTTCAGCAAGACAATGCCAAGCCACGTGTTACAACAGCGTGGCTTCATAGTAAAAGATTGCGGTTACTAGACTGGCCTGCCTGTCCTCTCCTCTCTGAGCTGCTACCTTACCGTGGTAGAGGAGTTTGCGTGTCCCAATGATCCTAGGAGCTATGTTGTCTGGGGGTTTTCATGCCCCCTGGTAGGGTCTCCCAAGACAAACAGGTCCTAGGTGAGTGATCAAAAAAGAGCAGCTCAAAGACTTCTATGGAATTACAACGAAATGAACCCAGATTTCCCTCGCCCGGACGTGGGTCACCGGGGCCCCGCTCTGGAGCCAGGCCCGGAGTTGGGGCCCGATGGCGAGCGCCTGGTGGTCGGGCCTGTTCCCATGGGGCCCGGCCGGGCACAGCCCGAAGAGGCAACGTGGGTCATCCCTCCAATGGGCTCACCACTCATAGGAGGGGCCATAGAGGTCGGGTGCATTGTGAGCTGGGCGGCAGCCGAAGGCAGGGCACTTGGCGGTCCGATCCTCGGCTACAGAAGCTAGCTCTTGGGACGTGGAACGTCACCTCACTGGGGGGGAAGGAGCCTGAGCTAGTGCGCGAGGTAGAGAAGTTCCGGCTGGATATAGTCGGACTCACCTCGACGCACAGCAAGGGCTCTGGAACCAGTTCTCTCGAGAGGGACTGGACCCTCTTCCACTCTGGCGTTGCCGGCAGTGAGAGGCGACGGGCTGGGGTGGCAATTCTGGTTGCCCCCCGGCTCAAAGCCTGTACGTTTGAGTTCAACCCAGTGGACGAGAGGGTAGCTTCCCTTCGCCTTCGGGTGGGGGGACGGGTCCTGACTGTTGTTTGTGCTTACGCACCAAACAGCAGTTCAGAATACCCACCCTTTTTGGGTACACTCGAGGGAGTACTGGAAAGTGCTCCTCCGGGTGATTCCCTTGTCCTACTGGGAGACTTCAACGCTCATGTTGGCAACGACAGTGAAACCTGGAGAGGCGTGATTGGGAAGAATGGTCGCCCGGATCTAAACCCGAGTGGTGTTTTGTTATTGGACTTTTGTGCTCGTCACAGTTTGTCGATAACAAACACCATGTTCAAACATAAGGGTGTCCATATGTGCACTTGGCACCAGGACACCCTAGGCCGCAGTTCCATGATCGACTTTGTAGTTGTGTCATCGGATTTGCGGCCTTATGTTTTGGACACTCGGGTGAAGAGAGGGGCGGAGCTTTCTACCGATCACCACCTGGTGGTGAGTTGGCTGCGATGGTGGGGGAGGATGCCGGACAGACCTGGCAGGCCCAAGCGCATTGTGAGGGTCTGCTGGGAACGTCTGGCAGAGTCTCCTGTCAGAGAGAGTTTCAATTCACACCTCCGGGAGAACTTTGAACATGTCACGAGGGAGGTGCGGGACATTGAGTCCGAGTGGACCATGTTCCGAACCTCTATTGTCGAGGCGGCTGATTGGAGCTGTGGCCGCAAGGTTGTTGGTGCCTGTCGTGGCGGTAATCCCAGAACCCGTTGGTGGACACCAGCAGTGAGGGATGCCGTCAAGCTGAAGAAGGAGTCCTATCGGGTTCTTTTGGCTCATAGGACTCCGGAGGCAGTGGACGGGTACCGACGGGCCAAGCGATGTGCAGCTTTAGCGGTCGCGGAGGCAAAAACTCGGACATGGGAAGAGTTCGGGGAAGCCATGGAAAACGACTTCCGGACGGCTTCGAAGCGATTCTGGACCACCATACGGCGCCTCAGGAAGGGGAAGCAGTGCACTATCAACACCGTGTATGGTGCGGATGGTGTTCTGCTGACTTCGACTGCGGATGTTGTGGATCGGTGGAGGGAATACTTCGAAGACCTCCTCAATCCCACCAACACGTCTTTCTTTGAGGAAGCGGTGCCTGGGGAATCTGTAGTGGACTCTCCTATTTCTGGGGCTGAGGTCGCTGAGGTAGTTAAAAAGCTCCTCGGCGGCAAGGCCCCGGGGGTGGATGAGATCCGCCCGGAGTTCCTTAAGGCTCTGGATGCTGTGGGGCTGTCTTGGTTGACAAGACTCTGCAGCATCGCGTGGACATCGGGGGCGGTACCTCTGGATTGGCAGACCGGGGTGGTGGTCCCTCTCTTTAAGAAGGGGGACCGGAGGGTGTGTTCCAACTATCGTGGGATCACACTCCTCAGCCTTCCCGGTAAGGTTTATTCAGGTGTACTGGAGAGGAGGCTTCGCCGGATAGTCGAACCTCGGATTCAGGAGGAACAGTGTGGTTTTCGTCCTGGTCGTGGAACTGTGGACCAGCTCTATACTCTCGGCAGGGTTCTTGAGGGTGCATGGGAGTTTGCCCAACCAGTCTACATGTGCTTTGTGGACTTGGAGAAGGCATTCGACCGTGTCCCTCGGGAAGTCCTGTGGGGAGTGCTCAGAGAGTATGGGGTATCGGAATGTCTTATTGTGGCAGTCCGCTCCCTGTATGATCAGTGTCAGAGCTTGGTCCGCATTGCTGGCAGTAAGTCGGACACGTTTCCAGTGAAGGTTGGACTCCGCCAAGGCTGTCCTTTGTCACCGATTCTGTTCATAACTTTTATGGACAGAATTTCTAGGCGCAGCCAAGGCGTTGAGGGGTTCCGGTTTGGTGGCCACGGGATTAGGTCTCTGCTTTTTGCAGATGATGTAGTCCTGATGGCTTCATCTGGCCGGGATCTTCAGCTCTCACTGGATCGGTTCGCAGCCGAGTGTGAAGCGACCGGAATGAGAATCAGCACCTCCAAGTCCGAGTCCATGGTTCTCGCCCGGAAAAGGGTGGAGTGCCATCTCCGGGTTGGGGAGGAGACCCTGCCCCAAGTGGAGGAGTTCAAGTACCTAGGAGTCTTGTTCACGAGTGGGGGAAGAGTGGATCGTGAGATCGACAGGCGGATCGGTGCGGCGTCTTCAGTAATGCGGACGTTGTATCGATCCGTTGTGGTGAAGAAGGAGCTGAGCCGGAAGGCAAAGCTCTCAATTTACCGGTCGATCTACGTTCCCATCCTCACCTATGGTCATGAGCTTTGGGTCATGACCGAAAGGATAAGATCACGGGTACAAGCGGCCGAAATGAGTTTCCTCCGCCGGGTGGCGGGGCTCTCCCTTAGAGATAGGGTGAGAAGCTCTGCCATCCGGGAGGAGCTCAACGTAAAGCCGCTGCTCCTCCACATCGAGAGGAGCCAGATGAGGTGGTTCGGGCATCTGGTCAGGATGCCACCCGAACGCCTCCCTAGGGATGTGTTTAGGGCACGTCCAGCTGGTAGGAGGCCACGGGGAAGACCCAGGACACGTTGGAAAGACTATGTCTCCCGGCTGGCCTGGGAACGCCTCGGGATCCCCCGGGAAGAGCTAGACGAAGTGGCTGGAGATAGGGAAGTCTGGGCTTCCCTGCTTAGGCTGCTGCCCCCGCGACCCGACCTCGGATAAGCGGAAGATGATGGATGGATGGATGGATTTATCCATCCATCCATTTTCTACCGCTTATTCCCTTTTTTAGTGTCGCGGGGGGCGCTGGCGCCTATCTCAGCTACAATTTAGGTACTGCTGTATTACTTTAAGAATGTGTTTACAACTGTGGTTATAAATATGTAGTAATCCTATTAAAATGTGTTTTTAGATTACTGTACTTCAAATAGTTGTTCTGTAGTATATGAGAAAACCAAATATTAGACTATAATTACAATAATAAACATATTATAAATGTACACAATTCAGGCGTGTCAAAGCTGAGTGCCCCACAAGCACATGTATTTGTGCAGTCACAGCCTGCTTGCTTTAATGCCAAGTACAGTAATCAACCAGATACAGATGCAGTGGGGGGAAAAAAAATTCCTGAGTTTCTATATTGAAATGTATATTATTGCCACCTACAGGACTGGAGTGTTACAGGCACTATTCTACTAGGAGTCTTGCACAGCACGAGTCAGATAGACCTCTTTGGAGCAGTTCTACCAACAAGCATACACATGGTGACATTTAATTTGAGCTGGTATGCAGATAAGTCACAATGATTGTGAAACTGGCCTGTGCTGCAGAACCTTGAACTAACAAGTAAACTCAGGCACTTAAAGCTGCCGTAGGACACGTGTAGCGGCCACTGAGTCCGACAGATAACAGCTCTGTTCTGACCCTTGTTCATCATTTCAACAATGAAGCTGTAAATATTGCCTTGCATTCAAGAACGGACAGGAAGCGGGCAAAAGCACTGTGCAACTAAACACATACTGTTAAAGGCACAATAAGCAATTCTGCCATAACAGAGAACATTTGAAGATGGAATAAAGTATATTAGAAATCATGTATGTTGTAATCTAATGAATGGGTTTAATGTAGATGCTAACATATACGGTACTTGATTGGTTAGCATACTGCTTGCAAATACAGCAACTGTAGGTAATAGTATTCAAACTAATCAAGAAGTAGCAGAAATAGTCAACTATTAACTATCATGATAACCTGAGATAGATGTTACAAACAGTACCTTATTAAAAAAAACAGATGAATAAATGAGTTGCAATATGCTGTTTATAAAAGTCGAGCAAGCCGTTAGAAAAATGTGAACAATGTGCATACTTTTGAAAAATATTTTCCACAAAGTTGATGACTAAAATAGATAAACAAAATTCATACAAGAAAAATCACTATACTGTATTTGTTAAATACAAATGAAATCTTAACAACGGCTTTTTATAAAATAAATTTTAGACCAATTTTGTTTTCAATTATTTTTACAATTAGCTAATGTAATTTGTTTATGTTTGTATCTACATGTACTTAGTCAAAAGGAAGTAAAAGAGTAGTCATACTTGGAAGTGCTCTGCAACATCGAAAGTGACATTGAGGGTTCAAAAGTGGCTGCACAGTCCAAAGTGTTGACAAAGCATGGCTGTGCGACTTGATTTTATCAGCTCTGATTCTTCTCCAGCAGCGCAAGTATGCTAAACAATAACCTTGTAAAATCTGAAGCCATTATCACTATTATCAGTAAGTTATTTCACTAGTCAAATTCTTACAACTCATTCAAATCAAGAGTACCTTGCGTGTCACGCCTCCCTGGCTGCTTCTCAGTCCTCATGTGGCAGACACAGTAGAATTGGTTACTCACTCAGTGACATCTGGTGAATGATTACAGAGACTCTGGTAGTCAGGTGACTGCGCCTTGACACAGAAAGAAAAATTCCACATGGTACTTGGCGCTAGTTTAGAGCTGACAGTTACAAAAAAACGGATATGATCAGCACTCGCCACAGGAAGTGTGCTCACAAGTACTTGAGAATCCTGTCCCAGATGATTGGATACAGTGTGAGAACACACATGGGAAACTTCTCTTAAAAAGGTGTTTGTTTCCACAAATTCATCTGGAGGCAGTATGTTTCTAATAAAGAATAGCCATGAAACCACCAAAAGACCATACCACTCAGATGAGGGGAAACTCAATCAATCAATCAATCAATGTGTATTTATGGAGCCCTAAATCACAAGTGTCTCAAAGGGCTGCACAAGCCACAACGACATCCTCGGTTCAGATCCCACATCAGGGCAAGGAAAAACTCAACCCGGTGGGATGACAATGAGAAACCTTGGAGGGGACCACATATGTGTGTTTTTTATATATAAAATACTTACGCTTGGAACACTATTGGTTACTGCAGGCCGAGTTGGAGCCAGCAAAAATGTTCCAAATAGTACAAATACCAAGAAGAATATTCCACCATTGGTAAACATAAATCATATGCATTAATTTTCTGAGGCGGCCGGTGGTTATGAGGCTTGTTTTTTGCGGAGATTTATGAAAGGCAATCTATTTTTAGACACCACTGCAGAAACAAGGGATGAACTTTGTGGTGTCACAGATAAATCTGATTACCGGTACTATTCCCTCTTGCCTTCAGCATGAGGATTATAAACCTACCCGATGAAATCTCCCTTTAACATTAGTTCTTATGAAAGTTGTGTGTGACCTAAAACCCATTTCACCACATCAAAACCAAAGTACCCTGTGCACAGTAGCCAAGTCATCTTCAGTAAACAACATCTTCAGACTCGTGGTGTAAAGTTTTAGTCCCTCTCCTGACGGCACACATACTTTATCCTCTGTGGCCCCTGTTCACACAGTATGCTTGCCTTTGCTTTCATACAGCCTGGATGAGAAATAACAAAACCGTCTAAGAAACAAAGCCAACATGCAGCATTGGAGCATCTGGTTTCACTTCACAGATCACAGTAAAACCTGGAATGACTCTAAACAGGGACGGCGCTACACCACGGCTAGGGGGCTGCTTGTATCCTGACAACTGATTTTTTCCCAGAAGTGAAAACCAGTGGTGGTCAACCAAGCTAAGACGGCTGTTGTACAGCAAGCAGCGCACAAACAGAGTACACAAGGGGGCCCATATCTTCCTGCAAAAAGCAGATACAAGCAAAAAATCCAACTAGAACACATCCCTATACTTTATAAAACAAAACATTTGTCAAAAAATAAAGAATTATTCTTTGGTGGAGTTTCCAAACATCAAACTATCATGTGCTCCAGACATTATTCATCGCGACAAAACCAATGAAAACTTGGAAAAGCATGAAGGTCTAAAACTTTGTTGTGCGTGGCTGGGTCAAAGACATTGGTATCAAGACTCTCCCAGATAAATATGTATAGTTTTGGCCTAGATAAGGTTGCATTGCATGATTTAACTTTGCGTCTACTGCCATGTTTGTTGCTGCTGGACGCGCTGTTTACAAGTACGCATGTTTTTCCCCCGTCTTTTTACACTATAAATGACAACGTGAAAGCTTCATTCATTATTGTTGCATTTGGTAAAAGCTTGACTTTTTTCGTTTTTTTTCACATTTGCTTTGTTTTATTTAGCCTCACTGAGTTAGTGCTTTACGGAACACACGTAGCAAAAATGTCTCTTAAGAGACACAAATAATATCAAAATAATACTTAAATGGGAAACACAAAATGTTAATGTTTGCGGCCTTAAACTTTTAACTTTTTTTAAGTGATCACCACAAACATGTGCATTATTATTATATCTGTGCGTTATACTTTTTTTGTCCTCTTTCATAAAATCTTACACTCTTCCGTCCTTCTTGATTACCTCCCGAGGAACTATAAAAAAACGTTTATCCTTTTTGTGATTCAAACAGTTCGTACAGCCGAAAACAATGCAAGCGTAGGGCGTTTTTTTTTTTTTCAAGAAAGGCTAAATGGCGCCAAGTACCCATTGAGAATAGATGCTGGCTTGACCACTGTGCGTATTAAATGAACCGGACGTGATGTCATTTTGAATCCAAGCATTAGCCTTGTCAGAAATCTTTTTAGCCCCAGTTCAGGCCACGCTCTGAAATTTTAGGGCCCTGTTATTCAAAACCACCTTTTCTGTTGCATCACTGTTTTAAAAGAGTTGTTTGGAATTTACCCCATTTGTAACGTCTCACTCGTGACGTCTCCGCCATCTTTTGACCGCCCAAACACAGCGCAAAATGAACTTTTCTTTCCTGTCCCTTCACGTACCAGGCAGAGCCCATCTTTCCTAAACCAATCACCGGGCTGATTCAATTTTTTTGTGGCCAATCACGCAACCGATGCATCTTTCCAAACGCCTATGAAAAGTCCAGCTCCATTTTTTGACTGCCCAATCATGGCGTGAATGCATGTTTATCAATTAAGCCTTATTGTCTGTAACATATGTGTAAGTATTGCTCCATAGTTATCCAATAAACATATGCTAAATGATATATGGGTTATACTTGTATAGCGCTTTTCTACCTTCAAGGTACTCAAAGCGCTTTGACACTATTTCCACATTCACCCATTCACACACATATTTACACACTGATGGTGGGAGCTGCCATGCAAGGCCCTAACCAAGTGTCTTTCCCAAAGACCTCACAGACTTAACTAGGATGGTGGAAGCCCGGGATCGAACCAGGCCGCTGTCCCAACCGAGCCACGCCGTTCCCCGTTTGCTATTATTATTTTGTTCTCATTTTGACTGTAGCAATGTCTTCCAAGCACCCCGATAGCCACAAGGCAATATTGACCGTGTGTGGCTTTCTCTGCTGAGGTCTTTTGCCCACACTGGCGTCTGGCCTAGTGGCCTGCAGACGCAGGTAACAGGTCTGCACTAATTATACAAGAAAAGTGGTACAATCAGTATCCCATGAGTGGTGACCCCATTGAATGGGGGACCCATATTGCCTCTTCAGGCTGAGCCCGGCCAGGCCCCATTGGGACAGGCCCGGCCACCAGACACTCGCCATCGTGCCCCACCTCCGGGCCTGGCTCCAGAGAGGAGTCCCGGTGACCCGCGTCCGGGCAAAGGAAATCTAGGTCCTCGATTTGTACTTTTCATAAAGGTCTTTGAGCTGCCCTTTGTCTGATCCTTCACCTAGGACCTGTTCGTCTTGGGAGACCCTACCACGGGGCATAGAATCCCCGAGACAACATAGCTCCTAGGATCATTAGGACACGCAAACTCCTCTACTACGATAAGGTGGCATCTCAAAATGGAGTACGCTTTACAATTTTATTCAAAATGTGGTCAAATTTGGTTAAAACTACTTAAATATGAAACATGCTTGTGCTGTGTATCATAACTGATTATATTGCAAAAATGACAATTAAATGTCATGAAAATCGATTATTTTCCCTAGCGCCACCGCGCCGCCCCTCTCCCCCTCCCCCCAAGAATCGGTCAATCTCTTAATAACTTTCAGACAGTAAACTCAGCATTTCCTACAACAGGGGTGTCAAACTCATTTTAGATCGGGGGCCACATGGAGAAAAATCTTCTCCCAAGTGGGCCGGACTGGTAAAATCCCGGCACGATAACTTAAAAATAAAGACAACTTCAGATTGTTTTCGTTGTTTAAAAATAGAACAAGCACATTCTGAAAATATACAAATTATAATGTTGTTGGGCTTTTTTTACACTTACATGTTGCGGTTAATAGTATTCTATATTTATTTGTCGTTATTTATACTTTCTGAATAAACTATGCGATAATGTTCATCAGTCAACTCCATCCATCCATCCATTTTTCTACAACTTGTCCCTTTCGGGATCGCGGGGGCTGCTGGAGCCTATCTCAGCTGCATTCAAAAGGAAGGCAGGGTAAACCCTGGACAAGTCGCTACCTCATCGCAGATAGACCAACAACATTCACACTCACATTCACACCCTTCGCCCAATTTAGTGTTGCCAATCAACGTATCCCCAGGTGCATGTTTTAGGAGGTGGGAGGAAGCCGGAGTACCCAGAGGGAACCCACGCAGTCACGGGGAGAACATGCAAACGCCACACAGAAAGATTCCGAGTCAGAGGATTGAATTTAGGAACTTTGTATTGTGAGGCACATGCACTAACTCCTGTTCCAAAGTGGTGCCTATCAGTCAACTCCATCCATCCATCCATTTTTTACCGCTTGTCCCGTTCAGGGTTTCAGGGGGTCCCTGGAGCCTATCTCAGCTGCATTCGGGTGGAAGGCGGGGTACACCCTGAACAAGTCGCCACCTCATCGCAGGGCCAACACAGATAGACAGACAACATTCACACTCACATTCACACACTAGGGCCAATTAAGTGTCGCCAATCAACCTATCCCCAGGTGCATGTTTTTGGCGGTGGGAGGAAGCCGGGGTACCCTTAGGGAACCCACGCATTCACGGGGAGAACATGCAAACTCCACACAGAAAGATCCAGAGCCCCGGATTAAACCCAGGACAACTCATGACCTTCGTATTGTGAGGCAAATGCACTAACCCCTCTACCACCGTGCTGCCCATCAGTCAACTCATTGGTGTAAATTTTCAATCTATCAAGATTAAAATATATCAAAATCAAATTACAGAATGTTATTTATGTAGTTTGATCATTTTCCTCGACTGATGTACTAACATCATGTGGGTTATTTTGTACGTACTGTAGAAATCATTGCTGTTACAACATCCAGTGGACAAACTTAGAACAACAATTTATTTCACTCGGAAATTTCAGGTTAATTTTTATACTTAGCAAACTCATGCCGCAGGACAGATAAAACCTGTTCGAGGGCCTGATACGGCCCTCAGGCCGTACGTTTGACACTCCTGTCTTACAACATGAAAAGAAAAGTGACAGTCACGCTTCCCTTCCTGACCAGACAAGTACAACAATCCTTAATTGTAACAGAAGGGAAAAGAAATGTGGCGAAAGGAGCACTGAATCCCTGTCACCCTACACCAAAAATGGCTTAGCTCATCAATAATTTCATGACTGCAGGGCCTTTAAAGGCCTACTGAAATGAGATTTTCTTATTTAAACGGGGATAGCAGTTCCATTCTATGTGTCATACTTGATCATTTGCTGAAAGGATTTAGTAGAGAACATCCACGATAAAGTTCGCAACTTTCGGTGTTAAGAGAAATGCCCTGCCTCTACCGGAAGTCGCAGACGATGACGTCACATGTTTGATGGCTCCTCACGTATTCACATTGTGTTTAATGGGAGCCTCCAACAAAAAGGGCTATTCGGACCGAGAAAACGACAATTTCCCCATTAATTTGAGCGAGGATAAAAGATTCGTGTTTGAGGATATTGATAGCGACGGACTAGAAAAAAAAAATGATTTAAAAAAATAAGTTAAAAAAATTAAAAAAACGATTGCATTGGTACGGATTCCGATGTTTTTAGAGACATTTACTAGGACAATTCTGGGAAATCCCTTACCTTTCTATTGTGTTGCTAGTGTTTTAGTGAGTTTAATATTACCTGATTGTCAGAAGGGTGTCTCCACAGGTGTCTTGACACGCAGTGTCTCAGGGGAGTCGACGGCAGCTATGGACGGCACAAGCTCAGCTTTTCTCCGGTAAGAACTGACTTTTTAACCACAATTTTCTCACCGAAACCTGCTGGTTGACATTTGGTAGGGATCCATGTTGGCTTGACCGCCCGCGATCTGATCCATAAGAAAGTTTCACCTCCAGAAATTTTAAACAAGGAATCACAGTGTGTTTGTATGGCTAAAGGCTAATGCTTCCCTCCTCCATCTTTCTACTTTGACTTCTCCATTATTAATTGAACAAATTGCAAAAGATTCAGCAACACAGATCTCCAAAATACTGTGTAATTATGCCGTTGAAGCAGACGACTTTTAGCTGTGTGTGTGTGCAGCGCTCATATTTCCTTAAAACCCGTGACATCTTGCGTACAACGTCATCATTACACCACGTTTTCAAGACAAAACTCCCGGGAAATTTAAAATTTTAATTTAGTAAACTAAAAAGGCTGTATTGGCATGTGTTGCAATGTTAATATTTCATCATTGATATATAAACTATCAGACTGTGTGGTGGGTAGTAGTGCGTTTCAGTAGGCCTTTAAATATGCACTTTTGACCTTCTAAATCTAACAATACCTTTAAATCTGCTCAGCTTCGAAAATAGTATAATTATTTATGCTTGATAATTGACTCTCTGGATTAAATGAAAAAAGAGGCGTGCTCGTCCTCCATTGCTTCCATCTCTGCCACCGCTTACAATCCCACGTGATTGACCGCTGATGAGGCACGGAAACCGGCATAAGACGACCACGGCTCCCGAGTACACAAGCTGACATATATCGTATTTTACTATAGCAGGTCTACTATACTGGTAATTGATAATATTTGAACCACTAAAAACAGTTTCCCTCTTAAGTACCACCCCCAAATGAATCATAGCTGCTATTAAAATGGCATAAATGTCAAATAACGCAACACAAGCCTCGCCGGCTTTATCGAGCAAAGCTAGCTCGCTCTCGTCGAGCTCATTCTCCTCACGACGCACTAACCTAATTTTTTTGGGATGGATATGTTACAAAAACGCAGGTATATTGTCACGATAATGGACATCTTGCTGGTTCGGACAGCCGCCACATAGACAAAAAAAACAGGCATATTGTTGTTGACTACATACCACAAATAGCTGCTGCGATTATCCCCTCTTTTTTCCAGTGGAGTCAGTGAAGATAAGGTCAAATGAAAGCGGTTTTAGGCTGACAGGGAACTGCTGAGCACCCGTCTTACTTGCATCTGAGGACCGGGAATGGGAAGAAGAGGAGAGGGAGAGAGGGAAGCTGACACTCCATGGAGAATGGTTTGAATTAAAAAGGGGTCCTCTAGTGGTTCATAGCGGAAGTGCACATGCATTTTGTACAGAACAAGGTGTAGGGGTGGGGGGATGGGGATGGCAAGCCTTTGCTATGGTGACCTTGAGCAGCCATAAATATGCGCAGTAGTAGTATATCTCGGTTGGTAGAGTGGTCGTGCCAGCAACTTAAAGGGTTGTAGGTTCGATTCCCGCTTCCGCCATCCTAGTCACTGCCGTTGTGTCCTTGGGCAAGACACTTTACCCACCTGCTCCCAGTGCCACCCACACTGGTTTAAATGTAACTTAGATAGAGGGTTTCACTATGTAAAAAGCGCTTTGAGTCACTAGAGAAAAGCGCTATATAAATATAATTCACTTCACTACAGCAGACCTGTGCAAATTAAGGCCCGGGGGCCACACGCTGCCCGTTGAGCTTTTCAATCTGGCCCGCCGGACATTCCCAAATATTTTTTTTAGATCTTTAAGATGGAAAGTGTAGCTGCCATTATGACGCGCAGTCATGTTTTCTAATGACCGTAAGTCTTCAACTGTAGAAAGTATTTCAATGGTTGGAATCTGCGCTTATGGATGATATACCATGTACAATCAGGGATGGGGATGAAGATTTACAAAATCAGCTGAAAATTCCATCCATCCATCCATCTTCTTCCGCTTATCCGAAGTCGGGTCGCGGGGGCAGCAGCCTAAGCAGGGAAGCCCAGACTTCCCTCTCCCCAGCCAATTCGTCTAGCTCTCCCCGGGGGATCCTGAGGCGTTCCCAGGCGAGCCGGGAGACATAGTCTTCCCAATGTGTCCTGGGTCTTCCCCGTGGCCTCCTACCGGTTGGGCGTGCCCTAAACACCTCCCTAGGGAGGCGTTCGGGTGGCATCCTGACCAGATGCCCGAACCACCTCATCTGGCTCCTCTCGATGTGGAGGAGCTGCGGCTTTACTTTGAGTTCCTCCCGGATGGCAGAGCTTCTCACCCTATCTCTAAGGGAGAGCCCCGCCACACGGTGGGGGAAACTCATTTTATCCGCTTGTACCCGTGATCTTATCCTTTCGGTCATGACCCAAAGCTCATGACCATAGGTGAGGGTGGGAACGCAGCTCCTTCTTCACCACAACGGATCGGTACAACGTCCGCATTACTGAAGACGCCGGACCGATCCGCCTGTCGATCTCACGATCCACTCTTCCCCCACTCGTGAACAAGACTCCGAGGTACTTGAACTCCTCCACTTGGGGCAGGGTCTCCTCCCCAATCCGGAGATGGCACTCCACCCTTTTCCGGGCGAGAACCATGGACTCGGACTTCCGGTCACTTCACACTCGGCTGCGAACCGATCCAGTGAGAGCTGAAGATCCCGGCCAGATGAAGCCACCATGACCACATCATCTGCAAAAAGCAGAGACCTAATCCCGCGGCCACATAACCGGAACCCCTCAACGCCTTGACTCCACCTAGAAATTGTGTCCATAAAAGTTATGAACAGAATCGGTGACAAAGGGCAGCCTTGGCGGAGTCCAACCCTCACTGGAAAAGTGTCCGACTTACTGCCGGCAATGCGGAGCAAGCTCTGACACTGATCATACAGGGAGCGGACCGCCACAATAAGACAGTCCAGTACCCCATACTCTCTGAGCACTCCCCACAGGACTTCCTGAGGGACACGGTCGAATGCCTTCTCCAAGTCCACAAAGCCCAGCTGAAAATTGTTTAATCCTAAAACACCGCTTTGCGGGAGGCCCCCACTGCTAGGGGGGTCTGGGTGCATGCCCCCCCCCCCTAAAAATTTGGAAATCTATGTTAGCTTAGGATGCATTTCCTGCTATTTTGAGTCAAAATGTAACAATATTCTCCTGACCAAAATTTCACATTTATTAGTAAATATTGTCATAAAAATGTATCATGTGATGAAATGTTTGTATACAAGTTTACACATATATAAAATTATTGCACACTTTTGGATTATAGACAAAAATACGCCTACAAATGGATTAACCAGAATTCAAAATATAAAAATTTTGAAATACATACGATCGTGTATTGTACCTCTGAATGGACTCGTCTGTCGTAGATTGGTGTGAGAGGAGCCGAGTCGGAGGTGGGAGGCTTCGATAGTTGATTTGAGGCTGCATTTGTGACGATGTTTGACTTCAGCTTGAAGGCAGATCCCAGTGAAAAATTACTTCCCCGTAAACTCACCTTACTTCGATGCCTTGCCGAGTTCGCGTGGTCAAAGAGTGCCACCTTTCCCCGAGATCCATAGTACACAATGTCCTTGCAATATAAGCACTGAGCACGTCCCGGTTCATCGCACTTTGCAATGAAATCGCAGATCAGTTCGTCTACTTCTACGATATTGTTGTTAATCTTCACCTTCAGTTTGAGAGCTATATCGAGCCATGCCCAGTTCCACTTGTTTCTCACGCCCTTATTGATATATTTCGCTAATGAAGCAGTCCTATCTTGAATAAGCTTAACCATATCTGAAACTGTTATGTCAA
Source organism: Nerophis ophidion (assembly GCF_033978795.1). Classification (NCBI taxonomy): domain Eukaryota; kingdom Metazoa; phylum Chordata; class Actinopteri; order Syngnathiformes; family Syngnathidae; genus Nerophis; species Nerophis ophidion. The sequence continues at coordinate 27,294,625 of NC_084622.1, forward strand.
TAAAAAAAACGTGTTAATTGAGAGCTACTGTGTTTTCTTTCCAGATTAGTCGCCGATAAACACAACCAATATGAACAGAATACAAGTTCAGAAACGCTCACAATGATTGAGGATCAGGGACTAGATATTGTCGGCAAACAACGCGTGCAGATGCTTATAACGGGCAATGGCATTGGTTGATGTCGTCAGCTAATAGTAGAGCTAGCCAATCTGGTGCCTTAACACATTATACTATATAAATGTACTTGGCGGCGCCAAAATCGGCTGAATTCCGCGGATCCGCGGAAAATTCCCATCTCTGTACAATGGCAGGGGTCGGGAACCTTTTTGGCTCAGAGAGCCATTCAAGCCAAATATTTTAAAAAGTATTACAGTGAGAGCCATATAATATTTTTTTAAGACTGAATCCAACTAAATGCATGCATTTTCAAATAAGACCAACATTTTCCGAGTATAACAAGTCTCTTATTATTTTTAATAACATTGTTATTCTGAAGCTAACCAACAATAAATAAAATACTTCTTACCAATAATGCGACTTCTTGAACAGGTGCGGTAGAAAACGGATGGATGGATTAAAATGCATGAAAATGTTTTATATTTTGAACGTTATTTTTGACACTGTGATTACCAGCGGAATTATTCATTACTTACCGTGTTAAGCAATCTCAGCTAAGATTTATCTGAGAGCCAGGTGCAGTCATCGTAAGAGGCACATCTGGCTCTAGAGCCATACGTTCCCTACCCCTGTACTATGGTAATGTAATTAGTTACTATAGTCATCTAAATCACAGCAGCTCAGATGAGGCACCAAGCAGTGTGGGCGGGGAGCGTTTCCACAGACGCGGAAGGAGATTTTCACAACAAAGTTCTAAAGCTTAGTGATGTATAGAATAGAATAAAATAGAATAGAAAGTACGTTATTGATCCCTGGGAGGAATTCAGCAAATATCAGAGTTATCAGATTGTAGGTGGGTTTATTTTGTACCCTTCGCGTTCATATTTCACTGTTTGTTGCATTTTTGTTACGTTTCACTTGATTGTAAAATATGTCGATCGAAAGCGGGTGTGACATTCATATTTTGTCAATATTCAGGGCTTTATCGTTTATAGAAAAATTAAAAATTCCATCACGTTTTTTAAGGCGGTCTGTCATAATGTTTTTAGCATTCAATCAGACATTGTGAGGTTTTGTATTAGTGTTCCTAAAAATAGATATACCGGGCCCCCAGACACATTTTTTCTCTAAATGTGGTCCCTGAGCCAAAATAATTGTCCAGGTCTGATCTACAGGGATGAGTAAGAAGAAAATATTAACAGAAAGAAAGGCATTACCACTATCCTGACTTAAATGCCATGATGTGCAACTATGGTTTTCTGTTTTGTGCATTAGAGCAGTGGTCCCCAACCTTTTTGTAGCTGTGGACCGGTCAACGCTTGATCATTTGTAACGCGGCCCAGTGAGGGATTCTTTTTTTTTTTGTTTGTTGTCATGAAAAGGGGAGTTTTTTGGGGGTTGGTGCACTAACTGTAAGTGTATCTTGTGTTTTTTTTATGTTGATTTAATTTAAAAAAAAATATATATATATATATAAAATAAAAAATTCTTCTGCGGCCCGGTACCAATCGATGTACTAATGCAGTGGTTGGGGACCACTGCATTAGAGTACCGTTTTATGAATGACTCGTATGTAAATAGAATTTAAAATGGCAAATTCTTGCAAAGAGATGAGTGTTAAAACATCACGACATAAAGTAAATCCCCTCAAGTGATATGTTGTTGCAACCAAAATGATTTAACCCCCATAGTATCTACTGTACAGTTGTGGTCAAAAGTTTACATACACTTGTAAAGAACATAATGTCATGGCTGTCTTGATTTTCCAATAATCTCTACAACTATTATTTTTTTTTTTTGTGATAGAGTGATTGGAGCACATACTTGTTGGTCACAAAAACATTCATGAAGTTTGGTTCTTTTATGAATTTATTATGGGTCTACTGAAAATGTGACCAAATCTGCTGGGTCAAAAGTATACATACAGCAATGTTAATATTTGGTTACATGTCCCTTGGCAAGTTTCACTGCAATAAGGCGATTTTGGTTTGCCATCCACAAGCTTCTGGTTGAATTTTTGACCATTTCTCGATAAAATCGGTGCAGTTCAGCTAAATTTGTTGGTTTTTTGACATGGACTTGTTTCTTCAGCATTGTCAGGACTTTGGGAAGGCAATTCTAAAACCTTAATTCTAGCCTGATTTAACCATTCCTTTTGTGTGTTTGGGGTCATGGTCCTGTTGGAACACCCAACTGCACTCAAGACCCAACCTCCGGGCTGATGATTTTAGGTTGTAATTTGGAGGTAATCCTCCTTTTTCATTGTGCCATTTGCTGTCTGTAAAGCACCAGTCCCATTGGCAGCAAAACAGGCCCAGAGCATAAAACTACTGCCACCATGCTTGACGGTTCCTGGGATTAAAGGCCTCACATTTTTTCCTCCAAACATTTTGCTGGGGGTTGTGGCCAAACATCTTAATTTTTGTTTCATCTGACATCACATGGACAAAGAAAGTTATGTGGTCAGATGAAACAAAAATTAAGCTACAATTAAAGGCCTACTGAAACCCACTACTACCAACCAAACAGTCTGATAGTTTATACATCAATGATAAAATCTTAACATTGCAACACATGCCAATATGGCCAGGTTAACTTACTAGAGTGCAATTTTAAATTTTGCGCCAAAAAATCCTGCTGAAAACGTCTCGGTATGATGACGCCTGCGCGTGACGTCACGGATTGTAGAGGACATTTTGTGCACAGCTATTAAGTCGTCTGTTTTCATCACAAAATTCCGCAGTATTCTGGATATCTGTGTTGGTTAATCTTTTACAATTTGTTCAGTGAACAATGGAGACATCAAAGAAGAAAGCTGTAGGTGGGAAGTGCTGTATTGCGGCCGGCTTTAGCAACACAAACACAGTCGGTGTTTCATTGTTTACATTCCCAAAAGATGACAGTCAAACTTTACTATGGAACAGAGATGTCAAGCAAACAGGGTTGGATTGGACCATACACACAAAGTACAGTGTATTATGCAGCGATCATTTCAAAAAAATAAATAACATTTTACCATTCTGTATTCTGAAGGCGATCTATGTCGTGTGCTACTCCAGCATCAATATCAGCAGCGTCCTCCTGACCAACACCGTCAGCGTCGGGTTCAAAGCGGTATGGCTCTATCCCTTGTTGCGGTTGGGCCTGGCCGAGTGGTCCTGACACCCCCACGGCTGCCACAGCGCCTCTCACAGCATCTTCCCTATCTGAATCGCTCCCACTGCCCTTTAGTCTTTTTTTTTCCTAGTTCTTCACTCTCGCTTTCCTCAGCCACAAATCATTCATCCTCGCTCAAATTAATGGGGAAATCGTCGCTTTCTCGGTCCGAATCGCTCTCGCTGCTGGTGGCCATGATTGTAAACAATGTTCAGATGTGAGGAGCTCCACAACCCGTGATGTGACGCGCATATCGTCTGCTACTTCCGGTACAGGCAAGGCTTTTTTATCAGCACCAAAAGTTGCAAACTTTATTGTCGATGTTCTCTACTAAATCCTTTCAGCAAAAATATGGCAATATCGCAAAATGATCAAGTATGACAAATAGAATGGAGCTGCTATCCCAGTTTAAATAAGAAAATCGCATTTCAGTAGGCCTTTAAGGTTTTAGAATGGCTTTCCCAAAGTCCTGACGTGTGGACAATGCTGAAGAAACAAGTCCATGTCAGAAAATCAACAAATTTAGCTGAACTGCACTAATTTTGTCAAGAGTAGTGTTCAAGTATTCAACCAGAAGCATGCCAGAAGCTTGTGGATGGCTACCAAAAGCACTTAAGGGCTTATCTTTGTCTATGTGATGTCAGATGAAACTAAAATAGAGCTGTTAGGCCACAACCCCCAGCAATATGTTTGGAGGAGAAAAGGTGAGGCTTTTAATCCCAGGAACACCATGCCCACCGACAAGCACGGTGTTGGTAGTATTATGCTCTTGGCCTTTTTTGCTGCTATTGGAACTGGTGCTTCAAATGGGACAATGAAAAAGGATGTTTACCTCCAAATTCTTCAGGCCAACCTAAAATCATCAGCTCCGAGGTTGAGTCTTGGGCGCAGTTGGGTGTTCAAACAGGACAATGACCCCAAACACACATCAAAAGTCGTAAAGGAATGGCTAAATCAGGCTAGAATTAAGGTTTTAGAATGACCTTACCGGAGTCCTGACTTAAACGTGTGGACAATGCTAAAGAAACAAGTCCATGTCAGAAAAATAACACATTAAGCTGAACTGCACCAATCTTGTCAAGAGGAGCGGTCAAAAATTCAGCCAGAAGCTTGTGGATGGCTACCAAAAGTGCCTTATTGCAGTGAAACTTGCCAAGGAACATGTAACCAAATATAAACATTGCTGTATGTATACTTTTGACCCAGCAGATTTGGTCACATTTTCATTAGACCCATAATAAATTCATAAAAGAACCAAACTTCATGAATGTTTTTTTGTGAAAAACAAGTATGTGCTCCAATCACTCTATCACAAAAAAAAAATGAGTTGTAGAAATTATAGGAAACTCATGACAGCCATGGCATTTTGTTCTTTACAAGTGTTTTTAAACTTTTGACCACGACTTTATACACTTGCAGTAGTTTAAATATAATAGTTTGAATAAATCATCCATTTTCTATTGCTTGTAGAGTCACAGGTGACTACCCACTTCTCCCAGCTGACTTGGGTACGGCCTAGACTGGTCACCAGTCAACCACAGGTCACATCTCGACAAACCGTGCACACTCACACTTCATGTCAGAGTTACAGGAGAGCGCCGCTGTTTCTAAGGACCTTCTGCAAAAAAGCTAGTCAGAGATCATATCTATGACAACACAGTTTTTATGAATTTGCTGTAAAAATGTGAGTCTCCCCCCCCCCCCAGTTTTTTTAACTGAACCACCAGTTGAACAAACCCAAATGATGAAAAAGAGAGGACCTAAAATGGAACCTTGAGGAACACTATTAGTATAACCCAAGTCAAACAAATGACCACTGGCTGTATCTGGCATAAACAAACTACAGCAACACCTCAGTTATATACTGTAAATCCCAATACAAAAAAAAATTAACTGCCAAATAAGGAGAGGATTTAAAATGTTGCCTGGAGGAATGCCTCAGTTGTGTAAATTGCATATTTGGATCCCAGTGCATGTTTACTAGCAAGGCTAAAGTGTCAATGCAAGGATCGGCCAATGTGTTTACAGTGGTCCAAGTTCCTCTTTAGAACAGAGAAACTAGTGTTTTTAGGAAATTGCTGCAAAATGTTTATACTGTATGGCGTCATTCCTAGGCCGCCAGTTGAATAGCATGATTTAGAGCTTCCAATTTGCCTAACTTGCATGATTTAAGCCAGTGGTTCTCAAATGGGGGTACATGTACCTCTGGGGGTACTTGAAGGTATGCCAAGGGGTACGTAACATTTTTTTAAAATATTCTGAAAATCCTTTATAAATATATTTATTGATTAATACTTCAACAAAATATTAATTTAAGTTCATAAACTTTGAAAAGAAATGCAACAATGCAATATTCAGTGTTGACAGCTAGATTTTTTGCAGACATGTTCCATAAATATTGATGTTAAAGATTTCTTTTTTTGTGAAGAAATGTTTAGAATTAAGTTCATGAATCCAGATGGATCTCTATTACAATCCCCAAAGAGGGCACTTTAAGTTGATGATCACTTCTTTATGCAGAAATCTTTAATTATAATTGAATCACTTGTTTATTTTTCAACAAGTTTTCAGTTATTTGTATATCTTTTTTTCCAAATAGTTCAAGAAAGAACACTACAAATGAGCAATATTTTGCATGTTAAACAATTTAATAAATCAGAAACTGATGACATAGTGCTGTATTTACCTTTGTTATCTTAGGGGGTACTTGAATTTAAAAAAATGTTCACAGGCTGTACATCACTGAAAAAAGGTTGAGAACCACTGATTCACGCTGTAGAAGGGAGATTAGTGCAGAGATTTGAACCTGAATCTCCAGACTCTAAAGCCATATATTTATCCATCCATCCATTCATTTTCTACCGCTTGTCCCTTTTGGGGTCGCGGGGGATGCTGGAGCCTATCTCAGCTGCATTCGGGCGGAAGGCGGTGTACACCCTGGACAAGTCGCCACCTAATCACAGATTTACTTAACATTTAAAATGGCTACTATGTAAATAGAACTGGGAATAAAAATATATTGTACAAGCGGCCGAAATGAGCTTCCTCCGCCGGGTGGCGGGGCTCTCCCTTAGGGTGAGAAGCTCTGTCATCCGGGAGGAGCTCAAAGTAAAGCCGCTGCTCCTTTACATCGAGAGGAGCCGGATGAGGTGGTTCGGGCATCTGGTCAGGATGCCACCCGAACGCCTCCCTAGGGAAGTGTTTAGGGCACGTCCAACCGGTAGGAGGCCACAGGGAAGACCCAGGACAAGTTGGGAAGACTATGACTCCCGGCTGGCTTGGGAACGCCTCGGGATCCCCCGGGAAGAGCTAGACGAAGTGGCTGGGGAGAGGGAAGTCTGGGCTTCCCTGCTTAGGCTGCTGCCCCCGCGACCCGACCCCGGCTAAGCAGAAGAAGATGGATGGATTGATGCATAGAAACACTATTACATAATTTGTTTAGATGGTCAACACATCAGAGCATATTATAGCAAACTACAGAAAACAATGTAAATATGCCATTTGGTAGTGAGTAAAATAGCTTTAGAAATTATTCAATTGGCTGTCCATTAAAGGTTTGTGCATTTTGAAAATGAAAGTAATTGACAAAACATGTTGAATACCTTCAAGTGCAACTAGAGCGTAGTATATTTTCTCTGCATTAACTTTGCCATTGATACTACTTGTGAAAAAAGAAATCAAAATGTCTTTGAGATTAGTAAAATAATAGCTTACCTGCCCCTACTTTATTTATCAAATGATGCTTTTAGAGTGATCAGTTAACAAGTGGAACAATAATGACAGGAATGGGATAAATATTCCAACAATATTAGAGCATCACATTATTTTGTGAAACTGACAGGTAGCTAAAATGGCTTCTAAGTGAATTATTTAACAAACTCAGCCATGTCTGGCTCTTATGGTACAATAGTTTGACCTGTGAAAAAGAGCAACAGATACTAGTGTTTGCTTATCCTGCCAGTTCATAGTGAAACCCATGCGGTTCAACGTTAGTTCAATGGAGAGTCAAATGAAAGGAAAGTGTTAAGACAACATGGTTGAATTAGACATAGACAAACTTTAATGATCCACAAGGGAAAATATTTCCACACAGTAGCTCAGTTACAATGATGGAAAGGACAATGCAGGTATAAATAGAGTAAATATAGCAATATAAAATATAAAATAAAAACGTAATATTTACATAATACATGTACAGTATATTATATATACTGATATATTATATTATGTCTATATCACATGTACAATATATAACAATTACCATGTACAACATTACAGGTTTTTATTTTGTTAAAAACTCATGTATTGCTTACATTAATTAGAGTGAGTTGAAATGGGGGTTGTTTTTTTATTTTTATTATTTACTTAACAGCATTTCTGTTTGGCAATTCCTGCATCTGAGACTACAGTTGTGTAGCTAAAACAAGGGCACATTAAAATAAGGAAGTCACGTGTCGGCCACCTGCACACTGTGAGGGTTTCTCTCCTGCTGACTTTCACAGAGGGGCTGCTCCTCCGCCTCCAGGCCCACTCTTCTCAGTGACTCATTGTACTTTTGCCTTCCTAGGCAGACTATGTCCTCGAGCTCATCTGCAATGTCTTTCCTGCCGCTCTGAATCATGGCAGACGCCAATCGCGAAACAGCCCCGGGCCCGGCGTTCGTCTGTCCTTGGGCCCATAGGAATAGCATGTCCAGTACCATCGCACCAAGATTGTCCCTAGTGAGGAGAGAAGACTGTCACATTTCACCACATCAAGTGGAGGCAAGAACCAAACTAAACATGATATTAAAGCCACCATCTGGATGAATGGACCTGATAAGTATTTTTAAGTGCTTTGGGCACTGCTAAACTAGAAACATTAATGTACACACATTTGTTTTGTAAATATTGATCACACTAACTATACACAGCAGAGACATGAAAAAGAACCCCAATGTTTCATAAAACATATCCCTCATTCTCTAAACCATGGCATCAATGTAGTTTCTTTTGCTGGTACGCCTGCGGGATGCAGCGTGCAAGCATGAGACGCAGTGGGAGGGCCAGATGAGCATCAGCATGTCTTTGTAATCTCCTGCAATGCCCCAGATGGTTTAGCAGAATTTGACGGCGCAGATTAAAACAGTCGGAATTCGCTACAATTTCTGCAGTCACGTCACATCTCACTCTGTTATTACACTCTTTTAGTTGCACTAACACATGCACACCACAATTTCATCTCTTACCTATTCATCTGTAAATGCTTTAAACATAATACTGTAATTGTATTTTGTTCTGGCATGTTTGTGTATATATTAATAAAATATTTGAGTAAGTGGAATAGGTGACATTACATCTTTTTTATTCAATTGCTTTAGAAACCCCCTTTGGAACAATAAAAGACAATCAATCTTTTTTTTATGGCAAACAAACATTTTAGCACATTTGCACCATCAGTGAAATTATATTCCACATTTATTTTGTTTATGTGACTTAACTGGTAAAAATGTATTTGAGGACTTGATCATCAATACCTTAAAAAATATCCAACTCAATGGTGTAAGAGTGGCAGGAAGAAAAGCTCTGACACATTTAGGGTAGAGTCATTTGGCACCACCGTTTGGATTGCGTGCATGAGGAATGTTTAAAAAAAAAAAAAAAAAAGTTGGGTGTTGAAATGTAGCCCCTTGACAAACTTGCGTTGCATGAATTGCACTCAGCTCTTTTACTTTCTTTGTATGTAAAGTAACTCCACACAGCTGATATGAGGCTAACTAAAAGTGTTTGCTAGCTACTGTGCTACATTGTCTTGCAGCTGCTGCCTTTCTGTTGATAGTAATCCGTGCAGAGTTGACCATTTACATTGTAGTTTGGGTTTTGGTTATATATTTTTTTCAATATTTGTTCAAGCATATTTGGCCAGTATCAGAGCAATAACAATCCAAACTATCACATCAGACCATCCCTAGAAGAGATACCATCATGTTTGTGTCAGTATTTATTTCTGTAGTATAGAATTCCCTTAAACTTAGTGAAAAAAACATAAATACATGAAGAGGCCCTGTTGTGTGTATGAATGATACTCAACAATTCAGTAAAATAAACAGAAAAGCTTAGTATTTGCAACATTTTTGGATCCACTGTGATTAAACATATTTTTGTGTTTGCCAACACTAACCTGTATTTGTACTGGATGCGCTCTAATTCCTGGTATTTTAAACCCAGATTGATGCCAATAATGTGCCAATCCTGTCCAATCCGAAGAGAGATTGACAGCAAGTTGGCTTCTGTCAGGTAGCCGCTCTCTGGGTCTCCCAAGTTCAGAGGAGGTATCTGGAACTCTTCCACAATGCACTTGTTCTCCGAATTGAGAGCCTGACAGTAGACCAGCGAGGAGGCAATATGAACAGTCTGTACTATGTTTGATTCAGATTTACATGGAACAGTGCATCCAAGCAAATTGAATTGAACAGAATAACACAATCATGTGAATAACATTTCAATGACTAACCCCTATCTTACCATTGCTAGTCTAGTATGCCTCTCTTCTATAGATACATTCACAACAATGTATTCATCAAACATTTTGTTCATTATTGTAGTTAAGATTTGAGTGTCTATACAGCTCTTGTATAAGATCTAATTAGTAAAGTGAGCGCGTTATTTTATCTTCTCAAATAAATAGGTGCAAAATGTTTGTCTTCAGACAAAGTTTTTTGTTTAAGACACAAGACACATATCACAAACAGATGGAAACCATGCTCCAAGACAATGACACATACAAAGTATTGAAAAAAGACCCCAGAGAGGAAAAGAAAAGGATGTAGATGACATTACCCAATGTAGTACTAGAATCCAACTAAATAACACAACGATTTAATACCCACAGCCAACGTTACCCCTCGTATATATAAAACTATAAAAACAAACAAGAAAAACACACCATTTCGAACAACAGTTGACAGCATAGGTTAACTCCCATATAACTATGGTTGATATTGTCAGCTCCCTGCTCGTTAACACAAAACACCACTGCAAGAACTCCCAACAGCTGACACAGGATCTAAAAAACATAACTCGTAAAAAGGATGAAACATCATATCTCGTGATGTCCCCGCATTGTTCACAAAACCCTGTAGATGTAATCCATCATATTGCCACAAAAAAGACTCAAACAAGACAGAACCCTCACGACACGCACAAACTTGACAATAACCAAATCAACATACTTCCAGTACAACTCTGATATATAGACAGAAAGAAGGTTTCGCCACGGGACACCCACTATCCGCTGTCATGAGCAACTTTTTCATGGGGGACTTGGAGAAAACAGCCATTCAAACTGCCTCCCTGCAATAAAAAACAATTATTTGAAAGCGTTATTTAGACGACATGTTAGAAATAATTAAGACTGGACACACACAAGAGCTTACGGATCACTTGAACATAAACAGCACTGGTAAGATACAACTCAGGCATGAAGAAGAAATAAACAGCACAATATCATTTTTGGACGTAAACTTACACCACAAAGAAGATGATAACATTCAAACCAAAGTATACAGGAAACACACATACGGACCGGTACCTTCTTTGGACATCAGAACAACCCACTGCAAACAAACTCGGCAGTCAGAACTATTTACAACCAAATAGTATCATAATGGATGAAAAAGACAGGCAGGAGAAAGAAAAATACATCCAACATGCTCTCACATGCTGCCAATGGGCTATGTAGAAGATAAAATAAGCAAGGCAGAAAAAAGACAAAAACAAAAAACAGCCGCAGGAAATAAAGATATGATAACCCTACCATAAATCAGAGGAATAAAAGAACCCATGCAACGCACCATGAAAACATTTCAAATAAACACACCAATAAAACCATACGGATAAATAAAAACAACAACTCGTACACACAAAAGATACAATAACACAGGATAGAAAATGTGACATCATCTACAAAACCCCATGCATATATTTGAGAGACTGGACAAACTTTCAGCACTCGGAAAAAAGAACACAAAAACGAATGCGAGCAGGAGACAGTTGCAGAGTTTAACAGAACATAATAACAAACAGCAGAATAAAACAAAAATAAATCCGCTATTACAGACAACTGCAGGAGGAACAGTCACCTCATAGACTGGGACAAGAAAGAGGTCATATCATCGGAAACCAATAAATACAAAAAATGGATCAAGGAAGCTATGGAAATCTGGAAGCAAAGGGCCAAAACCATCAATAGGGACGAGGGGGCATACATTCTTCCGTACACCTGGGACATTGTCCTTCATCGGCAAATCCAGGGCGGAGAACAGATAAGGCAAAGTCGGGGTACTTTATTTTGAAAGTTTTCCCGATCCAGTCAACTGGTTTTGACATGTCGCACCACGAAGCTACAACAGCTCTGACGAAGGCTGAAGTTTTAGCCTAAACTGTCAGCAGGAAAGGAAACTCTCTTACACAAAAAACTTTTTCCGCACACAATAATTTTGCACCGGTTAGGTTAGGTTGTGTACAACAACATTAGCCTGACACAAATAACAGTCCCCCCAGAAAAACAGGCAATCTGCTGTATGACATTAGATCATGTCCAAATGCAATATACTGAACTGACAGGAAGTCTCAGGGGTAATGTTGCGAGCCACTGGCTGTCCTGTCCTTTCCTCTTCCTCGCTACTTCCTCTGGCAAATTCCTGGAACTCTCCCCTCTGTAAAAGGAGACCTGTAACAGAGGGGTTTCTCTTTCAGGGGATTAACACCACAACTGTATCTTTGATTAGAACTTCTGTATTCATGCAGGTGGAGAGGGAACTGGGTGGAAATCACCTCCTGTAGTACTACTATGACAGTATTGCTTTTTTGAAAGGTCCAACTATTGGCCTTTAAAGGGTGAGTTAGTGAAAATTATTATCATTATTAATTATTTCAAATAACACTGCTAATTGTCATTAAATCACCCTGAGGAACCACTGCAATACAGGGAAAGTATCATGACGGGTTTGGACTTTGTTTAATTATTTCACTGTGTTTTGTATGGTTTCTTTTTCAGTGCTACTATTCGCAGTTCTACTTCCTGTCTACTCTGCCTCCACCACTTTGGTTTGCGCGCTGGCTCCCCATACCAGTCTCTAAAACTTTCCTTTGAAAAATAACAGACTTTTTTTTCATCCCCATAATGCCGTACAACGGTGACGTTGCTGGGCTGAGGTGCATGTTAAGTGTGTCACACACAAAGCGCATACAAGCAGAAAACAGTGTACAGAGGAAGAATGGCACAAAAGAGCAATTCTACTGGTTAATTGTGTGTGAAGCGCAATATGGAGGTATCTGGCCTTAAACCCGAACAATTAAGGTGAGGCTTTAAACACAAAAGCAAGCATAAAAACATGCCTTGCCAAAGGTCTCTGTATACTGCATTGCACTCAGACGTAGGAAATATTTAAATAACCACAAGGACTTTAAAGAGTGACAGGTAATGTATGGCAGTTAACTAGCTCCCCTGCTGTGCACATATACTGTAGATAGGTAGACGCATACACAATTGGTTAGCTTGTTGCCAATTATTAGTCGAAACCACCCATTTAGCATAAACTAATGCAAGTGAAATGACTGAATTTTGTAAAAAATTCCCACAATTTAATTTGTGTTTTATCTTAACCAATGTGTGTTTTACCTGCTACATGTCTTATATGTGTAGTTTTAGACATAGTATGATTTTTATTATTATTTATTAATTATTTTATTTTTTCTTAAAGCATGCACAGACCAAGAGTGGCAACCATAAATCATGAAGCATTTAATATATTTTTAATAAAACGCTCGATTTTATTCTAATCTAATCCTAGATAATGGCAGGCTGTATGTAATCCTGTATGTAAAATTGCAAATTGTCCTTTCGGTGCAATAAGAAAAGCTAAATGTGATTAATTAATTAAATTTTTTGTTTTAGTCTTCTAAAATTGTTCTTTGAGTGCAATAAGAAACATATGTTTAATGGATTGTAAGATTTTTTAGGTGAAATGAAGCAAATCATTTATTTTTTTCTAGTCCCCTTTCTTTTGAAAAGTGTCGCAAAGCATCGATAAACATTTTGGTACCGATACCGGTACCAAAATATTGGTAATGGGACAACCCTGCTGTGCACATGTTTCTGTCGTCTAGATTGCGATTCAAAAAATAGTGTTACGAATTATAGATGTGTGCTGCTGGTTCAACACATCGCACACAAGTAAGAGGAACATGATAACAATGTGCAAAAAATTATTATCTCTGTTGTAAAAGCCCCGTATGCACACAAAACCAGTAGATAACACACAATACACCCACTTCTACGACACGCTAATAATTTATTTTTTGCACACGCTGTCGAGCACGTGGTATTTGGATCTTAGTAAATCAGGCCCTTAGTCTTGCCTTGCTCATGGTGTTTTGCTTCGATGCATTCTTTGTTTTGCTTGTGATTACATATACCATATTTTTTGGAGAATAAGTAGCTCTGGAGTATAAGTCTCACCTGCCGAAAACGCATAATAAAGAAGGAAAAAAACATATATAAGTTGCACTGGAGTATAAGTCGCATTTTTTGGGGAATATTTATTTGATAAAACCCAACACCAAGAATAGACATTTGAAAGGCAATTTAAAATAAATAAAGAACAGTGAACATCAGGCTGAATAAGTGTACGTTATATGATGCATAATTAACCAACTGAGAAGGTGCTTGGTATGTTAACGTAACATATTATGGTAAGAGTCATTCAAATAACTATAACATATAGAACATGCTATACGTTTACCAAACAATCTGTAACTCCTAATCGCTAAATCTGATGAAATCTTATACGTCTGGTCTCTTACGTCAGTGGTTCTCAACATTTTTTTAGTGATGTACCCCCTGTGAACATTTTTTTAATTGAAGTACCCCCTAATCAGAGCAAAGCATTTTTGGTTGAAAAAAAGAGATAAAGAAGTAAAATACAGCACCATGTCATCAGTTTCTGATGTATTAAATTGTATGACAGTGCAAAATATTGGTCATTTGTAGTGGTCTTTCTTGAACTATTTGGAAAAAAAGATATAAAAATAACTAAAAACTTGTTGAAAAATAAACAAGTGATTCAAATATAAACAAAGATTTCTAAACATAGAAGTAATCATCAACTTAAAGTGCCCTCTTTGGGGATTGTAATCAATGGATTCATCAACTTAATTCTAAACATTTCTTCACAAAAAAAGAAATCTTTAACATCAATATTTATGGAACATGTCCACAAAAAAATCTAGCTGTCAACACTGAATGTTGCATTGTTGCATTTCTTTTCACAGTTTATGAACTTACATTCATATTTTCTGAAGTATTATCCAATAAATATATTTATAAAAGATTTTTGAATTGTTGCTATTTTTAGAATATTTAAAAAAAATCTCACGTACCCCTTGGCATACCTTCAAGTACCCCCAGGGGTAGGCGTACCCCAATTTGAGAACCACTGTCTTACGTGAATGAGCTAAATAATATTATTTGATATTTTACGGTAACGTGTTAATAATTTCACACATAAGTCGCTCCTGAGTATAAGTCGTACCCCCGCCCAAACTATGAAAAAAACTGCAACTTATAGTCCGAAAAATACGGTACTCTATGTTTACTTGCTGCCACCTGCCGTCTCTGCATCTTGGGGTTACAGTCCAACAGAACGTAACAGAAAAGGTTGATTTTTGTTTTCTTTCAATTTATCTCATAGACTTACACTTCACCATAAGTGGAATTATGAATAATAGTTCATTTAATCACAGCTATCCCAGGATGTCACCAAGGATGCTTGATTTAGGTCCAAAGTAGCATTTCAAAATAAAAGACCTGCGCTGCAAGTTTTTTTTATACAAAATCTATGGTTGTTGTTTTTACGGTGTATTACTGTAATGGAAAAACAATACTACTTTTTTTTCGGTAAAATTTTCTGGTGACTAACTTGACAGTTTTTTTCCTGTAAAATCTGCTGACATTTTTCCTGTGCAAAATTTGATGGATAACTTGCTTTGACACAATAGTCATGCAGATATTCAAGTAAATATTAGTTGTATTATTAGATAATAAATGTAAAAAAATATGCAATTGTATTTTTTTGGGGTCAAAATATGAAGAATGAATATATTTGATAGGAAAAGATACTTAGATATTATTTCCAGAATTTCGCAAGCCATATATGGTGGGCCAGATCTGGCCCTGGGCCTTGACTTTGATACCTGTGTTCAAGTACATTCCAGAAGCAACAACTGCCCCCCGTTGCACACATTGGACACCCTGGTATAAAATATTTGAACGGTTGGTATAACATTTATACATTGGTATAATCTATGACTTATTTGGACTGGACTATGAATTTCCAAGTCAATGTCATGTAATATAAAAAATATTGCAATTCCAATTACTGTGATTATTTTTTTAAATGATCTTACTTGTCCCCTCACTGGCCCCTGGAGGCCCTGAGCAGGAGAGATGTAAACTTCCTTCAGATTCTTCCAGCTGGAGTGAAACACAAAACACAGTCTCCCCCCGACACAGTCTGGCCTGTCTGGTTAGAACAGGAAATAGGTCTCTCAACACTGCTTGTAAAACCCATTACACAAAAGTTGGTCCAAAACCGCATGTCATACTTGAAAAGCTGAGCGTAAATATCGATTTCTGATGAAGCTTGTAAAAAAGGACTTCCGACCTGTGTAAATATCTAAGCCTCTCTCAAAGCCAGCAAAGAACTGCTCTCCTTCGAGTAGTTCGCACAGGTCTGAAGGCTGGGGTCCGTCATACCGCTCTGACAGTGACTGCACCTGGTCTTCCACCTAAGAAGAAACCATCACAAACAGTAGTGATGATCCTCAAGTTGACGTATTAAACACACTATGTCTCGAACTACGATCGTGATTGGTTTTCATTTGCAATTACATGCCCAATACTGTAGTAGTAAGTGCACACGGACAAAATACCTCACCTTGTTAGTCGGTAAACACTGTAGCAGGACTTGTGAAGGATCAGTTTTCCGCTGGAGGACCAAGAATTGGACTTTGAACTGTTTTAGCCTTTGGTATACCTTTCTAACCATGCCGCCAACAATTGTCTGACTCTTGTACCACAACCAGTACCTAAAAAGTAAAAGTAAGCTACAGTAATAAGTTGAACAACTTATAACAGATAAACAGATATAAACAACTTGAGAATCCATTGGCGAGACGTACCAAGAGAAATGCGTAATGTAGAATATAGCATACAAATGGGTGACATAGAGAGATACTTGAGAGGTGATGTCCGTCCAGGTTTCAGCAGTAGGGTCTCCATGCAGCAGATATAAACAGGACATATCAACTGTGTCACCTACACAAATTAAAACAATTATCTTAGTGAAACTCGTATCAGCAGTGTAACTAATACACAGCTATTGTATAAGATATTAAAAACAAAAAGGTTAAAAATATATATGCAAAACAAATAGTACCTGATTTGAGAATAATGTATATGTATAGAAATATATGTTTAACAGAAGTCACTAAGGGCCGTTTGTACTTCAGCGTTTTTTTACATGCTTTAAAATACGCAAGTTTATTCTATTAATATTCTCCCATCCAGCCTGCCAAATGTGCACATTCGACATAAATCAGGCAAAAGTATTTAAAGGGATTTTTATATTGTGATATTGTGATTTTTTTCCCTACATTTAAAAAACTTTTTTGTGGCCTACAAAACATGTAATGGTGGTTCTTTGGGTCAACATTTTGCATAGATTAGGTTTTACCGACTGTTTTCAAACCGCTTTCTGTCCGTCTCTTCAGGATAATCATGATTAATCACTGAATTAGAGTTTGATTGATCTGATTAAAAATTATTCACTTGACAGACTTTTTGCATTCAGCGTGGAAAAAAATCTGTAGGTTTAAGACTCAAAAACCTATTGTTGTTAAATTTTAATATTTTTTACTTCATTCAAATGCAAAATGAAAAACAGTACCACAGTTTTTACAGTAGAATCAACTTTTTTTTTACGATGTATTAGTGTAAGTGTAAAAACTATACCACAGCTTTGTTTTTATTTACGGTAAAATATTGGTGACTGAGCTTTTTCCGTAAAAATAATTTTTACAGTCCACAATTTGATGGATAACTTTCTATAAAATCATGAGTCAATATTTAATTATTTATTTTGATTTTAACAAAAAATGTTTTGTAATGTAATATTAGATCCTGTTTAAAAGATGTGATATTGATAGCAGAAAACACGTATATTTTCTGTCAAAATGGAAAGTTGACAACAATTAGTAAGAAAAGATGCATAATAATTTCTGATATTTGCAGGGCACATAAAATGATGTGGCGGGCCATATCTGGCCTCCGAGCCATGAGTTTCATACCTGTGGTCTAAATACGTTGTATATTTGTACCGGGATCTTAAAACACGGCCAATATACGTGCAGTGCCCTTCCGCTGTGGTCGCACTCACAAGACAATGATGAAAACTTTGCTTTTTTGATAGTTGATACAGAGTGACATTATGGTCCTTTTATCCTCATTTAAATGGCTAGATAGCTTTGTAGACATTTCTTCATCCATCCATCCATTTACTACCGCTTGTCCCGTCGGCGTCATTTCTTGTACAATAGAATAGTATAGAATAGAATAGAATGTACTTTATGGATCCCTGGGGGAAATTCAGCACCACAGTTAGGTCACAATAAACAATGATAATAATAAATAATATAATATATATATAATATATTATATATATATAATATATTATATATATATAATACAAAATATATGAATAATATAAATATATTCTACATATATTCTACATTTAAGTGCTGTCAAGAAGGAACATATGCATTATACAGTCTCATTGTATCATTGTATTATGTGAGGACAAGTACAGACCAAGAATTATGCACATTTACATTTACACCAATGGACAAATTAGATTCTCCAATTAATGTAGCACGCATGTTTATACTGTAGGACTCATACAGTAGAAGCATTCAACGAGAGCAATAAAACGCCACACAGAGGTGTCTGAACTGAGATCCAAACCCAGAAGCACCTGGTTATAGGGCAGCTATGCGGACCACTTGATCTACTGTGCTGGAAACATTTAGCTTTGTTGAAATGTTAAACATGAAGATTGTATGTGAGGAAACTATGGAACCAATTGTGTTGCATAAATAATAATGAATAAAAGAGCAACATTACCTGTAACCCCGGGCGGCAGCGGGACCTGCACTCTGATTGGCTGCAGGAATTGTATGCTGGGAATCTGTGAGAGGCAGAGGAGAGGGCTGACGCTCGCCTGTGGATCACCACAAAGCGTCTGTACCTCTGCTACGGACACTTGCAGCACCTACAAACAGAGAAACACCTCACGACCGTGTATACAACACTGACACATAATGTAAGTAATACACCACATTGTCTTGACCTGTAAAGTTATGGCACAGGTTTGACTGGTGGAGTCTGGGGGGAAGTAAAGCTTGACTCCAGGTTCAGCACTGGACACCAAAAGTGCTCCTGCTGGTGTAACTGAGCAGCTGTCTGTCACTGGGCGGGCCACAACAATAAACCAGGAAAATTGGCTCACAAAGCAGCAAGCCAGCTGCATTCACACAACCCATTTGGTTTAGACTATTGCCGATATTATTTGGATGTACATGCTTTTTTTTTTTACCCTAACTGGACGTCCATCTGACCGAATGCAGTGTCGCTTAATTCCTTTCTTGAGGACCGTGGTCAAAGTGCTCCATGATTTTCCATCGTACTTCCTCACAACCACCTCCCTGCCTTTTTTCCGGTGGTGTGGTACACACACTTCCACTGGCTGTTTAAAGGATTATGCAAATAATCACAACACATTTCCAGAAAGCTGGGTTTTTTTTTTTTCCAAATAAGATAAGTCCAGTCAATGCACAGTACCTTAAGGAACGTGACCCCATGAGGACGAAGTTCTAGTGGACGGCTGAGGAGGATATCATGTTCCTCGAGCAGCACCCACTTTCTTTGGGGTCCTCTCTCGACCCACTCCAGTGTTGTGGGTTTATGCACACAACCCGGGGGGAACAGCAGCACAGCCCCCCCTGGGAGAAAAACATGACATCCAGCAGACGTAACACTAAAACTGAATAGAAAAATTTGTGTTTTTTTACTTTTAGATGTTGAAAAACTCGTAAGAGAAACGAACAAAAACATTTCCATACAATACCTGCGCTGGTTGAAAAGAAGATTCCATTCGGGAATATTTGTTAAGTCTGGTGAGAAAACGGTTTCAAGTTTGAATATCTAAATGCACATAAATAAAGCATCCGCTGACAAAACAATAATTGCTTGAAGCCTGTTTGTGTGCTCACCAGGTCTGAGGGGGAGTGGGGGAGGTGTTGGCGGTCGGCCTAAAGGATTGTCACGAACATCAATTTTCAGCAGAGGCTTTTTTTCCAGGCAAGGTGGAATAAAGCGAAGGTCATTGCTGAAGGTGATAAGTTCCCTCAGGGAGTGGAGACAGCCTAGACATAAAGGACAGGTGTTTCCTTGAATTATTGTTTTCATTTTCCTCTAATAAACTACAGATACATTCTCTAACCTATGGTCTCCGGTAGCCGTTTCAGCTTGTTGTTGGACAGTACCAGTGTAACAAGCTCTCCCAAAGAACCAATTTCATTTGGCAGCTCCTCGAGGAGGTTATCCGAAACATCCAGCGACTGTAGTGCTTTCAGCTGGCCTAAACTCACAGGAAGAGAAACCAGCTTGTTCCCAATGAGAGAGAGGTAGGTGAGAGTAGATAGATGGCCGACATTAGAGGGCAGCTCCCGCAGGCGGTTGTAACTAAGGACTAGGGTGGACAGCACAGGTAAGCGGAGAAGACAAGATGGAAGGATGCAGAGCTGGTTAAAGGAGAGATCCACATGCACCAGAAGAGAGAGGGAAGAGAGGGATGTGGGTAGAGTGGTAAGGAGGCCTGGCAGAGGGGTCCCTTGTGAATCATACACAACGTGCCCTTAAAGTAAAGAGAAAATGATGATTAGATACAAAAATACTTAGAAACAAACCAGATGCTATTCCAAAATGAGATATGAGTCATATTAAGCGATGTTTCCATTGTGACTAGTGAGTGTTTTTTGAAATGTAAAAAAATACTTTTGAATTTAATCAAGAATATTTAACGGCCTACTAAAACCCATTACTACCGACCACGCAGTCTGATAGTTTATACATCAATGATGAAATATTAACATTGCAACACATGCCAATAGGGCCGGTTTAGTTTACTAAATTACAATTTTAAGTTTCCCGCGGAGTTTCTTGTTGAAAACGTCGCGGGATGATGACGCGTGCGCATGACGTCACGGACTGTAGAGGACATATTAGAGCAGCACCATTTGCGGCTAAAAGTAATCTCTTTTCATCGCGCAAATAAACAGTAGTCTGGACATCTGTGTTGCTGAATCTTTTGCAATTTGTTCAATTAATAATGGAGAAGTCAAAGTAGAAAGATGGAGGAGGGAAGCATTAGCCTTTAGCCACACAAACACGAGGTGTTTCCTTCTTTAAAATTCCCGGAGGTGAAGCTTTACTATGGTTTAGAGCGGTCAAGCGAACATGGATCCCGACCACTTGTCAACCGGCAGGTTTCTGTGGAAAAATTGTGGTAAAAATTCGCCTCTTACCGGAGATCAGCTGAGCTTGCACCGTCCATGCAGCTGCCATTGACTTCCCTCAAAGACTGGCATCACTAGCAACACAATAGAAAGATAAGGGATTTCCCAGAATTATCCTAGTAAATTTGTCTAAAAACATCTGAATTGGTCCCAATGCAATCGCCTTTTTTTTAACTTTTTTTTTTTTTTTTTTCTAGTCCTTCGCTATCAAGATCCTAAGCCATGAATGTTTCATCCTCGCTCAAATTAATGGGAAAATTGACGTTTTCTCGGTCCGAATAGCTCTTGCTGCTGGAGGCTCCCATTATGAGCAATGTGAGGATGTGAGGAGCCCTCACCCTTGTGACGTCATCGTCTGCAACTTCAGGTAAAGGCAAAGCTTTTTTATTACCGACCCAAAGTTGCGAACTTTATCGTGGATGTTCTCTACTAAATCCTTTCAGCAAAAATATGGCAATATCGCAAAATGATCAAGTATGACACATAGAATGGACCTGATATCCCCGTTTAAATAAGAAAATCTTATTTCAGTAGGCCTTTAATTTGTTGCTATCTACTTTTGTGTGGACATTGTTGATTGTCATATCATGTACGGAAAATATATTTACAAATATGCGTTTTATTTATACAAAATATGTATTTGTATATTTATTAAGATATACGTATGTATTATAATCATATTGATATATATATAAGTTGATGTGAGACAATTCTACTTCCATACATGAGTGGTAGAAAATGAGGTGATGTCAACAACAAACGTGTGCAGGAAGTACCTCGAATGGCGAGTGAGCGAAGATCTTTCAAATCTGGGAGGACATCAAGTGCGCCATCCAATGCAGTTTTATCCTCAGAGCCAAGTCTCAGGTAGTGAATTCCTCTCAGGTGCTCTGGAATGGAGGCCCATAGCCTTGGCAGTACAGATGCTCCGCTTCGGTAAACATCCAAGTTCAGCTTGGTATCAGTCAAAACAGCCAAGAGGTCCACGGTGGGAGGTAAGGGTGGTGTCAGACCCAAGACAGAAGAGGAAGAGGATGAGGTTGAAATACAAGTATGATAATGGGTGGAGACGTTTGAGGAGGAGAGGCTGGGTATAAAAGGATTGCAGGTGTTCATGAAGCTGCAGGAAGACAGAGAAAGATACTCCCTCCCATCACTGTTTGTCTCTTCTCCATTGGTTCTGTCTGATTCCACCTGTTCACTGTATAGTCCTTCCCAGTCCAGCCCGAAAATGTCAGGTTCCTCACATTCGGGTGTCACTCCATCATGTTCTTCCTCCAACCTGCCACGCCTCAAGTTCAGGTTGTTCACCTCTGCCCCATCTTCATCGTTGGCGTTATCTTCCTCGTCGCTGTTCTCCATAGAAAACGCACTTTAAAGTTTACGTTTCTCGACGGTGAACAAAGTGCGGCAACGTGGAGTTGTCCTATCTGTTTCATGGGTGTGTGTGCGGAACACGTCTAGACATGTTTATCGCCATTGAAAGCCATTATGTTATTAGATAGATCCCCATTGGTAGTACTCACCGAGTTAACACGAATGCGAGACATTTTTTAAACCTGAACTTCAGCACCACGATTCGGCTTAAAATGTGGGTTTTTGTTATATGAAATATTGTACATAGAAAGTAGCAATGACGTTAAACAATATCTTACAAAACTACAGGTTCACACTCAGCTTGGACTTCTCGCTTAAAAAAAAACTGACGTCTCGAACGTTGGCTCGTTTTGGATACCGCTCCCTGCCGGCGGGAAGAATGGAAACATGGACTGCTGTTAAATAGCAGCGCGCACCGCCCGTTTGGGCTTTTGTTGTGAATATAGCAAACGCACTTTTGCAAACGCCGCGAAAGTTTCAACTCATGGCGGGCAGCGAGTTTAGACACTGATATTGCACGGAGCAGAGATGGCCACGCCCCGCGCTCCCGGGAGCTCATTTGATTGGTCGCTGCAAAGTCTCTAGCTTGTGCCTTGAGCACTGAAGGAAACGCAACTCTACTTTTATTTATAGTTTAGTGGTTCTCAACCTTTTTTCAGTGATGTAGCCCCTGTGAACATTGTTTTAATTCAAGTACCCCCTAATCAGAGCAAAGCAATTTTGGTTGGAAAAAAAGAGATAAAGAAGTAAAATACAGCACTATGTCATCAGTTTCTGATTTATTAAATTGTATAACAGTGCAAAATATTGCTCATTTGTTGTGGTCTGTCTTGAACTATTTGGAAAAAAAAGTTATAAAAATAACTAAAAACTTGTTGAAAAATAAAGAAGTGATTCAATTGTAAGTAAAGATTTCTACACATAGAAGTAATCATCAACTTACAGTGCCCTCTTTGGGGATTGTAATAGAGATCCATCTGGATTCATGAACTTAATTCTAAACATTTCTTCTTAAAAAAATGAATCTTTAACATCAATATTTATGGAACATATTCACAAAAATCTGGCTGTCAACACTGAATATTGCATTGTTGTATTTTTTTCACAGTTTATGGACGTACATTCATATTTTGTTGAAGTATTAGTCAATAAATATATTTATAAAGTATTTTTCAATTGTTGATATATTTAGAATATTTTTTCAAAAATGTCATGTACCCCTTGGCCTACCTTCAAGTACCCCCAGGGGTACACGTACCACCATTTGAGAACCACTGTTATAGATTACTCCTCTCTGAGCTGCCACCTTATCGTGGTAAAGGAGTTTGCGTGTCCCAATGATCGTAGGAGCTATGTTGTCCGGTAGGGTCTCCCAAGGAAAACAGGTTCTAGGTGAGGGATCAGACAAAGAGCAGCTCGAAGACCTCAATGAAAAAGTAAAAGCATGGACCCAGATTTCCCTCGCCCCCCCTCTGGCACGATGGCGAGCGCCTGTTCCCATGGAGCCCGGCCGGGCACAGCCCGAAGAGGCAACGTGGGTCACCCCTTTAATGGGCTCACCACCCATAGCAGGGGCCATAGAGGTCAGGTGCAATGTGAGCTGGGCGGCAGGCGAAGGCAGGGCACTTGGCGGTCCGATCCTCGGCTACAGAAGCTAGCTCTTGGGACGTGGAACGTTACCTCACTGGGGGGGAAAAGAGCCTGAGCTAGTGCGCGAAGTGGAGAAGTTCCGGCTGGATATAGTCGGACTCACTTCGACGCACAGCAAGGGCTCTGGAACCACTTCTCTCGAGAGGGAATGTACCCTCTCGAGAGGGTACATTGCCGGCAGTGAGAGGCGACGGGCTGGGGTGGCAATTATTGTCTCCCCCCCGGCTCAAAGCCTGCACGTTGGAGTTCAACCCGGTGGATGAAAGGGTAGACTCCCTCCGCCTTCGGGTGGGGGGACGGGTCCTGACTGTTGTTTGTGCTTACGCACCAAACGGCAGTTCAGAGTACCCACCCTTTTTGGGAACACCCTAGGGAGTACTGGAAAGTTCTCCCCCGGGTGATTCCCTTGTCCTACTGGGGGACTTCAACGCTCACGTTGGCAACGACAGTGAAACCTGGAGAGGCGTGATTGGGAAGAATGGCTGCCCGGATCTGAACCAGAGAGGTGTTTTGTTATTGGACTTTTGTGCTCCTCACAGTTTGTCAATAACAAACACCATGTTCAAACATAAGGGTGTACATATGTGCACTTGGCACCAGGACACCCTAGGCCGCAGTTCCATGATCGACTTTGTAGTTGTGTCATCGGATTTGCGGCCTTATGTTTTGGACACTCGGGTGAAGAGAGGGGCGGAGCTTTCTACCGATCACCACCTGGTGGTGAGTTGGCTGCGATGGTGGGGGAGGATGCCGGACAGACCTGGGAGGCCCAAACGCATTGTGAGGGTCTGCTGGGAACGTCTGGCAGAGTCTCCTGTCAGACAAAGTTTCAATTCCCACCTCCGGAAAAACTTTGAACATGTCACGAGGGAGGTGCTGGACATTGAGTCCGATTGGACCATGTTCCGCACCTCTATTGTCGAGGCGGCAGATCGGAGCTGTGGCCGCAAGGTAGTTGGTGCCTGTCGGGGCGGAAATCCTAAATCCCCTTGGTGGACACCAGCGGTGAGGGATGCCGTCACGCTGAAGAAGGAGTCCTATCGCGTCCTTTTGGCTCATAGGACTCCGGAGGCAGTGGACAGTTACCGACAGGCCAAGCGGTGTGCAGCTTCAACGGTCGCGGAGGCAAAAACTCGGACATGGGAGGAGTTCGGGGAAGCCATGGAAAACGACTTCCGGACGGCTTCGAAGCGATTCTGGACCACCGTCCGCCGCCTCAGGAAGGGGAAGCAGTGCACTATCAACACCGTGTATGGTGCGGATGGTGTTCTGCTGACCTCAACTGCGGATGTTGTGGATAGGTGGAAGGAATACTTC
This sequence comes from Nerophis ophidion, assembly GCF_033978795.1. Classification (NCBI taxonomy): domain Eukaryota; kingdom Metazoa; phylum Chordata; class Actinopteri; order Syngnathiformes; family Syngnathidae; genus Nerophis; species Nerophis ophidion. The sequence continues at coordinate 27,319,915 of NC_084622.1, forward strand.
GAAGACCTCCTCAATCCCACCAACAAGTCTTCCTATGAGGAAGCAGTGCCTGGGGAATCTGTGGTGGACTCTCCTATTTCTGGGGCTGAGGTCGCTGAGGTAGTTAGAAAACTCCTCGGTGGCAAGGCCCCAAGGGTGGATGAGGTCCGCCCGGAGTTCCTTAAGGCTCTGGATGCTGTGGGGCTGTCTTGGTTGACAAGACTCTGCAGCATCGCGTGGACATCGGGGGCGGTACCTCTGAATTGGCAGACCGAGGTGGTGGTTCCTCTCTTTAAGAAGGGGGACCGGAGGGTGTGATCCAACTATCGTGGATCCCACTCCTCAGCCTTCCCGGTAAGGTTATATTCAGGTGTACTGGAGAGGAGGCTATGCCGGATAGTCGAACCTCGGATTCAGGAGGAGCAGTGTGGTTTTCGTCCTGGTCGTGGAACTGTGGACCAGCTCTATACTCTCGGCAGGGTTCTTGAGGGTGCATGGGAGTTTGCCCAACTAGTTTACATGTGCTTTGTGGACTTGGAGAAGGCATTCGACCGTGTCCCTCGGGAAGTCCTGTGGGGAGTGCTCAGAGAGTATGGGGTATCGGACTGTCTTATTGTGGTGGTCCGCTCCCTGTACGATCAGTGCCAGAGCTTGGCCCGCATTGCCGGCAGTAAGTCAAACACATTTCCAGTGAGGGTTGGACTCCGCCAAGGCTGTCCTTTGTCACCGATTCTGTTCATAACTTTTATGGACCGAATTTCTAGGCACAGTCAAGGCGTTGAGGGTTCCAGTTGGGTGACTGCAGGATTAGGTCTCTGCTTTTTGCAGATGATGTGGTCCTGATGGCTTCAGCTGACCGGGATCTTCAGCTCTCACTGGATCAGTTCGCAGCCGAGTGTGAAGCGACCGGAATGAGAATCAGCACCTCCAAGTTCGAGTCCATGGTTCTCGCCCGGAAAAGGGTGGAATGCCATCTCCGGGTTGGGGAGGAGACCATGCCCCAAGTGGAGGAGTTTAAGTACCTAGGAGTCTTGTTCACGAGTGAGGGAAGAGTGGATCATGAGATCCACAGGCGGATCGGTGCGGCGTCTTCAGTAATGCGGACGTTGTACCGATCCGTTGTGGTGAAGAAGGAGCTTTGCCTTCCGGCTCAGCTCCTTTTTCACCACAACGGATCGGTACGGTCGATCTACGTTCCCATCCTCACCTATGGTCATGAGCTTTGGGTCATGACCGAAAGGATAAGATCACGGGTACAAGTGGCCGAAATGAGTTTCCTCCGCCGTGTGGCGGGGCTCTCCCTTAGAGATAGGGTGAGAAGCTCTGCCATCCGGGAGGAGCTCAAAGTAAAGCCGCTGCTCCTTCACATCGAGAGGAGCCAGATGAGGTGGTTCGGGCATCTGGTTAGGATGCCACCCGAACGCCTCCCTAGGGAGGTGTTTAGGGCACCTCCAACCGGTAGGAGGCCAAGGGGAAGACCCAGGACACGTTGCGAAGACTATGTCTCCCGGCTGGCCTGGGAACGCCTCGGGATCCCCCGGGAAGAGCTAAAAGAAGTGGCTGGGGAAAGGGGAGTCTGGGTTTCCCTCCTTAGGCTGTTGCCCCCGCGACCCGACCTCGGATAAGCGGAAGAAGATGGATGGATGGATGGATGTTATAGATTACCTGCATAACTTGCAAAAACATGCAAAATGGCCGAAATCTGTTTTTTGTTTCTTTCTATTTATTGTAATTTATTTTGTGTGCGCACTCACTGTTTGATTGAAACTTCTTTTATTAGATTAATTGATAGAAACTGTTATTAGTAGATTGCACAGTACAGTACATATTCTGTACAATTGACCACTAAATGTTAACACCCGAATAAGTTTTTCAACTGGTTTCAGTCGGGGTCCACGTTAATCAATTAATGGATATCACATTATCAAGGACAGCTCCCACCCTGGCTCCGACCTGTTTGACCTGCTGCCCTCAGGAAGGCACTAAAGGATCATCAGGTCTAAGACAAACAGACCCAAGAACAGTTTTTTCCCGAAAGCCATAACCACGGGGAATTCTCATAGGCACTGATTTTATAGTTTAGCACCTCTTTGTGTGCAATTTTTACTTTCCACCCACAATCTAAATGCTTCTGTATTCAAATTGTATCTGTATTCCCCCCACCACATCCCACCTCCCCGGATTGTAATTAATCACATTAAAATAATCAAATCTATATACGTATTTTTATGCTTTCTGAGCTCACTATGTTCACTGCTTGCTGTACATATCCTACGAAGTCTGACCTACACTGTTTCAATGTCCATTTCTCAGATGATAGAATTATTGATGACTGAAGTGCTGATATCAACCAAACCTATCTCATCCGCCCCAACCCCATCCACATCTCACCCCCCGTATTGTAAATATTGTAAATAATTCAATGTAAATGCTTGGATGATGATTAATTTGTGTGATGACTGTATTATGCTGTTGGCCCGATCGTAGCTGAGATAGGCACCGGCACCCCCCGCGACCCCAAAGGGAATAAGCGGTAGAAAATGGATGGATGGATGTATTATGCTTATAGTATATATTTTTACCATGAATTGATTAACGTGGAGCCCGACTTAAACATGTTAAAAAACTTATTCGGGTGTTACCATTTAGTGCTCAATTGTACGGAATATGTACTGTACTGTGCAATATACTAATCAAAGTCTCAATCAATCAATCAATCAATCAATGTACATAGTATAATATTTATTCCTGTAAACAACGCATTGTGAAAGTTCGTTCTCAGGACTGGACTGTGCACCTTACCTCCTGTTGCACTATTTTTCATTCTTTTCTTCCTATGTTTTTCATATTTGTAGACTGTCGCACTGATACTGGAGTTGCTTTTATTCTCATTGTGTGATTGTATTTAGACTCAGGGGCCACATTTAGAGAAAACAATGTGTTTGGGGGCCGGTATATCTATTTTTATGAACACTAATACAAAACCTCACAATAAAGTCTGATTGAATGCTAAAAACGTTATGACAGACCGCCTTAAAAAACATAATGGAATTTTACATTTTTCTATTAAGGATAAAATGCTGAATATTGACAAAATATGAGCGTCACACCCCGTTTCGATCGACACATTTTATTATCAAGTGAAATGCAACAAAAGTGCAACAAACAGTGAAATAGGAACGCGAAGGGTACAAAATAAACCCACCTACGATCTGATATATCTGATACATCACTAAGCTTTGGAACTTTTTTGTGAAAATCTCCCTCCGCGTCTGTGGAAATGCTCCCCACCCACTCTGCTTGGTGCCCCGTCTGAGCTGCTGTGACTTACATTACCATAGTAACTAATTAGATGACCATAGTAACTGGTATATATCATCCATAAGCGCAGATTCCAAACATTGAAATACTTTGTATAGTTCAAGACTTACGGTCGGTAGAAAACATCACTGCACATCATAATGGCAGCTGCACTTTCCATCTTAAAGGCCTACTGAATTGAGATTTTCTTATTCAAACGGGAATAGCAGGTCCATTCTATGTGTCATACTTGATCATTTTGCGATATTGCCATATTTTTGCTGTAAGGATTTAGTAGAGAACATCGACGATAAAGTTCGCAACTTTTGGTCGCTAATAGAAAAGCCCTGCCTTTACTGGAAGTATGAGCTCGTGACATCACGAGTCGCAGGGCTCCACACATATTCACGTTGTTTATAATGGGAGCCACCAGCAGTAAGAGCAATTCGGACCGAGAATGCGGCAATTTCCCCGTTAATTTGAGCGAGGATGAAAGATTTGTGAATTAGGATATTGATAGTGAAGGACTAGAAAGAAAAAAAAGCGACGGCTCTGGGCGGCAGCAGAGTGAGCGTTTCAGATGTAAATAGACACATTTACTAGGATAATTCTGGATGATCTCTTATCTGCTTATTGTTTTAATAGTGTTTTAGTGAGATTTTAAAGATTGTAAAGGCATACCTCGAGGTCGGATGGCTGCGGTGAACACGCAGTGTCTCAGAGAGAAGCCGAGGAGCCAAGCTCACAGCTGCCTTTTTGACATGCCAGCTGCTGCAGGATGACGAATAATCCATTGATGTCCACGGTAAGACATATATCACAATTTCCCCATCCAAAAACATGCTGGTTGATGTAGAGAAAACATGTTCGCTTGACCGCTCTGCTTCACAACAAACAGAGAAACACCGGTTGTGTCTCGGTGCTAAAGACAGCTGCAATCCACCGCTTTCCACCAACAGCATTGTTCTTTATAGTCTCCATCATTAAATGAACAAATTACAAAAGATTCAGCAACAGAGATGTCCAAAATACTGTGTAATTATGCGATCAAAGCAGACGACTTTTAGCTGTGTGTGGTGCAGCGCTAATATTTCCTTACAATCTGGGACGTCACGCGTGCGCGTCATCATTCTGCAAAGTTTTCAACAAGAAACGCGCGGGAAATTTAAAATTGCAATTTAGTATACTAAAACGGCCGTATTGGCATGTGTTGCAATGTTAATATTTCATCATTGATGTATAAACTATCAGACTGCATGGTCGGTAGTAGTGGGTTTCAGTAGGCCTTTAAAGATCTAAAAAAATTATTTGGGTATGTCCGGTGGGCCGTGTTGAAAAGCTCAACGGGCCGCATGTGGCCCCCGGGCCTTAATTTGCCTAGACCTGGTCTATAGTCACAATAAAAAGGCATTCTATTCTATTCGGCGACCGATGGGGGCAAAAGAGACGCACTGCGTGAGAAATCAGCGAGAGCAGCCAGAAGAAGAAGAAAGGACTGTGCATCGACCAATCAAATGAGGTCAGGGGAGCGCGGGGCGTGGTCATCCCTGCTCTCAGCTCGGCTTTCTAAACTCATGGCGGGGAGCCATGTGGTTGGGACTTGTGGCTGCTTCCATCCCTCAATAGGTTGCGCTGTTTACTGCCTCCAATTGACATATTTGTTATGGTTTGTGCAAAATATGAAACGTGTACTGTTAATATGTTTTTATATTTAAACGTAAGGGTTTGGTATGATAGGCTTCTCCCTACTACTTTTCGGGCTTGTTTAATTTATAAGCGTAACCGTATCATATAATATTGAATGAGTGACATACATTTATTTCGGTCATATAATCAACCATTTTATGTTACCAGAGTAACAGTACAGATTAGACATATTTAATAATCATACGCATTTACACACAAAAAGAAAAGAAAAAAAAAAAGACCAAAAAAAGGAATTGAAGCCAAAGCTTATATTTGCCCATTCTATACACTCACTGAAAATGAGATTGCCTGGAACATCGACGTTGAAAAAAAATGGAGGAAAATAGTTGTTACTGTATTTTGTATTTTTTTAATTATTTCACCTCTCAAGGTTTTCTTAAACCTTAACAAAGAAATACATGTCTTCAGCTCATCACTGAGCTTGTTCCACCATTTAACTCCTAAAACTGAAATACATTTGTATTTTCTATTCGTTCTTACTTTACGCTCGACATCCATTGCTTTCCTCCTCTCCAAGGTTCTCATAGTCATCATTGTCACCGACGTCCCACTGGGTCATTATTGTCACCGATGTCCCACTGGGTGTGAGTTTTCCTTGCCCTTATGTGGGCCTACCGAGGATGTCGTAGTGGTTTGTGCAGCCCTTTGAGACACTAGTGATTTAGGGCTATATAAGTAAACATTGATTGATTGATTGATTGAACTATTTAAAATATCAATATCCCCCGTAAACTATAGTTTTCTCCTCTTAATTTAAATAACCTAAGAATACAAGCTGGAAAGCTGTTGTTCTTTACTCTAAACATATTTTCCATTTTTAAAAACACAATATCTGAAAAATATAACACATTACAACTTAGAAATAATGGATTTCTATGTTCATAGTAGCACGCCTTGTGTATTATTCCATCAATCCATCTATTTCCTACCGCGTATTCCCTTCGGGATCGCAGGGGGCACTGGAGCCTATCTCAGCTACAATCGAGCGGAAGGCGGCGTACACCTTGGACAAGTCGCCACCTCATTGCAGGGCCAACACAGACAGACAACATTCACACTCATATTCACACACTATTCCTTAATGTAATTTTATTACATTAGGTACTAGGCCTAGGGGACGGTGTGGCGAAGTTGGGAGAGTGGCCGTGCCAGCAATCTGAGGGTTACTGGTTCAATCCCCACCTTCTACCATCCTAGTAACATCCGTTGTGTCCTTGAGCTTCACTTGTCCACTTCACCCTTGCTCCTGATGGGTCCTGGTTAGCACCGTGCATGGCAGCTCCCGCCATCAGTGTGTGAATGTGAATGTGGAAATAGTGTCAAAAGGCTTCGAGTTCCTTAACAAAAGGTAGAAAAGTGCTATACAAGTACAACCCATTTATCATTACCATTTACTTTGCCAAGGGCCACCTGGGGTAACAGTAGTAAAGGGGTTAACCTCCTAGTGCCCCAAGACCCCATAGAGGAGCCTCCATTGCCGGATGCACTTTAACGTCATGGTCTCCGCACTGCTGCTTGGATTAATAGCCGCTGTTTATGAGATTGCCTGGAACATCAACGTTAAAAAAAAAAAAAAATGGATGAAAATAATTGTTACTGTATTTTGTATTTTTTTTCATTTGACCTTTCAAGGTTTTCTTAAACCTTAACAAAGAACTACGTCTCTTCAGCTCATCACTGAGCATGTTCCACTATTTAACTCCTATAACTGAAATACATTTGTATTTTATATTCGTTCTTACTTTAACTATTTCAAAAATCCATATCCCTGTTAACTATAGTTTTCTCCTCTTAATTTAAATAACCTAAGAATACAAGCTGGAAGGCTGTTGTTCTTTACTCTAAACATATTTTCCATTGTTTTTAAAAACACAATATCTGAAAAAATTAACACATTAGAACTTAGAAATAATGGATTTGTAATAACACAAGGCGTGCTACTATTATTCCATCAATCCATCCATTTCTACCGCTTATTCCCTTCGGGGTGGCGGGGGGCACTGGAGCTTATCTCAGCTACAATCGAGCGGAAGGCGGCGTACACCTTGGACAAATCGCCACCTCATCGCAGGGCCAACACAGATAGACAGACAACATTCACACTCATATTCACACACTATAAAAATTACATTAAGGAATTCCTTAATGTAATTTTATTTTTCATAGTCAAAATTTACTATGACAGTTACAGTTTTGGTGTATGCTGTACAATGACAAATACACATGTCTATTATGTTGTGCAATTCTTTTGAATGAGTGTGCATTAGTTACAACAAAAAGCCACATTTGCTTACTTATATATAATTAGTATTATTTTTGTAACATATGTATGTTGATTTTACAAACAGGCATTGTACACTCACCAGTTGGTGATAGCTTCTTATTTGCAGATACTTCAACTGTACCAGGTTCGTCTTAAAGGTCTACTGAAACCCACTACTACCCACCACGCAGTCTGATAGTTTATATATCAATGATGAAATATTAACATTGCAACACATGCCAATACGGCCGTTTTAGTTTACTAAATTACAAATTTAAATTTCCCGGGAGTTTCGTCTTCGAAACGTCGTGTAATAATGACGTGTATGTAAGACGTCACGTTTTTTTAGGAAGTATGAGCGCTGCACACACACACAGCTAAATGTCGTCTGCTTTAACGGCATAATTATACCGTTTTTTTGGGCATCTGTGTTGCTGAATCTTTTGCAATTTGTTCAATTAATATTGGAGAAGTCAAAGTAGCAAGATGGAGTTGGGAAGCTTTAGCCTTTAGCCACACAAACACACGGTGATTCCTTGTTTAAAATTCCTGGAGGTGAAACTTTCCTATGGATCAGAGCGCGGTCAAACAAACATGGATCCTACCGAATGTCAACCAGCAGGTTTCGGTGAGAAAATTGTGGTTAAAAAGTCAGTTCTTACCGTCCATAGCTGCCGTCGACTCTCCTGAGACACTGCGCGTCAAGACACCCATGGAGACACCCTTCAGACTATCAGGTAATATTAAACTCACTAAAACACTAGCAACACAATAGAAAGATAAGGGATTTTCCAGAATTAACCTAGTAAATGTGTCTCAAAACATCGGAAACCGTCCCAATGCAATCGCGTTTTTTTTTTGTAACTTTTTTTTTTTTCCCCTAGTCCATCGCTTTTAATATCCTCAAACACGAATCTTTCATCCTCGCTCAAATTAATGGGGAAATTGTCGTTTTTTCGGTCCGAATAGCACTTTTTGTTGGAGACTCCCATTAAACACAATGTGAATACGTGAGGAGCCATCAAACATGTGACGTCATCGTCTGCGACTTCCGGTAGAGGCAAGGGATTTCTCTTAGCACTGAAAGTTGCGAACTTTATCGTAGATGTTCTCTACTAAATCCTTTCAGCAAAAATATGGCAATGTCGCAAAATGATCAAGTATGACACATAGAATGGACCTGCTATCCCCGTTTAAATAAGAAAATCTAATTTCAGTAGGCCTTTAACCTAATCATATTGTAAATGACATCAACATAATCAAAAAATACATCCACAAACCTTTGACTCTCTGTCTTTTAGTTACTCAATGTTTCATTCAAATTAAATTTCAATGTGGGCAACATTGAAACAAATGTACGTCCGTTTCTTTGAAAAATCCATGATACAACGATTATATAATAATTACAATATCAGTAATCAGATAAACAATATCAGTGGTGAGGTTAGTCTGTTATCAGACTGACTCATCACTGGAGAAGTAAAAGGGAGTTTTAGATATTTGAGCACATTTACATAGACAATGTCTTAAAACATATTGTAATACAGGATGAGATCAAATCAATTGCTACTATGTGAATCTGATGGTGTTGTCCTTTTAGGCCCTTCTTATCTTGCCTTGATTGTCAACAATCAATAAGCACTTGCAGACACACTTTTTTTTTCTGTTTTTTTGTTGCTATACCCTGAACATGTTGCACAACAGAATATGCTCCTGGGGGAGTCATGTTCCTACTTGGATCACTGCACAACAACATTAAAACAGGAACATTCCACACAAAAACACTTCGGTGTAAATGTGTTTTATAACAGGCTTCCCCGAGACTTTGTGACCACTCCACTTGCCAGGTGACGACATTTGTACATCGTGTTGACGTTTTTTTTTTTTACATCGCAGCGTGAGAGTGTTGCCATGACAACCAATAACCTGAACTTTAGATTAGTGTACAAAAGTTCATCGTATTCGATTTGTTTAAAACAAGCAAGTGTGTGTACTCAAAATACACGCGTTTCTCCAAAATTCACAAATTATATAAAGACATAAACTACTTCTAAATAGAGTAGGGACAACATAGTTGTTAAATAATAGCATTGCACGTGACATTTGTTAGTAGTTCACTGGAGTTCCAGCATTGCGACATGTGATTGGTCAGTTTTCCAACTATGTCCGTTTTCATTGGTCGATATGCTTTGCGACGTCGCTCATTATTGGACTCGCTGGTGACTTCCTTGTAAGCCCGCCCCCTTTGTGAATAAAAACGTAACGAATGTTCGTCAACACAAGATAGTTTCTGGGGTGAACTTTAGTGCCTGCTACGTTTCGCCGAGGCAAATCCTCAGTTTAGTTAAATTCAGTGTTCTGTTTCAGAACTATGTTAGTTTAGCGGTGTAATGTGGGACAAAGGTCGGGCTAGTCAGAACGCTCTACGGCTATTGACTGCTAATTTACACACAGCATGTAAACAGCCGCTATTAATCCAAGCAGCGGCGCGGAGACCTTGAAAGCAAATTGTTGTGTTATTATTTTTTTTTCTTCAGCCAAGTAAACCAGGAAGAGAACATCGTGTTCTAACTGGACCGACGACCTTCGACCCTCCCGTCAACGCGCGGCATGTTCCCGTTAGACTCGCCATGGAACATCTCGTTCGCAGGTTGCGGCTTCCTGGGCATCTACCATGTCGGCGTCGCCAGCTGTCTGCTGGAGCAGGCTCCTTTCCTGGTGCACAACGCCAAGCACATCTACGGAGCTTCCGCTGGAGCCCTCACCGCCACCGCTCTGGTCTCCGGCGTGTGTCTTGGTACGTCACTTTAATCACAAGTAGACTACTGGAGGGAGAACGTACTTAGTGGGGATCCCTGCTCTGCAAAACATAACATTAATCCACGCTAAACGCACAAGAACGGAGATAGAAACGTATCTGTTGTTTTGTATTGTTGGAGGCTTTGTTTTTCTTAACCAGGGGCTCTACAAAGTCCACCAAAAAACAGATTTTCTGGAACATACTTTGCCCCAGACTCTGTTTACTGTTTCACTCTCGGAAATACAAAAAAATAATTTATTTGAGAGCCCTGAGTAGTCCTTGGTTTGATCCTACAGGGATCTGTAGGTTTTAGACTCGGTATAGGGGTTAGTGCAGGGGTCACCAACCTTTTTGAAACCAATAACTACTTCTTGGGTACTGATTAATGTGAAGGGCTACCAGTTTGATACACACTTAAATAAATGGCCAGGAATAGCCAATTTTCTCAATTTACCTTTAACTCTATGTTGTTTTTAATAATTAATGATATTTATCTTTGTGGAAACACTGATCATCTCAAAGGCCTACTGAAATGAGATTTTCTTATTTAAACGGGGATAGCAGGTCCATTCTATGTGTCATACTTGATCATTTCGCGATATTGCCATATTTCGGCGTGGCGCAGTGGGAGAGTGGCCGTGCGCAACCCGAGGGGCCCGGGTTCAAATCCCACTTAGTACCAACCTCGTCACGTCCGTTGTGTCCTGAGCAAGACACTTCACCCTTGCTCCTGATGGGTGCTGGTTGGCGCCTTGCATGGCAGCTCCCTCCATCAGTGTGTGAATGTGTGTGTGAATGGGTAAATGTGGAAGTAGTGTCAAAGCGCTTGAAGGTAGAAAAGCGCTATACAAGTACAACCCAGTACAACCCATTTTTGCTGAAAGGATTTAGTAGAGAACATCCACGATAAAGTTCGCAACTGTCGGTGTTAGGAGAAATGCCCTGCTTCTACCGGAAGTCGCAGACGATGACGTCACACGTGTGGGAGCTCCTCACATATTCACATTGTTTTTAATGGGAGCCTCCAACAAAAAGTGATATTCGGACCGAGAAAACAACAATTTCCCCATTAATTTGAGCGAGGATTAAAGATTCGTGTTTGAGGATATTGATAGAGGCAGACTAGAAAAAAAATAAGAAAATTAAAAACGAGTTAAAAAAAATAAAACGCGATTGCATTGGGACTGATTCCGATGTTTTTAAACACATCTACTAGGATAATTCTGGGAAATCCCTTATCTTTCTATTGTTTTGCTAGTGTTTTAGTGAGTTAAATATTACCTGATAGTCGGAAGGGTGCCTACATGGATGTGTTGACGCGCAATGTCTCAGGGGAGTCGACGGCAGCTTTATGGACGGCACAAGCTCAGCTTTTGTCCATTAAGAACTGACTTTTTAACCACAATTTTCTCACCGAAACCTGCTGGTTGACATTCGGTTGGGATCCATGTCTGCTTGACCGTGCTCTGATCCATAGGAAAGTTTCAGCTCCGGGAATTCTAAACAAGGAATCACCGTGTGTTTGTGTGGCTAAAGGCTAAAGCTTCCCAACTCCATCTTTCTTCTGTGACTCCTCCAATATTAATTGAACAAATTGCAAAAGATTCAGCAACACAGATGTCCAAAATACTGTGTAATTATGCCGTTAAAGCTGACGACATTTAGCTGTGTGTGTGCGTAGCGCTCATACTTCCTAAAAACGCGTGACATCTTGCGTACACGTCATCATTACGCGACGTTTTCAAGACGAAACTCCCGGGAAATTTAAAATTGTAATTTAGTAAACTAAAAAAGCCGTTGTGGCATGTGTTGCAATGTTAATATTTCATCATTGATATATAAACTATTAGACTGCATGGTGGGTAGTCGTGGGTTTCAGTAGGCCTTTAATGATTTCTCCCAAAAAATATAAACTATCAAACATAGTTAATCTTCAATTTTGACTCTTTAAAATTCAAAATTCTACCGAAAAAAAGAAGAGAAAAACTAGCTAATTCGAATCTTTTTGAAAAAATTAAAAACATTATTTATGGAACATCATTAGTAATTTTTCCTGATTAAGATTAATTTTAGAATTTTGATCACATGTTTTAAATAGGTTAAAATCCAATCTGCACTTTATATATATAACAAATTGGACCAATCTATATTTCTAACAAAGACAAATCATTATTTCTTCCAGATTTTCCAGAACAAAAATTTAAAAATACATTCAAAAGACTTTGAAATAAGATTAAAATTTGATTCTACAGATTTTCTAGATTTGCCAGAATATTTTTTTTTAATTTTAATCATAATAAGTTTGTAGAAGTATTTCACAAATATTCTTTGTCAAAAAAACAGAAGTTAAAATGAAGAATTAAATTAAAATGTATTTATTATTCTTTAAAATAAAAAAAGGAAAGATGAGGAAGCATTTATAAGGTAAAAAGGTGTTTAAAAATCCTAAAATCATTTTTAAGGTTGTATGTTTTCTCTAAAATTGTCTTTCTGAAAGTTATGAGAAGTAAAGTAAAAAAATAAATGAATTTATTTAAACAAGTGAAGACCAAGTCTTTAAAATATTTTCTTGGATTTTCAAATTGTATTTGATTTTTTTGTCTCTTAGAATTAAAAATGTCGAGCAAAGCGAGACCAGCTTGCTAGTAAATAAATACAATTTAAAAAATAGAGACAGTTCACTGGTAAGTGCTGCTATTCGAGCTATTTTTAGAACAGGCCAGCGGGCTACTCATCTGGTCCTTACGGGCTACTTGGTGCCCGCGGGCACCGCATTGGTCACCCCTGGGTTAGTGCATATGCCTCACAATACGAAGGTCCTGATTAGTCCAGAGTTCAATCCTGAGCTCGGGATCTTTCTGTGTGGAGTTTGTATGTTCTCCCCGTGACTGCGTGGGTTCCCTCCGGGTACTCCGGCTTCCTCCCACCTCCAAAAACATGCACCTAGGGATAGGTTGATTGGCAACACTAAATTGGCCCTAGTGTGTGAATGTGAGTGTGAATGTTGTTTGTCTATCTGTGTTGGCCCTGCGATGAGGTGGCTACTTGTCCAGGGTGTCATCGGCGGTCACTCGAACGAGTACGACAATCCTCCTGGTAGGGGTGTATCCCTTTAAAGTTAAAGTTAAAGTACCAATGATTGTCACTCACATACTAGATGTGGCGAAATTATTCTCTGCATTTGTCCCATCACCCTTGATCACCCCCTGGGAGGTGAGGGGAGCAGTGGGCAGCAGAGGTGCCGCGCCCAGGAATCATTTATGGTGATTTAACCCCCAATTCCAACCCTTAATGCTGAGTGCCAAGCAGGGAGGTAACGGGTCCCATTTTTATAGTCTTTGGTATGACTCAGCTGGGATTTGAACTCACGACCTATTTATGGAGGATGCCTGTGTGTGACTTAGTTTAACGTGGGCAGACTGGTGCACAGGCAGTCACCACACGATCCTTGACAGAATCGGGTCAGGGCTCAGTGGCATGGAGTCCAAGACGACTGGGGACCCTATTCTGCTACAGCCTTCTTCCGCCTTCGCAGCCATTGTGGTAGTTCTTAAAATCTACCATCTTCCGCCTGCTCCGCCGGTGAGGTCTTCACCGTATCCCTGGCTAAGGGGCAGTCAGGTACTAGGCCTAGGGGATGGCGTGGCGAAGTTGGGAAAGGGCCGTGCCAGCAATCTGAGGGTTACTGGTTCAATTCCCACCTTCTACCATCGTAGTAACGTCTGTTGTGTCCTTGAGCTTCACTTGTCAACTTCACCCTTGCTCCTGATGGGTCCTGGTTAGCGCCGTGCATGGCAGCTCCCGCCATCAGTGTGTGAATGTGTGTGTGTGAATGGGTGAATGTGGAAATAGTGTCAAAAGGCTTCGAGTTCCTTAACAAAAGGTAGAAAAGCGCTATACAAGTACAACCCATTTATCATTACCATTTACCATTTACTTTGCCAAGGGCCACCTGGGGTAACAGTAGTAAAGGGGTTAACCTCCTAGTGCCCCAAGACCCCATTGAGGAGCCTCCATTGCCGGATGCACTTTAACGTCATGCCCAGGACACATATTGTCCAAGGTGTACCCCGCCTTCCGCCCGAATGCAGCTGAGATAGGCTCCAGCAACCCCCGCGATCCCAAAAAGGACATCCATCCATCCATTTTTCTACTGCTTATTCCCTTTTGGGGTCGCGGGGGGATCTGGCACCTATATCAGCTACAATCGGGCGGAAGGCGGCGTACACCCTGGACAAGTCGCCACCTCATCGCAGCCCAAAAAGGACAAGCAGTAGATGGATTCCCCAAACTCTGTTTACTGTCTCACTCTAGGAAATACAATGAATTAATTTCTTAAGACAGTGAAGTGTATTAACTAACTCATATTAAGTTCTACCGCCCGAATGCACCTGAGAAAGGCTCGAGCACCCCCCGCAATCCCAAAAGGGAAAGGCGGTTGGAAATGGATGGATATTATGTTCTACATATGGTGAATGCTCATAATCGTCTTGGAGAAAGCAATGGGTAAATGTGGAAGTAGTGTCAAAGCGCTTTGAGTACCTTGAAGGTAGAAAAGCGCTATACAAGTACAAGTACAACAACAACAAACCTACAAGTTTGAGTACACGGTGGTATTTCAGTTCGAGCACATTAGATAAGGGCCCTTTAGTTTGGTATTCCCAGGTGAATCGGATCAATTTTCGCTGGAAGGAGGCCCCATTTGGGACTTCGGGAATGCAAAAGTGATAGCCATATCTTTGAGAGGAGACTACCTGTCGAGTTCAAACACCAACCTTTAAATTTAAAGGGATTGATTGAGAAGTTTATTGACATCTTAAAGAATTGAATCCATGTAATGCTTTAAAAAGACGAATGGATGGCACCAAAAGCCAAAAGGCTTGTTTCCATTGTGGTCTATTAAATATCCATCACATTTGATACATTTGATAATAAAAGATGTATAACTTGTAACATGTATATAAAAATATGTTAAAAAAATGGATACATTATGTACATGTACACAGTATACAAACATGTCAGGTGATTTGATAAACAAAAAATGAGGTGGGGGGACTACTGTATGTACACTATGTACATGATTATGTACATAAGTTATGACTTAAAGGAGTTGTTTTCCAGACACTAACACACAAACATCTCCTTTCATGGTCAGGTGTTGCTGTTTAGACGTAGCGCACACCCAAAAAGGGAATATATAAACTGATGGTTTGGCTTCTCCAAGGAAGGAATCCTCCATTTTTGACTAAGGCCCCGTTTACTCTAAGCTGGATAAGGTTATGAAGGGTAAATCACACTTCACATTATCCATGTCCACACATAACTGCCGCCGTTTAAGACACCCTCCGTCCGCTGGCGCAACGCAACCTAATACGCATGTGCAGAAAATGCGCACGTCATAGTCACCTCATTTTTGGGCGCAAGTTCTTAAATTTTACTTATCTGAACAATATCCAGTGTTGTGGTATTTCAATGAACTGGAATCCAGTGTGCCGTGAGGCCCTATCATAGTGAATCACACCTGAGCCATCATAAATTAATCAAATCTTTATTAGACACGTAAACAATGTGATAAATAACATTGTACATCAATCAAACTAAGGATCTAGATATCTGGTCAGGACACTCCTCACTCGTTTGCCTCACCTTCATTGTCCATTCGTTTTTGGTGACTTTATATTCTCTGGACTTTGACGTTGAATCCGTGACATACATGGCGGACAATAACTGATACAGGCGGCCAGGTAATACAAAGCACACACTACCTTTTTCATCACATCCACAGGAGCCCGCATTCTTGTTGTCACTCCTTAAAATCACAGCTGACCTGGACATTTGAAAGTTCTCTTGCCATCTGAGAAATGTTGTACCCGAAATAGCTGCAATCGCTTTCTTTTAAGTTATTCATGTGTGATTTCCACAAGCGTCTGTACAGACTGAAGGAGAAACACGGGCATGTCTGGATGACTCGTCTCCATATTTCCTGTGGTTAGCTCCGAGTTACGAAACCGCTTTATTATGAAGCTTGTTGTGGCGTGTTCTTTCTGACGTCACTTCTTGTGTGGAGCGCGGTCTTTCTGGCGGCACTTCCCCTCAGAACTCAGTTTGTACAAACCCCGTTTCCATATGAGTTGGGAAATTGTGTTAGATGTAAATATAAACGGAATACAATGATTTGCAAATCCTTTTCAACCCGTATTCAATTGAATGCACTACAAAGACAAGATATTTGATGTTCAAACTCATAAACTTTATTTTTTTTGCAAATAATAATTAACTTAGAATTTCATGGCTGCAACACGTGCCAAAGTAGTTGGGAAAGGACATGGTCACCACTGTGTTACATCTCCTTTTCTTTTAACAACACTCAATAAACGTTTGGGAACTGAGGAAACTAATTATTGAAGCTTTGAAAGTAGAATTATTTCCCATTCTTGTTTTAAGTAAAACGTCAGTCGTCCAACAGTCCGGGGTCTCCGCTGTCGTATTTTACGCTTCATAATGCGCCACTCATTTTCGATGGGAGACAGGTCTGGACTGCAGGCGGGCCAGGAAAGTACCCGCACTCTTTTTTTACTAAGCCATGCTGTTGTAACACTTGTCTTGCTGAAATAAGCAGAGGCGTCCATGATAACGTTGCATGGATGACAACATATGTTGCTCAAAAACCTGTATGGACCATTCAGCATCAATGGTGCCTTCACCGATGTGTAAAATGACGCTCGTTTATATAATAAAGAAACTTTTGGTTCAGCAAAGCATTTCCGACGTTGCTTTTGATCCAACTCAGCAGCTGCGTCGGCCCTCGACCCAGGAGGGGATGGCAAGACCAGAAATACACAAACTTTTTTTCTCTCTTTTTTTCACAATCTCAATGCGAGACAGGAACAACAAACATTTTTTAACATGTATTCAAGTTAGGTTAAAGTTAAAGTACCACTGATAGTCACACACACACTAGGTGTGGTGAAAGTAACCTCTGCATTTGACCCATTGACTTCTTCCACCCCCCTTGGAGGTGAGGGGAGCATTGAGCCACGCTCAGGGAATAATTTTGGTGATTTAACCCCCAATTACAGTAAGGTCATTGTAAGCAAAATAGTAAATACACAGGAACTTACTTGCAAATAATTATTTTCAAAGTTACATTTACTGGGAATATCTGTACTCCTCTCTGAGCTGCAACCTTATCGTGGTAGAGGAGTTTGTGTGTCCCAATGATCCTAGGAGCTATGTTGTCCGGGGACATAAAGCCCCCTGGTAGGGTCTCCCAAGGCAAACAGGTTCTAGGTGAGGGATCAGACAAAGAGCAGCTCGAAGACCTTTATGAAGAAGAAAAAGCATGGACCCAGATTTCCCTCGCCCGGACGCGGGTCACCGGGGCCCCCCTCTGGAGGCAGGCCCGGAGGTGGGGCACGATGGCGAGCGCCTGGTGGCCGGGCCTGTTCCTATGGGGCCCGGCCGGGCACAGCCCGAAGAAGCAACGTGGGTCACCCCTCCAATGGGCTCACCACCCATAGCAGGGGCCATAGAGGTCGGGTGCAATGTGAGCTGGGCGGCAGCCAAAGGCAGGGCACTTGGCGGTCCGATCCTCGGCTACAGAAGATAGCTCTTGGGACGTGGAACGTCACGTCACTGGGGGGAAAGAGCCTGAGCTAGTGCGCAAAGTCGAGAAATTCCGGCTGGATATAGTCAGACTAACTTCGACGCACAGCAAGGGCTCTGGAACCACTTCTCTCGAGAGGGTTTGGACCCTCTTCCACTCTGGCGTTGCCGGCAGTGAGAGGCGACGGGCTGGGGTGGCAATTCTTGTTCCCCCCCGGCTCAAAGCCTGTACGTTGGAGTTCAACCTGGTGGACGAAAGGGTAGCCTCCCTACGCCTTCGGGTGGGGGGGACGGGTCCTGACTGTTGTTTGTACTTACGCACCAAACAGCAGTTCAGAGTACCCACCCTTTTTGGGAGCACTCGAGGGAGTACTGGAAAGTGCTCCCCCGGGTGATTCCCTTGTCCTACTGGGAGACTTCAACGCTCACGTTGGCAACGACAGTGAAACCTGGAGAGGCGTGATTGGGAAGAATGGCCGCCCGGATCTGAACCCGAGTGGTGTTTTGTTATTGGACTTTTGTGCTCCTCACAGTTTGTCCATAACAAACACCATGTTCAAACATAAGGGTGCCCATATGTGCACTTGGCACCAGGACACCCTAGGCCGCAGTTCCATGATCGACTTTGTAGTTGTGTCATCGGATTTGCGGCCTTATGTTTTGGACACTCGGGTGAAGAGAGGGGCGGAGCTTTCTACCGATCACCACCTGGTGGTGAGTTGGCTGCGATGGTGGGGGAGGATGCCGGACAGACCTGGGAGGCCCAAACGCATTGTGAGGGTCTGCTGGGAACGTCTGGCAGAGTCTCCTGTCAGACAAAGTTTCAATTCCCACCTCCGGAAGAACTTTGAACATGTCACGAGGGAGGTGCTGGACATTGAGTCCGAGTGGACCATGTTCCGCACTTCTATTGTCGAGGCGGCAGATCGGAGCTGTGGCCGCAAGGTAGTTGGTGCCTGTCGGGGCGGCAATCCTAAAACCCCTTGGTGGACACCAGCGGTGAGGGATGCCGTCACGCTGAAGAAGGAGTCCTATCGCGTCCTTTTGGCTCATAGGACTCCGGAGGCAGTGGACAGTTACCGACAGGCCAAGCGGTGTGCAGCTTCAGCGGTCGCGGAGGCAAAAACTCGGACATGGGAGGAGTTCGGGGAAGCCATGGAAAACGACTTCCGGATGGCTTCGAAGCGATTCTGGACCACCGTCCGCCGCCTCAGGAAGGGGAAGCAGTGCACTAACAACACCGTGTATGGTGCGGATGGTGTTCTGCGGACCTCAACTGCGGATGTTGTGGATAGGTGGAAGGAATACTTCGAAGACCTCCTCAATCCCACCAACACGTCTTCCTATGAGGAAGCAGTGCCTGGGGAATCTGTGGTGGACTCTCCTATTTCTGGGGCTGAGGTCGCTGAGGTAGTTAAAAAGCTCCTCGGGGGAAAGGCCACAAGGGTGGATAAGGTCCGCCCGGAGTTCCTTAAGGCTCTGGATGCTGTGGGGCTGTCTTGGTTGACAAGTCTTTGCAGCATCGCGTGGACATCGGGGGCGGTACCTCTGGATTGGCAGACCGGGGTGGTGGTTCCTCTCTTTAAGAAGGGGGACCGGACGGTGTGTTCCAACTATCGTGGGATCACACTCCTCAGCCTTCCCGGTAAGGTTTATTCAGGTGTACTGGAGAAGAGGCTACGCCGGATAGTCGAACCTCGGATTCAGGAGGAACAGTGTGGTTTTCGTCCTGGTCGTGGAACTGTGGACCAGCTCTATACTCTCGGCAGGGTTCTTGAGGGTGTATGGGAGTTTGCCCAACCAGTCTACATGTGCTTTGTGGACTTGGAGAAGGCATTCGACCGTGTCCCTCGGGAAGTCCTGTGGGGAGTACTCAGAGAGTATGGGGTATCGGACTGTCCTATTGTGGCGGTCCGCTCCCTGTACGATCAGTGCCAGAGCTTGGTCCGCATTGCCGGCAGTAAGTCGAACACATTTCCAGTGAGGGTTGGACTCCGCCAAGGCTTTCCTTTGTCACTGATTCTGTTCATAACTTTTATGGACAGAATTTTTAGGCGCAGTCAAGGCGTTGAGGAGTTCCGGTTTGGTAACCGCAGGATTAGATCTCTGCTTTTTGCAGATGATGTGGTCCTGATGGCTTCATCTGACCGGGATCTTCAGCTCTCGCTGGATCGGTTCGCAGCCGAGTGTGAAGCGGCCGGAATGAGAATCAGCACCTCCAAGTCCGAGTCCATGGTTCTCGCCCGGAAAAGGGTGGAATGCCATCTCCGGGCCAGGGAGGAGACCCTGCCCCAAGTGGAGGAGTTCAAGTACCTAGGAGTCTTGTTCACGAGTGAGAGAAGAATGGATTGTGAAATCGACAGGCGGATCGGTGCGGCGTCTTCAGTAATGCGGACGTTGTACCGATCCGTTGTGGTGAAGAACGAGCTGAGCCGGAAGGCAAAACTCTCAATTTACCGGTCGATCTACGCTCCCATCCTCACCTATGGTCATGAGCTTTGGGTCATGACCGAAAGGATAAGATCACGGGTACAAGCGGCCGAAATGAGTTTCCTCCGCCGTGTGACGGGGCTCTCCCTTAGAAATAGGGTGAGAAGCTCTGCCATCCGGGAGGAACTCAAAGTAAAGCCGCTGCTCCTTCACATCGAGAGGAGCCAGATGAGGTGGTTCGGGGATCTGGTCAGGATGCCACCCGAACGCCTCCCTAAGGAGGTGTTTAGGGCACGTCCAACCGGTAGGAGGCCACGGGGAAGACCCAGGACACGTTGGGAAGACTATGTCTCCCGGCTGGCCTGGGAACACCTCGGGATCCCCCGGGAAGAGCTAGACGAAGTGGCTGGGGAGAGGGAAGTCTGGGTTTCCCTGCTTAGGCTGTTGCCCCCGCGACCCGATCTCGGATAAGCGGAAGATGATGGATGGATGGATGGAATATCTGTACAGCAAGTTACTTTAACGACAGAGCTGTAATTTTACGGTTAATTACCATAAAGTTACAACTGTTTGCTGTAATTACACAATTGTAATTTTATAGTTAATTACTCCTTTGGTTTAACAACATACTGCCACTTACAGTAGAAGAGTGTGCAATGCACTCTATTAAGAGACAAATCGGTTTTCATTTTAAAAATAACAGTTATTTGCTGTGAAATATAAGGATATCCTAATTTTTACAGTTATTTTTTGTATTGTTGCAGTAAATTTGGATTATAGTAGTTTACTGCGGAAAAAAATACTGTTGAATGCTGTGGAGTCCTGGTTATATTTTATAGTGTAACTTCTTTCCTTTGCACAGAGTCCATTGTAACGAGCGCTACTTCCTTCAGCAACAGCATAGAGCGCACTTTCCGTGTTTGCTCAGACTTTCTAACAGCCTTGGAGTGTTATTATGTAGCACCAGTGCTAAACGTTTCATGGAGAAAATAATAACATTATCAAACAGTCACTTACAACTTTGCCTCTTACTGAAATTTTTACTTATTGGATGGTTGTATCTTTTAGCACAACACCTGCGTACTCCTTCAACTGGTAAATTCAAAAGAGTCCTTAGATAAACAATACTGAGCACAAGTGAGCATCTTTCTGAGTATTCCTGGCGATGTTGTCTCGTCTAAGTTATGTTTTTTGTAAAATATTTGTAGAGGGATTTACAAGCAGAATAGATGACTCCCCATTTCCTGCATTGTTAGCCACAGTTTTTAGCAGTTTTTTCAACTACCTACAAGGCACAGACAAGGAAATATGTGGGATCACAATGTAATTGTGGATGATGGGAAAAACTAAAAAGTGAAATTTTCCTTTAAGCTGCTGTTTCTCCTCTGAAGTTTTCTCTGGACTTGAACTTTGCAAGGGAAAGTACCTTTTTTTTTTAAGTGATATTTAACTGGAAATTCTTGTAACACCTAAAACTCAGTGTGAGGTTACATGATAAGACATGCTGAATGAATACTCGACAATGTGTGTGGCCCTGCGGGTGCATGGACATTGTCACAGTGGAACCTTTTGAGGTCAAACACAATCTATTTCAAGATGCTTCTTGACCTACAAATTAATCGGATTTAGAATATTTTTGCTCAAAGAAAATAGTAGTAATTATAGTCAAATTCTCCATACCGTTAAACTGTTAACTGTACATACACTGATACAAACTGTACAGTAAAACTTGGAAATAATTAGGTACCTATAATATAAACTGTAGGAAACTTTCCTCATTGTGTTGTATTTTCTTAACTGTCATACAAGTGTAAAAAAAGGATAACCAGTGTTGATAACAAAAGTTATGTTAGATAAAACATGCAATCGCTTAACTTTCATAGATACTGATGAATATTGATAGAAGGAGGAGTATGGCATGTTTCTGGGAGACATGTCCTTTTACACAAAGTCTAAAGGCTGTGTCCATGACGTCTATCGCGAGCTATCAGTCTAACACGGAGGATGTGTCAGTGCCAGTATTTCTTGTCAAGGTTATAAAAACGATTTCTTCATGTGCTTTTGGAAAGAGAGGAAGACTTTTTCTTCCACCAAAATGTAAATTCAAAGTTGTGGAACTTATCAGCAACTCCCGTAAATCCTGTCTGAGTCCAATCAATGCAAGTTATCAGAATAAGATAATACACCAACTTATATTATTTTCTTTATGTAATAAGGGAATCTTTATGTATTAA
Source organism: Nerophis ophidion (assembly GCF_033978795.1). Taxonomy (NCBI): domain Eukaryota; kingdom Metazoa; phylum Chordata; class Actinopteri; order Syngnathiformes; family Syngnathidae; genus Nerophis; species Nerophis ophidion. Next base: position 27,342,233 of record NC_084622.1, read on the forward strand.
AGACCTACTGAAATGAGATTTTCTTATTCAAACGGGGATAGCAGGTCCATTCTATGTGTCATACTTGATCATTTCGCGATATTGCCATATTTTTGCTGAAAGGATTTAGTAGAGAACATCGACAATAAAGTTTGCAACTTTTGGTCGCTAATAAAAAAGCCTTGCCTGTACCGGAAATAGCAGACGATGTGCCAAGACGTTACGGGTTGTAGGACTCCTCACATTGTTTACAATCATAGCCACCAGCAGCAAGAGCGATTCGGACGAGAAAGCGACAGTTTCCCCGTGATTTGGGCGAGGATGAAAGATTCGCAGATGAAGAAAGTTAGAGTGAAGCACTAGGGAAAAAAAAAAGGCGACGGCAGTGGGAGCGATTCAGATGTTACTAGACACATTTACTAGGATAATTCTGGAAAATCCCTTATCTGCTTATTGTGTTACTAGTTTTTTAGTGAGATTATAAAGTCATACCTGAAAGTCGGAGGGGCTGTGGTGACTGACAGTGTCTCTGATGGAAGCCATGGAGGAGCCAAGAAAGTCGAGGCTGCCTCTTTGACAGCTGCTGCAGGAGGACGCAAGCTCCGCTCATGTCTCCAGTAAGAGCCGACTTATTACCACAATTTTCTCACCGAAACCTGCCGGTTGACATGTGGTAGAGAAACATGTTCGCTTGACCGCTATGTTCCATATTAAAGTTTCACAACAAACAAAGAAACACCGGCTATGTTTTGGTTGCTAAAGGCAGCTGCAATCCACCGCTTTCCACCAACAGCATTCTTCTTTATAGTCCCCATTATTAATTGAACAAATTGTAAAAGATTCAGCAACACAGATGTCCAAAATACTGTATAATTATGCAATTAAAGCAGACGACTTTTAGCCGTGAGTGGTGCTGGGATAAAATGTCCGCTCCAACCAATAACGTCACAAGCACGCGTCAACATAAGCGTCATCATTCCGCGACGTTTTCAACAGGACACATCGCGGGAAATTTAAAATTGCAATTCAGTAAACTAAACCGGCCGTATTGGCATGTGTTGCAATGTTAAGTTTTTATCATTGATATATAAACTATCAGACTGCGTGGTCAGTAGTAGTGGGTTTCAGTAGGACTTTCAACATGCTTGTATTTTTATTAAACACAAAAGATTGGACACACCTTGTCCTCATTCATTGTGTTTTTCCTTAATTTTCATGACTATTTACATTGTGGTTTGTCTCTAATGGCATCATAATGATGAATGAACACGTGGAGTTATGTATTTAACTAAAAAAGGTGAAATAACTGAAAACATGTTTTTATATTCTAGTTTCTTCAAAATAGCCACCCTTTGCTCTGACTACTGCTTTGCACACTCTTGGCATTCTCTCAATGAGCTTCAAGAGGTAGTCACCTGAAATGGTTGTCACTTCACAGGTGTGAGGTGTATATATATATATATATATATATATATATATATATATATATATATATATATATATATATATATATATATATATATATATATATATATATATATATATATTTGTGTGTGCGTGCGTGCGTGCATATAAAACTCCTCTGAAGAGCAGGGAAACGTGTACCTTTAGGGATGGAATAGCCTCAATGTGTTTCTTCCTATGAGGTAGTTCTTTTCGACTTGGTCATTTGATAAGTAGATCACCTGCTGGTAAAGTGTGGGTACCCTTGTTGTAAAGCAATAAACAGTTTTACATACAATGTTTGCTACTTTTCATACATAAATTACAGGAGAGGCTGGTGCCAGTATCATCGAGGTTGCCAAAGAAGCAAGAAAGCGATTCCTTGGACCCATGCACCCTTCCTTCAACCTGGTGAAGATCGTACGCTTCATGTTGCGGCGCACACTGCCTGTGGACTCTCACCATCTCGCCAACGGGAGGCTGGGAATCTCTCTGACCAGAGTAACGGATGGAGAAAATGTCTTGGTGTCTCACTTTAACAACAAGGAGGAGATTGTACAGGTGAGTCTATCAATAAAGATCCTTTACACTTATGATGTTATAAAGACCATTTTGTTCCCTAGGCATGTGTTTGCAGTGCCTACATTCCAGTGTATTGTGGCCTTATTCCTCCCACACTGCAAGGAGTGGTGAGTCTACAGAACATTTGATTAGTACTGTGTTTCCTGTCATTTTTGTTGTTGTTCATTTTGAGCTGTTCCACAAAGCCCTTTTATGCTCAGGAAAGTTGCTGTTGTGAGTAATATATGTGCTGTAGTTTCTCCTTAATGGGCAAAGTTGAAATTCTACTTTTATAAATGGGTTGTACTTGTATAGCGCTTTTCTACCTTCAAGGTACTCAAAGCGCTTTGACACTACTTCCACATTTACCCATTCACACACACATTCACACACTGATGGAGGGAGCTGCCATGCAAGGCGCCAACCAGCACCCATCAGGAGCAAGGGTGAAGTGTCTTGCTCAGGACACAACGGACGTGACGAAGTTGGTTCTAGGTGGGATTTGAACCAGTGACCCTCGGGTTGCGCACGGCCACTCTCCCAATGCGCCACGCCGTCCCTTTTCTCAGGACATGTCTTTTTGAGAGGTTTTCTGTGAAATGTCATGAAGCAATAGCAGCCTTCCGCACTCCTCCCTCTGTGGCCTTTGTGATGGATTTCCGAGCGCTTGCGCGTGCTTGTGTGTACACAGAGCTTGTGACCAACATTTTAGAGTGGCAATGCCAGATGGGAGCATGTTGGCTCAGACTTACGGGTTGTTCTGTACTCGCCTACTGTACCTGTTGTGTCTCATTTCAGAAGGCTGATGTCACTGTGATTCTATCAGCTGACCCAATGGGCCTTAAATAACCTTTTTAATGAAAACATTATCGAAAAGAAATGCAGTAAACCAACTCGAAATCACTTTTTATTAAGTAACTGCCTAATTGTGGTGCACCTTACTGAAAAACATTTGTTGCAGAAGATTGCTGACAAAAATAGCCCCTCATATGACCTTTAACCTCCTCTACCTCAGCCTTTTTAGAGTTGATGTATTTAAAAATCAATAGATAGCTGAACAAGCGGGACAACTTTTGCCTGAATAAGATCTAAGAAGGAACACCTGACCTCGATTGATCTGACTGTATCTAAGGCTTGTGTTGAAAATAATCTGGAAGACATGCTACCTACCATATATGCATCAATGTGGTTCAGATCGCAGGGCAGCCAGCTAGAAACTAGAGTGCCAGCTTCTGCCATCGTAGTCACAGCTGTTGTGTCCTTTGGCAAGACACTTCACCCTCCTTAAAATGTAGCTAATGGGTTTTCACAATGTAAAGCGCTTTGAGTCTCTAGAGAAAAAGCGCTATGTAATTATAATTAATTTCACATACATCAGTGTTGGCGCTACAAATTCCCAGGGACCCCTTCAAGTCATAAAAATGTGATTCCAAAGTACATTTTTGGGGTCCCACTTTTTTGTAACCGTTTTGAAAACAAATGATACATGTATGCATTATCCTGTTATATCTCACATTATATATTATGTTTTGGAAAAAACGTTGTCATAAATGTTACTTAATTAATAAAAAAATAAATAAAACAAATTTTTAGCCATAGGTAAATGCATTCAGTTATAAACATTCATTCACTTTCTTCTTTCCTTCATGGATCTAAACTTTACCACTGCCGTTATTATTTTCTATATTTTTATTTAATAAGTTGTAGGTGTATTTATTTCAGTGTAAAAGTGTAAAAAGTATTTTGCTTCGGTTATGAAATGATGATAATCGTGTGCCAGGGCATACATGCATATGATAAATTTAATTGATTATTCTCACCTGTATGTAGATCATTAGTCGTTTAAAAAACGCCACATCTACACTTTCATGGCAAATAATGCCAACAAACTTAGATTTTTGCAATTTATTTTCAATGTCATTTGATAGAGTGGCACTCAATGCCTCTAGTATTTCATCTCTGGCTTTATGATGGCCTTAAGAAAGATGGATGTGTGGTGAGTGACATGTGTAAGTGAGTGGGCAAGTTAGGAGAGGGATGGCTAGCATGTTCAGTGTTAATAGCATGGTGGATTTCCGGTTGGCTTAGTGAAAAACATAAATAGAGAGTTGTAACAAATCGACGGCCTCATCCTTCCGACCAAAGAGCGGAACTGCAAGGACCCAATGCCGGGTAAAATGGAAAGTGTTACCCCCGACAATATATCGGCCCTGGAGGGAACGTCTCACCTGCGCTCCTTGACCACGGTCTATAGTGATGTTTTGGTTAAGGCAGCCGTGCTTTCCCACCTAATAGCGCCTGAATTTTGACAGACATGTGATTTTCATTCCCCAAAATGTGTGTACCAAATGTTGTGGTGATACGTTGAAACACCCGAAAGTTACAATGGGTGTTTTCTAGAGCACATACAACAACAATTTATGGGCTTAAACTTTGAGGTTTAATAATAGTGCTATTATGTTAAGTATTGGTCAGAAATATATAAGCACAGGCAACATGGTGGTGTTTCAGGGTTCTGTGAAATGTCCATATATTTAGTCCAGTGATTACCATATTTGGTCCTAAGGTACAACCTGTAACTCCCTTTTTCCATTCAGCGGTACGTCGACGGAGGTATCTCTGACAACTTGCCGCACTACGAACTGAAAAACACCATCACCGTGTCACCGTTCTCTGGAGAGAGCGACATCTGCCCGCGAGACACTTCCACCAATATACACGAGCTCCGCTTCACCAACACCAGCATCCAGTTCACTCTCACCAACCTTTACAGAATTTCCCGGGCACTTTTTCCACCAGATCCAATGGTATGTCTCCTTCCCTCCTCAATGTATACACATTCCATGGGCTGATTGATTGACTTGCATGAACTCCAGTGAACTTAATGAATGATTTTTCTTGTGTCTAGGTTATGAAAGCCATGTGTAAACAAGGATACAATGACGCTCTGCACTTCCTAAAGAAGAATGGTAAGAGCCAACACATTGGGCCTGATCTACTAAAGGTTTGCGTGTACTAAAGCGCATGCAAACTTGATAGCACACACAAAGCTGATCCACTAAACGTGGTGGACATCTGTTAAGTAAGCAGATTAAGGAGCGCAATCCATTTAGCATCCCTATCTTCATGAATATGCAGTATACAAACGTATATTTTGATTATCAGAACGCCCCATAAAAATAGGATGAGAACATTCTAATACAACATACAATGTGCAATGTGGTTAATCAACACTGATTACTGTCTTGCGAGCACTATTTAGAATTTTATTTAGCATGTCTGAAAATGGATGGATGGATGTCTGAAAAGTATGTGCAAACTGTGAGTTACGCACGCACACTGCTGTGAGAACATATTTGAGCTGTCAGAAATAAAGTTATTAGACACATTCAGCAATATTATTTTATAATATGCTAAGGGGCTGATTAAAACAAATTCAATTGATGCATTTTAGTGTGTCTTGGCATTTTATTTTAATATATTTATTGTAATATATCTCCTATGTAAAAAAAAAAAACATGTTTCATCGTGCATTTGTTGTATTTGGATCATTCAGGTGCAAAAATGTGCTTTGTTGATGTGATCTACTGCCTCGCACACAGAAAGCACCGCCAGTGTGTTAAAATGTTTTCATAGTCTATATTGCAATTCAGAAAATGTGTGACAGATTATAGATGTGTGCTGGTGGTTAAACACTTCGCACACAGGTGGGCGCACCCATTTATAATTTTATAACTGCTGGATAATTTAACTGATCAAAAAACATTCAATTGACGCGTTTTGGTGTCCTATAGTGTTTTTTTAAGGGTTGTTAATTTTTTTACAGATGATATATTATTATAATATCTCCAATATGAAAACACTTGTTGGAGGGTGCATTTTTTTGCATCTTGAGTGCAGTAAGTGCATACTCTCTCTCATAAGTATACCTTCAGCACACAAAAAAAATCTATCAATGTTTATTTATATAGCCATAAATCACAAATGTCTCAAAGGGCTGCACGAACCACAACGACATCCTCGGTAGAGCCCACATAAGGGCAAGGAAAAACTAACACCAATGGGACGTTGGTGACAGTGACAATGATGACTATAAGAAACCTTGGAGAGGACCGCATATGTGGGCAGTCCCCAGGGGACTGAAAGCAATGGATGTCGAGCGGGTCTAACATGATATTGTGAAAGTCAAATCCATAGTGGATCTAACATAACCGTGAGTGTCCAGTCTAAAGTGGATCCAAAATAGTAGCGAGAGTCCCGTCTAAAGTGGAGCCAGCAGGAAACCATCCCAAGCGGAGGCGGATCAGCAGCGCAGAGATGTCCCCAGCCGATACACAGGCGAGGGGTCCATCCTGGGTCCCGACTTTGGACAGCCAGTACTTCATCCATGGCCACCGGACCGGACCCCCTCCACAAGGCAGAAGGGGACAGAGGAGAAAAAGAAAAGAATCGGCAGATCAACTGGTCTAAAAAGGGGGTCTATTTAAAGGCTAGAGTGTACAAATGAGTTTTAAGATGAGACTTAAATACTTCTACTGAGGTAGCATCTCGAACATTCCAGAGTACTGGAGCCCAAATTGAAAACGCTCTATAGCCCGCAGACTTTTTTTGGGCTCTTGGAATCACTCATAAGCTGGAGTCCTTTGAACGCAGATTTCTTGCTGGGACATATGGTACAATACAATACAAAAAAATGTAGATGCACTGCACGACTGCTTTGAAAATGCCCAGAAAAAGTGGTACATGTCTCCGACTTAGTTGAAGACGTACCAAAACGCCACCGGTAGTAGCAGAATAACATTAATATGCAGTAAAGGTTAGAGTGTCTGCCATGAGAACGATAGGTTGAGGTTCAAACCCCGGCCGAGTCATAACAAAGACTATAAAAATGGGACCCATTCTTTCCCTGCATGGCACACAGCATCAAGGGATTGGAATTGGGGGTTAAATTACCAAAACTTATTCCCGGGCGCGACCACTGCTCATTTGTACATTAACTTTAACTTCAAATGATCGAGTGTCTTCGTGCTGAAAGACACATAACTTCATTTCAACAAGGTGGTTTGCAAGATTTAATAATGTTCAATGATAGTGGATCGCAAGCAACACACCCACTAATAGTACAAGCTATTTTATAGATTGCACATGCTGTTTAGCGCCTGGTATTCTCTGATCTTAGTAGATGTGGCCCATTATGTTTATTCGTCATGGCTACTCGACAGCTTGTCATTGTGTTATACATTGTGTGCTGAGGTCAAGATAGTTCAATCATAAATCTTACCACGACGACGTAGCGATAAAACACTCGTTTTGTTTTTATTTTTCAGGATTACTCAATTTCCAGGGCCCCCACATAGACAGAGTTCTGCACGCTAACAGGGAAGAGTACGAGGATCAAATTGATTGTGCTCATGGTGATGCCAGAGGTGTTGGAGAAGAGGAAAAGCTAAATATGGAGGAGGTCGGAGGCGCAATGACCGTTCATCCCTCGATAGAGGAGCAGATCATTGTTCACCTTCCACCTACACTGCACAAAGGTATGTAAGCATTATACACTTTATTAATAATGTAATGTATGACCCTTCAAATTAGTTAGAAGCAGCAATATCGCATTTATTGTTGAGATATATACAGCATATTTGACAGTTGAAGGGACTGTTTGCAATGTTTACATAGCTGAATAGAGGGCACTAACTTTCTAAAGTGTTGTAACCATAATGTCCCACCCTCTTACATCTTTGAACACGTAAATTACACTCCATGTAAGATTTGGCTGAGATTAGCTACTAACATTGACTATCTATGAATATATAGCCTATCGTTTCAAACAACATGACTGCAAACTATTAGGTGCTTCTCGGAATGTTTTTGTGTATATGTTCTTGCGCTCTGTGCGCATGACTGTGTACGAGACAGCGGTGAGTGACAGCTTGACGGCAGACTAATTCCTCGGGCTGTCAAGTGATTGTTTTTAAATCAGACTAATCCAACTCTAGAAATGTGATTAATCATGATTAATAAATACATACCACAGTATTTGGATAAAAATGCAATTTTGTAGTCAGAATGTCACACAAGAATGTTTTATTAAATGTTTTTCTTAACTGCAAGTCATTGATTTGCTCAAAACTTGGTAACAGAAAGTACACCAGTATATGATTCCCAGGCGCAGCCACCGCTGCTGCCCACTGCTCCCCTCACCTCCCAGGGTGTGATCAAGGGTGATGGGTTGAATGCAGAGAATAATTTTGCCACACCTAGTGTGTGTGTGTGACACTCATTTGTACTTCAACTTAACTTAACATTTGGAAAGTCTTTGCAATAATTTTGCAAACAAGGTTCAGTTATTAATCGCTAATATAGTAAACGCACTCATAAACAACTTAACGTCATGTGCACCATCTGTGTTTACTCCTTTTTTTTTTTTTAGTTCAACCAGTTGTTTAACCAAACAAGCTTGTTTACCTCCTCAGATTACAGTCTTGATCTCTTATTTTGGTACAATACAACCCCAGCTTGTTGTGATTACTTACAGATGTCCCATGATCTCAAGGAAGCAAAATAAATTCACTTTTAGCCAGTAGTTGCAACTTAAAGGCCTACTGAAACCCACTACTACCGACCACGCAGCCTGATAGTTTATATATTAATGATGAAATCTTAACATTGCAACACATGCCAATACGGGTTAGTTTACTAAATTGCAATTTTAAATTTTGCGCCGAAAAATCCTGCTGAAACATCTTAGTATGATGACGCGTGCGCGTGACGTCACTGATTGTAGAGGACATTTTCTTCTAGTATCGTTCCCAGCTATTAAGTCGTCTGTTTTCATCGCAAAATTCCACAGTATTCTGAACATCTGTGTTGCTGAATCTTTTGCAATTTGTTCAATGAACAATGGAGACATCAAAGAAAAAAGCTGTAGGTGGGAAGTGGTGTATTGCGGCCGGCTGTAGCAACACAAACACAGCCGGTGTTTCATTGTTTACATTCCCGAAAGATGACGGTGAAGGTTTACTATGGAACAGAGCGGTCAAGCGAACACGGTCCAATACCACATGTCAACCGGTAGGTTTCGGTGAGAAAATGGTGGTAATAAGTCGGCTCTTACCGTAGACATGAGCGGAGAGCTTGCGTCGTTCCTCCTGCGCCTGTCAAAGAGGCAGTGCGGTGCGGCAGCTTCGGACTCTCTTGCCTCCTCCCACCGGCCGCCCCCGACCGTCGGATGCTTCCACCGTGGATGAGGGGAAAAAAATTAAAAATCTCAGCCCGCCCCCACCGGCCGCCTTCGCCTCGTCGAGAAACGTGGCTTCCCTTGGGGACACTGGCAGTCACCACACCCCTCCGGCTTTTTTTTTTCCACTGCTGTGCCAAATTTCGTTGACAAAAGGGCCAGGTTTACGCCACTTTCTTGCCGCACACTATTGCTATTAGATTGGACCACACACACAAAGTACAGCATATTATGCAGCGATCATTTCGAAAGATCGTGTATCGACCCGTCGACTGGTGCTGAAGAAAGGTGTGGGGCCGACCTTCAGGTTGTACAGGTACGACCATATAATCTCACTAAAACACTAGTAACACAATAAGCAGAGAGGGGTTTTCCAGAATTATCCTAGTAAATTTGTCTAATAACATCTTAATCGCTCCCACTGCCCTCTAGTTTTTTTTTTGTTTTGTTTTTTTTTCTAGTCCTTCACTCTCACTTTCCTCATCCACAAATCTTTCATCCTCGCTCAAAATAATGGGGAAATTGTCGCTTTCTCTATCCGAACCGCTCTCGCTGCTGGTGGCCATGATTGTAAACAATGTGAGTAGCTCCACAACCCTTGACGTCACGCGCATATCGTCTGCTACTTCTGGGTACAGGCAAGACTTTTTTATTAGCGACCAAAAGTTGCAAACTTTATCGTCGATGTTCTGTACTAAATCCTTTCAGCAAAAATATGGCAATATCGTGAAATGATCAAGTATGACACATAGAATGTACCTGCTATCCCCGTTTGAATAAGAACATCTCATTTCAGTAGGCCTATAATTAATGCCCTTGTTTGTGTGGTACAGTTGGTTCATCCTTGCTGTAATCGTCCCTCTCCATGGTATTGTACGACAGATCAGCTGTGGTGATATGAATGACATCTTCTTGCAGGACATGGTCTTCACAGATGTTCAGTAGTTTACATGGGGTAGATGTCAGTTTAGCAAAGACATATGTTCAACTTAACTGTGCTACTTTTGTTGACAACATTGACGTAGGTGAACTACCATTTCAATGTAGCTTGCATTCATGCTTTCGCCGTTATCCTCGAATTAGGGTTGGGCGATATATATCGATATACTCGATATATCGCGGGTTTGTCTCTCTGCGATATAGAAAATGACTATTTCGTGATATTCAAGTATACGTTCTCACGCAGTTGCTTTTAGCTGCAGGCATTACACTGCAGGTGTTTATCACTCTTTCCTGCCTCTCCTTCTCACAGACAAGCGCACCTTCTTACATACGTCACATACTGCCGCGTCATACGCCCTCGCATGAGAGGTAGCAGCATGGGTAACATTAGTTGTGATGCTAGCAGAGCCGTGCGAGTGGTAATACGAGAGAGAGAAGGTGCGAATCTGGTAACAAACAAAGTAAGAATTAATTACTAAGAAAAAGAGCATGGGATCCATCCCCGTCTGGCGGTTGTTTGGGTTCAAGCGGGAAGATGTCGAACAAGTGTGTGGCAAAAGCGTTAAAGTAGCACCTACTGCTAATTTGTAGTATCATTTGAAAAATCCCCTGCTAGAGGATGAAGAGGGCTTGAAACTGCATGTCAACATCTCTGTTCGGTGCCATACCCACAAAATGCCGAAGCAACCGTTTCCAGATTGTATGAAAAAAATAGTCAACAACAGAATTTAATAAAGTCCGTATTAACCCACCACACACCAAAGGACATACACTATTTGATTTCCTGTTATGCAGCTCATTTTTATTTGACAGTTATTGAAATATTTTGTGTGACATTATGTACAAAAGTGCACTTTATTTGTTTTAAACTAGTTGTGTTCTGTAAAAAAAGTGCACTTTAATTTAGTGTTGTTTTGATATGTCATCTTAGGGACATCATGCAAAAAAGTGCACTAATAGCTTGTTTTTACTTTTTTTTTGTACTTTATTGATTCCTGAAGGAATCAATAAAGTACTATTTATCTATCTGTCTGTTTTAAGATGTCTGACATAAAGTACTATTCATCTATCTGTCTGTTTTAAGATGTCTGACATAAAGTACTATCTGTCAATCTATCTTTTTTAAAATGTCTCTGACAATCTTGCACTTTCTGTTTTGAAATGACATGAATGTTTGTTCCACTGCTTAATAACTGTTTAATACATAAAAATGTTGGTCAATTGACTTAATTTTGGTTTCCCTCTCTGCATGAAAGTTTAAAATGAGCATATATTAATGCAGTATGAACAAGAATGTTTTAATGTAGACACATAGATGATTACATGCATCAAGTGTTCATTCAAGTCTAAGGCAAAATATTGAGATATATATTGTGTATCGTGATATGGCTTAAAAATATCGAGATATTAATAAAAGGCCATATCGCCAAACCCTACCTCGAGTACGTGTTTTGCTTTAAAGATGGTATTTTAAACTTGATGTAGGCCGATGATGAGAATGTCTGTCGTCGCAATACCAAAAAGTTACATCAGTTTCATCTAAAGTTCTGTTTTGAAGCAAAATTGACTGCCTCTCATTGTGATCACAGACCGTGTAACAATGTGCACGTCTTCCGGGTTGATCGGGTTGTGATTAATATTCATTCATATTTAATAACACAATGACTTATTTTTATTAATCACAGCCCTAATTTTTATTCAATATAATTTGTAATTGTGCAAATATATACAATGTGGTGTTTTTGTTATATTTGTTCGTTAATTTTAAATGTGACTTTGAGCAAGTTGCAAACAGCACCTTTAAATCCTCACAATGTCTACTTCTTTGATTGATTGATTGACATTTTTATTAGTAGATTGCACAGTACAGTAAATATTCCGTACAAATGACCACTAAATGGTAACACCCAAATAAGTTTTTGAACTTGTTTAAGTCGGGGTCTACGTTAATCAATTCATGGTACAAATATATACTATCAGCATAATACAGTCATCTGAGATGAGGTAGCGACTTGTCCAGGGTGTACCCCGCCTTCCGCCCGATTGTAGCTGAGATAGGCACCAGCGCCCCCCGTGACCCCAAAGGGAATAACCGGTAGAAAATGGATGGATGGATAATACAGTCATCACACAGGTTAATAATCAAAGTATGTACATTGAATTATTTACATTATTTACAATCTGGGGGGTGGGATGAGGAGGGTTTGGTTGATATCAGCACTTGAGTCATCAACAATTGCATCATCAAAGATATAGACATTGTAACCGTGTATGTTTGACTTAGTAGGATATGTACAGCGAGCAGAGAACATAGTGAGGTCAGATAGCATAGGAACAAGTATATACATTAGAAATACATTTGATTATTTACATTTGTTTATTTACAATCCTGGGCTTCAAGGTGGCAGAGGGGTTAGTGCGTCTGCCTCACAATACGAAGGTCCTGCAGTCCCGGGTTCAATTCCAGGCTGAGTATCTTTCTGTGTGGAGTTTGCATGTTCTCCCCGTGAATGTGTGGGTTCTTTCCGGGTACTCCGGCTTCCTCCCACTTCCAAAGACATGCACCTGGTGATAGGTTGATTGGCAACACTAAATTGGCCTTAGTGAGTGAATGTGAGTGTGAATGTTGTCTGTCTATCTGTGTTGGCCCTGTGATGAGGTGGCGACTTGTCCAGGGTGTACCCCGCCTTCCGCCCGATTGTAGCTGAGATAGGCGCCAGCGCCCCCTGCGACTCCGAAAGGGAATAAGCGGTAGAAATGGATGGATAGATTTACAATCCGGGGAGATGTGATGTGAAGGGGAGGGTGTTAGTAAAGTGTTGAAGTTGCCTGGAGGTGTACTCCAATGTGTGCCTCTTTGTCTCCCCCTACAGCCCTGATTGAGGCCTGCACAGAAAGAAGAAGTCTGGCGCAGTCGCTAAGCAACCTGTTTCCTGTCAGGATGGCATCTGCCATGATGCTTCCCTACACTCTCCCCCTGGAGTCCGCTTTGTCCTTGACTCTCAGGTACTGGTGGATTGTCGTAGTATTATGTGTGTATCCTGAGATTTTAATGTCATTCTAATTTCCTATTTAGGCTTTTGGAGTGGCTGCCAGATGTGCAGGAAGATGTCAGCTGGATTCGAGAGCAGTTACTGAAAGTCCTTCATCATGTTTTGCGTCAGGCCTCCAAAAGCATTACCCAGCATGTTTATGCCCGGTAAGTGACTGTGCATTCACACATTCCATTTAGAGTTTCCATGTATTTAGAGACAACTCTATTCAACAGAAGGAACTCAACACAAATAGGCAGTTTATATCAGAAATGTTCAAAACAACACCTAGGGGACAACATTTTTGTTCATGAAATTGTGGCATATTGTCAAACAGTACAGGGTTAGTGAATTCAAACCTCTGAGAAACATGTTTCAAGTATTTAGGTTAAAATGCCCATTCATCCATTTTCTACCGCTTGTCTCTCTCGGGGTTGTGGGGGGTACATATTGAACAAGTCCAGGTTGAAATGTTTTAATATAAATAATTTACATTACGGATGTGCTGATCGATCAGCTGTGGGTGATTTTCATGAAAAGTATGTGATCGTCATTGCTGATTAATGCATTTAATTGCTAATCCCCTCTGACTGACTCTGTATTTATTTTCAATGCCCCGGCTGACAAGCAGCTATCAGCTAATTATGTGTCTCAATACACCGTGTGGAGCCACTGCTGTAATATAATAGCTAATAATAATCACTCCCATCACGGCAAATAAACTGCAATTCTTTGTATCTTAGCTATCATTATCAAGTCGCATTACCACTGGAGGACAAGGCTGAACATATAACACACAGAGGAAGAGAATAAGGAACTAAATCCAATATTGTGTTGAAACTGTCAATAGCACGTACCATAAATAAATGTAAGAATGTACAGTTAACCCACCTGATTGAATATCAGTATTGGTATCGGCCAATCTCATTCATTATGATCGGTATTGGAATTGTCAGCAAAAAACAGAACTTCCTTAATTTCTATGGTACCTAGTACAAATAGAAAATATATATATTTTTGATTAGCATTACAATTATAAGGATGTCCTTGGAAAATATTCTCTCTTCAAGAGGTCCATGGTCCCAAAAGGTTTCAGAACCCCTGATCTACATGGTCCTCTTGGTGGCATAGACCCAACATTCTGTAAAAAAGAGATTATTCTCATCACGTTGGGTGTTAAAATATTAACCAAGTCCTAATAGAAAATGCTGCAATCTTTTTTTTAATTTTCTGCAAAATAAAAATGTTTTAATAAAAATTTAGGAAACCACAGAAGACATTAAATACATTACAAAACAGGCGTTTTATGTTTAAAGTTGATACATTTCATGACATCAATTTTTGTTGCAAGACATTCTAAAGTAGAATAGCATTATGTAAAGTGCAGAGATCCACCAGGGTTGAACTGTTTGTGGTATGCAGCACTTTATGCAATGGGTAGCATGTGCTCTAAGAAAAGAGCTTGGAAGTAAATGCCGAGGAATGGCTTTTTTTTGTACTCGACTTCAATAAACTCTTGCTTGACACACCGAGGTTCATGAAAGGAATGATTGTGTCAATTTTATTTGGCAAAAAAAAAGAAATGGCTTTTGTATTTTGCAAGTTTTGTAAGCAGAATTAATTACATACAGTACAGCAGAACAGGAAATAATGACCAAAAAACTGCCTGGGCAGGGCGCCACAAAAACATGATAATTGTTAGTTAGGTGGTGATACTAGCAGCAGGGTTTGTTGAGTCATAAGTTCCCATAACACGTCTACATACAATATGCTAATGTGTACTCTAGATTTTCCTGTCAGCTGGAGCTGTACCACTACCAATCCCTCCCTTCCCAGTTTTGCTCCACCAGCCTGCTCGCCACCTGGATGGGCAGCGGCAGCCTTTCAGTCCAGGACATCTTCACGCGTCTAGACCAGTACAAGAGACAGCTGCTCTCTGGTGCATTTTGCATCAATATGGATCTAAAAGGGTCCTTCAAAGCCGGGCCCATGTTAACAGATGACGCCTCTGCTTTGTTCCTCCCCACAGAAAGCTTCCCGTTGCACAAAGATGGTCTTAACGTTCCGTCCGCTGCTGACTCTAAAGCCGCTATGCAGCATTGCGATTCAGACTTACCTCTTTTAAAGCCAGGAGCAGAGGAAACAAGTTACTATCAGTTTTAAATATGTGTTCAAAAAGCTGATAGGTATAGTGTTTTCGTGTTGAGGCTAATTGTAAATCGTATTAATTTACCATCACATATGTATGATAACGCACACATTTCAAATAAGCCCGCAGTGGCTCAGAAAACCCCATAGATGTAACATTTCTAAAGGTTAAAGGCAGGTGTGTATAGTCGTGCAAATTTGAATAGTAAACAAACATGAACTCTTGATGTAGCATGGCTGAAGAAGGTTAGTGTTTATGTTTTTGTGGAATGTGGTTAAACTTGTACTTAACCATAGGAAGGAGTTGGAGTTTGGTCTCATGCATGAGAATATATAGTATATGGACAACTGAATGATTTCAAAGGTTGTAGTACAAAAGAGAAACAGTGTAGGAAGGAAATGCTAAACTTAGCCAATTGCAGGTAGTTGCGCCATATGTTTTAAGCAAGTGCCAATGAAGTATTATGAACATAATACTGTATTTTGTCTCAGGTGTGTGTACTATATGTGTATGTGTTTGTGTTTTATATACATTCATTATGTGTATGTGTGTATATATACAGTATATAGCATATACTGTATGTGTATACTAATTATGTTTCCCCTTCATCTTCATTACAGCTTTTAAAAACATGGTTATCATGGTATCTTTTGATTACAGTATCCTTTTTAAACCAATATGTCTAATGCAATAAGAACTTGTTTAACCAAAGAATCAGCCTGTCTATTATGAATTGGAATGATTCACTGGTATGTACAGTGACAGATAATCTACATCTATTGTCTTAGCTTTTTATTTCACATCATGAGACACTGCAACTGTGTGACTGAGCCTAAAGTGCCTTAAACTTAAAATGTTGTAATTAAATGTCAATGCTTTTAATGTGTAATTAGACTGATACAGGGAATAACATTTTTGTGACCAACAAATAAACTGGTGTTGTTTGTATTAAACAGTTGTTATGATTGCGTTCCACATTCCACTCAGATAAGCTGTGAAATATACAAATGTTTACAAAAACAGCTGTAAACATGTTTTTGAGAAATAATTCCTGGAATTTGATAAATATTCTCAGTTCATTAATATTTTATGACTGTAAAGCAGTAAAATAATGAAACTATTATATGATTAGGAGAAGTCTGCCTGACACACAGTAGTGTTGATCGTCTCAAATATTATGAAAAGGACTTCCTGTTGTACTATTTCAATTCAGAATTGTACTACTTGTGGAGCTGTTTCTAATGTAAATGCAAATTTAATGTAGTATTATGCATAATTGCAGTAGAGACTGTTTAAGCACAAAATATCTACCTAAAAATATGTAAACAAAGCGAGATTGGGCTTGTAATCATATGTTTCATTGATCAGCAGCAGATCAATAAGTTGCTTCCACAAAGTGATTGATTGGTCTCACTAATCACTAATATTGACACTAGACATTCATATGTAGTGATGTTCTGCATAAGCAGTTAAATGAGAAGTCACCGAGAATCATGGTGTCATACATGACAGGCTGTTACTCAAACTGGAGTTTGGAACCACACCACTATAGGTGCCATACACTGCTGGAAGTCCCAGTTCATTTGATAGTGACTTCAGTTCTCGGAAGTGGAACACCCTGACCCTGGTCACAAAGTAAGGTACACCAGTAGTTACACTATATTGCCAAAAGTATTTGGCCACCTGCCTTGACTGACTCACATATGAACTTGAAGTGCCATCCCATTCCTAACCCATAGAGTTCAATATGATGTCGGTCCACCTTTTGCAGTCATGTTGGGAGAGGAAGGGGCCCGCTCCAAACTGTTCCCACAAGGTTGGGAGCATGGAATTGTTCAAAACGTTTTGGTATCCTGGAGAATTCAAATTTCCTTTCACTGGAACTAAAGGGCCAACCCCAACTCCTGAAAAACAACCCCACACCATAATTCCCTCTCCACTTAAAGGCCTACTGAAATGAGATTTTCTTATTCAAACGGGGATAGCAGGTCCATTCTATGTGTCATACTTGATCATTTCGCGATATTGCCATATTTTTGCTGAAAGGATTTAGTAGAGAACATCGACAATGAAGTTCGCAACTTTTGGTCTTTAATAAAAAAGCCTTACCTTTACCGGAAGTAGCAGACGATGTGCGCGTGTCGTCACTGGTTGTGGAGCTCCTCACATCTGAACATTGTTTACAATCATGGCCACCAGCAGCTAAAGCAATTCGGACCGAGAAAGCGACAATTTCCCCATTAATTTGAGCGAGGATGAAAGATTTGTGGATGAGGATAGTGAGAGTGAAGAACTAGAAAGAAAAAAAAAGGCGGGGACAGTGGGAGCGATTCAGATGTTATTAGACACATTTACTAGAATAATTCTGGAAAATCCCTTATCTGCTTATTCTGTTACTAGTGTTTTAGTGAGATTATATGGTACCTGAAAGTCGGAGGGGTGTGGCCACGGGTGTGGTGACCACCGGTGTCTCCGGTGGGAGGAGGTAATAGTCCGCAGCAGCTGCAGGATGACGCAAGCTCCGCTCATAACTACGGTAAGAGCCGACTTATTACCACAATTTTCCCACCGAAACCTGCCGGTGGACATGTGGTCGGGAACCATGTTCGCTTGACCGCTCTGTTCCATAGTAAAGCTTCACCTTCGGGAATGTAAACAAGGAAACAATGGCTGTGTTTGTGTTGCTAAAGGCAGCTGCAATACACCGCTTCCCACCTACATCTTTCTTCTTTGACTTCTCCATTATTAGTTGAACAAATTGCAAAAGATTCAGCAACACAGATGTCCAGAATACTGTGTAACTATTCGATTAAAGCAGACGACTTTTAGCCGTGAGCGGTGCTGGAAGAACATGTCCGCTACAACCGGTGACGTCACGCGCAGGCGTCATTATACGCGTCATCATTCCGCGACGTTTTCAACAGGACACTTCGCGGGAAATTTAAAATTGCAATTTAGTAAACTAAACCGGCCGTATTGGCATGTGTTGCAATGTTAAGATTTCATCATTGATATATATATATATATATATATATATATATATATATATATATATATATATCAATGAGGATATATATATATATATATATATATATATATATATATATATATATATATATATATACTATCAGAATGCGTGATCGGTAGTAGTGGGTTTCAGTAGGTCTTTAAATTCACACTTGGCACAATGCAGTCCGAAATGTACAGTTCTCCTGGCAACCTCCAAACCCAGACTCGTCCATCAGATTGCCAGATGGAAAAGTGTAATTCATCTGTCCAGAGAAGGCGTCTCCACTGCGCTAGAGTCCAGTGACGTGCTTTACACCACTGCATTCTACGCTTTGCATTGGACTTGGTGATGTATGGCTTAGATGCAGTTGCCCGGCCATGGAAACCCATTCCATGAAGGTCTCTGCGTACTGTACGTGGGTTCATTGGAGGGTCACATGAAGTTTGGAGTTCTGTAGCAACTGACTGTGCAGAAAGTCGGCGACCTCTTTGCGCTGTCCGCTTCAGCATCCACTGACCCGTCTCTGTCAGGTTACGTGGTCTACCACTTTTTGGCTGAGTTGCTGTTGTTCTCATGTTAACCACAGGAAGTGAAGCAACTATTAGTGATTGCTGAGTCTCTGAGAAGGGGTGTAGCGTGAAGTTAAAAGTGAAAGTTAAAAGTATCACTGATAGTCACATGGACAGCACGATGGAGGAGGGGTTAGTGCGTCTGCCTCACAATACGAAGGTTCTGAGTAGTCCTGGGTTCAATACCGGGCTCGGGATCTTTCTGTGTGGAGTTTGCATGTCCTCCCCTTAGCTGCGTGGGTTTCACTCTTCCATTTTCTTACAATAAAGCCAACAGTTGACTTTGGAATATTTACAAGCAAGGACATTTCACGACTGGATTGGTTGCACAGGTGGCATCCTATGACGCTGGAAATCACTGAGCTCCTGAGAGCGGCCCATTCTTTCACAAAATGTTTGTAGAAAGAGTCTCCATGCCTAAGTGCTTGATTTTATACACATGTGGCCGGGCCAATTGATTAGGAAACCTGATTCTGATTATTTGGATGGGTGGCTAAATACTTTTTGCCAAAATAGTGTAGGTACACCAGAATAAACTTTATACAGCGATAATGGTGAGTTTTGGTAGGCAATGTTAAAATGGTGTTAATGGAATGATTGTGCTTTGAACAGAGTAGTTTTATGATACACAAAAAATGATATTTTATCATTATTTTATTACTGCGATGAGTTGGCGACTTGGCCAGAGTGTACACCGCCTTCCGCCTGATTGTAGCTGAGTTGGGCACCAGCGTCCCTCACGACCCCAAAGGGAATAAGCGGTAGAAAATGGATGGATGGGCATTATTTTATTATTGTTTGATACAGAGACAACAATATTTTATTATTGTATTATTTTATTATTGAATACAATATCTCAAATCCTATCATATTAACTTTACTTTTACACATCCTTTTCTTTCCTTATTATAAAATGGTAACCTGGAACATGGTAACCACAGGAAGTGAACCAACTATCAGTGATTGCTGAGTCTCTGAGAAGGGGTGTAGCGTGAAGTTAAAAGTGAAAGCTAAAAGTATCACTGATAGTCACACGGGTAGCACGGTGAGAGAGGGGTTAGTGCGTCTGCCTCACAATACGAAGGTCCTGAGTAGTCCTGGGTTCAATCCCGGGCTCAGGATCTTTCTGTGTGGAGTTTGCATGTCCTCACCTTGACTGCGTGGGTTCCCTCCGGGTACTCCGGCTTATGCACCTGGGGTTATATATAAGTTGATTGGCAACACTAAATTGGCAGTAGTGTGTAAATGTGAATGTGAGTGTGGATGTTGTCTGTCTATCTGTGTTGGCCCTGCGATGAGGTGGCGACTTGTTCAGTGTGTACCCCGCCTTCCGTCCGATTGTAGCTGAGATAGGCACCAGTGCCCCCCGCGACCCCAAAGGGAATAAGTGGTAGAAAATGGATGGCTGGATGATAGTCACACACACACTAGGTATGGTGAAACTACTCTCTGCATTTGACCCATCCCCTTGTTCCACCCCCTGGGAGGTGAAAGGAGCAGTGAGCAGCATCGATGGCCACGCTCGGGAGTCATTTTGGTGAATTAACCCCCAATTCCAACCTTTGAGACTTAAGGGTTGAATTAGATCTGCTTTTTCCTACTCCTTTTTGGACATGTTGATTTGTGCAAGTGTAAACATGTGATGTATTAATTAACAATTTTAATTAATTAATTTAATTAACAACATGTTCAAAATAGGCTAAACCATAAGCAAACTGGTCTCTGGTCGTGTCAATCATAATATACTTGTTTTACCACTATCATTAATTACAAATTATTCTGTAAGGTTCTTGTAATGTATCTACTTGGATACTTCTGCTTTATTCCTTCTTCAGAACTTTGACTTTTTGAGCAATACAACATAGAAAAACAAGAAACATTCCAGAGGAATGGATAACATGTTCAGAAACTATTCAATAAAAGTCACAAATGTTAATAGGCTTTTTGTATTGTATCGTTTGAATTCATTTCGAGTTCTGTATTTAGATCAAATGGAGTGTATTTTGTATGTCAGAGCCACTGATGCACTAGGATGACGTAATGTCATTTGTTGTGTGATACGTTTGGAAGGCTGTTTTGCGCGTCAAAATCTGGCGAGTCACAATTGTATCGGATATGTAACATGGTTTCACTCATACCTGCAGTTGACCTCTGTAGTCAGTTATTCATTGTAGTCAAAAAACAAAAACAAAAAACAAGTAATTGTTTTGGGTTTTTTTTGTTTTGTTTGCGTTTAGGAATTTCCGAGTGACAGTGAACTACCACTTATCCCTCGAACCCACCGTACTTTATACTGTTCAGTTCACGACTTCCCCAGCATCTGTCCACCAGGGGGCGAAGCCCGGGAGAGTTTCACGAATCCAATCCGCCATCCACTCTCTTCTCCCGCACCATGAGCTGAATCTGTCCGGGACAGACCTGGGAAGATGGCGGCCACTGACCAGTCCCGGTCCGAAGCTGCCAAACAGCGACGGCAGGATCAGCTCCAACGTTGGCTGGGCTCGGAGACCGACCAGACGGGCTCGGAAGCCCGCCACACGGCGGATGGCTCGGGGACACGTCGGGCGAGGGTCCGCTTCGCTCAGGGTGCCGTGTTTATGGCCGCCTGCTCCGCCGGGGACCGGGAAGAGGTGGCGGCTCTGCTCCGGCAGGGAGCTGACATCAACCACGCCAACATTGACGGCCTGACAGCGCTCCACCAGGTCGGAAGTCACTTTCTGAACTTTTACTCAACTTTTAAACGAAACGTGTACGGTTTGTAGCTCAAACGAGTGTAGAGCTGAGTTAATCGAAACATTTCCGTTAGCCGCGAGTGGCGCTTAAAGTTGGGGTACAACACATTGTTCTCTTTGTGTTGATTTTCTTCAACAAGCGTCGTCATCAGCACTATCATACGTGGCTTGTTTGGACACATTGTTACACACGGATACTTTTTGTGTCACGTTGCAAACACGACACGGCAATCTCTATACACGGCATATTTTGTTTTTACCACAACTGTATCACACTAATAATGAACACAACTAGTTGTTTTAGCCACACTAAAACATGACAAATCACGTGCTTAAGCAACACATGCCTCTGTGTCGTTCTCTTCTTGAGTCAGACTGGACATCTCCACTGTCATACAAAGTCTTCAGGGATGCACCATTTCCCCTTCTACTATCATGCATCATGTCGTAAACACACCATATGGCTCATAAAGTTTACACACAAGTTTGAATGTCGCCTTTAAATTGATATTAAGTCAAGTGAAGTGAATTATAATTTTATAACGCTTTTCTCTAGTGACTCAAAGGGCTTTTGCATAGTGAAACCCAATATCTAAGTTACATTCACACCAGTGTGGGAAAAGTGTCTTGCCCAAGGACACAACGGCAGTGACAAGGACGGCGGAAGCCGGGATCCAACCTGGAATCCTCAAGCTGCTGGCACGGCCACTCTACCAACCGAGCTATACTGTCAAGTTTTTAGTGTTTTTTTTTGTTTTTGTTTTCCAAATAGTTCAAGAAAGACCACTACGAATAAGCAATATTTTGCATTGATTGATTGGTTGATACTTTTATTTGTAGATTGCACAGTTCAGTACATATTCCGTACAATTGACCACTAAATGGTATCACCCGAATAAGTTTTTCAACTTGTTTAGGTCGGGGTCCACTTTAATCAATTCATGGCACTATTATATATCCATACATCCATTTTCTACCGCTTATTCCCTTTGGGGTCGCGGGGGACGCTGGCGCCTATCTCAGCTACAATCGGGCGGAAGGCGGCGTACACCCTGGACAAATCGCCACGTCATCGCAGGGCCAACACAGATAGACAGACAACATTCACACTCACATTCACACGCTAGGGCCAATTTAGTGTTGTCAATCAACTTATCCCCAGGTGCATGTCTTTGGAGGTGGGAGGAAGCCAGAAACTGATGACATAGTGCTGTATTTTGCTTCTTTATCTCTCTTTTTCCAACCAAAAATGCTTTGCTCTGATTACAGGGTATACTTGAATTAAAAAAAAATGTTCACAGGGGGTACATCACTGAAAAAGGGTTGAGAACCACTGATAAGTGGGTGTCAGTGTGAGCAGCCGGGTAAAGGGTCTTGCTCAAGGACACAACGGCAGTGACAAGGATGGCGGAAGCCGGGATTGAACCTGGAACCCTCAAGCTGCTGGCACGGCCACTCTATCAACCGAGCTATACCGTCAAATTTTTAGTGTTTTTTTTGTTTTTGTTTTCCAAATAGTTCAAGAAAGACCACTACAAATGAGCAATATTTTGCACTGTTATAAATCCATGCATCCATCCATCCATTTTCTACCGCTAATTCCCTATGGAGTAGTTTTCCTTGCCCTTTTGTGGGTTCTTCCGAGGATGTTGTAGTCGTAATGATTTGTGCAGTCCTTTGAGACATTTGTGATTTGGGGCTATATAAATAAACATTGATTGATTCATTGATTGATTCATTGATTGATTGATAGCGGGGGGCGCTGGTTCCTATCTCAGCTACAATCAGGCGGAAGGCGGGGTACACCCTGAACAAGTCGCCACCTCATCACAGGGCCAACACAGATAGACGGACAACATTCACACTCACATTCACACAATTAGTGTTGCCAATCAACTTATCCCCAGGTGCATGTCTTTGGAGGTGGGAGGAAGCCAGAAACTGATGACATAGTGCTGTATTTTACTTCTTTATCTCTTTTTTTTTCAACCAAAAATGCTTTGCTCTGATTATTGCTCTGATTAGGGGGTACTTGAACAAAAAAAATTTTCACAGGGGGTACATCACTGAAAAAAGGTTGAGAACCACTGATAAGTGGGTGTCAGTGGGAGCAGTCGGGTAAAGTGTCTTGCCCAAGGACACAATGGCAGTGACAAGGATGGCGGAAGCTGGAACACTCAAGCTGCTGGCACGGCCATTCTACCAACCGAGCTATACAGTCCCAAATATTAAACTGTCTAGTGCAGTGTTTTCCAACCTTTTTTCAGCCCAAGGCACATTTTCTTTTCGTTTTGGGGCGGCATAGCTCGGTTGGTGGAGTGGCCGTGGCAGCAACTTGAGGGTTCCAGTTTCGATCCCCGCTTTCGCCATCCTAGTCACTGCCGTTGTGTCCTTGGGCAAGACACTTTACCCACCTGCTCCCAGTGCCAGCAACTTGAGGGTTCCAGTTTTGATCCCCGCTTCCGCCATCCTAGTCACTACCTTTGAGTCCTTGGGCAAGACACGTTACACACCTGCTCCCAGTGCCACCCACACTGGTTTAAATGTAACTTAAATATTGGGTTTCACTATGTAAAGCGCGTTGAGCCGCTAAAGAAAAGCGCTATATAAATATAATTCACTTCACGTCCATTCACTTCATTGAAAAAATCCTGAGGCACACCAGCAGCAGAAATCATTAAAAAATGAAACTCAGTTATTGACAGTAAAAAGTCATTGTCCTCGATTAGATATGACTTTATATCATCATCACTTTAGCTCTTGTCTTAAACTAGGTGTACTGTCATGACCTGTCACATCACGCCGATATTTATTTGGAGTTTTTTGGTGTTTTCCCGTGCGTAGTGTTTTAATTCTTCTCTTGCGCTCCTATTTTGGTGGCTTTTACCTGTTTTGTTGGTATTTTCCTGTAGCAGTTTCATGTCTTCCTTGAACATTCCCCGCACCTGCTTTGTTTTTGCAATCAAGACGATTTAAGTTGTGCGGACGCTATCCTTCTTTGAGTGAACATTGTTCATTGTCATGTATGGGTGTACTTTGTGTACGCCGTCTGCTCCACACGCTGTAAGTCTTTGCTGTCGTCCAGCATGCTGTTTTTCTTTACTGTGTAGCCAGTTCAGTTTTAGTTTCGTTCTGCATAGCCATCCGTAAGTTTCAATGCCTTTTCTCACTCGCCTTTTGTTTATTTTTGGTTTAAGAGTTAGATACGTTTTTACTTGCACACTGCCTCCCGCTGTCGCCTGCATATTGTGAGCACGACAAAATATCGTCGTCTCACACGACTTGTTCCCGACATCTACAAAGTTTCCACCTACTGATATGGTATGGTATAACGTGTTTACGCTGCCAAGCTCTAGGCAGCACTGACACTCAACAACGGCACACTATTTGCAGATTATAATTACTGGTTTGCAAAAAAAATGTTTAAACCCAAATAGGTGAAACTGCATAATCTCCCGCGGCACACCAGACTGTATCTCACGGCACAGTGGTTGAAAAACACTGGATTGGAAACACCAATAAGCTTGTTTATAGATGTACGATAAAATTCCTCTTAGAAAGTTGTCGTTTGTTAAATTGGTTACAAATTTGTGACATGATATAATGCAAATTAATGAACAAATAAAATAATGTGACAGATTGTAGCCAAAGGCTTTTTTCCATCTGCAGCTCATTGCAAAGAAACAAGCCCAGGGCTCCCACTAATTCAGCATTATACTGAGTTGTATTTTTTGTGCACTTATTTTGGCTGTATTTATCTGGCACAAGTGGAATACCAGTACTTGAAAATAATGCCTAAATTAACCCAGTCCGTCGTGCAAAAAATGGTTGGGGACCCCTGGTCTAGTGCAGAGGTGTCAAAGTCGTTTTAACTAAGGGCCACATCGCAGTTATGTCTGGCCACAGAGCGCCGTTTCTAACAGTGAATATACTATTATTACACCATTTTTGATGCATTTTTAGTAGATTTTTTTTTAAACTAACATTAAAAAAAAAAAGTTATAAATTGCAATAATTTCACTTCAAAATTTAGTGTATGTTACTGTAAATGGGAAAACAGCACTGTTGTTATTTATGGTAAAGAAAGGCAGCTAAGTTGCCAGAATTTTACTGTAAAAATTCGATTAAAGAAAGTTAAAATTTGGCACCTGAGCTGTCAGGTTTTTTTTTCCCCCCTGATAATCAACAACTGTAGATTTTTCTGTGTGTTACTGTAAATGCCAAAACAATGTATTTCAGTAAAAAAAAGTAAACACATTTTAATTTAGAGAAAAATGCTTTAAAAACCACAGTACATTTCACAATTTTACCATGAAATCTATTGCAACATTCACATTGCACAATGTGATGGATAATTTGCTTTGAAATCATTATTATTATTATTATTATTAGTATTTATTTCTGTTAAAAAATGGTTTGAATGTTTAATATATTTTTGCATAATTAGACAGTGTTTAAGTTAACATAATTTGCGATTACATGGATTACATATATTTTTTTTCTCTCCAAAATTGTAAGAAAGACTGCATTTAGTAAGAAAAGTCACAGTACTTTATTGATACATATTATTTCCAGGCTTTCGAGGGGCAAATAAAATGAAGTGGCTGGCCACATCTGGTCCCCGGGCCTTGAGTTAGACACCAGTGGTCTAGTGTCTACACATTCTAATGCAGGGATATTCCACAGGTGACCTGTGGACAAAAAAATGGCCTGTGAAATCGGTTCAAGATTTGGGAGCCACCAACATTTTTCAGGCTGAGTCCTAAAAACATGAGCACTTTTGTCATATTGAGCATCTTTGACTAGTGTTTTTTTATTACATCCTTAAACACTGCAAATGTGTCTTGTCATATAGAGGAGATTTGACTATTTTTTTTTTTAATAAGTCCTAGAAAAAGCGTAATAGTTTAGTCAGACTCTATAAGTGGTGCTTGAACTTTTTTCTTCCAAGGGCCAATGTGAAAATGTACCAAAGGTTCACAGGCCAAACAGTGATTTTTACCTTGCAACAACACCACCAGTCAGGAATTTACCCTCATACCACCAGTACAATAGATGGCAACTATCCATCCATCCATCCATCCATCCATCCATTTGTCTACTGCTTGTCCCTTTTTGGGGATCGCAGGGGATGCCGGAGCCTATCTCAGCTGCATTCCGGCGGAAGGCGGGGTACACCCTGGACAAGTCGCTATTTCATCGCAGATAGACAGACAACATCCACACTCACATTCACACACTAGGGCCAATTTATTTTTGCCAATCAACCTATACCCTGGTGCATGTCTTTGGAGGTGGGAGGAACATTTTTGCTGTAGGTTTTTAAAAACATCAGGGGACACATGTCATACATCTTAGACGAGTGTTTTTGCAGTTGAGTCTTAATATACAGTTGTAGTCAAAAGTTTACATACACTTGTGAAGGACATAATGTCATGGCTGTCTTGAGTTTCCAATAGTTTCTACAACTCTTATTTTTTTGTGATAGAGTGATTGGAGCACAAAGTTTTTGGTCACAAAAAGCATTGATGCAGTTTGGTTCTTTTATTAATTTATTATGAGTGTACTGAAAATGTGACCAAATCTGCTGGGTCAAAAGTATACATACAGCAATGTTAATATTTGGTTACATGTCCCTTGGCAAGTTTCACTGCAATAAGGCACTTTTGGTAGCCATCCACAAGCTTCTGGCTAGCTTCTGGTTGAATTTTTGACCACTCCTCTTGACAGAATTTGTGCAGTTCAGCTAAATTTGTTGGTTTTCTGACATGGACTTCTTTCTTCAGCATTATCGACACGTTTAAGTCCGGACTTTGGGAAGGCCATTCTAAAACGTTAATTCTAGCCTGATTTAGCCGTTACTGTATAAACTTTTGACGTGTGTTTGGGGTCATTGTCCTGTTGGAACACCCAACTGAGCCCATGACCCCACCTCAGGGCTGATGATTTTAGGTTGTCCTGAAGAATTTGGAGGTAATCCTCCTTTTTCATTGTCCCATTTACTCTCTGTAAAGCACCAGTTCCATAGGCAGCAAAACAAGCCCAGAGCATAATACTACCACCACCATGCTTGACGGTAAGCATGGTGTTCCTGGGATTAAAGGCCTCAACTTTTCTCCTCCAAACATATTGCTGGGTATTGTGGCCAAACAGCTCAAATTTTGTTTCATCTAACATTACATGGACAAAGATAATACCTTATGGGGGAAAGTTCTGTGGTCAGATTGTTTTATTAACTCATAAAAGAACCAAACTTCATGAATGTTTTTGTGACAAACAAGTATGTGCTCCAATCACTCTATCACAAAAAAATAAGATTTGTCGAAATTATTGGAAACTCAAGACAGCCATGACTTTATCTTCTTTACAAGTGTATGTAAACTTTTGACCACGACTGTATAAAGGATCTTTTACAGTATCTCCAGAGCACTCATGTGGAGTGGTCCTTGTCCTTGCTAATGTTTTTGCATAGGTCCTTAAAACATCAGTGCACTCCTGTCACATAGTCGAGATTGAACTAATATTTTTGCTGTAAATCCATTAAAAGTGCAGAGCGGGCCTGTCCTGTAGAGGATCTTTGGCTAGCTTTTTTGCAGTACATCCTTAAAAACATATATTTTGAGTGCTGAATCACACATAGACATCACCGCCATTATGAATGTGGCAAAAGCGAACAGAGAATATGTGTTAATAAAAGGCATGGACTTAAAGCGTATGTGACGTTCGGTCCGTTTCCTTGCATTAGTTGACGGGGCCTGCGATGAGGTGGGGACTTGTCCATGGTGTACCCTGCCTTCTGCCTGAATGCAGCTGAGATAGGCTCCAGCGACCCCAACTGGGACAAGCGGTAGAAAATGGATGGATGGATAGTTGACGGGGCAAATCTGCCACACATCCAATATCGTGGATACGTTGATATAATGGGCCAACCCGGTCATCCATCCTTTCATTTTCTACCGCTTGTCCCTTTTGGGGTCGCGGGGGTGGTGGAGCCTATCTTAGCTGGATTCCGACTCAAGGCGGAGTACACCCTGGACAAGTTGCCACTTCAACACAAGGCCAACACAGATAGACGGACAACATTCACACTCACATTCACACACTAGGGCCAATTTAGTGTTGCCAATCAACCTATCCCCAGGTGCATGTCTTTGGAAGTGGGAAGAAGCCGGAGTACCCGGAGGGAACCCACGCAGTCACAGCGAGAACATGCAAACTCCACACAGAAAGATTGCGAGCCCAGGATTGAACCCAGGAATACTCAGGACCTTCATATGTCAATGTCAGCAGAGTGCTCCAGTCACATAGAAGATATTGGGATAGTGCTTTGTAGAAGGTCGTTGAAAAAGTAGCACTCTCCTGCCACGTAGAATATTTGTAGGGTTTTTTCATGGTACGTTCTTGAAAACAGCAGAGCTTGCCTGTCACATAGAAGACCTGGGATTAACGTTTTGACCAGACTCCTCTGGTAAAACGGAGGTCCTTTAACGTGCATAAAGATATTGCTTGTTTTAATTAATGACTTTGGCCTGGAGAACACCAAAGCCGAAAATGTGCTGGCCTGCTTGCACTCAGTGATGTCATGTTCAGAGTTAGTGGTGTGCCTGCCCCCCAATAGACTTGTATGGTGCAGCTGCTGCATCCACTTTGTGTGCCAACAATATTCTGCAAACGTGCCCTCTTTTGGTTGAGTCACATGCATCACCCAGTGTGGTCCCTCCTTTCGCCATCCCTTCTCTTCCAGTGTTGCTCATCAGTTGCCGGGCGACCAGAATTAAATATAGGCGCACACACTCCAGACTTTCCATCCTCTCCATCCAAAAGCCTTTATGTCTTCTCCACCGGCACTAGCATCCACCATTTCGCTCTCCTTTGCCACCCCTCCTCCGTCTTCTCCCCCTCTTTCAAAATCCCCACGGAGGGGACTTTTGGGAGTTCAAGATGAGGAAATGGAAAACTTTCTTCAAGCAGCAGGAGCTGCTGTTGTCAAAGGCACGTTCCACAATGAGTCACTTGATGAGCGAGGGAAGGAGTCTGCTGGGAGGCTGTGTTGCCCCCCTTGTAGCAGACAGGGTGTCACAAGTACCCTCTGTTCATTCATCCACCCCACTTACTCACTCGGCTGCCTTTTTTAGCTACCCCTTTTTATGTTGTATACCAAGCTTGATTGGAAATATACATAAGGAAGAAGGCCTTGTAGCAGCTTTGTGATTAGTTGAGTTAAACAAGAAGCAAAGCTTCTTAGGTGGCTTAAGACAGCTTGATGGACTTGATTGAGCGTGACTGCAGACGAGCTGCTAAAAGCAACAGTAATGGTGGTTGTTTTTTAAACTTAAGACACATGTTGGAGCCTTGCCTCATTGCTCCGAGTGCTGACGCAACACATGGAATCAACTAAAGGGAGCTTAGTTGAGGCGGCAGGCAGTGTCGTCACAGTTATAGCACATGTAAGTGTTGACATTGAATTGTTATGAAATGGACAATGAGCAATTTTTAGCTTTATCTAATCAAATGTATTCATTTTCTCCTTTTAGCTTTTTTCCTTTTAGACGTCACCACAGCAAGTCACTCACATGAATGGTTTTGGCCTACTTTCTGACGTGACACTGAGCGGGAATCAAACCGATGTCCTCTGCCATTAAAAGACAGAAGTAGGGCTGGGTGATATGGCCTTTTATTAATATCTCGATATTTTTAGGCCATGTCACAATACACAATATATATAATCGATATTTTTCCTTAGCCTTGAATGAACACTTGATGAATATAATCACAGCAGTATGATGATTCTGTGTCTACATTAAAACATTCTTCTTCATGCTGCATTAATATATGCTCATTTTAAACTTTCATGCAGAAAGGGAAATCACAACTAAGTCAATATACCAAAATTGAATTTATCAAATAGTTATTAAGCAGTGGCAGACACATTCATGTCATTTCCAAAACAGAACATGCAAGATTGTCAGAGACATTTTAAAACAAGCTATTATTGCACTTTTGTGCATGATGTCACTAAGATGACATATCAAAACAACACTAAATTAAAGTGCACTTTTTGTACAGAATGCCACTACAATAGTTTAAAACAAATAAAGTGCACTTTTGTGCATGATGTCACAGAAGATATTTCAAAAACTCAAATATCACAATATAGTAATTTTCTATATCGCACAGAGACAAACCCGCAATATATCGAGTATTTTCGACAGAAGCATGCACTTGTATACTACAATGCCTATTTAAAAAAATAAACATTACTCCTTATTAGTTCAAAAGAGAGATGCCCTGCTCTTAATGTGACAAACCAGCATGTACCAAACTGTAATGCATGTTCTCCAGGAATGACGACTGATCAGCTCTCCCGTCCAAAGGCAAATCCTAGTAACTCACTTCTAGCTGATTTTGAGAAAACAAAGGAAAACCAATCTATCTTGATGCTGTCTTACAAAGATTTACAAAGTCATCAAATGTATAGATGTTTTCTTGAGCTTTCATTTTCTTGCCGATTGAGCCATGGATTGAATCTGATCTCATGAACGAACGTGTGTGCCCTTCCTCCAGATATTTTATCACAATCTCGGGTGGGCCCCATTCTGCGTTTGCACACTGGGCAAGAGCCGTGTACAGCGTCCAGTTTTTATTTTGACCTCCACAGTTATCTGCCCAAAAGAGTATGCAAGGGGAAGAATCAAGAACAATACATTTAATGAAGGTGCTTGCAAGTTCCTGGGCCAATCTTCCAAATATCCCCTCGTGCCATAATATCACATAATCAGGTTGAGCGTCGGCCCCCATTCGTGCAAATGTCTCATTAAAGACAAGGCGACTGACAAAGAAGCTCTCATTGGTCCCTTGAGATACTAGGTTTTTCTGTTGTATCTACGCGGTTATGTGGTAGTTGCTAGGTCCTACCATGCGCGTAACAGCTTACTTATGGAACAAATTACAATTTCGCATACACTAATGTAAAGCATATCACCTTGGAACTCCAAAATTATTATCAGCTCAGTTTTGACCAACATTGAGTTACTGGGTTTTGCCTTTGGACGGGAGAGCTGTGGTGATATGAATAATGAAATATTTTGCAGGACTTGGTCTTCCCAAAGGTTAGGTGTTCTACATGCGGTGGCTGTCTGTTTAGAAAAGCCATATGTTTAACTTAACTGTGGTACTTTTGTCGACAACCATTACTAAGTAAACTTCGTTCTCCTGTGGTTATTTTCGATGTAACTAGCATTCATGCTAGCGTGCTATCATGTAGCTATCAGCGCGGCCGCTTTGACCGGCAGCACTCGTCATTGTTTGCCGAAGACGGTGACTGCTGCGTGCTTCCAGAGTCTCCCAGACACAAAATGTCTTCAATATCACCGGGAAAAGTAGCTAGAGTTGTCGTGATTAGCTGTTTACAAAAATGTCACCAGGAGGATTGGATAATCGCCAGATTTAGCGACAAAGTCACCAAATTGGTAACACTGTGTAGCCCGGGATTGAACTCAGGACTACCCAGGACCTTCATATTGTGAGGTTAACCCGGATGTGATTAAATGTGATTAATCCTAATTCATATTTGATAACCCAGTAATTTATTTTTATTAATCACATGCGTTAACGTTGACATCCCTAATAAATACATGTGTGTGTGTGTGTGTGTGTGTGTATATATATATATATATATATATATATATATATATATATATATATACTTAACAAAAATGTAAAAGCAACACTTTTGTTTTAGCTACGATTTTTCTTGAGTTGAACTCAAAGATCTAAAACTTGTACCATAGACACAAAATATATTTTCCTCTTAAATATTGTTCAGAAATATGTTTAAATCTGTTTTAGTGAGCATTTCTTCTTTGCCAAGATAATCCTTCCCACCTCGCAGGTGTAGCATGTCAAGATGCTGGTTAAACACCATGATTACCTATACGTGCTACAAATCAATGCAATATATACATATGGGGTGTTATGGGCTAGGAACAGAAGACTAGTTTCAACTCGTAGAAAGAGGCAGAGCTTGAATTGTAGTTTGGTTGACACCGTGTATTAGTGAATTAGTGATGGGCAGCAGATATATACGCACACAATGAGTTGAATGGCCATTTAACATGAACGCAATTTGAAGAAAAAACACAAGTACTATATAAATATATACAATTCAATTTAAACTAATCAGTGTCTCTGGATCTTGTTCAAATCTCAGTTCAGATAATAGTTCTTGGAAAAAAGGATGGCAGTACAGTGCATGTACTGCAGGTAAAGGTGAAAATTTGTAAAGGGTTGGCTTGAGAGCCTCCTACCAGCCCAGACAGAGCAGGTGGTGAGGTTGCTGGATGGAATCTTCCAAAACCGATCCTTGGACTAGGTGATTCTTTTCCTTAGCTCGCCATCAGAAAGAGAAGCCTGGCCTGCCTAAGAGCCAGGACCATTCTTATAAATCCATGTGTACATAATATGTTATTCAAAATATTATTAGTATTCATAATAAATATTCAATCATTTCTAGTTCTTTCCTCAATATTGTACAATATAAATCAATAAACATCAGAATCACAATATGCAATAAAATGCTAAAATAACCATTAGCAGCATAATTTTGACCTATACAAAGCAGTCAGTGCACTTATCTAAACACATATAAAAGTACATTCAATGCACAATTGTGATCATTAGTTTAAGTCATAAACCTTTTATATGGACGATTGAGAATATGCCACAAAGAATGTGGAAATGAAAAAAGATTAATGCTTAAGGTGCTATTGTCATAAATATGGACTCACCAACTCAGCTTCTACAGTCAACACAGCTTAATAACAAAGAATCCGGCGCTAGAAGTCGGCTCTATGAAGTTACAAATAGGCATGCAGTTTAAAATCCGTCAGCACAATTTTTCAGGGGAAACTGAGATTTAAAACCTACCTCAAGCTGAAATACAATCGATCTTCCCTCATGTCCTGTTTCCTGGCTACTTCCTGCAACTGGCTTATAAGCACCACTAATTGGACCTCGGCGGTCACGTGACGAGGAAGAGTGCGCTGAGCTCCCAAAGAGTAAACCGAGCTAGAGCATACCAGTCACTTCCTGCTACCGGCATACAACTAAAGCTGATTGGACTGTGGCGGTCACGTGACCAGGAAGAGCGCAAAGAGTAAATAAAAAGGCAAGAGCCTAATAGTCTCCACAAATGTATGTAAGTATTTGACACCTGCGTTACACCCAGGCGTGCCTTAAGCTGCCCACAATAAAAGGCGACTGAAATGTGTTGTTTTGCTTTATTGGGGTCTGGGGCGGTCAGAAAAGCAGTCAGTATCTGGTTTGATTGATTGATTGATTAAAACTTTTATTAGTAGATTGCACAGTTCAGTACATATTCCGTACAATTGACCACTAAATGGTAACACCCGAATAAGTTTTTCAACTCGTTTAAGTACAACTCGTTAATTAATTCATGGTGTGACCACCAGTTGCCTCATGCAGTGCAACACATCTCCTTTGCATGGAGTTGATCAGTTTGTTGATTATAGACTGTAGAATGTTGCTCCACTCTTTAATGGCTGCGTGAATTTGCTAGATATTGACAGGAACTGGAACACGCTGTTGTACACGCTGCTCCACAGCGTCCCATACATGCTCAATGGGTGACATGTCCAGTGAGTATGCTGGCCATGCAAGAACTGGGATGTTTTCAGCTTCCAGGAATGGTGTACAGATCCTTGAAACATGGGGCCGTGCATCATCATGCTGCAACATGATGTGATGGTTTCGGGTGAATAGCACTTAATTGGACCTCAGGATCTCGTCACAGTATATCTGTGCATTCAACATACCATCAATAAAAGGCACTTGCATTCATTGTCCATAACATACGCCTGCCCATACCATAACCACACCCCCACCATGGGCCACTTGATTCACAATAATGACGTCAGCAAACCGCTCACCCACACAATGTGGTGCGCCACGACAGCATTTTCATTATCACCACACCTTGAAAATAAGTTTTGTTAGTTTTTTTTACTTGAAAACAAATTTAGCCTCCAGAAGTAATCCCACAAAGTCAGACACTATTTTTTTTTAACATTTATTACCAATGTTATGACAACAAACGGCACAATTCCAACAAGTCTGGTGAGTTTGCTCTTCCCTGGACACACAACACTTCCCCATTCTCCGCCAATCACCTTTCAGGCATGGATAGTATGTTTGCAAACATGGGAAAAAAAACACACGGAAATTAAACATTACCATTACCTGGTCGTTAAAGTATATATAATACATATAGCCTGTTATTTGCACACTATTAACAAGTGATGTGCCGAAAACTTGACCACCGAAAAATGACTTATCACCAAAAACCGTGCTACCGAAACTGGATGTCAACAAAACGCACGGCATTGTCTAGAGCAGGGGTAGGGAACCTACGGCTCTAGAGCCAGATGTGGTTATTTTGATGACTGCCTCTGGCTCTCAGATAAATCTTAGCTATTATTTATAAATATTTATAGCTCTCTCAGCCAAAAAGGTTCCCGACGCCTGGTCTAGAGCGTTGTCAGCATGTCTGCGATGTGGACCTGATTTTTATATATATTGCAGATATACCCACGGACAGCCATCTACAAATGCAAATACTTAGAGGACAGTGGCGACTTTTAAGAAGAGAAAGTGAAACTAAAGCAACAGTGCCAAGCAAGTGTGCGCTGCAGCTCACCTCTTTTGCCAGCGACATCAAGAGACAGAAGTTAAGAGTCTCTAAACATATTTTATAATAACTCTTTATTGTTAAGGCGGCCGCCTTAACAACAAAGCGTTGCGGGGAACCCTGCGCGTGTGTGTGTGTGTGTGTGTGTGTGTGTGTGTGTGTGTGTGTGTGTGTGTGTGTGTGTGTGTGTGTGTGTGTGTGTGTGTGTGTGTGTGTGTGTGACGTTGCTTAACACGATAAGTAATGAATAATTCCGTTGGTAATCACAGTGTCAAAAATAACGTTCCAAATATAAACATTCTCATGCATTTTCATCCATCCATCCGGTTTCTACCGCACCTGTTCAAGAAGTCGCATTAATGGTAAGAAGTGTATTATTTATTGTTGGTTAGCCTCAGAATAACAATGTTAAAAAGAATAAGAGACTTATTATACTCGAAAAAATGTTGGTCTTTCTTAAAAATGCACGCATATAGTTGAATTCAGTGTAAAAAAAATAAATAATTATATGGCTCTCACGGAAATACTTTTTAAAAATATTTATAGATCTCTCAGCCAAAAAGGTTCCCGACGCCTGGTCTAGAGCGTTGTCAGCATGTCTGTGATGTGGACCTGATTTTTATATATATTGCAGATATACCCACGGACAGCCATCTACAAATGCAAATACTTAGAGGACAGTGGCGACTTTTAAGAAGAGAAAGTGAAACTAAAGCAACAGTGCCAAGCAAGTGTGCGCTGCAGCTCACCTCTTTTGCCAGCGACATCAAGAGACAGAAGTTAAGAGTCTCTAAACATATTTTATAATAACTCTTTATTGTTAAGGCGGCCGCCTTAACAACAAAGCGTTGCGGGGAACCCTGTGTGTGTGTGTGTGTGTGTGTGTGTGTGTGTGTGTATATATATATATATATATATATATATATATATATATATATATATATATATATAA